>NC_135727.1:39457515-40058819 GCF_964656455.1 Halichoerus grypus | reverse complement strand
ATTTTTTACCAGTTCCTCGTTGGGAAATGGCTGCCAGTCATCCTCCTTGCTGATAAAGCTGTTGTTCATCAAAGCCTCAGGAGATAGAAAAGAGAAGATGGGCTGAAGAGAAGTTCTCAGTAAGATCTGGTACTTCTGGAATGGCAGAGTGAGCAAAGTAAGAGTCAAAGAGTACCCCGATGAAGAGTTAAGGGGGGTGCACCAACAGTGGTTGGGCAGTGGCACAGGTTTGGTGACCAGAGGGTGACATGTGTGAAGTCACTGTGAGGCGCAGGTGGGGCATAGAAGTGGAGTTTCCCGGCAGGGAGTCAGAAAAAGCAATGAGGACTCAATAGTGCTGTGATTGCACAAAGAATGTTTGAAACACTTTCTTTGGAACCATTCCAACAGAAATGAATTAAAGTCTTTAGACTCTAAGCACTGACTAGATTATGCCCTTCTACATGTAATTCAGAATTTTAAAAGTCCCTACAAAACCATAAAATATGTAGAAGGAAGTCCAATAAATTCTGATTTTCCCATGATGACTACTTCAGGGATTAAAAAATATATATGAGAAAATTTACTCCCAAATCTGTCTCTCTGTCTTGATCTCATGCTGGTGCCATAAGTAAGAATGGCCTCAGTCTGTCTTTTGGAAAACCCAAGACTGCCATCTGAGCTAGTTCCCAAGCCCCACAAGGACAGCAGGCTCATCACTTTATAATTATGCCCTGTTTCTTTTTTTTTTTTTAAGATTTTATTTATTTATTTGAGAGAGAGAGAGGGAGAGAGTGCACACAAGCAGGGGGGAGCAGCAGGCAGAGGGAGGGAGCAGCAGGCAGAGGGAGGGAGAGAAGCAGGCTTCCCACCGAGCAGGAAACCCAGTGTGGGGCTCCATCCCAGGACCCTGGGCTCAAGACCTGAACTGAAGGCAGACGCTTAACCACCTGAGCCACCCAGGTGCCCCTATGTCCCATTTCTTGGGCACAAAACAGCATTTTCATGAACTTGATCACCTACCTTATTTAATAAAATTAGTCTGAAATGACCTAGCTATTTCCAAAGACCAAATTCCCTCAAAGGGTAATGATCTGTTCCTACTTAGGACGCTAGGACATTTAAAAAACATTTCTACTGATCTCACACAATACATAAAAATCAAATCTGAATGGGTTAAATTCAGATTCCCAAATCCGTTCATTTAACAAATACTGAGTACCTACTATGTGCAAGGCACTGTTCTAGGCCCTTGGAATAAATAGTAAATGAAATAGACAGAAATCCCTGTCCTCTTGAAACTTACATTCTAGGGGTGCCTGGGTGGCTCAGTCTGTAAAGCGTCTGCTTTCTGCTCAGGTCATGATCCCAGGGTCCTGCGATTGAGCCCCATGTCGGGGCTCCCTGCTCAGTGGGGAGTCTGCTTCTCCCTCTCCCTCTGCACCCCCAACTTCTGCTCTCGCTTTTTCTCTCTCTCTCAAATAAATAAATAAAATCTTAAAAAAAGAGAGAGAAATTTACATTCTAGCTGGGTGGAAAAGTTAACCACAAGTGAACAGCATAGTATGTTGGAAGGTAATGAGTGCTATGTAATAAGGAAAAGGCAGTAGGGGATTGGGAGGGCTGGAGTGGAGAAATCTGCAGTTTTAAACTGTGTACTCAGGGGCAGCATTGTTGAAAACTAACATTCGAACGAAGACTTGAAGAAGATGTGAGTTGGACCTGCTGATACCTGGATTTAAAGGGTCACAGACAGAGGAAACCACCAGTGTAAACGCCCCCAAAAGTGGGAGCGTGCCTGGCTTATTCAAGAGTCAGCAAGAACAGTGTGGTTGGATCAGGGTGAGAGGGAAGGAGTGGTAGGAGATGAGGTAGGTTGGACGGGTGGTGGAAGGGGTGAGGTAGATCATTTTATAGGGTCTTCTGAACAACTTTGAAGCAATTTTTAAAGATTTATTTATTTAAGGGGGGAGGGACAGACAGAGGGGGAGAGAGAGACTCTCTAGCACACTCTACGCTGAGTGTGGAGCCCCACCCAGGGCTGGATCCCAGGACCCTGAGATCATGACCTGAGCAGAAACCAAGAGTCAAACACTCAGAGCCACCCAGGTGCCCCATAGGCTACTTTAAAGACTTTGGCTTTTACTGTGAGAGAAACTGAGAACTATTGGACGATCTTGAGCAAAAGTGAGATGGGATCTGACTTACATGTAAAAGGATCATTCTGGCTGCTGTGATGAGAATAGACTGTAAGGGGAAAAGGAAGAAACAGGGAGACCAGTTAGGAAGCCATTGCAGTGAGCCTGGCAATTGATGGTGGCAGCTCAGCCCAGGGTGGTAGCAGTGAAAGTGGGGAAGGTCATCGGAGTCTGGGTCTCTTTTGAACATGGACCCAAAAGAATTTGCTGACGATCTGATGTGGTACATGAGGGGAGGAGAGGAATCAAGGATGACACCAAGGCTTTTGGCCTGAGCAACTGGAAGCACAGAGTTGCCATAACTGAAAGGCAGGACAAAATTATAGAAGCATTAAGAGAAAGTATAATATTATATATTAATATATATTATATAATAATATAAAATAACATTTCTATAGTCTGGGATCAGGGAAGGCTTTCTTAAGGAAGACATGAAACTCAGAAGCTATGAAGAAAAAAATTGCTAGATTAACTACAACAAAATGCAAAGCTTCTTTATGGTGGAAGATGTAAAATGTTTTAAAAAGTTAGGCTGGAAGAAACTATTTATAATATATATACCAAACTTAATTCCTTTCTAATTAATTCTTGATTATCAATCAATCAATTAATCCTTAATTATGGGGTATGAAATTAAGATTCCTAAGGTATAAGGAGCACTTCAATGATACTGAAAGACAGATAATTCAATGGAAATTGTCCTAAGGCCATAAAAAGGCAAGTCACAGGGAAGGGAACACCAATTAAGCCAGCAAACCTATGAAAAAAGGCTCAGCCTCACTAGAGAACGACAAATTAAAACAGCAGTGTGACACCAGTTCTCACCCACGGTACTAGTAAAAACAAATGGCATACTTTTCATTATTGACAAGGGTGTGAAGAGACAGGCACTCTCATATACTCTTAATGGAGGTGTCAATTTATAAAGGATTTCCGGTGGACAATATTGCAGACTCTACCAAAATTTAAAGCGTTCGTCTCCTTTGATCCAGCAGTTCCATTTCTAGGTACCTAATCTACAGAAATAACCACTCAAGTGGGCGGAGATGTAGGCAAAGGGCCATCCATTTCACCATTGTTAATAGTAGTGAAAAGCTGAAGGCGATGCAAGAATTGACCAACAAGAGAATGGTTAAGTGAGTTGTGGTACATCCGTACAGTGAACTACTCCGCAGCCTTCAAACAGAGAAGGGAGCTCTGTAGATGGTGTTGCACACGCTGACCCAAAGAGACAATAAAAATGCTTTCGCAAGGGGGAAAACAAACTATCGAATGATATGCGTAGTATGATTACCTTTATGATTCAAAAAACCACCACCATGTGCATGTGTCTGTGTGCGTGTGTGTGTGTGTGTGTGAGAGAGAGAGAGAGAGAGAGAACTCGCAGAAGCTCTGAGAAAAACATGAAACTCCCATTGCTTGTGCGCACGGCGTGGAATTACACCCGTGGGTAAGAGAATGGAGGCTTTCTTTTTATTCCCTGCATACTTCTTCTTTGTTCTTTGAAATCCCATTACAATCAAAATGTGTTATTTTTGTAATTTTTAAGTTAACAAAAATGAGAAATAAGTCAGAGGCTGCAGATTTCTGAAAGTTCCCAAAGACTCCTGGTGCAGTAGCAAGATCGGTACATGACAGTCCCACTGTGACGGGAGGGACAGCATCTAATGTGCGCTCTGTGGCCTTGGGAAAGACACAACGTTTCTGAGCCTCTGTTTTTTATACAGAGAATGGAGATAATTCCTCCCCTGTTTATTTTAGTCAGTTGCGAAGATAAAATGGAAAAGCGGCTTAAAAATCATAAAGCCGTGTAAAAATATGAAAGATATTTAACAATACTTCATGTGCTAGTTAATGACCCACTTCTTTGTCAATAACATCAAAATTCAATACCAAGAAGAGAAATTAGATGATCTCTTTGAGTTTGTTTTGACAGAATCCTTCCTGTCCCAATTGGGTGCGATGTAAGCAGAAATGTAGGCATTTTACTTAAATGTTCTAGAGAGTTCTGTGTTTGTCTGAGATAGTCTGTGTGCAGATGGGTTTTGGCAATAGCCTTAAGTCATACTCTCCACCCCACCCATTTCAGGGCCAGCTAGCTTGGACAGTAGCGGATTAATTAGAAAGCTTTTATTTAGCCCCTGCTTTGTGCTTAGCATTCCACCGTGAGCAGGTGGCCAGACATCCAAGTTCACCTGGGACTGTTATGATTTACACCGTCTGTCCCATGTAATGCCAATAGCAGCCTATTCACTCTCAAAAGTGTCCTAGGTTTAATGATGAATTATATGCTCACCTATGGGGCGTGGAAGGAGACATAGGAAGCCCCTGACTTACAAACACCTGACTTAGAAACCTCTTTTCCTGTCCCAGCTCTTCACCACTGGAAAAGCCGGTATTACTTTCATGGATCTTTTGGAGACTTAATGGATTCAGAGGTCAAGGCAGGGCCAAGGCTGAGAATAATTGATGTGGACCTCCAGAGGGCTGCCCTCCAAATTGCCCTCCTTGGCAAAACCTCCTCCCTCAGACCATTTCTCCTTATTGCATTGCCCGATACTCCTGGTGGGAGATTCATTTGGGGTGGGGGAGGCAAGCATTCTATTTTCAATAGTGTAAACCGGTTGGAGAATGTTCATGGCAATTTTTTTTTCCCTTCCTAACATGGAGCTGATTGCTTATACAGAAGAGGGGTATTTCTGGGAGGCATAAGGTTAGAAAGGAAAAGGTAGTCTTGGAGCGTGAGCTTTCTGGTGAGAAGACCCTTCCTTAGGGCAAGCTAGGAACTCAAGGGTCCTGGGGGCCATGAGAGTTGAGGACAGAAAGGAAGGTGGGTGTCAAAAGCATACAGTAGTTATTTGAGGGGGGGGGGAATGTTGCTTTGTGCTCAACACATGTCCTAGGAAGGGAAAGGAATGTTCTTTTTCGGCCCCCTGCTACTCATTCTCCTCTTCCTCTGCTCTGTATGGCCCAGGACCCAGAACTCACACCGGTGGTAGACTATGCGCCTCATAAGTCTGGGAATGAGTCTTCCGTTTAAAGTATCCTGCTTTGGCAAGAATGTGTGCTCTTAGATTCAATCAAAGGGTTTACCAGTACATTTTGGTATATAGCCTTTCTTAACTTGGGGGCTGCCTTATAAGACTTTGTCTCTGCCCTGGAGGGGCTCACAGCTATTGGACTTAGGGTCGACCCAGTTAATAAATAGGAAACTCCTGGAAAACAATCAAGTGCCAACTGTAGTGTATTGGTTCTAAGTACAATGCAAATCTATGCAAAGTGGAGCCCAGAGAGGGGTGGTCAACGTTAAAAAATTTAAAAAAAAAAAGCGCTTTTCACATAAGACAGCATGACTGATCTGCCCTGTGAATCTGCTTAGACAGCAAGAAGATAGAGGAGAAAATTCTAAGCAGTGTTGGAGTTCACCTGGAGCCAAGGTCTGGCACTAGTCATGAGCACGGACAGGAAAGGCTGTGGAAGGAATCAGGAAGCAGTGGGAAACTGGCCTGGCTAAGGTGAGTGGGGCTCAAACATTTCCTGTAAATTAAAGTTCATAAAACGGAGCGCCTGGCGGGCTCGGTTGGAAGAGCATGAGACTCTTGATCTCGAGGTTGTGAGTTTGAGCCCTGCCGCCGGGAGACAGGTTACTTCAATCAATGAAAACTTAAAAAAAAAAAAAAGTTCATAAACCACGTCACTGTAGCTTGCCCATGTTTCGTGTGACTGAACACTGTGAGGCAAGAAATTGCGACAGCATTTTTCAGGTGGGTGAAGTTCAGATGAGGGGAGGGTCAGGTCTTGGAAGGCTGGGAATCCAGATTAAGGACTCGGGTCTTGTTGGAAGGAGTCCGTAGTGGTGTTAACTGAAGATGCTTGGTCAGGGTAGGAACATCGGACCTAAGAACCTGGGCTAGAAGCGGCAGATTGGTGAAAGGACAGATCTGAGAGCCATCGCACAGGTGAAAACAGCAGGATTTAGAGATCGCCTAGGAAGAGCCCGAGGAGGCCTTCGTGCCTCTCAAATTAAACACGACAGGAACTCTTGTTAGCAAAGGCTTCTCACCAAGGCAACCTGCCATTACCTCCTAGGGAACCCCCTTTCCAAAGAAATCCCATTACATCTACTCATTAACCTAATTCTGCAAAAGTTGAGACTCATCCAGTGGAAGTCTTAAAGCATTTATTCACTCACCTGGTGGCACAGTGTTCGGTTGGGGGAATGCTATAGGGTTTCTAACCAGGAAGACCAAAGCATGCTATTCGTATTCGTTCTACTGCCAAAGTGGTGAGAACCGCCATGGCTTCAAAAAAAGTGTGACGTGTCCAGAGTTTGTTCACACAGAAATGCGTGCTTTTTGCTTCCTAACCCCCGTGTCCTTCCTGTGAACCCTGTCTCCTGAGAAAATCTTAGAGCACCAATTTACTAACCTAATTTGCGAAAGGAGGTTAGTGAATCCATGCTGGAAGGCTTCGATGGAAATATTTGAAATTAATTAGCCTTGCCGGCTTTTATTTGTATAGGCTCACTTCCAACTGTATATGCCCCCCCCCAAGTTTAACTTTTTAATAAGATTGATTTTAAACGCTAAAACTCAGAGAATCTGTGTACAAAGAGCTTGAAGAATTTAAATGCATGAGTTTATTATTAACACAGTAGCAAATATATCAAAGGAAACACGCCCCGTGAAAAGTGTTTCACAGAAACACAAATCTGCTCTGAGAAAGGACTGTACCCAATAAGTAAGCCCGAAGAGTCTGTTTGCTTCGTGATGCCTGCAGATAAGCCTGGCAAAGCTCGCTGTGATTGAAGGAGGCAGTTTGAGACTAAGCCTAGCCCAGGCAAGCACTCGGCCCTCGGCTGCGCTCGACGAACATTGACACAATGGTGTTCGCATTTTGGAAGGTCTTTCTGATCCTAAGCTGCCTTGCAGGTAAGGGAAGGATCTCCAAACCATCAAAGATGATTGGGGACGGAGTTTTCTTTTAAGCCGAAATCGCCAATTTTGCCATGAATGTTCTCCTCTTGCACTTCAAAGGAATTATGATTACTTTGCTGAATAAAGTAATTTTCAGAGCTCTAGCTTAGCAAATATAGGCCACGTTGTAAATGTAATTTGATGGAGCTTCTGAATTAAAATTTTCTCACAGAAATCACAGGAGTTTTCTTTCTCTCTCTCTCTCTCTTTTTAATCTGGAAGGTGAACAGATTAATTTGCTTGGAAGCTGAAGTTTGCACTCAGGATAGTTTCCCCCCCCCCCTTTTATTTTAGTGATTCTTTTAAGGGAACTCACTGTGATCCACTTGCTTTGTTACGACAAGCAGAGCCTGGCTGGGAGGGCCTGCTACGCTTTACTCTCTAACATTTCTTTAGGAGTTGCAGTTTTCCAAACCAAAGGCCTTATTTTGGAAAATATGTGAGTGATTTATTGTTGTGCACGATATGGGTGTTTTTAGGGATTGGAGCAAAACAAAATCATTTTTAGAATCAAGATCCTGATGTTGGTAAGACCCAGGAGAGATCACTAATTCAGAAAATCCCTTGGCTCGTTTTTTCGAATACCAGATCCATTTGAATCTCTTTTTATGATGTTAACTCTATGATAGGTACAATAATAATGTTTACAGTCATTCTGATACAGTTAAGCCATTGGTAATATTAGGCAGTCATTGGAAGGAGGGTCACTGAGCATATTTAATGACAGAAGAAAATGTCCAGGATAAAATATTAAGTGAAAAAGCAGATACACACATTTGACTAGAATAAATTGTGAGAAGGTTATATACCAAAGTGCTCATGGTGATTGCCTCTGGGTGATGGGATTATAGATGACTTGTTTTATTCCCCAGCTTTTCCCTATTTTCTGGAGTTTCTACAGAGAATATTATACTATTTTCATAATTAAAAATTGTGACTTTTCAAAATTACATGGTATTCAGTAATAGTTCTCTAAATGTTCGTTTCTCAATGCTTAAACAGACATGTTCTGTGGAGTCACCAGAAGGCAATATTGTATTTATCCTGTGATCTAACTACGACTTAGAGCTGGAACAAGCCACCTTTCTCAGCTTCTATCCTGGTGGGAACACGTCACAATCCGCACCCCCCCCACCTCCAGGAATATTCATTTTAAACTTTAACTCTAGACAGTGCAAGTCTTTGTTCCTTCTTAAAGAGCTTCCAGTCATTAGCTAATTGGGTTGCCCCTGGGCCTTCTGCACCAGCCCCCTAAAATCACACATGTAGTTAATCCCCATTTCCTTATGTGAGGCCTTAGGCAGGCCTACACTAGACACCAGTTTTGGAATAGTCACAAGAATGATATTTAACATAACTAATTTTTATTGATTACAAATGTAGTGTATGGGTGTTGTGGACAGGTCGAATATATGAAAACATATAAATAAAATAAAAATCACCAGCAATCTTACCACTCAGAGATTTGAGTGAATTTTTTACATATATTTTTTTTGCCTTCGCAAGTATGTATACACGTCACATGACAAAATTGGGTTTCTACCTTGTATACAGTCTTCTGTTGTTTAAGAAATTACTTAGATGACGTCAGGATCTTATTTGATTGTAACTTTTAGAGCAAGGCCCAATCAGAGTGACCCAATAAATACTTCAGAGCCTTTGTTCTTCAATGTTTTGTTGGCATATAGTGTCTACTGTTTATCTACACATACACAGTCTAGGTGGCCCATAGGGAAAGATGGTAGTGTCAGTCTAGCAGGGAGAATGGAAATATGGTATAATATATTACTGTTTGCTACGCTTACACCCCTATGGAAGTCGGAGAAAGGAAGATTTCAGTAGTCTATACTTGGAATTGGTAGTGCCCTCAGTTGATCCAAATATGTCTGTGAAACAATGATAATGTTTTTATCAAGGCGTAATTTAATGTGCTACCTGGACTTGTTTCCCATCAGGAAGAATGTCATGTTTTTGGTGTCAAGCACGGTGCCTGGCACATTGTAGGCTCATAGTAAATGTTTGTTGAAAGAATGAATTAGCGGGGCGCCTGAGTGGCTCAGTCGTTAAGCATCTGCCTTCGGCTTAGGTCATGATCTCAGGGTCCTGGGATCGAGCCCCGCATCAGGCTCCCTGCTCAGCGGGAAGCCTGCTTCTCCTCTCCCACTCCCCCTGCTTGTGTTCCCTCTCTCGCTGTGTCTCTCTCTGTCAAATAAATAAATAAAATCTTTAAAAAAAAAAAAGGTTTAAAAAAAGAATGAATGAATTACCTTCTGAAATGCTGCCATTTGGAACAACATGGATGGACCTCGAGGATGTTATGTTAAGTGAAATAAGTCAGACAGAGAAAGACAAATACTGTAGAATATCACTTAGAAGTGGAATCTACAAGAGCCAAACTCACAGAAACAGAGTAGAATGATGGTTACCAGGGGCTGGGGAGGTGTTAGATAAAGGGTACAAATTTCCAGTTAGAAGATGAGCAAGTTCTGAGGATCTAATGTACAGCATGGTGACTCTAGTTAATAATATTGTATATATACTTGAAAGTTGCTAAGAGAGTAGATCTTAAATGCTCTCGCCACAAAAAAGAGATGGTAATTATGTGATGTGATGGAGGTGTTTAGTTCACACTATGGTGGTAGTCATTTTGCAATATGTAAGTGTATCAACACATTGTACGCCTTACACTCATGCTTTGTTTTTTGTCAATTTTATGTCAGTAAAGCTGGAAAAATAAAAGAATGAATTACTTTCCCAAACCCCAAGCATTCAGAAATAATTTTCACATTCATATTTAAAATCAATTTTCTGTACAATTAAGCAAGACAGATTTTAATCAGAATCTTTCTGTATAATGGCATATGTCATTTATACTGCAATAAAAGTTGATATGATCAAAAAAATCTTTCTGATGACTTCTCAGGAAGTCTTAGGTTACATTCCATTTCAGGAAAATCATTTCCATCAAAAATGTCTTCTGCAGAAAGTTCACACATATCATTTAGATACTTGTAACATATGTTAGTCACCTGTTAAAAAGGCATTTTAATGCTATTTTCATTTTCTGGAGCTATGTGCTAGCACTTCAAAGCAGTAATATACTTGAACTTTAGTCTCACAGACAAATCCAAAAAGTGATCCTTTGGTTATATTATAAGTCAAAAATGAAGCAATTATATGTGAGTTTGCTGGAAATTAAACCACTTCAAATGCATCATGTTAAACATGGTTATTTGAGGAATATTTTTGCTGTGGTATATTAAGAGAATAATTCCCCCATAAGCACAGTGACTGCCATATTGTTGGCATTAAGTACACGAGTGAACAATCATTACCAAACCATGAAAGAAAACGTCTTTTAAAAACGATTAATTTAAGTGTATAGAGTTTGGATTCGTTTCTTTTAATAATCACCACTGAATTTTAAAAACAACCACGCGTATTTTAACCACATATGTGTTGTTTCGCTTTCTCATCCAGCCAGGACAGTGAGGGAGAGTGCAGTTCTGAGTTCTGCTTAAATCAGGAACTAATCTATAGGTTGCTATTCATTCACCGTCTTGTTAATACAGAGATTTTTCTGACTTTTTCTGTTTTAAAATAATTTCCCAATTTAGAGTAAACTAATCCAAAGGGAGGGAACTCTTTTTTTTTTTTTTTACCTGCCACTCACAGAATCACTTTCAGTTTGAGGTTACATTTGTACTGTTCACTCTCCGCACGTGACTATCTCAATTTAAATTAATTCAAGTGAAATGAAATGAGAAATTCAGTTCCTCAGTCACAGTAGCCACATTCCATGTGTTCAGCAACCACATGACTTACCGAATCGGACGGTAATGCAGAGATAGAATATTTACGCCATCACAGGAAATCCTATTGGATGGGCTGGAGGCTGATCTCCACGGTTTAAGTAATGTGCACTAATGGAATCAGGTGACATTTTTTAAAAGTTCATCTGGAAATATGTAGCTTTGGGTTCTGAAGCGTATTGTGACTCTATTAGGGAGGGACAACTTCTGAAAACCCTCTTTTCTTCAGAACTTAAGGATTGATTGTGGTGCTATATTAGGAATCTGGACAATAAAATGGTCTAGAGATACTGCTTGGCCAACTGTTACCTATTTATAGGACAATGTGTAGTATTCTTTTTTTTTTTTTAAAGATTTTATTTATTTGACAGAGAGAGACACAGCGAAAGAGGGAACACAAGCAGAGGGAGTGGGAGAGAGAGAAGCAGGCTTCCCGCCGAGCAGGGAGCCCGATGCGGGGCTCGATCCCAGGACCCTGGGATCATGACCTGAGCCAAAGGCAGACGCTTAACGACTGAGCCACCCAGGTGCCCCAATGTGTAGTATTCTTAAAAAAATACAGTTTCACAGTAGATTTGGAGGTTACCATCCTTATTCCAAGGTGATATTGTCGAGCTTCTATAGATCTCAAATTATTTATGTATTTGTGGGTCTTCTATTTTTAAAAATGTTGCAAATGTTTAAATCACATTTATAGTTCCCAAAGCCTTGATTTTCATTTGCCCTCATTCTGGTCTGTGCTCTAAATGGCGTCCTGCTGTGTCGATAGGGCGGGCAGAGATCGTGTCTGTCCTGTTCATTGGTTCCCCCGGGTTGAGCGCTGTATGTGGTACCAGACAGGTGCGCGACAGGTATGTGTTGATAGACAGCACGGCCTCTTGCACGGCTTGCCTGTGGGACCTGGGAAAGCATGGAGAGGACGTTGGGAAGAGGAAAACTGCAGAGTCAGGAGGTGCTGCATTGGTGTCTATCTTAAATCACTTTTCCCAGTTGATCACGATATCAGTTGCCCTATAAACAGCCAAACTCTGGCAGAGAAGCAGCTGGAGCAGGTGGCTTGGCTGTGACAGAGAACTTGGCTATTGAATAGGGAAAACCAGGGGTCTCAGTACATGGTTTGCTTTTCCTTCTAATTTTTCAAAATGTTTGTCAATTCCCTAATTTATGTTTGCCTGTCGTTAAGTAAGAAACTTTTTAAATTAAAGAAGTGTTGGGGTATGCAGAATTGGGAAGGAGGCCGGGATTTTGTCTTTCTGTACTATTTCCTCTGATCTTTCCATGATCTCTATGTCCTCATTCTCCTCCTTATCTGTAACCATGCAAGCAGCCAGAACTCCCACTCGGGATCCCCTGCAGCATAGAGAGCGTCTCTTAAACTTGACCTCTTCTTCTAATACCTATCTGACGGTCTTATGTTCCATCCTGGAGAACTTCCGTACTCTCTGACTTCGCAGTGGGTAATAACCAGTTAATCAGATGTGCTAGTACCTCTACAGTGTTACCCAAAGTATTGTTCCCTATCACAGCCCTTTGAGATGCTTATGTAGTCCTGAGAATTTCAAGCACAGTGGTAGGCTGGGTTTTGGGGTAGGGGTCTCTTTGGTGTTCCTCCAAATCATAGGGGCAGCTCACGCTTTTGGAAGGCCACCAGTTCTCAAACTTGGTGGCCTCAGGACCCTGTTACACTCTTAAAACTTGAGGGAAATTTCTGGTCTGGATAAAAGGGCATGGATCTGCTTGTCCTTGCTTTTTTCTGCTTAGCACAGGTATAAACCCTCCCTGGAGATAATGCAAGAGACAACCAAGAGAAAACTCTGAAAGATGGTAAGAAGAAGCAAAGTGGTTTGGAGCCCTGGGAATAACACAATGGCAAAGTGTCTTAATTCTTTCCACCCCAAAGAAGAAGGGTAGCCAGTTCTGGCATTTCCAGATCCCAACCTAGCAACAGAGGGCAGCCTAGGGAAGCTTATTCTTCCACCAGATCTAATGAGAGTCCCTCTGACATCAAGTGAGCCCAGCACCACTGGGTGAGTCATCAGAAGCCACACTAACAAGAGTAGACAAAGGAAGCATTCTTTTTCCCCACTGGGCCTGAGACTCCTCACTTGCATCTAGAGATACTGAGGTGGGAGGGTAGAACAGACAAGAGGAATGAAGTCACAGCAAATGCTCAGTTCTGGAAGGCTCTTTGTGAGCAAATGCTCTGTTTTGGAAGGTCTGAGACTTTCTCCCCACCCCCGAGACACAGGAGTAGCCAGGGCTCCCAGTAGGAGTGTCCCACCATACTGATCCCCCACTGAGAGACCCCCAGCAACCTGACCTGGGGAAACCCTTCCACCCCCTCAGGCAAAAGAATCAGAGACAAACAGAAGCCCTAGTGATAGCGGATAAACCAAAGAGACCAAAACAACACTGCAGAGACTCTGGAAATGAAACTAGCATTAGAATCCCAGCCCACAAAAGTAGGCTGAGCCCTGTGGGTAAAACATGAAACCAAAGAAAAGAGACTGTCTGCTAAAATGACAGATTTAAATGGGAGTTTCCTAACATGATAGACAAAATGTCTGCGGGTTTGGACAAATGTATAATGGCATGTATCTGCCATATATTATCATATAGAATATATTCACTGCCCTAAAAATCCTCTGTGCTCCACCTATTCATGCCTTCCTCCCCATTAACCCCTTGAATCCGATGATCTTTATACTGTCTCTATAGTTTTGCCTTTTCCAGAATAACAGAATTGAAATAATATAGTATATAGATTTTCCAGATTGGCTTTTTTCACCTAGTAATATGCATTTAATGTCCCTCCATATCTTTCCATGGCTTAATACCTCTTCTTTTTAGCACTGAATAATATTCTGTTGTTTGTATATACCACGGTTTATGTATTTTTATTTTATTTTTAAAAGTATTTTTAAAAAGATTTATTTATATTTAGAGGGAGAGAGCAAGAGAGTGCAAGTGGGCGGAGGGGCAGAGGGAGAGAGAAATCGAGAGAGAGAATCCGCAAACAGACTCCCCACTGAGTAGGGATCCCACGGGACTTGATCCCAGGACCCTGAGATCATGACCTGAGCCAAAATCAAGAGTCGGACACTCAACTGACTGAGCTACCCAGGCGCCCCTATATACCACAGTTTATTAATCCATTCACCTACTGAAGGATGTCTTGGTTGCTTCCAAGTTTGGGCAATTATAAATAAGGCTGCTATAAACATTCATGTGCAGATTTTTGTGTGGATATAAATTTTCAACTTTTTTGGGTAAATACCAAGGAGCATAATTGCTGGAGAGTATGGTAATAGTGTGTTTAGTTTTGTAAATAAACACCAAACTGTCTTCCAAAATGCCTGTACCATTTTGCATTCCCACCATTAATGAATGAGAGTTCCTGTTGTTCCAGATCCTCACTAGCATTTGGTGTTGTCGGTCGGTATTCTGGATTTTGGCCATTCTAATGGGTCTGTAGTAGTATCGCATTGTTTTAATTTGCATCCCCCGATGACATAGGATGTGAAGCATCATTTCATATGTTTATTTGCCATCTGTATATCATCTTTGGTGAGATGTCTGTTGAAGTCTTTAATCCATTTTAATGTGGTTGTTTGTTTTCTTATTAATGAGTTTTAAGAGTTCTTTGTATATCTTGGATAGCAGACCATTATCAAATATGTCTTTTGCAAATAGTCTCTGCTAGTCTGTGGCTTTAGTCTTCTCGTTCTCTTGACAGTATCTTTTGCAGAGCAGAATATTTTAGTTTTAATAAAGTCCAGCTTATCAATTATTTCTTTCATGGATTGTGCCTTTGGTGGTATATCTAAAAAATTCATTACTTGGGGCACCTGGGTGGCTCAGTTGGTTAAGCAACAGCCTTTGGCTCAGGTCATGATCCTAGAGTCCCGGGATTGAGTCCCACATCAGGCTCCCTGCTCGGCGGGGAGACTGCTTCTCCCTCTGACCCTCCCCCTCTTATGCTCTCTCTCTCTCTCTCTCTCTCTCTAATAAATAAATAAAATCTTTTAAAAAAATTCATTACTATACCAAGATCATCTGGATTTTCTCCTATGTTTTATTCTAGGAGTTTTATATTTTGCTTTTTTCATTTAGAGCTGTGATCCATTTTGAGATGATTTTGGTGAAGGGTGTAAGGTCTGTGGCTAGATTCATTTTTTGTACATAGGCATCCAGTTGTTCCAGCACCATTTGTTGAAAAGATTATCTTTGTTCCATTGTATTGCCTTTGCTCTTTCCTTTGTCAAAGATCAGCTGACTGTTTTATGTGGGTATATTTCAGGGCTTTCTATTGTGTTCCATTGATCTATTTGTCTATTTTTTTCACCAGTGTTATGCAGTCTTGATTACTATAGCTTTTTTTTTATTTTTTTATTGTTATGTTAATCCCCATACATTACATCATTAGTTTTAGATATAGTGTTCCATGATTCATTGTTTGTGCATAACACCCAGTGCTCCATGCAGAACGTGCCCTCCTCAATACCCATCACCAGGCTAACCCATCCTCCCACCCCCCTCCCCTCTAGAACCCTCAGTTGATTACTATAGCTTTATAGAAAGTCTTGAAGTAGTGTCAGTCCTCCAAATTTTTCTTCTTCAATATTGTGTTGGCTATTCTGGGTCTTTTACTTCTTCATACAAACTTTAGAATAACCTTGCCAATATCCATAAAATAACTTCCTGGGATTTTGATTGGAATAACATTGACTTGATAGATCTAGTTGGGAAGAACTGACATCTTAAAAATATTGAGTCTTCCTATTCTATTGAGACATAGATTACCTCTCCATTTATTTGTGTGGTTTTTTTTTTTAATTTCTTTCATCAGAGTTTTCTAGTTTTCCTCATATAGCTTTTGTACAGATTTTGTTAGATTTATTCTCAGGTATTTCATTTTAAGGGGCGCTAATGTAAATGGTATTGTGTTTTCAATTTCAAATTCCACATGTTCATGGCCAGTATATAGGAAAGCAATTAACTTTTGTGCATTAATCTTGTATCCTGAAAACTGGCTTTAATCGGTATTAGTTCCGTAAGTTTTCTTTGTTGTTGTTGATTCTTTTGGATTTTTTCTACATGGGCAATCACGTCATCTGTTTTTTTCCTTCACAATCTGTATACTTTTTGTTTCCTTTTTGTATCTTATTGCATTAGGTAGAACTTCCAGAATGAGGTTGAAAAGGAGTGACGAGAGGTAACATCCTTGTCTTGCTCCTGATCTTAGTAGGAAAGCTTCTAGTTTCTCATAAAGGATGATGTTAGCTGCAGGTTTTTTTGCAGATGTTCTTGATCAAGTTGAGGAAGTTTCCCTATATTCCCAGTTGAGAGTTTTTATCACAAATGGATGTTGGACTTTGGCAAATGCTTTTTCTGCATATACTGATACGATCATGTGATTGATTTTTTTTATTTTTTTTAAAGATTTTATTTATTTATTTGACAGAGAGACACAGTGAGAGAGGGAACAGAAGCAGCGGGAGTGGGAGAGGGAGAAGCAGGCTTCCCGCGGAGCAGGGAGCCCGATGCGGGGCTCGATCCCAGGACTCCGGGATCATGACCTGAGCCGAAGGCAGACACTTAATGACTGAGCCACCCAGGCGCCCCACGATCATGTGATTTTTAAAAACCTGTTCATGTGATAGATTGCATTAATTCTTTTTCAAATTTTGAGCCAGCCTTGCATACCTGAGATAAATCCCACTTGGCCATGGTGTGGGATTATTTTTATGCATGGTTGGATTTGATTTACTAGTATTTTGTTGAGGATTTTTGCATCTGTGTTCATTAGAGATATTGGTCTATAGTTTTCTTGTAATGTCTTTGTCTGGTTTTAGTATTAGGGTGATGTTGACATTATAGGATGAGTTAGGCAATATTTCTTCTGTTCTATCTTCTGAGAGAGATTGTAGAAAATTGTTAAAATTTCTTCCTTAAATGTTTGGTAGAATTCACCAGTGAACCCATCTGGGCCTAATGCTTTCTGTTTTGGAAGGTTATTAATTATGGATTCAATTTCTTTAGTAGATACAGAGTAGATATAGGCCTGCCAAAATTGTCTACTTCTTGTGTGAGTTTTAGTAGGTTGTGTTTTTCAAGGAATTGCTCCATTTCATCTAGCTTATCAAATTTGTAGGCATAGAGCTGTTCCTAGTATTCTTTTATTATCCTTTTAATGTCCATGGTATCTATAGTCATGCTCTCTTTCATTTCTGATATTAGCAATTTGTGTTCACTGTACTTTTTTCTTAGCCAAGTTAGAGTCTTTTTAATTTTACCATCTTTTCCAATAGCCAGTTTTGGTTTCATTGGTTTTCTGTATTGATTTCTTGTTTTCAATTTCATTGATTTCTGCTCTAATTTTTATTATGCATTTTCTTCTGCTTTGGATTTAATTTGTTCTTTTTTTCTAGTTTCCTAAAGTGCAAGCTTACATGATTGGTTTTAGATCTTTCTTGTTTTCTAATATATGCATTTAATGCTGCAAATTTCCCTCTAAGTGATGCTTTTGTTGCATACCACAAATTTTTATAAGTTGTGTTTTCATTTGCATTAATTAAAAATATTTTAAAATTTCTCTTGAGATTTCTTTGACTCATGTGTTCTTTAGAAGTGTGTTGTTTAATCTCCATGTATTTTGGGACTTCCCAGTAATCTTTTTGTTAATTTATTTCTACTTTAATTCCATTGTGGTCTGGGAGCAGACATTGTGTGATTTCTCTTCTTTTAAATGTGTTAAGATTTGTTTTAAGGCCCATAATGTGGTCTATCTTGGTGAGTATTCATAGTGGGTTATTTTTTAAGATTTATTTATTTGAGAGATGAGGGAAAGGCAGAGAGAGAGAGAGAGAGAGACAGAATCTTTAAGCAGACTCCATGCTGAGCAAGGAGCCTGACATTGGGCTTGATCCCACCACCCTGAGATCATGACCTGAGACAAAACCAGAATCAGATGCTTAAATGACTGCACCACCCAGGCGTCCCCATAATGTTTTAAAATATATCTCTTTGTATAAAACACTTTACCCAACCATAGCAGAATGCACTTGTTTCCCCGAGCCCCCACAGAATATTTACCAAGATAGAGTATGTGCTTGGCCATAAAAAAAACCCTCCACAAATGTAAAAGAATTAAAATCATGCAGAGTCTGTTCTCTGAGCACAATGGAATCAAACTAGAAATCAAGAACAGAAAGAGAACAAGAAAGTCTCTAAACAGTTGGAAATTATACAACACACTTCTAAATAACCTATGGACTGAAAAGGAAATCTCAAAGGAAATTTAAAGAATATACATAAAGCTGAATTAAAATGAAAACATAACATATGGAAATATGTAATATGCAACTAAAGCAGTGCTGAGGGAGAAAATTATAGCACTAAATGCTTCCATTTGAAATTAAGAAAAGTGTCAAGTCAATAATTGAGGTTTCTACATCAAGGAACTGGAAGAAGAGTAAAATAAACCCAAAGCAAAGAGAAGAAAGGAAGTAATAAAGAGCTGAAATCAATGAAATTGAAATAAGAAAATTATTAAATGAAACAAAAATCTGGTTCTTTGAACAAAGTAGATTAATAATATTAACAAACCTCTAGCAAGATTGGTAAAAATAAAAAGAGATAAGACACAAATCTCCAATATCAGAAATGAAATATGGGATATCAGCACAGATCCTGAAGTCACTAAAAATATAATAAGGAAATACTGTGAACAACTTTACATTCATGTATTTGACAAATTAGAAGAAATGGACCAATTCCCCCAAAACAACAAACTACTAAAACTCACCCAATATAAAATAGATAATCTGAATATCCCCAAACCCTTAAAGAAATTGAATTCATAATTTAAAAGGCTACTGAAAAAGAAATAGCCAGGCCTAGATACTTTCACTGGGTAATTCTACCAAACATTTAAAAAAATAATTAACAACAATTTTACACAATCTCTTCCAAAACATAGAAGAGGAGGGAACACTTTCAACTAATTTTATGAGGCTAGTATTACCCTGATACTAAAACCAGACAGACAGTACAGAAATAGAAAACTATAGAACAAATTCTTTCATGAACTTAGACTCAAAAACCCACAACAAAACATTAGGAAATTGAATCCTACTATGTTTAAAAAGAATTCTACACCATGACCAAGTGGGATTTATTTCAGGTATGTAAGGCTGGCTCAACACTCAAAGTCATTCAGTGTAATCTATCATATCAACTGGGCTAAAGAAAAAAAGCAAATGATTCTATCAATTGATACAGAAAGAGCATCTGACAAAATCCAATACTCATTCATGATAAAGACTCTCAACAAGTTAAGCAATAAAAGGTGTGTTCGTTTCCAAGAGCTGCTGTCACAAATTGCCAGAAACTGGGTGGCTTAAAACAAGAGAAATTTATTCTCTCACAGTTCTGGAGGCTGAAATTCTGAAGTTAAAGCTTTGGCAATATTGTTTCTCTCTAAAATCTCTGAAGGAGAATCTGTGCCATGCCTTTCTGCTACTTGGCTCCTAGAAATTCTTGGTGTCTCTTTGTGTCTATATACAATGCTCCAATGTTTGATTTTATCTTCATATGGCCTTTCTCTTTGTGTATCTGTGTCAAATCTCCCTCTCCTTTTTCTTATGGGGACAGCAATCATTGGATTTAAAGCCCACCCTAAATCCAGAATCATCTCATCTCAAGATCCTTAAATTAATTACATTGCAAAGACCCTATTTCCAAATAAGGTCACATGCACAGATATCAGGAATTAGAACTTGTACATATCTTTTGGTGGGACTCAATTTAACCCATGACAAAGGAGAATTACCTCAACTTGATTAAAAGCATCTACAAATAACCTAACAGCTAACATGTTTTGTATTATGTACATGTTGTACATGTAAAGTACTGGAAGTTATAGCCACTGCAATAAGGTAATAAAAAGAAATAAAAAACATATAAATTGGAAAGGAAGAAATAAAACTGTCTCTACCCAAGAAGAGACTGGAATCTAGATTATATAAAGAAACTCCCAAAATTCACCAGTTGAAAATTAAATAATCAATCCAATTAGAAAATGTGCTAAAGATATGAACAGACCTTTCACTGAGGAAGATATACAAATGGCAAATTATCACATTAAAAGTTGTTTAGCATCATTAAATTGCATCAGGGAAAGAAAAATTAAAATCACAATGATATATTACTACCCACTTATTATAATGGCTAAAGTAGAGGATAGTGACAACACCAGAGACTAGAGAGGATGTGGAGAGACTGGACCACTCATATGTTATTGGTGGAAATGTTTATTGGTATAGCCACTCTGGAAAACAATGTGGCTGGTTTTCGGTTTGCTTGTTTGTTTTTTGCTTTTTGTATTTTTTTAAGTAGGTCCTTTGCCCAGTGTGGAGCCCAACATGGGGCTTGAACCCATGACCCCGAGATCAAGACCTGAGCTGAGATCAAGAGTCGGACACTCAACTGACTGAGCCACCCAGGCACCCTTGTTTCTGTTTTTAATAAAACTAAACATGTCACTACCATCTAACCCATCAGTTGCACTCTTGGCAATTTATCCCAGTGAAATAGAAATTTATGTTCCCACAAAAATCTGTACATCGGAGTTTTATCCAACAGCCCAAACCTGGAAACAACCTAGATGTTCCTAAATGGGTGAATTGTTAAACAGATTAAATACTCCTAACCAATAAATGGCAATGAGTTACCAATACAACTTGGGTACACTGCTAGGTAATTATGATGAGTAAAAAAAGCCCCTCCTGAAAAATTACAAAATGACAAAATTTTATAAATGAAAGACGGATTAGTGGCTGCCAATGCTTAGAATCAGGGATGGGGTGCAGAAGGGAGAGGTGAGTGTGATTATAAAAGGGCAACATCAGGGATCTTTGTGGTGATGGAATTGTTCAGTATCTTGATTGTGATGGGAGATACACAAACTTACACATGTGACAAAAGTGTATCAAACTAAGTGCATACACACACTTGAGTACCAGTAGAACTGGAGAAATACAAATAAGATCGGTGGATTGTATCAATGCCAGTGTCCTAATTGTGATATTATAGTATAGTTTTATAAAATGATACTATTATGGGGGGCTGGGTAAAGTGTACATGGAATATCTGTGCTGTTTCTTAGAACGGCATGTGAATCTACTATTATCTCAGTAAAATTTTCAATTAAAAATTACGGAGGACCCCCAAGGAATTTTTGCTCTGTCACTTATTTCTACCTATATTTACTGAATTAGAAATTAAAACTAAAAATTATTTAAACAAAAATACACAAGCACACATTCCATTAGCTGCGAAAGCAATGAATCACTATCACCATCATCAGTAGCTAGTGGAACACTCCACTGTACACTCATGAGAGGATGAGAGTGTAAAAGAAAAATAACCTCTTGGTATTATTATTAATATCATTTTGATCTTAAAGCCTCTCAAAATGGTCTTAGGGATAAGGTGACCAACTCATCCTGGTTTTTCTGCGATTTTCCAGGTTTAAGCACTGAACATCCTAGCAAAACCAGTATGGTTTGCCTGAGACCTGGTTTTAAAACTGAAAGTTCCTCCAAAGAAGACATACAAATAGCCAACAGACGCATGAAAAAAATGCTCAACATCACTCATCATCAGGGAAATACAAATCAAAATCACAATGAGATACCACCTCGCACCTGTCAGAATGGCTAAAATAACAACTCAGGAAACAATAGATGTTGGCAAGGATGCGGAGAAAGGGGAACCCTCCTACACTGTTGGTGGGAATGCAAACTGGTGCAGCCACTCTGGAAAACAGAAAGTTAAAAATAGAACCACCCTATGACCCAGCAATCTCACTACTAGGTATTTATCCAAAGGATACAAAAATACTGATTCTAAGGGGTACATGCACCCCAATGTTTATAGCAGCAATGTCCACAATAGCCAAATTATGGAGAGAGCCCAAATGTCCATCGACTGATGAATGGATAAATAAGAGTTAGCACATGCACACACACACACACACACACACACACACACACACACACACACACACTGGAATATTACTCAGCCATCAAAAAGAATAAAATCTTGCCATTTGCAACAACATGGACGGAACTAGTCCATGTGCTAATGTGTCAGTCAGAGAAAGACAAATTCCATATGATTTCACTCCTATGTGGAATTTAAGAAACAAAACAGATGAACATAGGGGAAGGGAAGGAAAATAAAAAAGATAAAAACAGAGAGGGAGGCAAACCATAAGAGACTCTTAACAATAGAGAACAAACTGAGGGTTGCTGGAGGGGAGGTGGGTGGTGGGATGGGTTAAACGGGTGACGGGCATTAAGGAGGGCACTTGCTGGGATGAGCTCCGGGTATTGTATGTAAGTGATGAATCACTGAATTCTACTCCTGAAACCAATACTACACTATATGTTAACTAACTTCAATTTAAATAAAAACTTGGAAGAAAAAAACCCTGAAAGTTCCACATCCAAGAAATCCGTTAGTCCTGGGCAACCTGGATTAGTTTTTCCCCATATTCATGGACCTTTTAGGTCCCTGGACAACATTTTAAGAACCTCTGTTTAAGGCCATCCTTATACAGAAGAACTAGCAGTTCGGTGTTATTACCTCACCATCACATAGGATTTGAGTTTCATTACATTGTAATTTGTTAGAAACTCCCCTACCCCCACGCCAATTGCTGGCTCAGCTTTCCTGTACAGTTCATTCTACCTCCTCCTCCTCACCTTGGATACCTCAAACGAGATGTCATTGAAAGTGCTTTGTAATGAAAGAGTGTCCTCAGAATGTGAGAGTGTACCATTTTCTTTTTGATGATTATTTTTTCAGGTCAAGTTAATATGGTGCAGGTGACCATCCCAAACAGTGTTGTGAATGTGACTGTTGGATCCGATGTTACACTTGTCTGCACCTACACCAGCACTGTGGCCTCCCGGGACCAGCTCTCGATCCAGTGGTCATTCTTTCACAAGAAGGACTTACCGCCAGCTTCCGTAAGGACTTTTCACCTCAACTATTCCCCTGTAGTAGTTCTGACATAAACTGTTGGGGTCAGTGTGTGAAGGAGTGGTAAACCAGTGACAACAGTGGCAGAATCTTAGGTACAAAAAGTTTGAAGATAGTTGTTTAGGGAAGACCATCATGTATGTGATGTGGCCTTTGTCCTCTCTTCATATTCAGTTATAGCCTGTTATCTCAAATCTGAGTAGGTCAGCAGCTGGTGTATCATGTTTTCTAGAGTAGACAGGAATGGTCCTTCTCCTAGGTGAAATAAGCAGTAGTTCTGAAAAGCCTCCTCCTCCCCCCAAATAATCTCCCTATTATTTCCAGAAGACCCCAGTTCAAATACACGTCCTACTTGATCTGCTGATCTCTGTCAAATGTCGTATCTGGGATCTGCCCCTCAAGTGAGCTAGCTCATTGTGCTAGATGAATCCTGATGGAATGAGCCTCCCAGATGGGTGGAGAAGGGCCAAGGTAGTGATGAATCCTGAGTAACCAAGGGCAACAAGAAGCTAGAGGGTAGAGGATAGGGCAAATAGGCTGGGGTTAGGGGTCAGAGGTTGCTAGAAGAAAGTGGGTGAAAGTCAAAGGAAAATGTTCTACCTGTAAGCTTGTCTATTTTCAGGTTTTTTTCATCTGGCCTTAAGGGTAATTCCTTTTTAAATTAGCCCAAGGACGAAAATTATATACTCAAAGTTGTGTGTGTGTGTGTGTGTGTGTGTGTGTGTGAGAGAGAGAGAGAGAATGCATGCAGAAGTCTGCATGAGTGTGCAACATGTCTGCGAACACATATCCCCTAAGGGAAGAGGCCTATAGCTTTCATCAGATTTTCAAAAAGATATATGATCCAAAACAAGGAGTTCAGAGAAGAAACAAATCAGTATGGCTTGGAATAGTTGGATGGAGTTGAATTGGGGTTTTGATTAGTAGAAAAATGGAGAGCGAGCTGAATGGACTAGAGGAGGTTGAAGGACAGAGGTAGAGAAGAAGGAGGCTGCTAGCTTGGAGGAGCCACACCTTGGCCAGTGTGGCTTCAGCCATCTCTGGTCCTTTGGAGGTGCTAGATCCTCTCTTTACCAGAGGTCCTGAACACTTTCGTAGCAGGAAACACTGTTCAAGAGGTGATTTCATTAATGCCACCCTCTAGTCAGTGTTCAACATTTTTGCTTAGCACTGGTTACCTCAGACATGCATCTGAATCACTCTGTGCCTCTCTTCAAAACATGGTGGAATGCTAACGCTCTTCTATATATCTCATGGGGAACCAGCTGACATGCTGCATGTGAAAAGGCTTGGGAAAAATATAAAGGCCTGTAAGTTTTCTCCCTTGTAAACACCTTTATCATCTTAAGCAGCAGCAACAACAACAACAACAGTGATTTTACCTCTTTTGTCACCCGGATGCCCTGACCCAAGACCTCACATATTGCAATCAACTGAGAAATCATCCCTTTGCAGGTTGCTCTCTTGTATTGTGGATGGCAATAATCACATGAACTTTCTTCCTTTTTAAAATTCAGTTTTCTGAATAGTCTTTTCAATGCATTCTTTATCTGTAGGCTTGAAGTCCTTCCCATTTAGCCAGTAGGGGCTGAAGTTAGAGAAGCCTTGCCAATATATTTTGAATTATTTTTATGTGTGGTCCTCAAATCCAGCTGTCCTCGACTGCCTGGAAGTGAGGCCAGGCCAACCTGCATTCAAAAATACAAATTGTTCTTTATGCCTCCTCTGACACTGGACTTTACAAGGCCATCCCTTGGTTGAACCAAGTAGTTCTGAGTTGGGAGATGCAGGGCAGAAGGATCTTGTGACCAGCAATGGGTTTTTTCTAGAACTGGAGATGCACAGAAGGTGTAGGTGATCGAACGGGGTGTGGCTTGACCTCAGGACATCTGTTAGAGGCACTTTGGAAAGAAACTTTAGTAACAAGTGTGTATTTACTGAGTAGCTTATTTACTTGCCATTTGCCTCATTCTTCAAAATGTCAGGTACAGGCAAGGCAAGTAATTTAAGGTATCTAGGCTTTTGAGATGTCCAAATCAAAGGAGCTCCTCTGCACTGAGCCGCTGATTCAGTGAGAACATTCTTCTTGATCTTAAAATGTTTTAGATATTTCTCTGATGCATGAGACCTTTGTTATGCCTGTGCCTTAGCTGCATAGGAGACAGGGTGGGTGGGGGGTGGTCTAGCTCTTGGCTTAGAGACAGTGAAAACCACCTCCAAAAAGTCAAGCTTCCTCTTCTTTCTCTTTTTCCATCTTGTTTTAGCTTGCCCCAGCAAGGTCCCCATTTCAACCGTCCTTAGGTCTCTACCTCCAAAGAACTGGAGGCTCTCACCTTTTTCCCCATACCCTGCAGGCATGTGCTTCTCTCTGCTTTTCCAGATGAGTAGTTTTGGAGCACCAGTGGAAACTTCCTGATGGCTATTGGTTCTACTCCTTGCTCTGCTACTTAGCTGCTGGCTGGATGACCTTAGACAAGTCAGCTGACCTTTCAGAGGGTCAGTTTTCCCATCTGTGTAATGGGGCTACTTACCTATCTCATAGGTTTACTGTGAAGATTAAATGAGATGATGCTTGTAAAGCACTGGGAAGTCTTCCACATAGTAGCCGTTCAACGAATGTGAGCTATTATTAGTAGTATCATTACTTACAAAATGGTGATTTTGTAAAATCCCTAGCCCATCCAGACCCCCTGCATCATGGGCGCTAGGGATCCGGCCCAACAAAGATATTTAGTATAGCTCAACAGCTGGGACAGAGCTCTTGGGGGAGTCCTGGCCCAGGATTAGTTTCCTGCTTCACCGCCTGCCAGGTTCCCGTGGCTGAAGGGAGGCGTTAGCCTTCTCTGCCTGCTCCTCTCCCTGAACAGAGTCCGCTCAACAAAGAAGTTGTAGACATCTTCAATTGAGATGGTATTTTTCAAAATGGGATTTGGCCTCTATTTCGAATTTGTTTCTTCTTTGAGTACTTCCATGCATTCAGAATTCTGTAGAGCATGTTGTATGCTAATCTAGGGATGGCTGGTGAACATTTTGGGGGTGATAAAAAGAGACTGCTGTGCTATTAGACAATTTCCTGATTTATGGGAGTAAGATGTTGCCAGACTGATCACTGAGTGATTCACTTCAACTCCTGGGTTGATGCGGCAGTATATCATGTAGCATTCAGCTCTCAGACCCACCCATTTCTGCTCAAACACAGCACAGCCCGTGCCTCAATACTGAGGGTATGGAGGAAAAGGCAGTCAGTCAGTGTCTAAATATGGCGCATGCAAGAGACGCTCGGGGAAGATGTAGCTGGACCTCTCAGGTAAGAACACCAATTGGTGTACTACTGGACCCCTTCATTGTTTGGAATATCTAGGGCAATGGCACCAGCCTTTAGGAGTGGGATGGATGGTCCAAGTTTGGTAACAGCCCAGATCAGCACAGGCTCCTGGCAAAACTGGGACAGTCTTGAGTTTGCCTTCTCACACCCATGTCTGGACTTCTTCTCAGCCTCCTCCAAAAGGCTCAGGGACTTATTGCTGCCTCTAGCAGGGCAGGGGCCCACTCTTGCCATAGGCTCGCATTCTTCTCCTACCCCAAAATCATTGTGTTAAAGGAGCAGTTGACTCCAAGGCATAGTGGTTCTCCATACCCAGGGGAGGGTGTTACCACTTACTGACTATCCCCTCCAAGGGGTTCCTTTGGTGAATGGGGACTACAGAAGTATCCCATAAGTCTTCTGACCAGGAGGGACAGGACATTTATTAGCACGGTCCTCCTCTTAGAGAAGCCCTCCTCTCAGAAGACAGGGACAGTTTCAGATGATCAGTCCCTCAGCAGAGACTTTCAGCTGAAGACTCTAGGCCCTGGAACAGGCAGGCTAACATGGAAGTTTTGGGTAGTTTGGTGCCCCTCTGATCACACCAATTTTCTCCTCTTCCACCCAGCCAGTAACTGGTAAAACTAAAGAGACCTCACCTGCCCATGAACAGAACAGGCATTGATCCTACTTAGCATGGGTCTCGCAGACAATACTTAGAACATCCTTAGTGGATGAAACCTGTTGCCATTTTCATCTCCCCAGCATACATTTAATGTGGACAACTCCCTTCTAGAACCTAGTGTCTTCGTATTCTCTGGCTGTTCAAATTCTCCCCACCTGGACTGTCCTCTTCAGATAGCATTATATCAAATGCTTCCCAAATGTTGGCAGGGTGGGGGTGTACCATCTCTTCACATGCATTTGAAAATGAGGGGGGTGTTGGTGTAATGGTTATAAATGAGAGTCACTGCTGGCAGTTAGTAGGTGGGAGCTAGAGGTGCTAGATGTCTTGCAATACGCAGGCTAAACCCACAGGAGAAAGAACGGTCTGCCCAAAATACCAGTGTCACTCCCATTGAGAAACAGTCCACATTCTTCCCTTCCCACCACCCCCTCCCATCAAAATTTATCTGTTCTGTATCCCATGGCCTCAGGTGTATATTCTTGCTAAACCTGATCAATCAATCTAACGCTGAGGTGCTAGGGACTGGTGATACTAATTCATTTTGTTCTCTTCCAAAGAAAATCCTTTAAGTGTAGACTTGTTCCATGCCTTCACCCCAAAGAAGCAGTTCAAATGGTGGGGACCTCAGGCAAATGGCAGCCTGGGAAGGGAGTGGTTTGAAGGCAGGGATGTCTATCTTTTGGTGTTCTTTCCCTTCCATGTGCAATCTCAACCCCCACCCTCACCCCAAGAACAGTCCAGAAAAAGTGCGGGGCTTGAGACCATTGCCACTCCCCCCCTCCTCCCCTCCCACAGTTAGCCCCTTTATGAGTAGTGCAGGAAAACGAGAAGCTGAAGGGAAAGAATGGGTGCTTTACTGTGGGTTTCCACACCCTCCACATTTCCAAAAGGAACCCACAAAAGCAGCTCTGGAGGCTAAATGCATTTATTAATTCCAACTCAGACTCAAACAGAAAGCAGACTGAATTCTTTCAACCCTTCTTGTTTATATTCCAACCTCTGGTTAGAGAACTGTGTCACAAAGCTGAGGGGGAAAAAAAATCTTTTTGGACAAATCTGGCTCCCAGCTGCATGGCCTCATGTGAATAGGAACTTGGCATCATAGGAGGGGAGAGGCTGTTGTCGCAGCTGGCAAACATTGAAGGCATCAGGTGGCAGGCCCACTCGGCATGGGCAGTGCCATGCCAATGAATAGTAGCAATCGGCAGGAAAAGGGTTGGGAAAGATTACCTAGGAATCACCCGCCCCGCCCAAAGCAGCACTAGGAGTGCTATTTTTGTGTATTCGGAGAGAATCAGGAGGTCTGAATTCCAGGTCTGGTTATAAATTGTGTGACCTTGGACAAATCACTTCCTCTATTGGGGCCTCAGTGTCCTTTTCTGTTATTGAAGAGGATGAATCGGAGGTTGCAAACAACTGGCGGCCTCTGGGCCCGATTTGACCAGTGGATTCGTGTTGGTTGACCAGCCCAGTATTTTGTTTGTTTGTTTCCACAGTTTGGAAGCCTTGTTTGTATTGGCTCTCCGGTTCACCATGGTCCCCGCTGTCCTTGTGATCTTACCACCATCCATCAGCCCCTCCCAGCTATTTCCCATATTTCTAATATCCATCTGGCTCCTGAAGAGTCGTCAACCTTAGAAACCATGAATGAAATGATCTCAAAGGGGATCTTATAACAATGTGTCATTATGACTACATGTCAGCCTCTAACATCACGGAGGAGCAGAGGGTACCTGGGGGGCGTGGGGAGTAGGGCAGCCACGAAGGGCAAGTGGGCAACAAATTAACAAGTACCACTTAAGGGAACACTTGGATGGATTTTTCTTTAAGCAGATTTGCCACCCTGTCCCCCCACCCCAAAGGATGTGTGGCCCGTGGAACATCCATGGCTTTTCCTGGACCTCATTTGCTTTGATCTCTCAATTGACAATATACTTTCTTTGAAAAGGTACAAGTCCCACAGGATCATGGGCTGAGTCTTGGCCATTGTTCAGCTTTGATTTTTCAAAGAATTATTCTTTTGTGGAAAATGGCACCACGTTTCAGTACTTCCTGTGTGATTAGATAAGCAGTTTCAGGAAAACGTTTCTATTTTTTTTTTCTTTACAAGGACAGTGTGACAGCTTGGACTTCCCCTAACAGAAAGTCCCTCCATCTGTGTGTCTGGCCACTGGCTAGCCCTGGGGACTTTCCTTCTCAGGCCTAGGCCTTTCCCTTTTAGGTGTCCATTGCTATCCCTCTTTAGCTCCATTCCTATCCCTGACACCCTTCAGTATTATTTGTGAGAGGGCAAGATATATGGGGGGACGGTGTGAGGAGTGAGGGTAGAAGGGATGGGAAGGGTCCTTTTTAGAGGGAAGTTACAAGTCCAGAGCCTCATAACTTATCTGCTCATTTCACCTGGATTCATGACCAAAGGTGAGACTTTTACAGTGGCTTCTTTGCATGTTCTAGTCCTGGCCTAAAACACACACTCTCTTGGTTCCCTGCTCTGGGCAGAAACAAGGTCTTTTCTCCCAGACCCTCTGGCACTCACTGTGGGCCGTAGGCAGGACTGATGTATCTCATTGTGATGTCGCCGAGCCTCAGCATAAAACAGGCTGACTTATCCCCAGTCTTCCTGGGAGCAGGGGAAGCAGCCAGATGTCTACATTGTAAAAGGGCTTCCTGGATGGCCTGCAGGCTGTGTTCCAGGTAAGAGTTCACAGGGCCTCAGATTGTTGATTAGCAAGTAAATAAGCCCCATGCTGGCTAGTGAAATGGAAAGCCCAATAGCTTGGGTGTCAACTCAGAGGAAGGCAATAGACCTCTGACCAGCTGAACCTCCTCCTGGACCCCTTGAATACCTTCAGTTAACATTGGCTTTCCAGTTTATAAGTCCAACAAGACCCCTTTGGGGCAAATGTTGGTGATTTCAGTAGGTGTGAATGGACAAATTGAATTATAAATGGCTCATTTGGGGCAGGAAAGAAAGCTAGTTGATGTTAGACAACCGGAGGAGAGAGACAAGTTTTTTCTCCTTAAATATGGTCTTTGAATTTTCCCTCAGAATCTACCTTTCTGCTTTCGTTTAAAACTATATTGGCTTTCGATTTGAAGGAGAATATTTCTGAATTTATCTTGATCATATCTTTTGGTTTGTTGATTGCCTTTCCTCTCTCATTATCCTATTAAGGTAAAGAGCACCGGACAAGGAGTTAGAAGAACCAGGTTCTAGACCTTTCCTCACTTAACTTTGTGTGTGTGTCTTTTTTTTTTTTTTTTTAACCTCTCTGGGCTTCAGCTTCCACTAGAAAGTAAGGAGAGTGAATTAAATGAATAAGACCCTTTTAGTAGATTTTATGAAAACATTAATTAGTTCCACTGGACTAGGGCGATACCAGTTTATTAAAAAATAAACCATCACTTGAATGACACACATTTATATGAAACTAACAAAGTGTGTAGGATGTGTGTGTATGATGAAGAAACCTCAGGGATCACCTAGTCCAGTGATTTCCAAGCTTCAGTCCTTTATGTCTCATCTTTACGATTTTTGTCATAATTGTGTGTCACCAGCAGTATTATTTAATGTCATTTTCTATAGTGACTTGGTTTTAAAAAATTTTTTAAATATCTATCTTAGTGTCACCCTAAGCAATAATATCCATGAAGTCACAGATGCGATATGCAAGATATGTGTCTTTCTAGTAAGTTTTCATTTATGTACCACCTAAAATCAGCTTATGTGCCTATACCTGGGGAATACATCTCAATTTGGAGGACATTGCTCTGGCTCCTCATTCAGATGTGGAAACGAAAGGTTGGAGAGTTTAAATCACATTATTTCTCACCACAAAGCAGGTCGCCATGGAGGCATGACCGGCGGCCCCACCTTCCCTATGTCACAGTCAGAGGCAGAGCTGTGGCTAAAACCCAGGTCATCTGACTCCTAGACCAGGCCTCTTTCCACCTCACCATGCTGCTCCCACAGTTGCCATTATGATCTAACTATTCATAATCTTTACTAGAGATGGGACTAGAGCCCAGATCTTCCTCGAGTGTGGTAAATCATAGTAATAATAAATGAAGCCTGTGACTTTGGATGAGTCATTTAATCGTTCTGGATTTGAGGGCCCTTATTTGTCTAAATGAAAGAATAATTCCAGTTCTGCCCCCTGCCACATGGGGAGAAAGGGAGGAGCCGCCATTGACGAAGCATTTCCTAGGCCACTATGAGGGGATGGGACCAAATGATTTCTCAGGGGCCTCTCTGCTCTGAAATGTGACTCTTCTAACAAACAGGATAAACCCGAGTTTGCTTATCCAGAGGAGTAGGTGTGTATGAAAGGAGTACGAATATTCTAACTCTTAGGGAAACTGAATAGTCCCGTAGTCCCACTGAGTAAATTAAAAAAAAAAAAAAGTTTATAAAGTGGGGTTAAAAATGATGGTTTTGGCTTTCCCACAGGCATTTGTGTTTTATACAGTGAGTTTCCTCCGGGTAGACTCCTCAGGTGAGCATCTTGATCTAGCCTAAGCTTAGCAGTTGAACCCTGTCAGCTCCAGCTGTTTATCATCTCTAAGATCGGCACACGTCCCTGCTCTGATGACATCACAGAAGGGCTGTGAGCTCACATGAGGAGGTGGTTGTGCACAGCTGTGAGAAAGCTAAAGCACCCCACTGAATTGAGACTCCCCCCTTTGCCATGGGATCTGTTCTGTGCGGGAGGGGGTGGGTAGGAATGTTGCCTCTTGCCAACAAAGGTAATGTCGGATGGAGGGTGCTTCCGGGTAGCTTATCCTAGCCCTGGACACTCTCCAGTTCTCATTTCTGCCATTTTTCTGTCCTAGATTTACTATTCTGAAGGTGGACAAGCTGTAGCCATCGGGCAATTTAAAGATCGAATTGTAGGGTCCAACGATCCAGATAACGCATCTATCACCATTTCGCATATGCAACCAGCAGATAGTGGTGTCTACATCTGTGATGTTAACAACCCCCCTGACTTTGTCGGAAAAAATCAAGGCATCCTCCAAGTCAATGTGTTAGGTATGGGCAATTTTTTTTTTTTTTTTCTCTTCTTGGAACAACTTAGGACCTTCAATGAGCCAGGGCAGTGAGTTATGGTGCTAATTAAGTCCCAGGGGGTAAATATCCTCTCTGCTCCTTTTCTTGTTGGGGAAATAGAGACACACCATCAACCCAACCCTTAGAGTAACACTGAGAAATCACTCACAAAACATGTTGAAACAATTGCCAAACCAAAAGTGCTGCCAAAATGACAGCAGATGACCCAACCCCCGGGGATCCATGTCTCTGAAGGGTGGAATGAGGACAGATGGGACGACATACCATCCCCACTAAATGATCACTAGCAACTGGAGGGAACCTCTGATTAGAGCCAGTCCTACCTGGGGGAGATAACTGTCTATTTATGATCTCTCCTAAGCCAGCCACAATTCCCACCATGAAATCATTCTTTTGAGTAAAGGCAGGAGGGTCCCTTTTAAAAACATTAGCACTATCTGGAAAAAGGACCACAGGTTAAGCCAGAGTTGAGAATATGGGCACAGATATTCATTATGTGACATTCGGCAAGTCATATCTGATTTTCAAATGCACCTGGAGTGGTTCGTTTATACAGTATTTACTGAGTGCTTCCTATTTTGTGCCAGGAGCCATGAAGTTTACAATGATGGAGGCATGGTTTCTGCTCTTGGAGAGTTCACAGTTTTGGGGGATGTCTAGCTCTCCTTCCAATCTCTGAGAGGACAATGGGAGCTTTGCTCCTGTCTGGAGGCCTAGCAAGGTCTTGTCTGCAGGCCTTCAGAAGTACTGAAGGGAGAGAGGAAAGAGTTGTCAACCCTCACCAATTAACCAGTTGAGCTGAGGGCTCTCCCATTTCTAAGTGATCCCAAATGGAGCCGATCTAGTCATTGTTCCTTTCAAGCTGTGTACATCCATCACAGGAGAGGAGGAACTAGATCAAACCAGTGACTTGAAAATTGACTGGCTTGGAAAAGCAGCAATTAGTAAAAGGTGCACACCTAGGAGAACCATCCAGAGTTGTCTGAGCTTGCCTCCTGGGTGACGCCCCAGATGAGGTTTGGTAGTTAACCTCATCTGGAAAGGAGGGAAAGGTAATCAGGAGCTGAGTTTTAAGAGTGGGGTAGCTCAATCGTGCCTTTATTTTGCTGAGCCCCATGCTAGGTATTGGGGTACAGGAAGAAGACAAGAGAATTACACACAAACCCTTTCCTGGGAGAGTTGATGTTCCAATTTGGAAGACTGGTCATTTACCTGGGAACTAAACAGTGAAGCGCAGATGCTAGGAGTCCAAAGGCTTAGGTTCTAGTTCGTACTTTGCTACTCAGTGGCCTCGGGCCTGTCAGTCCACTTTTCTCAGGCCATTTTGAGATGGAGTTGTAATTCCTGCCCTGTCTTCACAAGTTTGTTAGGAGGATCAAACGATAGACTAGAGATTCCACATTAAAAGCATTTGAGGGATTAGTCCTCTCATGGTTTCCTGCTGCTCCCTGGCTCTGGGTTGTCCAAACCAAGCCTCTTTATCTCTGAGCTAAAGTTAGACAGGAAGGTTAATATTCTTAAGTTTAAAGCTCAGAGAATCCTAAGAAGTTGAGAGTCATTTCCTCTTCAAGTTGCTTTCCCATGAGTCTTTGGGTCCGTTGTTCCTGCAATGACTGTGTCATGACTTTTCCTTAAGCATCCAGGATCCAGGCAAGGTAAAAGGCAGAAGAATCTGTGGATTATCTTGTTTGGGAACTCTCAAGAATTCTATTTTTATTAGTTGGGGTAAGAACCAAGGTCTTGTACAGATACATGCTTTCTGGAAATCTTGAGACTGATAATTTTCTCAAAAAATTGCAGAGGCTGTTTGCAGTTCTCAAGTTCTATGGCCTATGAGTTTCTGTCCTGCTTGCCCTGACTGAGGGTTGGGGCATAGTGGGGGCGGGGGGTAAGGGAGGCTAACTGTGGGGAGAGGTGTTGATATTTCCTTAGTGACCACGCTTCCTAGCAATGCATTGCCCAGAGACATTCCATGACACAGTGATGGACGTAGATCCCACTCCCTCATGCATAAATTCATTCAACGGATCCTGAACACACATCTGGTTACTGTGCCACACAACGGAGATGGAAAGATGTAAAAGATGGGGTTTCAGCCCTCTAAAAGTTTTGAGAATAGGGGCTGAGGTGGCAGGGCATGACTTAGGTAAAGGAAACAGCTATGAGCAAAGGCCCAGGTGGTTTGGATGACCGTTCATTTGAGAGGCTTCCATTAGGTATGACAGCCTTGGAAAATGCATCTCTGAAAAATACCCAGGTAGAAGTTTGAATAATTATTTTGTATGTGTTTGGAATGAGCATCATATTCCTTCTGCGATTTGGCACCTAAAAAGAAAATGATGAATAGAGGGAAGGCTTGGGCAATGAAGCATTTTCATTTTCATTGATTTTTCTGCGGTGAGCCTCTCCCTCCCACCCCCATTCTGCTGAAAGCAATAATGCTAAATGGTAGATCAATGGCTTTGCCAGTAAAACATCAAAGTTCTACTGGGGTCGTTAGCTGGATGAAATGTCAATTCAATCCTGATTCAGTAGTTGTAGAAAATATATAGGTTTGGGACGTGGTTCAAAGTGATTCGCTAAGTGTTTTGTTAATAAAAAATAAAGGGAGGAAACTGTGTTCAGGGGAAAAAAAGCCTATCTGGGGTTGTTTCTGGGCTCTAGAAATACCCCCATTTAATTTTCTGTTCAAAATTCTGTAAAGGCCATCAAGTCATCATGGTTTTAAACAGGCCGTATCTAAATCTAGTGATGCTTGCAATGGACTTCCGGTTAAATAGCCTAGCTTAGGGGAAGCAAATCGAATGAGATGTCCCCATCCGAGAAAATCAATGGTAAGGAAAAGAGAATAAAGAGCTAAAGGGAAAAATACTTAATTTTTTAAAAGATCTTATTTATTTAGTTGTCAGAGAGAGCACAAGCACGGGGAGCGGCAGGCAGAGGCAGAGGGAGAAGCAGGCTCCCCGCGGAGCAGGGAGCCCGATGCGGGGCCCGATCCCAGGACCCTGGGATCGTGACCTGAGCCGAAGGCAGACGCTTAACCGACTGAGCCGCCCAGGTGTCCTGAAAAATACTTATTTTAATTTAAAACCACCTGTTTAAAAGATAGGAATGGTGCAGGGTTTCAGAGAGTTGCCGTCTCCATCTCCTCACTCCTGTGTACAGTGGGTTGGAGTCTGAGCCTGGAAGATTAACTTCAGTAGAAAACTATACAATGTGGCAGTAGAAATTAGTCCTGCCCATGGCCAAGAGCAATTCCATGTGCGAGGCACTACAGACACCATTTTATTTATCTAAATTCAGTATGTTTGGATTAGTCAGAGGCCAGACGGTCTCTTGTTCACATTTATACAGATGAGTCAGCTGAGGTTTGGGTGGGTGAGGGTACTTGCCTAAACACACCCAGAGTAAAGCTGCAGAGAGTGGTCTGTGTGGATCCAGCGCTGTGCTCTTCACTGCTGCCTCCAAAGGGTTTTACGCCTAAGTTAAGACGAGCAAGGTGAGGTGGTAAGTACTGAAATTCAGATTATTATCTATATGTAACACGAGGCTTAGGACAAGCTGTGAGCAGTAAGACGAATGAGGAGATCCAGATCCTCGGTTTCCCACAGGACCCCTCCCACAGAGATGTTTCATAAACAGCTAAGACTCAGTATGTCCCCAAATAACGGTATCATTGTCCCTTTCTCCTCCTCCCTCCATCCCAGAAAACCTGCCCCTCCCCTGTTTATCTGGGGCTAAGCCCAGCTGTCCAAGTCAGAAACCTGGGAGCCATCACCGCCTGTGCCCTCTTCCTCATGCCCCCTATTCGTTTGGCCACCAAGTCCCATCGATTCTACTTCCTTGAGACCTTTTGATTCTGCCCCCTCCTCTCCCTTGGTTCGGGCACCCCCAGAGTGCGAGCCAACCGTCTAAAGCATTAGAAATGACCACCATCCTTCACCTACTTAAATTCCTTCCTTGGTCCTCCTTGCAGTCTGTGTAAAATACATGAAATACAAAGCCCTCCAAGCTGTAGCTTCTGCAGCTCTCTGGCCTCATCTCCCACTACTCCCCCCACGCCACTTCAGACATTACTTGGGCATTTCCGGTGCCTAGTGCCGTGCCAGGCACACAGAAGGGGTGAAAGATGAGTAAATATTTCAGCATTGCATAGCACACCCCTTCCAAAATGGGCTTCCCCGACCAATGAGGGACGCAGGCCAATTCAGACCCTCCAGTAATTTTAGGTCACCCACCCCCAGAGATATAAATGCCCAAACGTGACTCCTGAAGGAAAGGAAAGATACAGCATTGATAAAACAAAGGTTGTAAAAAGAATAAATAACAACTTAATCTCAAAGTATCTAAAGGTTCTATTTTTCCCTTAAAACTGGGCTTCAAATGTATAAACTGTGTCTTTAGTCATTTAGCGTTTGCTTCCATTTGGCTGTCTTAATAAAGGCGTATTTTAAGACACAATGCGGAAATTCATGGTCATGAATCTGGGGAGGGAGGCAGACGGAAGAGGAAGAGATGCCGCTAGAATCCTAATGGCCGGGTGCCTGGCAGGTCCTTGAACCTGAAGTGCTCTACTCCCACCTGGCGGTACAATCGGAAAACGGTCACAGGAAGTTCATAAAGCTTTCAAAACTGAGCGCCCAGCACGGTAGTCTACAAAATGACAGTAGGGAGTGGCTGCTGATTGTGACAGGTTTCAACTTCCCCTGCAGCATTTTTACTCTGTGTCATTGCCTTACAGTCAAACCGTCTAAGCCCTTTTGCAGCATCCAAGGAGTCCCAGAAACTGGCCATCCGATATCTCTTTCCTGCCTCTCTGTGCTTGGGACACCTTCCCCTGTGTACTACTGGTATAGACTCGAAGGTGGAGACGTCATCCCAGTGAAAGGAAACTTCAGTAAGTCCAGCCCACTGCAGCCCCTGGCAAGGCCTGGTGTGTGTGGTTGGCTGACGGATGGCACGTGTGTGTGGCTGGTTGCTCGTCTTTAGAGCTCAGTCTTCTGGGAAGGGGAGGGAAAAAGCAGATCTCCTAGCAAGGTGACTGTGGTCTGGTCTTACCCCCAACCTCTAGTAGTCAAGCCTGTTTCTGGCTCACTTAGAGGTGGTGGATTTGGAGGGAAGAGGCATGGTCCCAGGTGGACTACCTTTGGAAGAGTCCTGAGGGGTCTAGCGGGACCCTGGACAGCTCAAGAAAGGGAGGCCAATGTGAGGGAGTGGGTGGGCACGGAGTGATTCGGCTATGATGACATGATCTGTACCCTCCATAAGAGATTTCAAAAGTCTATATCCTGTTTTTGACAGACCCAGCCACTGGGACTTTGGTTATTGGAAATCTGACCAGTTTTGAACGAGGTTATTACCAGTGCACGGCTAGCAACAACCTTGGCAACAGTTCCTGTGAAATTGATCTAACTTCTTCCCGTGAGTTGATCATCCAACTTTAACGCACTTTCTCCTTAAGTCAAGTATCCTGCGCCTGCCAACCAAGTGAATTAATTAGGATCCCTGCTTAGTCCTTCCTGCCTCTCTGGTGATTTTGGTGGTTTATTTATAGGTTGATATGCTGAATTATTATCATCCTAATATCTAAACGCTTACATGATACTTAATATGTGCCATATACTGCCCCAAAGCATTTACAAAACTTTTGTTTATCCCTCACGAAATTTCTAAAAAGTAGGTATTACTATTTAATAAATAAAACAGCAGCCCCATGGATAGTAACAGGCTGGATTTTCTTTGTGATGCTGTTGGTGAATCCAGGGGAAACCGGCAATCTATGTTGAACATGGAGCTCACAGACTTTCCAGTTCTTCTGCAATTTGTTAAGATCTGCCTCTAATAATAGTAGTAATAATAACACTTGTACCTACAACCACAGTAGCTAATATCTGTGGAGCACAAATTATGTGCCAGGCACGTGGCCAGGTGCAGTGAGCATTATCTCACTCAATCCTCCGACCACCCTGTCTAGGAGGCACAATATATTGTTAGCCTCATTTTGCTGAAAAGGAAACTGAAACTCAAGGAGATAAGTGACTTTCCCAAGGTTATCCAGGTAGTGACTAGCAGGGCCAGGATGCCTTATTTTTTATTTTTTCTAAAGATTTCATTTATTTGTCAGAGAGAGGGAGGGAGAGAGCACAAGCAGGGGGAGCGGCAGGCAGACGGAGATGCAGGCTCCCCGCTGAGCTAGGAGCCCATTGTGGGGCTGAGCCCAAGGCAGATGCTTAACTGACGGAGCCACCCAGGCGCCTCTTGCCACACCTTTGAATGATCCCTTAATAACACTTAGGATCATGTCATCTATTCATTATTCCTAACTCACTTTGAATCTGTGACTAATACATACTGTATCCAGGTGGCCAGTTCCCTTGGACCATCGCTCTCCTAGGAAGCTAAGCTTTCTTCCTTTCACTTGTCCTGAATCAAACATTTTCCAATTCCAGGCTGCTTCTTCATTCACCTAATTTCTGTTCAAAGGTGAAGAGATGTCTTTTGGGTCTTCGTCTGTGGTCTCATTCTCCCCCTAGTCCCTTGATCATTTCTGCTGTCTCTCTCTGTATCTTCCGCAGTCCCATTTTGCCTTTCCAGTAGTTATACTGTACCTGTAGAGACTCAGGAGTTGTATTTGAGCCTTGCTTCCGCCCAAATACTCTTTTTAAATGATGCTGGCATTTGGTTGCCTGCTTGCCTGCCTGCCTGCCTCCCTTCCTCCCTCCCTTCCCACCTGCTTCCCTGTCTCCCTCCTTCAAACCTTAATTTGATATCTACTCTATGCCAGGAACTATTACAGATGATGCAGATACAGAGATTAATAAGGTCTATGTCTTACACTCAAGGAACTCACAGTTTAGCTAGAGGGACAAACAGTAAAATGTGTTAAATGCTAGAATAGCCACCTGTACAGGATCTCTAGGACCCTAAAGAAGAAACAATTAATTATGTTTATAAAGCCAGGGCCAGCTGTATTGACAAAGTGCTCTTTGAGCTGGATCTTGAAAGGATTTGCAAAGCCTGTTTCTTTATCTATAAAACAGGGATGAAGGTGAAAGGCAGCTGACGGATGATGACACTACAGCAGCAGGCTTAGGAGGGCAACCAGTCCATGCTGGGGGAGGAGGGTGGAGGGTTCCAGAAGGGATGTCTCCAAGGGAAAAAATCATAAGAAACCAATAGATTATGGGATGCGTTTAAATCTACTGAAAGGAGTTTTGACGGTTTGGGTGGAAATGTTGGGGGTTACTAGTTATACATTTAAAAAAATCCCCAAATGAGGCAATTATTAACCTCAAAGAAAAATTTTAAATGTACAGGAATAATAATATGGGGGCGCCTGGGTGGCTCAGTTGGTTAAGCGTTTGACTCTTGATCTCGGCTCAGGTCTCAGTCTCAGGGTTGTAAGTTCAAGTGCCAAGTTGGGCTCCCAGCGTGGAGCCCATTTAAAAAAAAAATTCTTAAATAAAAACCAAGAATCATAGGATGTATGATGTTCTGCAGCTGTGAATGATATTTACCTGGTCATAATCCTGTGAACTTTGATGTCACTACAATTTGTGCTATGGCTTATATCAGAACGTGTGAGTGGGGTGGAGTAAGAAGACAATCTCCACCGTTCCAGGGGAGGAAGTCATCAAAAAAAAATGACAAAAATTGGAAAGTTAAACAGTCTTTTTTTTTTTTTTTTTTAAAGATTTTATTTGTTTATTTGACAGAGAGAGAGAGACAGCGAGAGAGGGAACACAAGCAGGGGGAGTGGGAAAGGGAGAAGCAGGCTTCCTGCTGAGCAGGGAGCCCGATGTGGGGCTCGATCCCAGGACCCTGAGATCATGACCTGAGCCGAAGGCAGTTGCTTAATCAACTGAGCCACCCAGGCGCCCCAAAAATTGGAAAGTTAAAACAAGCACAATAGAAACATGGGGGCAAATACCAGATGATTAAAAAAAAGAAAAGAGTTAAGAGTGGTTGCCTCTAGAGAATGGGACACAAAGACGGGGAGGAGCGGGGACGGGGACTGCTGCATCTTTGCTAGAAGTCTAGTAGACTTTCCAAATCGTGCACACAGATTCCTTTAATCATAAAAAGTTGAAAGAATGACCAGGCAACTCAACTAGCCTCTCATCTCAAAATATAAAATATCCAGCCTTATTTGAAGGGAGGCAGGTGGGGATGGGCCCACCGGAACTCAGGCAAGGTCTCCCAGGGACAGCGGAAGGTCTGGTGCTCAGCTGGATCATCACACATTTGCTGAGTTTTTCCAAAGACTGATCGAATAGACCAGATGCCTGTTTATGGAAATGGGCATATCCTTTTCCAGTGGCCAGAATGCCTGAGGCTCCTTGGTGAGCATGGCATCCGAGGGAGAGGTTTATAGGGACCTACTTCACCTATGCTCCGCATAAGCCTAGTGAAATGTCCCTGCCTGTATCAGAAGTCCTTTCTCTGGTTACCAGATTGTAGCTCTGTGGGGTCTCTTTCATTGGTCAAGCAGAGGCCCCTTGAAGACTCACTTCCCTCAGCCCTGTTTTGAAAGTGAGCCCCGCGCCCCCCTCCCCCAAGTTGGCATATGTCTTCTTTATGTGTATCAGTGCGAATGGGTGAGCTCCACAGTTGAGCCAGGGTGAGTCCAACTGGCAAGAGTTCTAGGGGTTTCCAGCCTATACAAGTCATTTCCCCCACCGTATGAGGGCTCCAGATATCCCACACTGGTCACAAATGCACACGTGTGGGGCAGACAGTATGTTCCACTTTACCAACCAGCTGCTTGTTTCTTCTAGATCCGGAAGTTGGAATCATTGTTGGGGCGCTGGTGGGTACCCTAGTGGGTGCTGCCATTATCATCTCTGTTGTGTGCTTCGCAAGGAGCAAGGCAAAGGCCAAGGCAAAGGGGAAGGAGAGGAAGAGAAATTCAAAAACCAGCACAGAACTCGAGTAAGATCTTACTTTGTTGTCTTTACTTGAACGCTGACATTTGTCGGGCGCAGCTCTATCCACCAGCTCTTCCTCAGTGCCCCCTTTAGACCAACATATCAGAGGTGTCTTTCCACTCCCCTCACTGCTTCTAGAAACGACGGGTGGCGGCAGCTACCAGCTCCCGACCACCATGTGCCAGACTCTGCTCTAAGCTCTATGTCTCTCAACTCCTTTAACCAGCTTTGGGACCCTAGTTTTTCTCTCTCGGACTCTCATTCTCTGGTCGAGACCTAACCTCTCTGGTCGGGAGCGAAGACGAACGCGTGGTGTGACAGTGAGTCAGAATCTCAGACATCACAGAGGTCCTGAACAGATTGGAACCTGTGGTCACTGAAGCTACAGAGCCTAGGGCTCTGCGTGAAATGCTGAACCCTAACTCGTTCTTCCCTGGGCCTTCTTCCTGCAGACCAATGACAAAGATAAACCAGAGTACAGAGCTCGAGGCAATGCCAGCTGAACACGTTCTCCAACTAGAAGCCACTCTGCCACCTTCTAGCCGGGAGAATGACCCCGATACCGTCCTGGGGCCAGATCACGAGCCTTCCCCTGAGCCCGCCCCACAGCCTGTCCTGGTGCCTGAGCTCGAGATGGAGCTGGAGCCCGAGCCCAAGCCCGAGCCGGAGTCTGAGCCCGAGCCCAGGATTGTAATGGAGCCCTTGTGAGACAGGGAAAAGGGAATGAATAAGCCATAGGCTGCTAGCCTAAGTACAGCGTTCATCAGTAAGGAACCCATTACTGGCATTTGGAGTTGCCCTAATCAATCTCCCACCACGTCCCTTTCTTCTGACCTGCCCTCTTCTAACAAGGTGCTCCTACCATCGATCCAAAATAAACAGGTCAAGATAAATGCACGGGTTCCTGTGTTACTTACACTAACACGCAAGCATGACTAATGACAAAGCAAGTGATTTCTAATTCGGTTGAAAGCGTTTTGCAGCAATATCTCCATTGTACTTTGGAAAATCTTATTTCTCTGTTTTCAGCTACTCTGTTACATTCCGCATGCACACATGACAAGGTGGCATTAATTGGATTCAATGTTACTCCTAAGATCAGTTGGTCAGGGCTTCCCTAATTCATTTTCACACTGGCCACGAAGACAAGAATTTGCCAGCATTCTCTCAGAGATTGGGGGGGGAATCCCCAAAAATCCCAGAGGAGAATATGTAAAGGGTACATATTAAAATGGGTACCTATTTAAAATATTAAAATTAAAATTATCATATTAGATTTCCCAAGGAACCACCCTGCCATAGGGTTTGCTTGAGCATAGCAAAATTCTTAAATGACCTAATTTTTAAATGCAAGATAATGTACAAGCAAACAATTCCAAATAACATGTTCCTTCGGTGACCACAAAATGTTGATATCATGGGTGATGTACAATTTAGCTTTTAATGAGATGTTATCACTATGTCTGATGCTGTCTACTTTAGAAGGGCCAGAATGAGGTAAGTGTTCTAAATGAACACTTAAGATCTGTTTTAGATAATCTGAACTAATCATTTAATCTGTTTCACTGGTGAGATATTCCACATTAATACATACCATTCGTGTATAAATGCTAAATATTAACTAACATGCTAGAAGGTTTTTCCCATTGATCATATTTTCCCCACATTCCACCTTGAAGAAATTTATAGGTAGACTTTTTCATTTGTGTAATCAGATTTTAAATTGTATTTTGAGGCTCAATAAATACTCAATAAAATCGTATTTGAATGATCCTAAGGTAAATCTTTTATTAACATTATTGACATATACTTCACATACAATAAAGCACACCCATTTCAAGTGTACCATTTGATGAGTTTTGACAGACGTATACGCCCATGAAACCACCAGTTTAAATAGAGCATTTCCATCAATCCAAAGTGTTTCCTGTGCCCCTCTGTGCAATCCCACCGTCACTCCGGCCCTAGGCAACCACTGATTTGCTTTCTGTCATTAGAGATTAGCTTTGCCTTTTCTTGACCTATGTCTAAATGCGATCATACAGTCTACTTGTTTTGTGTCTGACTCCAAGGTGAATCTTTTTTAAATGAAGTAATGACTCTCTAATATCACATCCCGATTTTCATGTAGGGGATTTTCTTAAGCTGCGAAGCCCTTTATATAGAGAACATACCTATAAACTAATTGAGGTAGAGCCTTTATTGGTTTTAAGGCAGACTGAACTTAACATTTACACTTCTGGAGCCATGGAGAGAAATAACAAGTTTTACGTAGGTAATTTCTTTGATGTGTCGATTTTCAGCCAATTGTAGGGATTTTTTGGAGCATCTATAATTCCATTCACATTAAATACAATATTATGATACACATTGTCTGATGGGTCCAGTAAGCACAATGATGAAGGTTTTGAGAATGATCTAATATTTAAAGATTAAAAACTAAACACCAGCTGTGTAAAAATCTCAATCACCAGAACACCAAAGTAGCTGGAATTCACTTTTCTCTTCCACTTTTATAATAGAGGCAGAACACAAGAAGAGAGACTAATATATAATACTCAATAGCTGTACCCCCAAATTTCTGATGGATCAGTGCTGAGCAGGAAGGAAGTCACTCTTGGTGATCTTACAGAACTCTGTCCTGATTAGCATTGTTCTGGTCAAAATACTGATGAATAGTTGGATTTAGTGGTTTTCAACTTTTTTTGAGGTCAAGGATCACCTTGAAAATCTGTTGAAAACTCTGGCCCCCTCTCCATAAGAAAAACGCTTATATACACAAAGTGTCATGTACAGTTTTAGGTAAATTACAGACTCCCTGAATCCAAGATTAAGAACTAGTGACTTAGATAAAAACACAGAAGGGACACTTAACAAATGTGTGGATGCCTTCCTCCTGGGGAGAATGATTACTATGTTGTAGGACTCAAAATGATCTCGATAGCCTGAAAGCTAAGCCGAAATCAGACAGGAATGGAAGGGAAAGTCCAGATTTAAAAATATAGAGTACATGTTGCCCATGAAGAAACCTTAGCTGGGCAAGGCTGGGAAGTAGGCGAGGTTAATCTGAAATGGTATCTTTGGATCTCTCCTTTCAGTGCCCTTCCTGGCCATCTGGCATCTTAGTTTCCAAACACCCAGGATTCTCATGCACCTACTAGCTCAGTGACCCACTCAGCTCTGCATCCCTCAGGCATAATTCATTGCTCAGGACCTACCTCTACCCTTGCAACCACTTTATTTATTTTTTACAGATTTTATCTATTTATTTGAGAGAGAGAATGCATGCGAGTGGGGGGGAAGGGGCAGAGGGAAAGAATCTTCAAGCAGACTCCCCGCTGAGCACAGAGCCTGGATGTGGGGCTCAATGTCAGGACCCTGAGCTCATGACCTGAGCTGAAATCAAGAGTTGGACACTCAACGGACTGGGCTCTCCAGCCCCCCAACCTTGGCCCCATTTTAAAAAGCAGTTGTTGTGTGACCTGTTCTTGTCTAGTGACCATGATGTTTTATCATCCGGTGATGTCATTTGGATTGATAATGAGCGAGCTCTCTTTTTAAGAATATTTTACCTTTTGAAAGAGGACTCTTGAACACAGGGAATTCCTTAATCCAAAGAGTCTAAATGGTGGGATTTCAAGCACCGGAACAATCCCGAGGGGAGCTATTGCTGGGAAAAGGAGTCTTCTCGCATCAAACCATGTGGGTTTTCAGCTACGCTACCTACTTGTAAGGCCACTCGGGGTGAGTGCGAGTTTCATCTCGGTCGCCTCAGTTTTCTAGTAGCACATCCATAATATACCATGTATTTGTTTGTGATAAAGCCTGAGACCCTGTAAAATATGAAAGCGTAACAAAATTTTCACTGAAGTTTACTTGGGCAGAAAAGTGGGCTCATGTTAAAGAGCTTTCCAGCAAGGGAACCAAGCAAAGGTGGATCAGAAAATAAGTAATAGAAGAGATCATTACCCACACATTCTGATTGAACTTCAAATTATTTCAGTGTAATTCTCATTCAGAGAGGATACTACCGGATTTATTTTGCCGTAGAGAGTTAAAATTTAAGTGGGTGGTCCCAATGAAATCCCAGGTTTCTTAACCATTCACTCTTCTCACTACCCAAAAAGATTTCCAGGAACTTCCCTCAGCTCTTTGTTTCTGTACTTAGCAACTGGGATATGCTAAAGTCAACAGAACAGCTTTTTGGCTGTAGGTATTTATTCTCCTCAAATTCATCTGTTTATTCAGTCATCCGTTGGGTATTAATGGATTGAACGGCTGCTATGAACCAGGTACTGTGGCCGGTGACACAATGATGAGCAGAATTAGAGCTACCTCTTGTCCCTGAGGAGTTTACAGCCTCGCTAACTATGACAATTTCTTGCATGTTATCAACAGTAGTGTACTGACAGCAGGCGAGGAAGGCTGGAATTTGTACTGCACAGGGGAGGGCCTCCAAATTATAGGCCTCCTTTCTCTGTGAGAAAAAGGGACTAAAACAGTGATTCTTGACCAATAGCTAAGAAATCACGTGCACTGATATCTCCAATGGCCTTCAGAGTACCAGGTGACCTCTACCCCCAATACACACTGGGAAGTTCCTATTTGCAGCTCTTACCCTGGCCTTTGTGTAACTCGGGCTCGATGAGCTTTCAGTAAGAAAAGCTAGAAGAGCTAGGAGGGGGCTTTGGGAGAATAGCACTCAACCTTTTTCAACTGCAGCATACGTTGGGGGTCATAACACACACAATGGCCCACTCCTGACTCTGATGGGGTGGAGGGGGGAGATAATAAGAGAGTTACCTTCTTAGTTGGGGAGACAGGAAGGGGTAAACGTTTAAAAAGTTGCGTCATTCCTATGTATCCCCACCCAATCCCCAGAAGAGACTCCCTGAGAGAAAATAATCTATCTGCCTGAGATTATACCGAGTCGACTAGATCCCAGTGTAATGCTCTTTCAACAGCAACAAATTAATATCAGTGAAACAAACCCAAAGTTGTAGTAATAAAAGATTGTTTTACAATGTCTATGTGCTGGAAAACAGGTCAGAGGGTCTCATGAAAGCTTCAAACCAATCAATAATCAATAATCTTGTCTTTGAAGCTTTGGTTTCAACAAGACAAAACAAAACAAAGGCTTAGAGATGTTACCGAAGGTTGCAGGAAACCAAAAACAAACCACCAAAGTAAAGAAAAGCAGGTGGGGGGGAGGGCGAAGGTGTACAACTACCAGGTTATCATCAAAATGCCACAGTACTTTCCATTTGGTCCAGTTTTTGACTAGAGGCAGACAGAAAATGGACCAGGATCCGGGAAAGCTCCATTCCTCTGGCTCTGGGTATTTTCTCAACTGTAACATGGGAGATGATTTTTTGCCTTCTTAAAGGCTGCAGTGGAGAATGGATTATAAATGTTTGTGAACTATATAGTGTGGTAGAACTATACTGTTGTAAAAACCACATCCCCCGCTAATTGGTTCAATACTCTTTTTTTCTCTTGACCAGAGATTCTTAACCTTTTGGGGAGTCACAGATCCCTCTGAGAATCTGGTGAAAGCTACAGAAAGAACCCTTTTCCCAGAAAAATGGACATACAAACGTCTGCAATTTCAGGCAGTCAGAACTGTGACACTGGAGCCACAGAACCCAAAGTAAAGAGCCCCCACACCGTATCACAATTGCCCGCAGACTGACCTGGGGGCGCGACAGCGTGACATGATACGGAAACAGCAGCAGACACAGCCATGTCATGACCTCACTGTAGTTGACGGAGTTAAGAAATGGGGAAATCGGAACACAGGGGTCATTCGGTTAAACTGCTAAGTCAAAGATTATGAAGTAAAACGCTGATTTACCCTGAGTATCACAGAAACTCCCTCAAATTGTGGATTCCCTCCAAGAGATACTTACACTTTTTTTCCACTGTTCCTATTTACCTGCATCTTTCAGCTTATATTCAGTTAAGCTTACAACTGAAATTCTCATCTTTCTTGAGTTCATTTGGAAGCAACTGTAAAACCTGCTGACCTTGAATCACCTTCATCTCTACTGGGTTTCCTATATGAACAGATAACAATCTGATCAGTATCCAAGGCCATTAATATCCTTATAATATATAGTTGATATTTATAAAATGCCAGTAGCCTACAAATTAACTGAGGCTTGGTTTCATCTGTTTCTTATTAAAGAACTAAGATCAGTTTTCTTTCACACCCAAAAAGCCGATTACCTCAGATAAGAAAGTCAGTGTTTATGAAGAGTAAATGCCTTCGGACCTAACAGGCCCGATTAGATGAGATACGACTTTACTCTCTGTTCACGGCTAAAAACCACTGGAAAGAAATTATTTCCCCTGTCATCAATTCTACCCTGGCATTCAATAAACAAACGTTTAGTTGCATAAGAAGATGCTTCCCTGATTAACATTTGTAAAGATCAGCACCCAAAATATTTATGTAAAGGTTTTACATTATCAACGACACCATTTGTGTTTACAGAACTCATTTCAGCTACTGGCGGTTAAGTCTCTGACCCACAATTAATGCAAGTTTGTGGGCTCACTAGGATCACTTATTTTAAGCAATATTTGCAGCATGAGATTCGAATTAAAAAAATAATTTGGAGTCACTTGGAGTTCATTAGATTTTATGACAACAGCAATCATTTACGTTGTTTCCCTAAATTGAGATCAAGGTTACACTTATTTTCTTTGCTCACAATTAATTAGCAATTCAGAAGATTACTATTTTTAAAGATTTTAGCTGCAGCTCAAGCTTCGCTAATTTTATTGACGTTAGAGCTAGCAAAACTGAGAAATGTCTTTATGGAGGATTTTAAGGCTTACATGGGATGTCTGATTTGAAAGAGAAACCGGGAGATTCTCGCAACATTTTATTTTTTGTTTCTGAAATACAAATCAAAATACATTTTTGTTACATATCACGTTAACAAGTTTGACATTTCTTCCCAATACAGGATGACTTAATATAGGTACTTTAAAACTTCTGTTTTAAAAACAATACATTTTATTTTGGAGGGGAAGAGCTCATTAAAAAGATACATGGATACACAGGCTCTTATTTTTCATTATTTTAGTGTTTAGGAATTCTAAACTTGGATAGCATGGCCTCCAACTGAAAATTTGGTCCTTTAAAATATATATGTATTCCTCCCAAAACAAAAAGATCGAAGCGTATTGTTGAAAAAACAGAAATTTTTGGTATAGGCCTCTGAGTGAGCTTGAGAGACAAGTTAGGATGTGTTTCAACTGGACAGTGGAACATTCAAGAACCTACTTAGAAACATGTGACAAACAGCGTGGTGCTATTGGGGTTGTTCTGCCTCAGAGGGGAGGGTGCTAAAGACGCACCAAAGCCACAGAACCAACTAACTCAAAATTAACCCAAATTCGGTATGGCATAATATACAACAAGAGTAGAACAATCTCAACAGTTATTCAATGCCTGGCAAGCTAGTTGTAAGCTTAGAACAAAGACCTCAGCAGGAACAATATTCGACACGTTTATAAGACTTTGAAGATGAAAACACTTCATTGTTCACAGACGATGGACTGTGCACAAGAACATGAGTTTCCAGGACACTGGGGGCAACCACAGAAACATACACAGGAAGAATACATCCAAGCTGCTTAACCTTCCACCATTCTCTTGAGTATTAAACCCAAACCACCTCTGGCCACTTGCAGGGGTGTCTTTTCTTCTTTATTCTCAATGTAAATGCTTGCTCCTTGGGACACCAGCAGTTTCGCTTCTTCCACTCTCTCCTCGTCACAGGCTAAGTGTCTGAAATTGAGGACCACAAAGACTGATTACTCCCTACCGATTCTATGTAACAATGAGAATTTCCTGATAGGTGGTCTGAACTGCATATTACTAGGTGGTATAATATTAGAATATTTAGTTAGGAAAGGAAAGATCGATTTGCATGGGAAAGACTGTTCGTAAGCTAAAATTCCGTGGAACAGCCTTATGGTACCAGATCACGTATCGTAATTCTGGACACACAACCATCGAAGAAGGGATCTAAATGCCAGCCTAAGAACAGCTTCCATATTTTATGGAGATCAGAGTAGTCTGCCCCAAAGGCACCCAATACTTCGGGGCTACAATTTAGAAAAGCCCCAGCTCATAATCTGCTAACAGCAATTTGTGTGGTTAGAATTTTGGAAAAGCAGTTTAAAAGGTGTTGTTATCTCATTTGATCCTTACATCCACCTTGTAAGTTAACATGGTGGTAATTATCCCCACTCTACAGTTGAAATTGTGGCAGAGGTCGAAGTCCTTACCTTTGTTGACAGGGCTGGGCGGTAACTGAGGGGGAAACCTCAGCAGGCACTTACGGTTTATCAGGCAGGGTATCAAGCGCTTTACCTGTCATGTTATCTAAGCCTCACAACGATCTAGTGAGGAAGGAATTATTATCCTCATATTACAGGTGCGAAAATTAAGGCTCGGGAAGGTTAAGTTACTTCTCCAAGTTACTTAATGTATGTATTTAATATAGTTGGTTAAGTGGCTGAGTTTGAATTGAGTAAACAGCATCTAGCTATCCCCAAATCCTAGGCTCTTTCCGGGACCCTGTCCTGCCTGACTCCTAGGTTTCTTCTTTGTTATGGAGAAAAGAGCTAGCATGGGCAAGTCTTTCTAAACAGAGTCACTTGGGACTAAAGAAAAGATTTTTAAAACGAAGAGTTAAGAAAACAATACTTGAAAAAGACTGAATCTCACTTTAGACTAAAAAGGAGACTCAGAATTTCTGGTTCAAAAAAGTCACCACTCACTAAGGAAGAAAAATAGCCACGTACTGCAGAAAAAAATACCAAGGCAGAGGATGGCCTCAGGTCATAGGCATGAATCAATTCCAGATGGATCTAGTTACATGAAGAACAGGAACTCTCAACCAAAACCAATGCAATGTCTTTGTTTTTTGTTTTTTGTTTTAAAAACCTACAATAAAATACAGGTAAATATTTAACTAATTTCAGGGTGAGAAAGGACTTTCCAGTCATGAGGGAAGATTAATAGGTCTGACTACTTAGAAGCTGAAAAACTTCTGTTCTTTAAAAAAAATAATGAACATGAAAAGACAAACTGGGAAAAAAATAGTTTCGACTAACACAGCAAGCTAATATTTTTAGCACGTCAAGTCAAGTGCACTTAAAAAAAAAAAATCACAAAAAATAAATTAATTCCCTGAAAGCAGAGAAAGGGACACACAAAGGGTTCTAATTTAGAGCAGAAATCTAATTAGTTGGAGGCATTAAAAGATGTTTCACTTCGCTGATAATAAAAAAATGCAAATGACAACTTGAAATACCACGTCTGATATAACAGAAGGCTATTTTCCGTGTTGGTGAGGGGGTAACAGGCATTCTCAAACCTGCTGTCGGGCGGGTACAACGATACAACTCCTCTGGAAGCAATGTGGCAATATATAGCAATAGTCTCAAGATGTGTGTATTCGTTGACTCAGCAGTCCTACTTCTAGGAGACTATACTAAGGTAATAATCAACAATATGGCCAACGATTTTTGTATAAACTTGGTCAATGTAGCATGATTTATATTCATGGAAAACTCAAAAAAGCTTAAACAATACAGAGGAATGATTAAATCCTGGCACATCCATAAAATGGAATTGTATATAGCCATTCAAAAATGTTTTAAAAACATTTAATAAAAAAAATATTTAATAACATTGGAAAATGCTCACAATATACTATGAGGTTAAAGGAACAGGATATAATTACATACATAGTATGATCCCAATTTTGCAAAAAAACTTTTTTAAATATGCATATTTGCATACAAAAGAATGGGAGGAAATATATGAAAAGTACAGAGGCAATTTTAACTTTTATCCTTATACTTTTGTGTTCATACACATGTATTATGATTATAAGCAGAAAAAAAAGAAACGACGTGTGAGAATTAGTGCAAGCAGGCTAATGTCAAGGAGAGCACAAATGACTGCTACTTGTCACTTACAGAGGAGTGTTACCCTCAGTGTCTTGGATATTTGTGGATGCTTTGTAGTACAGAAGGATATGAATCATCTTCAAGTTACCCTTGGCTGCCGCCCGGTGCATTGCTGTGGCCTCATAATGGTCCTTAGCATCTGGATTAGCCCCGCCTTCCAGTAACATGACAGCGATCTGGAACCCCGGGGAAGAAAACAATGCAGACGTCTAGTTGTGTTTGTGTACAGGTTCGGAACTCAAGAGGAGCAGCCAAGGAACGGGAGCCTACCTCGTGCCTGTTTTTGGAAGCTGCGTAATGTAGGGGGGTACAGCCATTTTGGTTGATGGCATTCACTTGAGCACCTTTACCCAGAAGGGCTTTTACGATCTCATCCCGGCCGGCAGAAGCAGCAATATGAAGAGGAGACCAACCTGCCTATGAAAGAGGTAGGGGGTACAAAAAAAGAGGGGGGAAGGCACAGGGATTAATGCTGACATGTACGTAGGGTTTACAAAGAGCTGTGTGTGAATGATTTAAAAAAAAAAAATAACCTTCTTTTCCCCTCATTTAACACTGCAGAAAATTTGGAAAGTAGATGTATACAGGAGGGACGCCAAACCACCCATAATCCCGTAACACAGAAATAATGATATAAGAGTAATTCTAATGTGTTTTCCAATTGGGATTATAGGATATAAAGTTCTGTGAGTTGCATTTCCCACAATGTCCACTTCTTGCCTTGTTGTGAGAATTTTCTGTCCTTTGGATTCTTGACTTTATTGGTTGCATATTATTTTATTAATATGGCTACGCCTACTGTATTCAACCAATCCTACACTGAATTGTTTTTATTTCTTTGCTATTATAAATATTCCTTCAGTGAGCATCCTTGAAAAGGCATCTTTGCCTACAAAACATTTCCATCCTTATTCTTCACCAAGTTTTATCTTAATATAACCAATACCATTACAATAAATCTCTGTGTAACAACAACAAAAGGATACCCAGGCCCTGAGTATTCAGGCAATGCTCACACAAAAAAAGCCTTCCAACATAATAAAAAGGATTTGTAGTCTTGTAGCCTTAATCTGCATGTTAACCTTAAATTATGGGGTATGAGTGGCAGAACCAACATTCTAAAATAATGCACCCACTAGACCTGTGTGAGGTCACCAAGGCCCTGCTGTAACTAACTGCCTAGTCATAAAGATTACAATTTTGTTTGTGAGCTTGATACTCAGTCCTCAGTAAACACCAGTCTGGAGTTTAAAGATAACCGGGCCTTTATCAACTCTGCCTAGGACTCACATCATCTTTATCATTCACTGGCACTCCAAGTTGCAGCAAGAATTCCACAATTTCTGTATGTCCGGCTGAGCATGCCCAGTGCAACGCGGTTCTGCTGTCCTGCATGGGAAACAGAGAAGCAAGACGGTCGACATTCTTGAAGAGAAATAGAAGAAGGAAGGCAAGAATGCCAAAAAAGATTAATACTGGGGCCAGCAAGCCTATAGTTTGGGAACAAGAAATGGAGAGCACGGGATCCTCGGGTAGGTAAACTTACACCATATTACTTACTATTGTAAGAGAGACCAAGGTTTCAGTAACATGGGGGAGAACCCATTGATGAATGTAATTCTGGGCAGAATCCGGCCTTGAAAGCAGTTGAGCACGAGACTGATTTCACTGCTTTGGCAGAAATAGACCTTTGGCTATTTACTGTGACGTTATTTATGTACTGTTATGCCAGGCACTCTGCTGGGAGTTTTGCAGTCATTGTCTCATTTAATCTCCATGATCCTGCACAGTGGACATTATCCCCATTTTCCAGATAAGGAAACTAAGACTCCTCAGGCTCAACAACTTGTCCAAGGTCACACAGCTAGTAAATGGTGAAACTGGGCCATAAACCCGTCTGACATTGAAATTTCCAGATGTTCTGGAAAGAATGAATGAACCTTATGGGAAAGAAACGTTCATAAAACTAGTTGAGATTATCTATAGATTCATTTAAAAAGCATACCACACACAAAATTAGAGAGCAACATTACTTTAAAAAGCTAATAAGCCAGGAGTTAGCTGTGTTTCTCAAAGGGAATTTCTTTTTTTGCAGTGACAGCTGTACTTCTTAGCTCTATGGAAAAGAAAGTGGTATTTTAAACTTTATTACAAAAGAATTCAAACACATAAAAATAGAGAGACTATAACAGAAACCCATATGTCTATCACCTAGATTTAATATTTTGCCATATCTGCCTCACTTCATTTCCTCGATGAGGTTTTTAAAAACAAATCCTAAATATCATGATTTTTCATCCTTAAATATTTCAGTATCTAAAGAATAAGGATGCTGTCCAACAGAGCTATGAGGCCATTATCACACCTACCAAAATTAACACTAACTCCTTGATAACATCTAAAAGTTGGTATTCAGATTTCCCCAGTTGTCCCCCAAATGTTTTTTAATAGTTAGCTTGTTTCAATCAGGCTCCATACAAGGCCCGTAATTTGCATATGACCGTCGGTTCTTAAAGTCGCTTGACCTGGAATAGCTTCCCTCTTTTTTATTCCACTGACTCAATGAAGAATAGATTATTAAATCTTAATTTGACATTATTAACTTAAATTTCAAGTATTAAATATTATCAGACCATCATGAAGGTAAATTAGGTAAAGGTAAAGCCATTTTCAGGTTGAGCAATAAAGAAAAGTCCCATGAGTCAGTCTCCTGACTTTACTCTTCCCAAAGACACAAAATGGAGATCTGTAAATCCCTGACACTGTATTGCTTAGTGCTTAGCATGGTACCTGTCATAAAGAATGCAATCTATAAATATTTGTTGGCTTGCTGAGGTCACCGTGAATCTTTCTAGAAACTCGGGGTGAAAGCATGAGGGTCCTTTGAGCAGAAACACTTCCCAAAGTCCATTCACTTTTGTTCTGCCTCTGCCTAGGAATGCCCGTTCACTGCCCCAGGAAAATCCCACTCATCCTTCAAGATCTAACCAACCTTCCCTCCTCTGCAAAACCTTTTCAATTATCACAACATTCGCTCTTTTAAGGGAGATTAAATCAGGTCCTGCCATTCTGTGTTCTGAAAGCACCACGTAAACTTCTCTCCAGAGTAGTCAGCACACTTTGTTACCGGACGTGTGATTTGGGGTTACTTTATTAACGTCTGCTTCTTCCACTCGACTGTATCCCCAGCTCCCAGCAAACTGCCTGGCACAGAATTGGCGTTCGGTTACACGTGTTTCATGGAATAAAACGACGAGTAAAAAGTAAAGAAACCCATTAAAAAAAATAAAAAAAGCTTTCCTCCACGGGTAGCTCGAAGATTGGGCATTTCTGAGAAACGCGGTAAACGTTCTAGAAATATCCAAAATTCAGCGAGCTAAGTACCGCCCCTCCTCCCCAAAATATTTGAGGTTTGCGGGGCTAGCTCCCGCCCCCCGATTCCGAGTCCTGAGGTAACCCCAGCTAAGGATGGGGCGGCGGGGGCGGGGATCTGGCCCTTACGGAACCGGCCTCCCCTGGGCCAGGCCAGGCAGCCACCCTGGGCCTCGTCGACGCCGCCGCCTGCGGAGAGGCCCCAGCGCTGCTTTACCTGGTCAGTCCTAGTAGCCAGGGATTTATCGGCCAGGATCCTCTCCTTCAACTCCTCCAGCTTCCCGCTGTAGGCCAGGTTGCAGACCATTAGGTTAGACACACACCCCTCCATGTCTCTTTCCCAGGATCTCCGTGAAGCGCGACCCACTGCCGCCTCACGTCGCCAGCTATGACTGCCAATCAAAAGAGCCGGCTGAGTTCCACCAATCACTGGTCTTCCTCGTTCCTTTGCTTCTTTCCCACCCCGGGGAGCCTCTGGGAGTTGCAGTTTGAGCGCGGTTCTGGGCGGGGAGGCGCCTTTACCGCTCTCTCCGACTCTGCCCCTAGCAGCGCGGAACTACAGGTCCCAGGGTCCCTTGCGGCCGCCGTAGTCAAGTGGCCGGTGGAATTGGCCCAGGATGACAGCTGGAGAATGGAGTCAGGTACGGGGAGCGGCTTCGTGTGGAACCGGGGTGGGTGGTCGCTGTTGGGCCATTGAGTCGGCCGCGAGAAACGGGTGCGGGGTCCTGGCAAGAGAGTTATGGGAGCCTGAGGGTCCTGTCCCACGGGGGCCCTGACCTGCAGTGGCAGGCGGAAGGGACAACAGTAGGAGCTGAGGACTACCTCCTGGGCTCGTGCGGGTGGCGGCGGCTACCCTCCCCCTCCCTGCCGCCGCCAAAGGAGTGGAAACAAGTAGGGGTTAATTATTCTGACATCTCGGCGGAGTGGCATCAGGGCAGAATTCTGTCACAGCAGTGATAGCATATGACTCCGTAGTAAGGTGATGTGCCAGGGTGATGCCAAAGGCAGGGTGTGAGGCCATAGGAGCCACTTGATATCTAATTGACCTCGGTGAGTCCATGGCCTGGTGACATCACAACTTGATGAGAGTCATCTTGATACTGTGGTATGGTGTTGGCCCTTTAATGTCATGATAATAATGATGACACCGAGGCTTTGCTAGAAATATTAAGCTAATAGTGTTTCTATTTATGGAAATCCCAAAGAGATGCAAGGCTTATCCTTTATAGGGCATATCCAAGAGGGCTTTATGCCAAAACTAGGTAATGATAAGAATACACTCAAGAAAGAGACTGATTATGTTTATATTTATCCTGTTATGGTGTAGAGCAGGGCTTGGCAAACTTTCTGTGAAGCGCCAGATAGTAAATAGTTTAGGCGTTGCAGGCCAAAAGGCAGAATTGCGGATAATTTATAGGCACTTATATAACAAGAGAGAAAACAAATTTCAACAAATGTTTATTGATGAAATCCAAAATAAAACAATAGTTGAGTACTTTTTTTTTTTTTTTTTTTGTTATACAGGACTACTAGTAGAAATAACGGAATTCTTTTGGGGGGGATAACATTTTATTTAATTGGGGCTCACAGAGTTCCCCATCTTAAAAATCATGTCAAGTGTTCATCTGTTAATGCTGATCTGTAATGAGATTTTCTTATTTCATCTTTGTAAATGTCTTTTCACAATGATAGGTACTGCCAAATACTGATATCAACCCACAAGCATATTCTTGTTAATTTTTATTTGATTTTTAAAATTTCCGAATAGCTTTAGCTTTATAGAAAAATCGCAAAGGTAGTACAAAATTCCTGTGTACCCTTCACCCAGTTTCCCCTACTGTTCTTTTCTTATTTTTAACAGCTTTATTGAAATGTATTTTATGTACCATAAAATTCACTCAGTTCAAATGTATAATTAAATGATTTTTTAGTAACTTTACTGAGTGGTGCAACCATCACCATAATCAGTCTTAGAACATTTTCACTCCCCCAATAAGATCCTTCATGCTCATTTATAGTTAAATCCTTGTTCCCACTCCCAGCCCCAGGTAATGACTAATCTACCTTCTGTCTCTATAAAGTTGCATATTCTTGACATTTCATCTAAATAAAATCTTACAATATGTGGTCTTTTGTGCCTGGCTTCTTTCACTTAGCATGGTATTTTTAAGGTTCATCCATATTGTAGCATGTATCAGTACCTCATTAATTTTTATTTCCAAACAGTATTCTATTTTATGGATATAACACACTTTTTCTGTCTACTCAGTAGTTGATAGGTTGTTTCCAATTTTTGGCTATTACTACTAATGTTAGCTGCTAAGAACATTTGTGTACAAGTCTGCCCGTGGACCTGTGTTTTCATTTCTTATTGGTAGATACCTAAGGGTGGGATTACTGGGACATATGGCAAATTTATGTTTAACTTTTCGTGAAACTGCAAAACTGTTTTCCACGATGGCAGCACTATTTGCTTTTCTGCCAGCAATGTAGGAGGGTTTCTGTTTCTCCAAATCCTTGCTAACATTTGTTATTGTCTGTCTTTTTATCATAGCCATTCTAAATGGGTGTGAAATGATAACTCATTGTGGTTATAATTTGTATTTCCTTAATGACTAATGATGATGAGCATCGTCTTGTGTGCTTATTAGCCAGTTGTGTATCTTCTTGGGTGAAGTGTCTGTTCACATATTTTCCCCATTTTTGAATTGAGTTATTATCTTTATTGTCTTTTTATTGTTGAATTGTAAGAATTGTTTATACCTTCTAGATACAAGTCCTTGCCAGATATATGATATGTGGATATTTCTACTAACCTGTTGCTTGCCTTTTCATTTTCTTAATGGTGTCTTTTGAAGTGCAAAGGTTTTGAATTTTGAGGAGTTCCAATTTATAATTTTTTCTTTTGTGAACCATGCTTTTGGTGTTTTACATTTTTTAAAGTGTACAGTTTATTATTAATGTATTTTAGAGTTGTGTTACCATCAACACAATCTTATTTAAAAGATTTCCATCACCCCAGAAAGAAACCCTGTGCCCATTTTCAGTCACTCCTCATTGCTACTCCCAACCTTAGGCAACCAATAATCTATTTTCTGTTTCTATGGATTTTCATTTTCTGGGTTTTCATACAAACAGACACAGTATGTGGTCTTTTGTGTCTACCTTCTTTCACTTAGCATGTTTTTGACCTTTATCCAAATTTTACTATGTAGCAGTACTTTGTTCCTTTTTATAGCTGAATAATATTCCATTGTATGGCTATACAATATTTTATTTATCTGTTCATCAGTTGATGGGAATTTGGGTGGTTTCCACCTTTTGGTTGTTATGAATAATGCTCCCATAAACATTTGTGTGCAAGTTTCTGTGCAGACATGTGTATTCATTTCTTTTGGTACATATCTAGGAGTAGAATTGCTAGGCCACAGGGCAGCTCTGTTTAACCTTGTGAAGAACTGCCAAACTGTTTTCTACAACAGCTGCACTGTTATACAGTCCCACCAGCAATGTATGAGGGTTTCAATTTCTCCATCTCTTTACCAACACTTGTTAATGTCTGTCTTTTTGATTATAGTCATTCTAGTGGGTGTGAAGTGGTGTATCATTGTGATTTTGTTGTTTTGACTTGTTATGGGAAGTATGTAAAGCATGTTGACGTTACTTTTGGTTCAAACAGTGGCAGTTGTTGAAATGACTTTTCTACAATGTAAGTTTCACAAAGAAGTGCTGTTTTGCCTTGTTATTTTAGATTGAATTAATTAAGAAACCTTATCAAGTCTGCAGCGGAAGCTCATTTCCAGGGCCATTCAGTGTTTGATAAGAGTGGCTGAGGGCAGTTTGTCCAACAGTTTAAAAATGTAAAAATCATTCCTACTTTGTTTCCCAGATGAAAAACATGAGTGGTCTTAATCTGGCCTGCCAGATGCAGTTTGCTGATGGTGGGTCTAGAGTGAGTGTCCTGTATGTAGTAGGTGTTCAATAAATATCTTGTTAATTACAGAGATACAGCAGGCTGGTTGTGTGGTATTCACACAGGATTGAATATAGTAACATTTTACCTTAATAATACATCAAGGAATTGGATTCGATTGCTAAGAACAGCTGGAAAAACAACTCTAAGTACCTCTCCTACTGAGTGACTTGTTTGGGTTATCTTCTTTTATAGATGGTGTCTTGTACTTTTATTTATTTTTATTTAATTAATTTTTTAATTTATTTTATTTTTTCTTTTGCTACCATATGGCAGTTAACTTTCAATTCTGAGTCCCTTGAGGCTAAGGGTAAGGTAACCCTTGACTTTTTGAAGGCTGAAAGACAAACAGATCTATAAGGGAGAAGGTTTCTTTTGTCTCTGGCCCCAGGTTATGGAGGAACAAGGTGGTGACTGTTTATCAAGAGTCAAAGGAGGCCCCTATTAGGGACTGACTCCCTTGTTGCTCATATGATCGAATGTTTCCTGTTGCCTTTTCTACGTGGTCACCTAGATTTTAGGTCCTAGAACAAGCCAGATTCATCTTCTGGACTTTATAAGGCTAAGAATAACTAACATTTATCAATCACATGTGTCAGATACTGGTCTTATATCTCATTTAATCCTTCACAACAATCCTACGAGGTAGGTACTATTATCCCTCCAGTCCCCACCTATTTAAAAATGAGAATGCAGGTTCAGAGAATCGAAGCAATCTAACATGCCTAAGGCCACACGATTTAGTAAAAGTTGGAGCTAAAATTGAAATCTGGGCCTAACACCCTAGCATTTAACCACTGCAACATAGTGCTCAATATTGCTGAAAATGAAATTATATATAAATGAAAACCTCAGATAAGGCAACACTAATTCCTATAGCTCTTCAGGCTGTAACTCTACCTCTGATAGTAAGAAAATGACATGTTTTTCATGCTCTAGAGTAATGCTGTTGTATAGAACTCTTTGTGATGATGGAAAAGTTCTATTATCTATACTGTTCTAGTATGGTAATGTTAACTTTAAAAATAAAACCGTTGGGGCGCCTGGGTGGCTCAGTCGGTTAAGTGTCTGCCTTTGGCTCAGGTCATGATCCCCAGGTCCCAGGGTCCTGGGATCGAGCCCAGCATCGGGCTCCCTGCTCTGCAGGGAGCCTGCTTCTCCCTCTCCCTCTGCCTGCTGCTCTGCCTACTTGTGCTCTTTCTCTCTCTCTCTGTCAAATAAATAAATAAAATCTTTTAAAAAATAAAAAAATAAAAATAAAATAAAACTGTCAGTTACTTTAACAGCAAAAATGGGTTTATTCAGGAATAGCAGAGAATCACAATTCAGGACGTGCAAGCTACAGCAAAACCATAGGCAAGTCTGGAGAACAAAGGAGAAGAATGTGGTTTTATAGAGGAAAGCGGGGAGTTGGGAGGACCTGTTATACGCAAAAAGCCCATTGGAGTAAACTGGGAGTTTGACGTATAGTGGCTTTTTACTGGTTGAGTTGTGACAGTCTCTCATTGGCTGGGCCATTTCCACCCAAGGAGAAAATCTTTCTTCCTCCTGCTGGGATAATAAAGGAAGGCTTCTTCCTGTTGGGAATACAAGATAGGTCTCTTTCTGTTGGGGGTCTGCAACTGACAAGTGGTAAGGTGTGAGAGTTCCCCCTTCTGGCCTCTTGACTCCATTTTACTGATGTTTCCCTGTATTAATTTTCACAACAGCCACTAGTCCCATTGAGCACTTGAAATGTGTCTAGGAACTAAATTTTAAATTTCATTTAATTTTAATTATTTTAAATTTGAACAGCTTCATGTGGCTAGTGGTTATAATTTTGGACAGTGCAGAGAGAGGCAATTTCCCCTCCTGTGCCCCTTTCTAATCATCGCTAAATATTTTACTCAATGCAAATACTCTTTTCATAGCACAACTGGAAATGAATATATTCTATAGTGAAACAAACTTGAGGACACCTTACACAGGGTGAATGCAAATCAGTGAACTGTGTAACAGTCTCAGGAATACGTCCTGGGTTACCCAGAATGAAACTCCTCCATCCCTACCACTTACTGGATAAAGTTTGAGTGACTGGCCTGAAGACATTTTGCAATTCATAATTCATTGTTTGAAGATGTAATTCATTTATGTGGCTTATTGCAAACACTTCACAATTGCCAGTTGCCTGGTTTAATAGGAGATGTTTTAATCTGTGGCTATAATATTTTTTTAAGCACATGTTTTGATGTTACAGATAAATGTCTTTGGTATTATATGTCACTGGCCTATATACACCTTCCCCATTTAAAATCTATCCCTTTGTACAACCAACTATTATAATAAAACATTTTATTTACTTATTCTTGGGTTTTAGCTTCCACATTCTTGTTTCTAAGTTATTCTGTAAGTGGTTTCTTTTTTTAACTTTTAAAAAATCAATAATAAAAGACTCACCTATTGTAGAAATAGTACAGAAAAACTCTGTATATTCTTCATCCAGTTTGCCCCAATCATATGATTTTATGTAATCATAATACAATATGAAAAGGAGGAAAATGATGTTGGAATGATGTGTGTGTACAGTTCTGTGTTACTTTATCACATGAGTAGATTTGTGTAACCATCATGGCAATCAAGATACAGAAATATTCCATCACTAGAAGGCTACCCATTTATGGTCACACCCACCACTTACCCCAGACAATCACTAATGTGTTCTCCTTCTCTATAATTTTGTCGTTTTGAGAATTTTATATAAATGGAATCAAAAAGTGTGTGACTTTTCCATTTTTTTACTTCATAATTTTACTTCAGATCCATCCAAGTTGATAAGTGTATCAATAGTTTCTTCTTTTTTATTGCTGAGAAGTATTCCATGCCTTGGATATACTAAAATTAGCGTGAAGCTCACCCCTTCTCCTATTGAGGGACATTTTGGTTATTTCCAGTTTGGGGCTATTACAAATAAAACTGTTACGAACATTTGAGTATAGGATTTTGTGTAGACCTAAATTTTTGTTTCTCTGATGTAAATGCCCAGGAGGACAATTGCTGGGTGCTATGGTAAGTGTATGTTTAGTTTTTAAAGAAACTGACAAACAATTTTACCATTTAATATCCCTACTGGCAATGTATGAGCGATCCAGTGTCTCTGCCTCCTTGCTGGTACTGGTAATGTCACTGTTTTCAGTTGAGCCATTCTGATAGGTGCATAGTGATTAATAACTTATTGTGGTTTTATTTGCATTTCTGTAATGGCTAAGCAGAGTCAACATTTTTTTATGTGTTTATTTGCCACCCCCGTATCTTCTTCAGCGAAATGTTTCTTCGTGTACTTTGCCCATTTTCTAACTGCATTGTTTGGGTTTGGTTTTTGTGTGTGTGTGTTTTAAACTGTCAGGTTTTGAGAGTTGTGTGTATAGTCTAGATACAAGTTGTTTGTCATATACGTAATATGCAAGTGTTCTCTAGCAGCCTATGGCTTGTCTTTTCATCTTATTAATAGGATTTTTCATAGAGCAAGAACTTAATTGCGATGGTGTCCAATTCATTGATTTCTTTTTTCTTTTCTGGATTGTGCTTTTGTTGTACTGTCCAACTCTTCATCAAGCCCTGCATCTCAAAGATTTTCTCCTGGATTTCTTATAAAAGTTTTCTAGTTACATTTAAGTCCACAGTCCATTTTCATGTAATTTTTGTATATAGTGTGAGGTTTGAGTTGAGATTAATTTTCTAAACTACAGATACCCAATTGCTTCAGCTTCATTGAATTGCTTTTGTACTGTGGTAAAAAAAAAAAAAAATGAGTATGCTGAATTCGTATAGGCCTATTTCTGGGTTTTCTGTTCTGACTCATGTGTCTATCTATGTGTCTGTCGCTCTGCCACACCACAGAGTCTTAATTACTATAACTCTATAATAAGTTTAAAAAATGGGTAGAGTGATTCCTCCTACTTTATTACTTTTTAAATATTGTTTCTTTCTTTTCCTTTTCCTATATGTTTTAGAATAATCTTGCCTATATCTTAAAAAAATTGCTATGATGTTAATAGGAATTATAGTAGACCTGTATATCAGTTTGGGGAGAACAGATATCTTTACTATGTTGAGTTTTTCAATTCGTGAATGGGGACTGTCTCTCCATTTATTTAGATTTTCTTTTATTTCTTTTCTTGGCATTGTGTCGTTTTCAGCATACAAGTCTCGTACATATGTTTTGAGAATTATAACTATTTCATTTATTTGAGTGATTCTTAATGGTATTGTATGTTTAACTTTGGTTTCCATGTGTCCATTGCTAGTGTATAGTAATGCAGATGATTTTTGTATGATGATCTTGCACCCTGCAATGTTGCTGAATTTGCTGACTAAGTTCTAGGAGGTTGTTTTGTGTTTGTTTGTTTTGGTTGATTTCTTCAATTTTCTTTGTAGACCATCTTGTCATCTGCAAGTAGGGACAATGATATTTCTTCCTTTTTATTTGATATGCTTTTTATTTATTTTTTCTTCCCTTATTGTTCTGTCCAGGACTTCTAGTATGTTGAATAGCAGTGGTGATAGCTGAACCCTTGCCTTGTTTCCAATCTTAGTAAAGAAGCAGTCAGTCTTTCAGCATTAAGTATGATGTTAGCTGTAGGTTTTTCTTTCTTTCTTTTTTTGTAGATATTCTTTTTTTTTTAAAGCTTTTTTTTTTTTAAGATTTTATTTATTTATTTGACAGAGAGAGAGAGACAGTGAGAGAGGGAACACAAGCAGGGGGAGTTGGAGAGGGAGAAGCAGGCTCCCCGCGGAGCAAGGAGCCTGATGTGGGACTCGATCCCAGGACCCTGGGATCATGACCTGAGCTGAAGGCAGTCGCTTAACCGACTGAGCCACCCAGGCGCCCTTGTAGATATTCTTTTGAAAGTTGAGGTAAAGGGTGCGTGAGTGGCTCAGTCGGTTAAGCGTCCAACTCATGATTTCGGCTCAGGTCAAGTCATGATCTTACGGATTCTGGGATCAAGCCCCATGTCAGGCTCCATGCTCATTGGGGAGCCAGCTTGATATTCTCTCCCTCTGCCCCTCCTCCACCCTCTCTCATTCTCAAATAAACAAATCTTAAAAAAAAAAAATAAAGCTGAGGCAATTCCCTTTCAATGTTCTAAGCATTTTTTTAAATCATGAATGAGTGTTGAATTTTGTTAAATAGCTTCTTCTGTATCAGTTGATATGAGCATTATTATTTGTCTCATTTTGTCATAATATGGTAGATTACACTGATTGATTTTCAAATACTGAACCAGCCATGCATCCCTGGAATAAACCCACTTGGTCATGTAGTGTATAAATTTGTTTATATATTGCAGAATTCTATTTGCTAGTGTTTTGTTAAGGATTTGTGTGTCTGCACTCATGAATGATATTGGCTTGTTATTTAATTTTTTGTACTGTCTTTGTCTGATCTTAGTATCAATGAAATATTAGCCTTATAATAGTTGGGAAGTATTCACTCTTCTATTTTCTGGAAGAGATTGTGTAATATCAGTATTAATTCTCTGTCAAGTGGTTGGAAGAATTCTGCAGTGTGATCATCTGGGCCCAGAGATTTCTTTTTTTGGAGTTTTAAAAGTGCAGATTCAATTTCTGTAATAGTCATAGGGCTACTCATATTATCTGTTTCATACTGGGTGAGTATGTGTTTACGGTTTTCAAGGAAGTGGTCCAATCTATATAAATTGTAAAATTTATATGTGTACATTTGTTTGTAGTATTCCCTTATTATCTTTTGGGAGTTTGCAGAGTCTCTAGTGATATCCCCTATCTCATTCTGATATTAATTTGTGTCTTCTCTCTTTTTTCAGTTTGTCACTCTTGCTAGAGGTTTATTGATTGCATTGGCCTTTTCAAAGAATCAGCTCTTTATTTCATTGATTTTTATTTTTCAACCCTATTGACTTCTGCTCTACCTATTATTTCCTTCCTTTTGCTTTCTTTGGGTTTATTTTGCTCTTCTTTTTATAGTTTTTTAAGGTGGGAAATTAGATTTTTTTAATTTGAGACTTTTCCTCCTTTCTAAGGTACATATTTAGTGCTATGAATTTCCCGCTCAGCAGTGGTTTAGCTTCATGTCACATATTTTTTATTGCAGTAAATAATACATAATATTAGATCCACTCTCAACAAATTTTTAATTCTACATTACAGTATTGTTAACTCTAGGCATGATGTACGGCAGATTTCTAGAACTTTCTCATCTGGCATGGCTGAAACTCTATACCCATTGAACAGCAACTCCCCAATTCCCCCTCTGCCCAGCCCCGGGCAACCTCTGTTGTTCTAAGTTCTGTTTCTTTGAGTTTGAATACTTCAGATACCACATGTAAGCAGAATGAGGCAGTATTTGATGTTCTGTGACTAGCTCATTTCACTTAGCATAATGTCCTCAAGGTTCATCCATGTTGTAGCATGTGACAGGATTTCTATTTATATGGCAGACTAATATTCTATATCACATTTTCTTTATCCATTCATCTATTGATGTACATTTAGGTTATTTCTACCTCTTGGCTATTGTAGATAATGCTGCAATGAACATGGCAGTGCAAATATCTTTTCCAGATACTGATCTTAGTTCTTCTGAATAAATACCCAAAAATGGGATTGCTGGATCATATGGTAGTTCCCTTGTTAATTTTTTGAGGAACTGCCACAGTGTTTTATATAGCAGCTCTTCCATTTGTTCATTCCCACCAACAGTGCATAAGGCTTCCGGTTTCTCCACATGCTCACCAACATTTGTTATTTCTTAATTTTTTTAAAATAATGGCCATCCTAATAAGTGTGAGGTGATACCTGGTTGTGGTTTTGATTTGCATTTCCCTGACAATTAGCGACGTTGAGCATCTTTTCATATACCTGTTGGCTATATGTGTATCTTCTTTGGAAGAATGTCTATCCAAATCCTTTGCTCAGTTTTAAGTAGTTATTTTGGTTTTTATTTTTATTTTTTTTGTTTTTTGCTATTGAGTTGTAGGGGTTCCTTACATATTTTGGATATTAAGCCCTTATTGGATACATGGTTTAAAAATATATTCTCCTATTCTGTAGGTTGTCTTTTCATTCTATTGATTGTTTCCTTTGCTGAACAGAAGCTTTTTAGTTTGATGTAGTCCCACCTGTCTGTTTATGCTTTGGTTGCCTGTGCTTTTAGTGTCATATTTAAGAAGTTATTGCCAAGACCAATGTCATAAAGCTTTTGCCCTGTTTTCTTCAAGGCATTTTATAGTTTAGAGCTTATGTTGAAGTCTGTAATTTTGAGCTGATTTTTGTGTATGGTGTAAGATAAGGGCCCAATTTTTCTTTTGCATGTGGATGTCATTTTCCCAACACTGTTTTTTGAAGAGATATCCCTTCTTCATTGTGTACTCCTGGCACCCTTGTCAAAGATCATTTGACTATATATGTGTGAGTTTATGTCTGGGCACTGTGTTCTATTCCATTGGTCTATGTGTCTGTCTTTATGCCAGTGCCATACTGTTTTGATTGCTATAACCTTGTAATATATTTTGAAATTAGGAAATGTGTGGCCTCTAGCATTGTTTTTCTTTCTCAGAATTCTTTTGGCTATTTGAGGTCCTTTGTGGTTTTGTATGAATTTTAGGATAGCTTTTTCTGTTTATGTAAAAATGCCACGAGGATTTTGATAGGGATAATGTTCAGTGTATAGATTGATTTGGTTAGTGTGGATGTTTGCACAGTATTGTCTTCCAATCCACAAACATGGGATGTCTTGCAATTTATTTGTGCCTTTAAATTCCTTTCAGTAATGCTTTGTATAATTTACAGTATACAAATTGGTCACCTCCTTGGTTAAGTTTATTTGTAACTTTTTAAATTATTTTTCATTCTATTTTAATGGAATCATTTCCTAAATAATTTTTTTCAGATAGCTCATTGCTATTATATGGAAAGATGACTGATTTTTTGTATGTTGATTTTGTATCCTATAAACAATATTTAGAGTACATGCTAAAATCACTTACTCTAACAATTTTTGTGGAGTCTTTAGGGTTTTTACTTATAAGGTTATGTCATGTACAAACAAAGCTAATTTTATTTCTTTCTTTCTGATTTAAATGTTATTTATTTATTTATTTTGCCTAATTGCTCTGGCTAGGACTTCTAGTACTAGGTTGAATACAAATGGTGACATTGGGTATCCTGTCTCGTTCCTGATCTTAAAGGAAAGCTTTCAGTTTTTCACCATTGAGTATGATGTTATCTGTGGACTTTTTATACATGACCATTATTATTTTCAGGTAGTTTCCTTTTATTCTTAGTTTGTTGAATTTAGAATACTTAACTTTTCAACATATAAAGGTGTTGAATTTTGTCAAATGTCTAATCTGAATCTATTGAGATGATCATGTGATTCCCCCCCCATTATGTTAATGTGGTGTATCACATTTATTGATTTGCATATGTTGGGTCATCCTTCCATCCCAGGGAGAAATCCTACTTGGTTGTGGTATATGATTTTTAAAAATATGTTATTGAATTTGGTTTGCTCATATTTTTGAAGATTTTTGCATCTATATTCATCAGGGAAATTGGCCTGCAATTTTCATTCCCTCTAGTGTCCTTTTCTAGTTTTGGTATCAGGGTAAGGCAGCGTCACAGAATGAGTTTGGAAGTGTTCCCTCCTTTTCAGTTTTTTGGAAGAGTTTAAGAAAAATTGGCTTCAGAAATTATTTTTTAAAAAGAATAAAGTTAATTCTTTAAGCTAAGATTTCTTAACTTAAAGAATGAATTTAAAGTTAATTCTTTCAGGGCACCTGGGTGGCTCAGTTGGTTAAGCATCTGACTCTTGATTTCAGCTCGGGTCATGATCTCAGGGTCACGAGATCGAGCCCCTCATGAGGCTCTGTGCTGAGCACAGAGTCTGCGTAAGAGTCTCTCCCTCTTCCTGTGCCCGTCATCCCATGCTCACGCACTCTCTCTCTTTAAAATAAATAAATAAATAGATAAATGAATAAAATTAAAATTAATAAAGTTAATACTTTAAAAGAAGTTAATTCTTCTTTAAATGCTTGATAGAATTCACCAGTGAATCCATCTGGGCCTAGGCTTTTATTTGTTCAGAGTTTTTTGATGACTGAGTCAATCTCCTTACTAGTTATACTTCTGTTCAGATTTTTCTGGGTCTTCACAATTTATTATTGATGAGTTGTATATATTTAGGAATTTAACCATTTCTTTTACTTTGTCTAATTTGTTGGCTTATAATTGTTCATAGTAGTCTCTGATAATCTTTTTAATTTCTGTGTCATTGGTTATGATATTTCCTCTTTCATATCTGCTTTTATTTATCTGGGTATTCTATTTTCTTAGCTAATGTAGCTAAAGATTGTCAATTTTGTTGATTTTTTAAAAAAAACCACCTATTAGTAATTGATAAACCTCTAGCCAGACTCATCCAAAAAAAAAAAAAGAAAAAAAGACTCAAATAAACAAAATCACAAACAAAAGAGAAGAAATAACAACCAACACCACAGAAACACAAATAATTGTAAGAGAATATTATGAAAAACTATATGCCAACAAATTAGACAACCTAGAAGAAATGGATAAATTCCTAGAAACATATAACCTACCAAAACTGAAGCAGGAAGAAAGAAAATTTGAACAGACCAATTACCAGCAAGGAGATTGAATCAGTAATCAAAAAACTCCCAACAAACAAAAGTCCAGGACCAAACAGCTTCACAGGTAAATTCTACCAGACATTTAAAGATTTAATACCTATACTTCTCAAACTAGTCTAAAAAATAGAGGAGGAAGGAAAACCTCCAAATTTATTCTATGAAGTCAGTATCACCCTGATACCAAAACCAGATAAAGACACCATACACAAAAAAAGAGAACTACAGGCCAGTATCTCTGTAAAAATCCTCAACAAGAAACTAGTAAACTGATTCCAACAATACATTAAAAAAATCATTTACCACGAGCAAGTGGGATTTATTTCTGGGATGCAAGAGTGGTTCAATATTCACAAATCAGTCAATGTGATACATCATCTCAATAAGAGAAAGGATAAAAACTATATATCATTTCAATAGATGCAGAAAAAGCATTTGACAAAGTACAACATCCATTCATGATAAAAACCAAAACAACCTTGAAAAAGAAAAGGAAAACAGAAAGCATCACAGTTCCGGACTTCAAGTTATATTACAAAGCTGTAGTGATCAAGACAGCATGGTGCTAGTACAAATATAGACACATAGATCAATGGAACATAGTAGAAAATCCAGAAATAAGCACACAATTATATGATCAGTTAATCTTTGACAAAGCAGGAAAGAATATCCAATGGGAAAAAGACAGTCTCTTCAATAAATGGTATTAGGAAAATTGGTCTGCTACATGCAAAAGGATGAAATTAGATCACTTTTTTACACCATACACAAAAAGAAACTCAAAATGGCTTAAAGACCTAAATGTGAGACCTGAATCCATAAAAGTCTTAGAAGAGAGCACAGGCAGTAATGTCTCTGACATTGGCCATAGCAACATTTTTCTAAATATATCTACTGTGGCAAGGGAAATAAAAGCAAAAATAAACTATTGGTATTACATCAAAATAAAAAGCTTCTGCACAGTGAAGGAAACAATCAACAAAACTAAAAGTCAACCTACTGAATGGGAGAAGATATTTTCAAATGATGTATCTGATAATGTGTTAGTATCTAAAATATATAAAGAACTTATAAAACTCAATGCCCAAAACATGAATAATCCAATTAAAAAATGGGTGGAAGACATGAACAGACATTTCTCTAAAGAAGACATCCATATGACCAACCGACATGTGAAAAGATGTTCAGCATCACTTGTCATCAAGGAAATGCAAATCAAAACTACAGTGAGATATCTGTCAGAATGGTTAAAATAAAAAACAAGAAACAAGTGTTGGTGAGAGTGTGGAGAAAATGGAACACTCATGCACCATTGGTGGGAATGCAAACTGGTGCAGCCACTGTGGAAAACTGTAAGCAGTTTCCTCAAAAAGTTAAAAACAGAGGGTAGCCTGGGTGGCTCATTTGGTTAAATGTCTGACTCTTGGTTTCAGCTCAGGTCATGATCTCAGGGTCGTAAGATTGAGCTCTGCATCAGGCTCCGCACTCAGCGCAGAGTCTGCTTATGATTCTCTCCCTCTCCCTCCCCAATGCCCCTCCCCCTGCTCACCCACGCTCTCTCTAAAATAAATAAATAAAATCTTTTTTAAAAGTAAAAAATAGAACTACCCTATGATCTAGTAATTGCACTACTGTGTATTTACCCCAAAATACAAAAACACTAATTCAAAGGCATACATGCACCCTTATGTTTATAGTAACATTATTTACAATAGCCAAGATATGGAAGCAGCCCAAGTGTCCATCAATAGATGAATGGGTAAAGAAATTTTATGTAAATATATATTTTTTTACATGTATATATATGTATATGTTTGTTTAGTATATATAATGGAATATTATTCAGCCATGAAAAAGAATGAAATCTTGCCATTTGCAACATCATGGATGGAACTAGAGTATAGGATAATGCTAGTATTATGCTAAGGAAAATAAGTCAGTCAGAGAAAGACAAATACCATATGATCTCACTCATATGTGGAATTTAAGAAACAAAACAAATGAGCAATGGAAAACAAAAGAGAGAGAGAAACCAAGAAACAGACTCTTAACTATAGAGAACAAACTGATGGTTACCAGAGGGGAGGTGGGTGGAGGGGATGGGTGAACTAGGTGATGGGGATCAAGGAGTGCACCTGTTGTGATGAATACCAGGTCATGTATGGAAGTGTTGAATCACTATACTGTACACCTGAAACTAATATAACACTGTATGTTAACTATACTGGAATTAAAATAAAAACTTAATTAAAAAATTTTTCTTGGGTGAGCCCAATATATATGTATTATCTCACTGTTGGTTTCTATTGATTGTCTTTTCTCACTCAACTTGAGATATTCCTGGCTTTTTGTATGAGGGATTTTCTGTTGTATCCTGGACATTTTGAGTATTATGTTATGAGACTCTGGATCTTATTTCAGTCTTCTGTTTTGGCATATCTGCTCTGAGACTGCTCTGATGAAAGGATGGGGGCATAGCTTCATTATGGCCAGAGGGAGGTGGGATTCAAGGTTTCCCATTCACCATTCATTGATACTAGGGTAGGAATAGGGGCATCTCATTATTACTGGGGAGGGGTAGAATTTCACGCTCCCCACTAGACCTCTGCTGACAGAATCCTGGCTTGGAGAGAGAAGAACATCTTGCTATTGCTCATGGCCTTCTTTTCCATCATGGTCTGAGGACTTCATTACTGCCTGGCAGGGATGAAAGTACCAGATGCCCACTAAGCCTCCTCTGAACCCACCTCAAAGAGAGGGGGAGGTGGGTGTGTGACTGTTTACTGCCAGATGAAGTTGGAAGTCTAGGCTCTGCACTTGGCCTTTGCTGATGGGTGTGGAGTAGGGCCACAGTTTTTTTTTCTGTGGTGCTTGGCTAGAGTACAGAAGTTATTATCTAAAAGGTTTCTGCCTTGGGCACCCGGGTGGCTCAGTCAATTAAGTGTCCGACTCTTGATTTCAGCTCAGGTCATGATCTCAGGGTCCTGGAATCGAGCCCTACGTCAGGGTCTGTGCCTCACTGGGGGGTCTGCTTGAGGATTCTCTCCTTCTTCCCCTGCCCCTTCCCCTGCCCCTTCCCCTTCTCTCTCTCTCTCTCAAATAAATAAATAAATCTTTAAAAAAATAAAAGGTTTCTATCTTGCTAGGCTACCACTTTGTATTCCTTTGGCTAGAGCTTTTTTGGGGTCTATTTTTGTCTGGACCCATTGGTACTTCTGGGTGGCTGGCTTCTCCATCACTGGGTCCAGGATGCATTAGTCAAAAACAAGACCCAGGGAACTTACTTGGGTCTTGAGGTCCCTAGCCAGACTGTCTTCTCTCTACATTTCAAAGCTGTATAATATACAAATATTACATGATATTAATGATATTAATATATTGTGTGTGTATATATATGTATAAAATAATGTCCAGTGTTCGGTATATATTATATATATATAATGTTCAGTGTTTTAGCCATGTTTATTGGGAAGAATAAAGAAAGTGTTTATTCTATCCTTTCTTGGAACCAGAAGACGTATAAGGGGTTACTTAAAACATGAATTCTGTTAATTAAAGCCTTTCTCCCTGTAAAAATCTAGTTAAGAATGGATAAAATCACTCTGACTCCTACCCGCATTGGTGTACTTCTTCTTTTTCTTTTTCTTTTTCTTTTTTTTTGACTGTTTTTACACTGTGGTAAAAAGCACATAACATAAAAATTACTCTCTTATTTTAAGTGTACAGTTTAGTACTGTTAAATATATTCAATTATCATGAAATAGATCTCCGGAACTTTTTCATCTTAAAAATCTGAAACTGTATACCCATTAAAGAGCAACTTACCTTTTTTCTAGTCCCTGGCAGCCACCATTCTACTGTCTGTTTCTATGTGTTTGACTAGTTTCGATGTCTCATGTAAAGTAGAATGATACAGTATTTGTCCTTCTTTGGCTTTTTTTTCACTGAGTGTAGTGTCCTCAAGGTTCATCCATATTGAAGCATATGACAGGATTTCCTTCCTTTTTAAGGCTGAATAATATTTTATTGTACATTTATACATATATACCACATTTTGTTTATTCAGTCATCCACTGATGGACATTTGGATTGTTTCTACCTCTTGACTACTGAGAATAATGCTGCTATGGACATGGATGTTCAAATATCTCTTCAAGACCCTGATTTCAGTTCTTTTGAATATGTATACCCAGAAATGGAATCGCCAGATCATAAGGCAATTCTATTTTTTATTTTTTGAGGAAGCTGCAGGACTGTTTCCCATTGTGATTGCACCATTTTACAATCCTACCAACAGTGTACAAGGCTTCCAACTTTTCTATATCCTTGATAACTCTTGTTATTTTCCATAGCCATCCTAATGGGTATGAGGTGATAGCTCATTGAAGTTTTTTTAGTTTTATTTTTTATTATGTTCAATTAGCCAACATATAGTACATCATTAGTTTTTGATGTAGTATTCAATGATTGACTAGTTGTGTATAACACCCAGGGCTCATCACATCACATGCCCTCCTTAATGCCCATCACCCAGTTACCCTATCCCCCCACCCCCCTCCCTTCTGTAACCCTCAGTTTGTTTCCTGGAGTCCAGAGTCTCTCATGGTTTGTCTCCCTCTCTGGTTTCTTCCCATTCAGTTTTCCCTCCCTTCCCCTCTGGTCCTCTGTGCTATCCCTTTTATTCCACATCATTGAAGTTTTAATGTACGTTTCTCTGATGATTAATGATGTTGGGCATTTTTTATATGCTTGTTGATTATTCATATATCATCTTTGGAGAAGTGTCTATTCAAGTCATTTGTTCATTTTAAAAGATCGGATTATTTGATTTTTGTCTTTGAGTTGTAGGAGTTCATTATGTGTTCCAGATACTAATCCCTTAATGGATATATTATTTGCAAATATTTTCTCACATTCCATAGGCTTCCTTTTCAGTGTGATGATTGTGTACTTTAATGCACAAAAGTTTTGAAGTTTGCTGCAGTCCCATTTGTTTGTCATTTTTTGCTTTTGTTACTTGTCCTTTTGGTGTAATATCCAAGAAGTCATTGCCACATCCAACGTCAGGAAGCTTTTCCTCTATGTTTTCTTCTAGGCATTTTATACTTTTAGATCTTATGTTTAGGTCTTTAATTTATTTTGAGTTAATTTTTGAATATGGTGTATGATAAGAGTCCAACTTCTTTCTTTTGCATGTGGATATCCAGTTTTCCCACTACCATTTGTCAAAAGGACTGTCCTTTTCTCCTTGAGTTGTCTTGGCACCCTTGTCAAAGACCATTTGACCATATATACAAGGGTTTATTTCTGAGCTTTCTAGCCTATTCTCTTAGTCAATTTGTTTATCTTTATGCCAGTATCAAAGTGTTTTGATTACTGTATCTTTGAAATATGTTTTGAATGAAGGAAGTGTGAATCCTTTGTTCTTCTCTTTAAAAATCGTTTTGGCTCTTTGGAATTCCTTGAGATTCCTTATGAATTGATCTATTTCTACAAGAAATGCCATTGGGATTTTGAGGAATTGTGTTGAATCTGTAGATTGTTTTGGGTAATATGGGTATCTTAACAATATTGTCTTTCAACCCATGAACACTGATGTCTTTCCATTTATCTGTATCATCTTTAATTTCTTTTAGTAATGTTTTATATTTTCCCACTGGTATACTTCTATATACTAAATAAAAGTAGACTATCAAGTAAAAATTCTTTGTTACACCTTGCTTTTCCAGTAATTTCAGAGTACAGATGGTACCCCATCTGTGGTTCCCACAAAATATTTGCTGCTTGGCACAATTGCTGCCCGTACCAGAGACTCTGCTTATTCAGACATTGAAGCCTTAGCAAGCTCCTTTATGATACAGGATCTGCATCCCATTTTTCTCTTTATTCACTATCATTACATTTCCCTTAAAACTATTCTTTTTTTTATTATGTTATGTTAGTCACCATACAATACATCATTAGTTTTTGATGTAGTGTTCCATGATTCATTATTTGCATATAACACCCAGTGCTCCATGCAATACGTGCCCGTCTTGTTTAGTGACTCTAAACTTGAGACCCTGGCAGGACTGCTTAAGGGTAGCCATAAAAAAGGCAGAACCAGGCTTTGGATGGAGAGAGACTTCAAAGTAAACCCAGCCCTGAGCCCTGCCTCCTCCATGAAGCCTTCTCTCATTATGCTATCCCAGGCTCATCTCCTTTTTCTGACCTCCTGATAACACTTAAGTCTATTATACCATCAGCATTCATCTCATCGTACCGACTAAAGTAGAACCTCAGTTACCTCACTCTTTCCGGGAAAAAGGCATTTTGAGTAACCAATTTTCCAAATGGCTCATGATTCCCTCTAAGCACCATAAGCTTTTAACATTTTAACTATCGTGAATGGAATTTTCCAAAGGGGGGGGAACCCAACCAAGAAGCAATTTACTCCTCTGATTTCTTATACAGCATTTATGGACATAATCTAATTTTTTGAGTGAGGATCATTGTTATGACTATAAGTTATAATATGCTATAATGCAGTGGTATTCTAAGGCCTGTTGAAATGTGATTTAATGGTTGTCCCTGCACTGCACGGTCCCAGACCATTTAGTCTTTGTGTATGAGTGTGTGAGTATGTGTGAATATGTGAATCCATATTAGTTTTTTATGATACTCTGTTTCCTTGTCAGCTGGCCCTTCTTGCCGCTGTCAATCTACTTTTATAAAATCAGTTTTTATCCCGTAGCTCAGAAGGTTCACGAAAGACTGGGACTCGATAGCTGAAGGGAATGCTTCTCAAGGGTCTTGAAAACTTCAGGGTTTACCTTCTCTAGTCTGTTTTGTTTGTTTATCTGTAGGTTTGCTCTAATTTGGAGAACTTAACTGTGGGACTAAGAACAAAATCTCCAGGAACAGGAACCACTGGGGTGCTTGAAACCAAATCACCCTGGTTTTTCCTTCTGTCAAGCTCCTTTCACACTGCATGACTCTCCAATCAGACATTTCCTGCTGGATCTGCTGGAAAGAATAGTTGGTGACAGGAAGCATTTTGAGGCAACTCTGGCCTATATCACTTCCTGTCATCAGAGGAACAAACATCAAAAGGTGACGCTTAAGAAAAGGCACTTTCTATTTGGGGCTCTCTGACGAGGAGTACTCAGGTCTCTGACAAGGAGCTCAGAGTGGGGAGTATTTTTAAATTTTGCTATCGTGGTCACGATGGATGGCAGAAAGTAGAAATGGGAACGGCCTTTAGGGATAGTTATTGTGAAATTCATAACAGAGAGGGGGAACTGTGGCATGAGTGTTGCAGAAGCAGTTCAAAGTTCTAGAAGTATGAACTGAATATAATGGGAATTACATAGCTAGAGATACACTTCAAAGTCATAATTGGGAAAAGGAAAGAAACAGTTATTCATCCTACTTCCCTGTACACATCTGTTTTCAGTATTTATTATCATGGAATTGTTTCAACTTTTCAGAGATGTTAGAATTTTTTTTTTAATTTTTTATTGTTATGTTAATCCCCAAGAGATGTTAGAATTTGAGTGCACTTGCTGATCCTAACTCTCTGGTGAAATGTAAGATGTGCGAAACTGAAGTACAAGCTTTGAAATTCAAGTACATTTCTCTTGGCCACGACCAGGCACAAGTTCTAATGAAACACTTAGCTTTGGGGATATTAACACTCACTTAAAGTTTACAAAGCACTTTTACATCCATTCTCTCATTTGATCCTCACTATAGCCCCGTGGGAGAAGGTATTATCTACATTTTATGGATAAGGAAAGGGAATCTTAGTTTAAAAGAGTAGCCCAAAGTGACTTGCTTAGCAAAAGGAGAGCAGAAATAGAACCTGGCTCTTCTAATTCATAAGCTAGAGTTTTCTTCAGTCTACTATACTTTCTTCCACTAAGATGGGGGAAAATTCAATATATTTCTCTGATGAAGACCAGCTAATGCTATAGTAGAAAAGAAGAATTAATAAATTTGGGAATTTGTAATCAAAGTGAGCCTGCAAAGTAGATAGCATTTTGGAATGCTAGAAGTTGAAAAATCCAATAAATTAGCCCTACATTTAATAATATCTGAAGCCCCAAAATACTTTCACTTGGATTTGATGTGTGTGTGTTGGGGGTGGGGGAGAAATTTAGTACTATATCTCTGCTCCTGATAACGAAAGAATATTTTGTTGTTAGCATAATTCTGATCTGTACTGCCAATCTGTACCAGAAATAAATCCCGTATAGAGACTTACCTTTTTCTCTTTTCTTGAATTGAGGTATTGTTTACATACAGTTAAGTACACAAATCTTAAGCATACAGCTCAGTGAAATTTTATATACGTGCACCCTCCACCCAGATCAAGATAAAGGACATTTCTTCCCTCACCTCTGCTGCTCCAAAGTTTCTGTTTTACCCCCTCCCACCAGCCAACACCACCTCCCAAAGGTAACAACTATTCTGACCACTATTATCATAGATTAGTTTTGCCTGATTTCAGATTTTATATAAACAGAATCATATTGCATGTACTGTTTTGTGTCTGGCTTCTTTTGTTTAACATGTCTGTGAGATTCATCTGTGTTTTGTACATAATATTAGTTCTTTTTTGTTGCTGTGTACCATTGCTATGAATGTTTCACCACAATTGATCCATCCTCCTTGTCTTAGTCTGTTCACGCTGCTGTAACAACACTTCATAGACCAGATGGCTTAAACAACAAACATTTATTTCTCACAGTTCTGGAGGCTGGGAAGCTCAAGATCATGGCACCAGCAGGTTTGGTCTCTGGTGAGGTCTCTCTTTCTGACTTGCAAATAGCTACCTTCTTATTGTGTCCTCACACGATGGAGAGAGATCATCTCTCTGGTGTCTCTTCTTATAAGGGAACTGATCCCACTCACGGGATTCTATCCTCATGACCTAATTACCTTCCAAAGGGCCCACCTCCAAATACCATCATACTGGGGATTAGGGCTTCAACATATGAATTTGGGGAGAACACTAACACTGTGTTAATAGCACCCCATTGATGGACACTTGGATAGTTTCTAGGTTTTGGATATTATGAATAAAGCTGCTATGAACATTTTTGACCATATATTTCCATGGACACAGGCACTCATTTTTCTTGGACATAAACCTAGGAGTGGAGTTGCCAGGGTAGGTGCAATAAAAAGACATTTTTAACTTAGAATAAGTTAACTTAGTATTAATGAAAGAACTGATGGCTGAGCATCTTATAAGAAACCCCACTTTAGGAGTCAAAAATGAATCTGTGTTTTGTTTAGCAGATCAAGGTTTTCTGCCTGGCAGATACTGGAGAGTATTTTTGCTGTGGTTGGTGGGCTGGGTCTTTCATGCTTTTCAGTAGATAGATATTTATTTTCCTGGTGTCTGGTACATAGTGTGCGTCAGGGATGAGGAGCCATTTTATTGCAAGCTGCATCTTTTTTAGATGGAATAAAGCTGTCTTTTTTGGGGGCAACGTGGCTCAAATAATGACAAAATAATTTTGGAAACTCAAGTTCACTTTACAGAAATTTGCCCTAGGGTTAACTTGGAATACAACTCTTGTTTTGAAAGTGAAGGTACATGTATAATTTTATGCAATCCAAAAACTTAACTCTGGCAGTATAATTTTACATGACATCAAAGGTAAAGAATTTTTAAACATCATATGTCTGCTGGCAATGATTACTAATGAAGTGTGATGTTGAAAGGGTATGGGGAAAATTCCCGTGGTCTGGGAAGCGGGTGAGGTGATTGTAAACAGAGGCAAAAACTGGACAAGTGCCCCTAAATGAAGAGTTACTGTTCCTGGAAAGGACTCGAGAGTTTCTCCCATTGTGCTGAACCAGTGAGCATGCCCCAAGACAGAGACCCACCTTAACCCCTTCCCTGACAAAGATGGTCACTTAGGTTTGGTTTGGTTTTTGTTTTTTGTTTTTAGCAGAAGTTAATTTAATCATGTTTACAAGCCAACAACTAAGATTGGCATTACAGGCAATTACTTGTTGCCCTGTTTCTATTCTGCTCATGGTGAGATACCCAGACTTCCTCCTGAGTGTGTTTGAAAGCGTTCAGGGGCTCCATGAAGCCTGGGTTAAGTCCAGGAGCCTTACCAAGGCTTCCAAGGCCAACATCTCCTAGGCTCGTTTGCCTCTCCAGCCTCAACTCCTGACAGTCTCCACGTGGCCTCACCATTCCACAGTCTCTCAGCCCTTGGCATTTTGGTCCAAGCTGCTCCTCTGCCTGGAACATCCTTCTCCTACCCTATTTGCTTAACTCTGATCATTTAAGGCTGTCCTGTCATCACCTCTCTTCCCCAAGCCTTCTCTGTACCCTAGGCTGGCTTAGGTGGTCCCCTGCTGTGCTTCCTTAGCTCCCCCGTGCAAACACTGACCATACCGCATAAAAATGAACTCTCTTTCTTTCTCTCTTCCCATTAGACTTGGGATTGCTTAACACATGTTACTATCCCCAAGGCCTAGTACAATGTTGGCCATATGGTAGGTACTCCACAAAGGATTGTTAAATTGATGTTTGTATAAATATATAAACCAGCTTTTATTTTATTTTTTTAAAGATTTTATTTATTTATTTGACAGAGAGAGCACAAGCAGAGGGAACAGTAGAGGGAGAGGGAGAAGCAGACTCCCCGCCAAGCAGGGAGCCCGATGCAGGGCTCGATCCCAGGACCCTGGGATCATGACCTGAGCCGAAGGCAGAGCTTAACCATCTGAGCCACCCAGGCGCCCCTAAACCAGCTTTTAGACTTTTGTCAGTGTGCCCATTCATTCCATAAACATTTGATGGGCCTTAGGGGACAACTTCTTGCAAGGCCCTATGATTGGAGCTTTAGGGGATATGGAGATAAGCACTACGTGGACTGAGATGGGAGTTTGTTCCAATAGCAGAGAGATGACATGCCTGCAAATAATAATAATCTAGAGAACAAAGTGCCCAGTGCCATAAAAGAGATAAAAATATGGGACTGTAGAAGCTTAGAAGAAGGAAAAAGTACTTCTTGGTGGGAAAGTTGAGGAAGAAGGGTTCATAGAGAAAGTAGCATTTGAGGTGGGACTTAAATATAAGTAGGACATGAATGAGCAGAGAGCCTCCAATGTATCATATGGTTTCTTCTGGCCAAAAAGAGTAGATCTCCCAAAGGAATAATAAGCGGTGGAGAACAAATATAAATGTAGAAGGTGGCCATATTGGAGAGAGCCTTAAATTCCAGGCTGATGAGTTCATATTTGATTCCTATCAGTTGGAGCAATCTTGGAAGCCCGGGCAAGTTTTTGAGCAGCTCAATGACAAAAGTGAAGAGATCCTTTAAGATTAGTCTGGTAATTGTGTTTTTTAGTATTTTCTTAGTAAATTATTATTAATTAATTGCCAATAATTACTTTTACTAAATAGTGTGGAAAAACTTCAAGGCCTGTAGCTCCTTGACCTTTTTGCACTAGTCCTTTGTCACTGGAAATCTAGATGAGGTAAGAGATCATATGACCAATTAGTTCTGAGAAATGAACATTGAAATTCACAGAGGAAGGAAACACTAGCAAGACAGAAATGGCTCATAAAAATGCATAGACACATAAAGAGTTGTTTGCTTAGGAACCGTGTCCAAAACATTGCCTTCAGCTGTCTGGAAAAATCTGGACACAGTATATGAATTATATTGTTAATATTTATGCCTTTGGAGTAGTTTAGATCACTTCCAGTTAAAAATAATTAAACTAAAAAAAAATAATTATACTCTTCTAACCTTGGACTGTCTACACTTACTCTGCCCTATAAACAGTGGGTACTGCATTGTCAGTTTCTTTTATAGTATGTTATATGACCAGAGCATCTGATTTCTTTCCACCTTAGGCCAGGCCTTCACCACTTCATGTCTGGATTATTACAACAACTTTCTCATTGCTGTCCCTTGTCTCCAATGTCTTGGACGCAGCTTTTATTTTAACAGCAAGGTATAGTGGGAAGAATACCGGATGGAGAGTAAGGTTAACTTGTTTTGAATCCTGGTTATACTGCTCACTAGCTAATATGACTCCGGGCAAGTCTCATCAGCTCCCTGAAACTCAGTTCCTTCAACTCTAAACTGGAAGTAATGATCTCTGCCCTGGCTATCTCAAGAGGCTGCCTCAAGGATCATGTGAAATCGCTCTGAAAGCTGTCTGTTGCTTGGCTGCGACTTGGACTCTACCAGCTTGCTTTGTACCCTCTACCATCCAGTCCCGGACCTCTCTCTAATCTCATTGCCCAGTATTCTCCAGAACTTAGCCCCCTCTCTGACACACACATACTTCATAGTATTCCCCTAATCTGGAATTTTCTCCTGTCTTATCTCTGTTCATCCTAGTTGAAGCAGTCATTTAAGCACCAGTTAAAATCCCATGTCCTCTTCGAAATCATTCCTGATAGCTCTAATGCTCATTGATTTCCCCCTTTTCTGGATTTTGCTAGCATTCAGTTATTATCAACACTTGCTTATGCATTACCCTTTATTGTTAGATTTTTCATGGACGTAAGGCACATATCTTTAGATACTATGCTTTTATGATGCCTTTGATTGCTCATTTAACATTTAGTGAATGTTTCTGGGGATACATCTTCTGTATCCCTCACAGAACCAAGTACAGAACTTAGTAAATAATTGTTGGCTCACTTATTTAGAAATTCACATACAGACTCTCTTAAAAGAAAGAGACAAGTAAACCCATCTTCTTTCCCCAGAGCTTGAGGTACCCCTCCTGACAACCCACCCTACCTCTGCCTCCTACAGAACCATAGATAGGTTGTTAGGATAGGCCTGCCCAATAGAACTTGTCGTGATGATGGAACTATCCTATAGCTGTGCTGTCCACTATGGTAGCCACTAGCCACACGTGGCTATCGAGTGCTTGAAATGGGGCTAGTGCAACTGAGTAACTTAAATTTTAGTTGTATTTAATTTTAATCAATTTAAGTGTGAGCAGCTGGATGTAGCTAGTGGCTACCGTATGGACAGTGTAGGTCTAGACCACTGGCTTTCCAACTTTTTTGATCCAACAATACAATGGGGAATACATTGTATATTGCCACCCAGTTTATATACACACAAACAAGTCTCATGAAATGATATTAATCCTTATTACGTGTGATATGTTCTAATATTTTTCCGTTCTATTTAGTTTCATTTTTAAAAAATGCTGGTTGGGACCCACTGTGTAGATTTCACAGCCTGCTGAGCAGTTACAATGTGCTGTTTGAAAAACACACTGTTCATTTTATAGATGGAGAATCTAAGGCCCAAAGAAGTGCAGTAAGTTCTCCAAGGTCACATAGCTAGTTAGTGGCAGGGTAGGACTAGAACCTAAACTTTAGTTTTCCTAGGCTAGAGCTATTTTTAAGAGGGGTGAGGAGTGATTCCTCCTTTTCTTCACCTGCCAAAAAAAAACACCACATTTTTTTCTTAGAGAGAGAGAGGGCATGCACATGAGTGGGGGCGGGAGGGGCAGAGGGAGAGGGAGAGAGAGAATCTTAAGCAGGCTCCATGCCCAGTGCAGAGCCCGACCTGGGGCTTGATCCCACGACCCTGAGATCATGACCTGAGCTGAAATCCGGAGTCTGACGTTTAACTGACTGAGCCACCCAGGTGGCTCCACAGTTTTTTATGTTAGAGAAAAATTATTTGATATATTCTTCATTTTTGCTAAATATTTTTATGATATCTTGCTCCCTACATGAATCGTAAGCCCTATATTTGAGTATTCCTGTTCTTTTGGTTTGGATACTGTCCAAAATCAAAGATACAATACCACAGGGACTTTTTTTGGACCAACTGCATGACGGCAACTTGGGAATACAACCACACTTTGCACTTAGTAGATTGAGTCTTAACAACAAAACCTGTTGATAAGTAATCAAGGTGATTCTCACCTCAGTTTGTGGGATAGTTGCCTCAAGTCTTGAATTATAAAGCCAATCAAATATTTTTTATCCACCCATCCATCTATCCATCCATCCATCCATCCATCCATCCATCCATCCAATGTCCTGCCTTCTCTGTCTTATCAATGAAGATAAGCCTCACCAAAATGGCATCTTTTTATTCTTCTGAAAAATGCATCTCTCCAAAAAGAGCAGAGTTACCTTATCAAAAGCAAAAAGGGGCAGCAATTTAGAGGTGCAGTGATCTGTGTGTTAGGTGCGTTCCTTACCAGTTCGTGCATGGAATCCCATTTCCTCATGGATGTTTCTAAATGCATTTCAGTCAGCAGATAGCAGACAATAATTTGTCCTTAAGTGAGAACAACAACAAAAATATATTTAAAGAAGCAACAAGTTTTTCAAAAGAATCACTTTAAAGATTTACTCGTTTTATTTTAGAGAGGCGGGGGAGGGATAGAGGGAAAGGGAGAGAGAGAATCTCAAGCAGACTCCCCACTGAGCACAGAGCCAGACATGGGGCTTGATCTGATGACCTGAGATCACAACCTAAGCCAAAATCAAGAGTTGGACGCTTAACTGACTGAGCCACCCAGGCGCCCCCAAAAGAATCACTTTAAAGGAAAACCAGAGAGTCCAATTTTGCATTTCATTTGATTCTTCCTACCCTTGTCAGTAGGATGAATCGACTGAAATCTGTAAGAAATGTTGTATTTTGTGAGGCCAAGTTATTTATGGCCCAGTTGACTTTTCTAGCTGTAAAGGGTACTATCGTTTGTCAGTCACTTAACAATGGTCCCTCACCAACCGGACTGGTTATCCCTTTGCTGAATTTGCCCTGAAATTTGTGAGGTGCAGCCTCCTGCACTCCACCACCACCAGCACCGGTCAGTTCAATAGAATCTCCTAAAGCCATAAAGTCTAGCTGAATCCGAACCCTTCGCTTAAGGTTCTGTATTGTAAGTCTAAAATGATACATGTTTTCTTGGGGTGCCAAAGTTTATACTGGTCTGTAGAGAAATCATTCACGTCTTCCGCACTATTTGACAACCCAGCATCGCTAGGATTTGACTTGCTGAATACATTCAAGAAAACTTGCAGTTTGGGACATGACAGTCCCCCTTGAAATGATGAGAATTGTTGTCCACTTCTCTATTTTCTAGGTTCTTGGTTGTCAGGAAAGCAGGGCAGTGGGAGGAAGAGAAATGGCAGATGGGGCAGGGTGTGTGCCTGGATGGGCAGAGGCTGGCGAGACCAGAACACTGAGTGGATCCAGGAGGAAGGGGGTGAAGGCACATTTTAGGCTGAGCTATGTTGTTTTGAATTCCACCTGCCTCCCGAGGCTCTGCTAATCTACCTGCTGTCTACCATGTCCCTCTTCACAATCCCTGTGCAGGTTGACTTCCTCCACTTTTTTTTTTTTTAACCCCCTCCTTTTATCAACCAAACCCATGAGTCCTACAGGTTCTGGCTAGATCACACTTTATCTCCCTACCCCACATCATGTTTTTCTGCTCCCGTTTAATCATCCACACTTGCAAACTCCAAGTTATTTTTGTCTCTCTCCCTCCCTCTCTCTCTGTATCTCTCTCTCTCTCCCCCCCCAACCCCACCCCACATTCAGTTGCTTGCCAAATCCTTTTAATGTTCCCTCAACCAGGAATTTCTTCCCTTCCCCCTTCCCACTTATATCTTATTTCCATTAAGGCTCAGCTCAGATACCACCTTCTCACCCCCCGTTGGAATTAATCATTTGTTGCTTTCCACATCACTTTCTTTCTTTATGGAGTTATACTTGACACACAATAATCTATTAGTTTCAGGTGTACAACCTAGTATTTTGATTTTTTTGATATTTTGATATATTATGAAATGATCACCTTGGTAGGGCTAATTACCATCTGTCATTGTACAAAATTATCACAATATTATTGGCTATATTCCCCATGCTGTACATTACATCACTTTCCTTTATTATAGTACTTATTGTTATTAGTTGTTTCCAGACCTATCCTCTCCACTAGATTAAAAGCTTTTGGAGGTTGGATGCTACAGCTCAGTGATGTTTTAACCTCTGTGCACATAGTAGGTACTCAGTAAAAGTTTACGGAATGAATATATTAATGAATATTCGACCCTTACCATACCTATCTTCCATGGACATTTTCTTATGTTTTTGAAGCTGTTATGTGATAGTATGTTAAATATATATGTACTGCTGAGAAGGCTGTTCTGGAATCAGCAGTATCCTGGCATGCTTTTGGAATCAGGTGGCCTACAAGGAAGATATGCTGTGGTATCTCGGCCCCTTCTGGCCCTGAGATTCTGTGCCCATGACATTTCACTTTAGAGAATTTGTGTTGTTTGTGGGATACAAGCCCCACAGAATCTAGGAGCCTTCATGTACAAGTGTCTCTGGTAAGCCCTATTAGAAGATGTGTCGTTCAGAGCCATTTTCTCATTTGCTTGCAATTTTATGAAATAACCCTTAGAAATCTAGTCAATGACTGGAAAATGTATTAAAGTAAGACATAGCAGAAATGGCAGAGTGAGGGCCTCTGAAAAGTATCTATTCTAGCAATGGAAAAAACTGGCAAAAATGGTCAGAATCAACATTTTCAGAACTGTGGACATTCACCAAAGGCTTGCAACAATCTGGGGAGTATTTATTCAAGAAAAGCAGCTGCATTTTGGTAAGAATAGTAAGCTTCGTGGTGTTTTCACTTGCCCTATGCCCATCCCTTGCTCTCCAGCCCTGTGGGAGCCTTGGGAATGTACAGCCTCCAATCACAGGGAAAGCCAGTAGCCTGACAGCCATTGCAGGACACAGAATGGGGTTGAAGTTCCTGTAAAGCCACGTTTTTATTTTATTTTTAAAAAGAGTTTATTTATTTGAGAGAGAGAAAGAGGGAGAGAGAGCATGAGCAGGGGGAGGGGCAGGGGCAGAGGGAGAGAGAGAAGCAGACTCCCCACTGAGCAGGGGGTCTGACTTGGGGCTTGATCCCAGGACCCCAAGATCATGACCTGAGCTGAAGGCAGATGCTTAACTGACTGAGCCACCCAGGCACCCCAAGCCTCATTTTTAGAGAATTGTCATTATTTGATCTTTCTGTTGGTTCCTTGGAAGACCCCACTTGCAAGACTGTATTTATTTGCCCTGACTTGGAGTGGCAGGGGCTTTTTTTTTTTAATGAAACTATTAGAGGTGCAGCCACTATGGAAAACAGTATGGAGGTTCCTCAAAAATTAAAAATAGAAATATCATACGATCTAGTAATTCCATTTCTGGGTATTTACCTGAAGAAAACAAAAACATGAATTACAAAAGATATATGTACCCCTATGTTTGTTATAGCATTATTTACACTAGCCAAGATATGGAAGCAACCCAACTGTCCATCAGTAGATGAAAGGATAAAGAAGATGTGTGTGTGTGTGTGTGTGTGTGTGTGTGTGTGTGTGTGTGTGTGTATGTATAATGGAGTATTACTCAACCATAAAAACAAATGAAATCTTGTCATTTGTGACAACATGGTTGGATCTAGAGGGTATTATGTTAAATGAAATAAGTCAGGCAGAGAAATAATTTCACTTGTATGTGGAATCTAAAAAACAAAACAAGCAAACAAACAAACCAGGAACAGACTCATAATTACAGAGAACAAACTGGTGGTTGCCAGAGGGGAAAGGGGTGAGGGAATGGGTAAAATAGGTGAAAGGGATTAAGAGGTATAAACTTCCAGTTATAAAATAAATAAGTCATGGGGACTGAAAGTATAGCATAGGGAATATAGTCAATAATATTGTAATAATTTTATATGGTGACAGATGGTGGCTACACTTATTGTGGTGACCACTGAGTAATGTATAAATTGTCAAATCACTGTGTTGTACACCTAGAATTAATATAATATTGTATGTCATCTATACTTCAATTAAAAATAAAATGATAAAATAAGAAAACCATTATAGAGGTAATTGATTAACTTCATGGCTGCCTGAGGTAGTAGATAACCAAAAAGCTTAAAAGAAAAAGCTAAGGAATAGCATGTCTTGGAGCTTGAAAAGTTGGGGCATACCCCTGGGAATCTAGAAGACTATCTGCGTACTCAGGGCTGCGTATATTCCCAGTGTTGTGTACATGCTCAGGAAAGACCTGAGGGGGCTCTAAGCTTTCACTCTGGCTGATCCCAAACTCTGCACAAGGGAAGACTAAGGCAGAGTTATCACCTGCCTGGCTGAGTGTGGAAGCATGTCCCAACATGTACACAGAGCCTCTTGGCCAAGACTGGGAGACTTGCTGTTTCCAGGAGTTTAAGGAAGTCTTTGTTCAGTTATTAGCTGACCACTAAGCCAACTCAGCAGAGACTTCAGTGCCATAATCATTATTAAAGTAAAATGGAACAGAGTTAAGCCTGTTGTTCATCAGACCTTGTAGAAGCAAATTCTTGGTCCACCCAGCTGTGGTCTTTGTAGCTCTGCCTGTAGAGTTCCTATCTCTTTCAGCAGGCCGAAAGGGCAGGAACTCAGATGGGGCTGATGTCTTGTTTCTTGTTTTTAAGACAAGATAAAGGTAGTGTATGAAAAAAAAATTTTTTAAAAAGGACTGTGTTAGTCAGAAGTGATTCTGTTGGAAATGCGACTTCAGTTCTGCACCTCAGTGATGTCCCAGTTTGCTTCTTCATTGCTCTGAGTTCTTGTGGATGACCTATTCCCCTTTCCTAGCCAGACTCTCCTGGATATACCCTCCCCATGTTACCATTCTTTGCTTCTGTTAACCTCATCTTCTGTTCTGGCTTTCATTTGCTTCATCCACGTAGCTTCACCGGGGGCTGGCTGTAGCCTGACACACTGCATTCTGGGAGTCCATTTTCTAAGGGGAGAATCAGGAAGAATAGAGACAGTAACGACCTTCTTGCTGGCCCGAGAAGTGCTGAAGAGCAAGGGGACAATTCTCTGGCTACCATTTTTGTCAGGGCCATCCCAAACGAAGCAGCACAGTTCTCACAGGCTTGAAGGGGCTGTACTAATTTGACCAGATGGCTGGGCCATGACTCACTGAGACAGGGTTGGCGATAGAGAAATGTTGTTGTTGTTGTTGTTTTTTTTTGGCCAGTACTAAAAAAAGACCCAAGGCTTATATGCATACATGCTGTACGTTCATCCAGTGCCGCCCTTCCTCACCCCACCAAGGGAATGCCAGACAGGCTGCCCCTTTCCTGCACTCCTCTCAAGCTCCTTATTTTCTGACTCTGTTTCTAGGCTACACTGGATGTTCATTTTGACCTGATTACTCCTGCCTGTGAGGGGTAGAGAGTAGGGTGGGAAGGTACATGGTGTGACTTACACCACCTCAGTCCACCACCTCCTGGGGATGGCCTGACCTGGGTGGTCATTTTTAGCCTGGTATTTCCTGGGCCTGGGCCAGGGGCTGAGGCCAGTGGAAGAAAGGGTAAGATGGCACAGGTTCCCTGGCAGATTCGGCAGTGATGAGCTTTCGCTGGGGAACAAAATGATTGCCTCATTTCTAACCTCTTTAGATTTGAAATACTGCCGGAGCCTCTAACCTTAATGATGAAAAACATCCTGAGGAGAAAAGCTACTTAAATCCCTGAAAGATTGGGCTTCTGTAATAACGTTCAAGAAAAGCAGTATCCCTGGGTAGTGTGTTTCTAAAATTATAACTTCAAACAAATTGTAACTTCCATTTGCACAAATTATACAAAGTATAACTTCAGCCTCCAACCAAGTATTTTGAGCAGGTGGACCTGTTTTCATGATCAGATAGGACTCATTTATATTTAGGAACGTTTATTTCTATGAAAACAGCATGCTCCTGCCTTAGAAAACAAAGCCAAAAGAAAACAATTCCTCCTTTCAAGTGGGTTAAACATATCTCACAATGTCATTTTTACAGGAAAACTATTCCCATGGGGCTTTCACTGCTTTGGGAGAGTCCCTGCAGTTGCTTGGAGCTGCACAAAAGGGCCCCTACTCTCTCTGAGCTCCCTTCCCCATAGGAGCCGGGGAGCCTCCAAGAGCTCAGAGAAGGCGTGTGTTGGATGTGTTAGCTTTGAACTTGCAGTGCATTGAAGTATGAACTATGAAATATACTGTCAATTTGATTTCTCTGGTTACAGGTTAAAATAGGTTTTTGTGGGCTAGCTTGGAAACTTATTTACCACCTACAATATTATTTTCTCTCAGAAAATTGCTTAAAGAGAACTTTTGAGATAGGACCCCTTCATAAGTCAGTCTTAACTCTTTTAGCAGACTCTTTCCCCACAGGTGGTACAAAAGTGACTTGTACCTCATCCCACATTATGTGCTCCTAAGTTCTGGGAGTCTGGCCCATGAACTGCAACGTTTAATTATGTTTTATTCAGTTGGTTTATTTTGAGAGATAACCGCAGGCATCTGTGAATCCCAAGAACAAGTTAGTTTTATCTTCAGCTTCAAGACCCTTCTTTGCAGAAGTCATATGTGAATAAAATGGCAAATAAGAGTACTGTGAAAACATCTGGGCTTCCAGCTGAAATCTTACATTTTCACAGCTGTGTTATCTTTCACGTTTGTCACAGCCCCTTCCAAAGCCACTGGCCGCTTGAAACCTCACAGTGTTCCCTGTGACGTGGGCAGAAGTTAGGTATGAAAACATTAGGTATTATCGTATTACCTCGACACACTCTTGCTTAGGAGAAGCTAGCTAAGTGGCTATTTACAAAAAAGACCCCATGACGGGAAGGTTCTGAAATGACTGCGACTGAATATTCAGAGATGGTGCCAAATGGGACCACGAGAAAGGGAAGGTAAAGATAGGTGGTCAAAAGGAAATCCCTCTACTAAAGGATTTTGAGGCCTCCTGAGTATCTTTGTTCCTTAAAGAAAAGGATTTGCTTCCATGCGATTCAAGCCAATGACCTTCCACCTTCAGGACAGAGGTAATAATCAGTAAGCCACAGAAGCAAACCCCTTCCTTTACATTTTGCTGTAAGTTTCTCTCCTTTTCTTTCAGTTTTATCTAAGTATGAAAACCAGATTACTATTTTTGCTGACTACCTAGAAGAATTTCCAGATACAGATGAGCTGGTATGGATCTTGGGGAAACAGCATCTCCTCAAAACGGGTAAGGTTTGGTAGCATTTGTCTGTGAGAACCCAAATGAAGTGGGTGCCCGAGGTTCAGGTTCTGTCCATTTTTCCCTGTTAGGTTGGTGGAACGTTACTTTGGTCACCATTAATGCCACTCTTAGGCGGATATATGTACCTTGTAGCCAGAGGAGTTCAAGCCTCAGACCCCTTGCTTGCATAGGTTCCTTCCAAGGCCCCGAGAGTCCCTAGCGGGGAGTTCATGTGGTCGTAAGTGTTGGTACAATTTGAAAAAGTCAGATATATTTTTATTCTTCTCTTTAAAGGAGAGCCCCTGAATTCTGTAAGCCTTGGGTTTCATAAACCACGCACCCACTCCTAGTATCACTAACCAGTACTTAGTCTGCAATGCCTGGGCTACATACTTCTCATGCCCCTTGTGTCCTTTTCTGTCTAGATTCAAAACGCTGCCACCTAGGGGACTTCTAATCAGCCCATGGCTGTCAGAAACTCTCACACACTAAGGAGTCTTGTAGTTGTCGATCTTCCACTGACTGTTACTGTCTCGATGTATTCTGACCTCGTATAGAACTTTTAGCCACTGCAGCTAGATGGGAAAGAGACTGGGATATTTCTTCCCTACCCTTATATACTTATAGATTGGGGAAGACCTTTTCACCTAACACTGCTAACAACCCAGCACCCAGATGAAGCCTGAGCTTGGAGAGAGTCAACTCTGCTTTTTCTGTTTATCTGAGGACAGATCCTCTTTGAAGGCCCTAGCGTAGAGGAGGAGATAGGAAGGAGCTGATCATAATGCAAGAAATGCTTTGAAGAAAGACGCAAAAGCACTTGTGATGTTCTGTATCCATTTAGATTACAATGCCAGTTGCAATAGGTAGTATGGACACACTTTTACACCCTTAATGTGCTTAGCAGGGATCTCTCCTTTTTAGTTAAACATATGCACATGCACACACATGTGCGTCCCCCCACATCCCCCCCCCCCAGTTTTAGATAATGGACAGCGGGTACCGATGAAAGATCCAGCCAACTGTCATCATTCAGGCAGGGGCTGATTGCCTTGCTAGTGGGTTATCCTTGCTTTTCCTATTCTTTGTCTTTTGGCCGTGACCCCATGTTGCTCAGTGAGAGGGAGACAAGGAACCACCCAGCCAGTAGCTCTGGTCCAAACCTAGGTGAGGAGGAATGCTAAAATTACTTGGCTAAGATGAGATTGGGTTTCCTCTGCACTTCCCTAGCCCTCTTACAATAGAATTGACTGGTTATTTGAAAATGAGTTGGCTGCTGACTCAGAAATCAAAGGCAGATATCTTTAGATGGGATATGGTGATTTAATTGTAATTTCACATTTAATTACAGAAAAATCTAAGCTGTTGTCTGATATAAGTGCTCGCCTATGGTTTACATACAGAAGGAAATTTTCACCAATTGGTAGGTATATCATTTGTTGTGCTGTGCTTTCTTCCTTGTAGATAGCTTGCCTGAGGTTATCAGTGACTTCACAGAAACCTCAGAATTATCAGCTCACTGTGGCAAAGAACGGGCTTTAGGGGAATAGCTAAGTCTTAAACTATTTGGAAGTTTCATTGCCAAAGTGCCTTATCGTGTATGGTTCCTTGGCGCTAAGGTGTCACGCCAGCATACTTTTGAGTCCAACTCCAAGTGTTCAGGCACCAGATTGTATTCCTCGTTTTACTTCCTGGAGCACGAAGAAAGTCAAACTTCTAATTTGGGTAATATTTACTTAATTGTAATCCACTTCTTTGTGGAGCTACATGATCATTAAAGACAATTATTCCTTGAAAGAAAGAAAAGAATTCCTTTGTTTTCTTCCCCCTATGAAATGAAAGCACCTTGCCCCTGGAAGATGAATTATTATAGATTTCCTTGGAACTAATTATAGGCTGTTAGAGTACCAGCTGTTGTCTAGAAAAACAAGACAGGTCAATAATAGGCTCCCTTTAGAGAAAATCCGTAAAATGTTTTGTGAGTAGGGTGGCCTGTTCCTGCTATCATGGCCCTGTAGGAAAAGAGTATCAGATCCAAATGATAGAAGCTGTTCTCCTAAGAGAACATCCGTCTGACTGGTTTTGATGCACGCCTGAACCTAGTAACTGGAGTGATAGCCTCTTTTCTGATAAGTGCCCCAAACCCAAGTCTACACGGACAGTGTTTGCTCTCCACAGGGAGTACCCAAGCAGGAAAACAATCCAAGAACAATCTTTAGTACCCAGTGGTTTTGAACTGTTAACTTTCTCTAGGTGAAGAGATCTTCACAAGGCTTGAGAACATTTGCAGTTCAACTCTGACAACGTTTTGGCAATAGACGATCTCTTCTTTATGTGGACTTCACTGCATCCTTCCTGTACTAATGTGGCCTATAATCCGCCATTAGCAAGAGCCAAAGGGCTCCCCCTTCCAGTTGGCGAGTTGGCTCAGTCCTCCCCGTCTTACTGTAGCAACTCTCCTTCAGTCCCCATGACCAAAGGAAAAGGGTGGTCCCCTATGGCCGTCTTATGAGGCTGATGACCCTCTTTAAAGTCAGTCTGGTGAGATGGTGCTCATAGCATGGTTTTTCACTTCCATGTTGGGGGGATGGAAAATAATGAAAGCAGAATGTCTCCTCTGCCATCCAAGTTACCTGATTTCACTGGTACCTCAAAAAAGGATATTGAGCTCAGGCTGGCCACATATGTGGGGTTTTCGTTACATCAGGTATTCTTAAAGTGGAAGCCATTGTCTTACTTCATTTATTAACTGGTTTTAGGCCTTTTAGAGATGTGGCCCATTTCTCATGTATTAGTAGCGTTTTTAATGATGGCCACGTGCTTAACACCAGATATTTACACCATCCTGAGTGGGTTGTATAACCTTTCACAGATATTTTCTCCTTCAGTGTTTACGATATCCCCCGACGGTAGGCAGGGTATATGTGCTGTTGTTCCCAATCCACAGTTGAGACTTGGATCAGGCACCTAGAGACAGTCCTTCTGATGCCTAATCTAGGACTCTTTCCTCTATTTTATATTGTCCTTCTTGCTGTTCAGATCTTCCTAATGTATATTTAGCACAGTCAAGAGCCTTCCAGATCTCTTTGACCACGCCGATGATTCCCCTTGGTAGCACTGATTCCTTAACTAAGGTTAAGACTGGCCTCCCTGAGAAGTGAGCCGAGCAAAGCCAGGTTTGGTCAGGCAGATAATGATACGGCGTGGGTTAGTATTGGTAGTCATACCTGGCGGTCATCGACCACAACTGCGTGCACACCGAGCAAGAAGTCTCCAAGCAGAAAGCGTAAGGGGCAGGGTTTGTTCATTTGTTGGTTTTGTCTTTGGCCATAGAAACTGTTTCGGTTAACTCTGCGTCACCTTTGCAAGTCCCACCCTCTAACAAACCCTGTTGGCTGTCTGGCTGTCTCTCTCGCCTCTCTTTTCAGAGTCCGTGTGTCTGTCTGTCTGTCTTAGATGATTCCCACGTACGCTGATGTTTTGGGAGAGGGCAATTTAGGGAACTCACAGTCATTCCCGTCCATTTTGCCAACAGGGGGAACGGGCCCTTCATCAGATGCTGGCTGGGGATGTATGCTACGCTGCGGCCAAATGATGCTGGCTCAGGCGCTGATCTGCAGACATTTGGGAAGGGGTGAGTTAAATGGGTCCTCCCTCAGAGGCCTCTGCATTAGCACTGCCTGCTGGTGGCTTAGCATTGGGGCCGAGTGTCAGGAACACTCGGTAACAGAGCTGAAGGCCCTACAGTGCTCTCTGCAGGCCCCAGTGGCGGTGGGGGGGCGGGGGGTCCGACGAGTCACCAAAGCCTCCCACGAGAAGGAAACAGCCGGCATTTCCTTGTGACTCACCCGGCCCCAGAGTTATTTTCCTGGGACAGAGTTGAACAGGGAGGGAGGTGTGTCATTTAGAGTTTCCATCTTCACTATTGTTTGAGTGAGTCCTTAAACAGGTCAGATAACAAAGAGAGCAGGAAGAAGGGTGTGGCGGGTGGTCTGTTTCTTGACCTCATTTAAAATGTCTGCCTGGTGAAGGATGGAAGTGACCTAAAGGAAGTGCTTGATGAGGGAGTGGGTGCTATTTTGGTTTGGGTTCGCTGAGAATGTCCATTGGGCGACGAAAGAATCCTTAAATTAGATTTCTCAGGAGGCCGCTTCATTAAGAACCTTCCGGTCATCTTTGTTGAAGCCCTTGAGTCTTGCTTTCTTGAGCCATGTGCGTGCTTCTCTGTGGGCATCTGGAGGATGACCTTGGCTGGGTGCCCGTGCAGGCACTTGGGTGAAAGGCGGGTTTCACCTGGGGATGAGGGAGGAAAAGGACCCCTTGGATGAGAAGGTACCTGCTGAGCTCATTGGCTGTTGCTCCCTGAGATTCCTTCAACCCCCCCTCCCCCCGCTGCCCCTGGCTGCCACCACCCCGCTCGTGCAGCCTCACGCATCCTGCTGCAGTTGCCAGAGCAGATGGGAAAGATCCTGGGAGATTTTAGGGCTTTGAGGCCTTCTCTTCAGGGTTTAGAATAACCTGAACCTGCTTCTCCTGGGGAGTATCATAATTCCAGTTTTACAGATGAAGAAATTGAGGCTCAAGAAGTAAGGTGACTTGCCCAGGGTCAAACAGCCAAGAGAAGGCATGGATTGGAGAAGAGAAGAAGGCAGGTCTCCTGACTCCTTGTGCAGTGATGTCTCCACTGTGAGCATCTGGCTCAGAGCAGATCCATTCTCTTTAACTTCCCATGTATAAAACACAGCAAGATGATTCTCCTGGAAGTGACTTTTGTGGGAAGCAAGTGAGGAAGACATAAAACCCCACAGTCAGCCGTACGAGTTGTTTTAACAGAAAAGCAAACAGCAGGGAGAATTTGGAAATCAATCTTGCAGCTGAGATAAATTCAAAGATGGAATTTTGTAAAAGACGTGTTTTGGAGCGCTTCCTATTCACTTACTTCATAGTTAAGGTGGAGTGCTCACTTATCACTGTCATCAGTCAATATTTAGTGGTACTTAGCAGCCAGCTAATCAGGATTTCCCCAGACTTGGACAATTTGGTAACAAATGATGAAAAAAATAGTTGGATGCGGTTCACCTTCTGAAGACTGTGCTGGCTACAAAGTTTAAAACTTTGGTTTCAGAACTATTAGAAGCAAAGAGATCAGAAGACTCTGGAGATAATGGCCTTTGACTTCAAGAATACTTCAGTCGTGAAGTTAAACTCTGTCTAAAATCTCAGGAAAGAAATTTGTGTCTTGGAAACCAACTAAGCCCCAGAGAGCTGTCCCGTGAGACAGAGTTCCTAGAGCTGAGGGAATGGGAGAAGCACATCATCTACAGTGGAGATTATGGAGAATTTTTACAGTTGTCCCGAGTCCTGGGATAAATAGGCTCTGTGGCATTTGGGGGGGAGGGGGCATGCCTAAGGCACAGAAGGGATTCCTCTAGATGTAATTATTTGGGTTTTGGTCACAAAGAAACCTTGAATACTTGATAGCAAAGGCATTTGTTTTTCCAAAGGTCAGTGTGGACTTTTTCAAAGTTGTGTAAAAATGGCAGCTTGCCAATTTTTTTGAGCTTCCTTAGTTGTGAATTGTGTCTATCCCCTGCACACTGTTGAGTGTCCAAATAGCACTTCCCCCATGAGACTCTTTCGGCAATGCTGCCAAAATATACAGACCAAAGCCGTTGCCGTTCGTGTGGAGATGAGACAGTATGGCGTCAGGGTGTTATAAGGATACACTTCCGGGTTTTGTGGTGACCTCCTGCTCACAGAGTAGCTGACCAGAAAAGCCTTTTCTGATGTCGTTTTCATGTAATATTTATCTAGCTTCAGCCCTTGGGCTAAGTCAACTCCTTGGTCAACTTGTTGTTTTGCTTTTACTTTACACCCACTGAGACTTTGAAAGTAATGTCTCCAGATGTCTTTGTCATCAAAATTGAAGTTTACTTAGGAATGTTCTAACCCAACGGCCCCTGCCTTCTAGCTGCAACTCCTTTGTTTTCCTTCTAACCTCGTAGTTACGGTAAGAGTGCAGAGAGGTAATAAGCGGTTATAAAAATGACTTTAACTCATTTCTTTTCCTAAAAAGACTGGAACTGGGAGAAACAAAAAGAGCAACCCAAAGAATACCAACGGATCCTCCAGTGCTTCTTAGATAGAAAGGACTGTTGCTACTCTATCCATCAAATGGGTAAGGTCACATCGGTGGTTTTAAGGCAATGTCTGTACCCGCTGCTCTCATCCCCTGCCTTATATGTGGCTCTGTGAATTGTCCGTCTGCTTAATTATTTATGCAAAAAACTAGGAGCTTGTGGCGTGCTGGAAGAACTTTTGCTAACGTCTTTTTTTTCCCCACATAAAAACAGCACAAATGGGTGTAGGAGAAGGGAAATCAATTGGCGAATGGTTTGGACCAAATACAGTTGCACAGGTGTTAAAGTAAGTAAAAGAGTCTGGCGTCCGCCTTACTGTTCCGTCTCCTATGCTCCCTTTTCTGCTAACCCTGTGTCCCATCAGTCTAGCTCTTCTTGCCATCCCACCGAGCCGCCAAACATCTGTGCCATTTTGCTCAGACAGTTCTTTGAGATGGGTGCGTGCGGACATCTGTTCTGGTAGATCAGAGTTGTATCCATTGGTACCGGTAGATGGGGAGGCACCTCAGGACTCCTTCAGTGTCTCTTCCCTCTCTGGGTTGGTGCTCACCTTCCAGAGAACCATCAGCCTGATGGTCACTTTGAAGCCAAAGGGCTAATACTAAGTGGCGGTGGAGGCTGAGGCAGCCTACGCAGGACCCAGACTCCCACCTTGTAGAGTATAAAAGGCCTCATTCATTCATTCCTTCAATATTTAGTGAGTGGCTCTACCATGCTAAGTGCTGGGTATATGGAAATAAACTCAACACGGTCCTTGCCTTGGGGAGCTCGCCACCTATGGGAGGAGACCAACCCCTAGGGAGTCTTGGGATCAGTTTGTCATCTCTTAGCAGACTCCGGGTACCCCAGCGTGGTACTTTTGCCGTTGTTCTGTTAAATCACAGAACTCACCTCCCACAGCAAGGGGCAAGGTGGAGAATCTAAGACCAACATTTTAGAAGTGAACGGGGTGAGTGGCCTCAGCACCTACACCTGCAGGCCCCCTCGCCTGTTGTCCCTCTCCTTCCCGACGCCTGCCACTGAGTGCAAACTCCGGGAGGGCCGAGATTGTATTTGTTTTGTTCACTACTGTAACGCTAGCACATAAAAGTGCCTGGCACCCACAGGTGCTCAACGGATACTTGAAGGATGAATGAAGATGGCATCCAGAATCTGGGGCCGGATTTAGGCCATCAGAAGGTTGGAACCATCTGGACTCCTTGGGGTGTAGCTTGCTTCTTCAATTCCTGGGCTCTCCGGAGGATGATGGTGGGACCTGCTCCATGACAAGTACCGAGGGGGCACTGTTTCAGTTATTAGCCAGTCTTCTCTGAACCAGAATGCTCTGGAAATGTGCTCATGAGGGGAGTAGGCTGGGTTTCCTGGGGACCCAAGTGAAATCGGTGTCTTGGCCTTACTCCTAGCTAATGGTTCAACCCCTCTGAGAGCACTTTCTTGCCTTAGTCCATAGTTCCTTTGGAGGGCACAGTTGACTCTGCTGAGTGAAGATCTGGCGGTATTTCGGGAACTGGTATAGGAAGCCAGGGTAGAACGCATAGAAGATGAATCAGAAGGGCCATGCCGGGCACCAGACCCAGCCTGAAATGGTTGGTTTTTTATGTGACATCCCTCAGAGTTTGCTTCTGTCTTCTAAATTTTGAAGTTCTTAACAACAGACAAATGGAAACATACATTTTTTTAAAGATTTTTTTATTTATTCATTTGAGACAGAGAGATATATATAGAGAGAGCATGAGCAGGGGAGAGGCAGAGGGAGAGGGAGAAGCAGGCTCCCAGCCAAGCCATGAGCCAGACGTAGGGCTCCATCCCAGGACCCCGGGATCACGACCTGAGCCGAAGGCAGATGCTTAACCATCTGAGCCACCCAGGTGCCCCGGAAACATACATTTTTAAAAGAATTTAAGTGGGTCGGGCACCTGGGTGGCTCAACTGGTTAAGCAGCTGCCTTTGGCTCAGGTCATGATCCTGGAGTCCCGGGATCGAATCCCGCATCTGGCTCCCTGCTCAGCAGGGAGTCCGCTTCTCCCTCTGACCCTCCCCCATCTCATGCTCTCTCTCTCTTTTTCTCTCTCTTTCTCTCTCAAATAAATAAATAAATAAATAAATCTTTAAAAATAAAAGAATTTAAGCGGGTCTTGATTCATTATTATTGTTACCATTAACAACAGAGTATTAGTATAGCAAGGAAAGGTAATATAGCAAAAGGAATGAAATTAAAGTTTAATGGTAATTAACCTCTTCCTGGGAGTTACTTTGGTTAGGAAAAGAATAAGTTTTTTTTTCTTTCTTTCTTTGTGAGAGCGTGCACAAGCAGAGGGAGCTGCAGGCGGAGGGAGAAGCAGCCCCCCCACCCCCCCAGCAAGGAGCTGGACATGGGACTCAGTCCCAGGACCCTGGGAGCATGACCTGAGCCAAAGGCAGACACTTAACCAACTGAGCCACCCAGGCGCCCCTGTTTTGTTTTTTTTTTTCTTTTGTCCAGTGAGACTGGGCTTTACCCAAGAATCCTAGAAGTACTCAGGTTAAACATGCCCTCTTTCAGATGAGCGACAGGGACACATAAGGGAGATATGGTCATGCTGCTTTACTCAGACCCCGGATGATCCCTCTGTGAAAGGGGTTTTCTTTCTAACCCCTTCCGAAGTCACACAATTCAGCATGCTCTCTGTCTTCAGCTGTTGACCAGCGAGGCCCCACACCAAGGCCATCTTTAGCCCAAGTTTCTTGAACAGTGTTTGCACTGCACATGGGGAGGGGTGTAAGAGATCTCTCTCTCTCTCTCTGCATTTTCCTGGGCCTTATTCTCCATATTATCTATGCTCCCAAACGTGTGTGTGTGTATATACATTGTGTATATACATATAAATATAAATTTTTTTTTATATTTTATTTATATATATATATATATATTTATGACAGTTTCCTTTTTTGGGAAAAAAAACCCCAGTAAGTCAGAATGTCTTTTATTTGAGAAAAGAAAACAAAATCTCTTGGGAGCAGAAACGTTGGTACCTTTTCTTTCACCCAGCAGGGGTGACTTCATCTTGTGAGGTAGATTTTTCCATTTTGTAAAGCAGGGCTTTTTTTTTTTCAGGGTTTGAAAACAGTGACTCTGTGGCATTCTCAAGGGTCCTGGACATGGAATGTTCCAGAGCTCTCGGTCAAGGGGGCCAGAGCTTGACCCGAACCCTAACTTCTCTGTGGCTCAGTGTTCGGTGACTTTAGGGATGGGGGCATAGATTGTACTGCTCCCTGCTGATGTTGCCTTCTTCCCCAATTTTGACCTCATTGTGCATTGCTTTGCAGAAAACTTGCTTTATTTGACGAATGGAATTCCTTGGCTGTTTATGTTTCAATGGATAACACAGTGGTCATTGAAGATATCAGTGAGTCCCTCGCCTGTTTACCTTCCTGGTTGGTGGGTGGCTGAGGTCCTTCCTCAACATTCAGAAGGTGTGTGTATATGTGTGTGTGAGAGAGAACGACAGACAGACAGACACTGACCCTGGCCTGCTGCACCAAAGTAGGGAAACTTCGGGGAGCACAGGACTCCCTGTGCCTTTTCTTCTCTTCCCTTTCAGCTTTCTGAAAGGAAGAAAACAATGAGAGGGTCCTCTCTCTCTGGAAGGGCCCAGACCCTTTCCCTGCAGGATACTCAGAGTGAGGATAATCAGTTAAATCACCTACAGGTCTTCTGCCGAGGCCCCCATTTGCCCAACCATGTGCTCTCCCTGATGGGGTTAGAGAGACCAAAAGATACAGCCCCTGTCTCAGAGGCCCTTGCAGACTAGTTGAGAAATAAGATTTTCTCAATGGGCCCCTCAGATCTGGCAGGAGGTGAGTTCTCAGGTGCCAGAAGGAAGAGAAGTAAGGGCTGGAGGAGTGGCCTGGGCTTCCTGTGGGAGGCGGGGCAAGCTGGCCCCTGGTGGTGGTGGTGGTGGTGGTGGGGCTTCTAGGCAGGAGATGAGGTGGCCCTCAGTTTTGCCCTGGGCATATCTTGGATGACATACCCCTTGACCCAACTCTCTTGTCTTCCCTTTCCAGAAAAAATGTGCTGTGTCCTTCCTTTGAGGGCGGACACAGTGGGTGAGAGCCCCGCCGACACTCTGAATGCTTCGAACCAGAGTAAGGGCACCCCTGCGGGCCGCCCAACCTGGAAACCCCTGCTGCTCATTGTGCCCCTTCGCCTGGGCATAAACCAAATCAACCCTGTCTATGTTGATGCATTCAAAGTAAGTCACTCCTTTTCCCGGGCCCATTGCCGCCTGCCCATCACACCGCCATGTGAGCACGGAGATCCGTGAGCAGCAGTCCACAAGTGAGTTGAGAATCTTGCATTCTCTTTCCCTCTAGGAGTGTTTTAAGATGCCACAGTCTTTAGGGGCATTAGGAGGAAAACCAAATAACGCCTATTATTTCATAGGATTCTTAGGTAAGAAAAGAGGACTCGCAAGTAAGTCGTCACGGGCTAGGGGAGGGCGGGCAGAAGGTTTGCACGGGAGCCCAGACAATTCCGGTTAGGGGGCCCTCATCTCGCCCAGAGGTGCCATGGCCTCTGGTCAGCTCATCCTGTCTCTGGCCTGATCTGTGGAGAGTAACACTTCTTGGTGCCCAATGGAGAGCACATCCCCCTTCAGTGCCTCCACCGCCTTGCCTCTTGAAAAGATGGTTCCACGGCTGCTTGCCCACTGGACCACCCCAAGGGCATGGCATCTTTTTAGCATCTCTCTCTCCTTTCTGTGGGGGCCCAGGGTGGCAGGGTTTCACTCCCCTGGCATTGTGGATCCCCCTCTCCTTGGGGCTTGGGCATTCGGGCTAGGACCCATCCCCTGGCTTCCCAGGCCCACGCAGCTGGGCCTGCTGCCTCATCGTTCAGAGCCGTGACCAGGTAGAATTGAGAGGAGGCAAAGACAGAGCTGTCCTTTTTCTGGTAACAGGGGCTAAGCCTGAAAACCACTAACGTTCCTAATGCGGACCCTTGCCTCGGTTGATGCCTCTGGAACCCTAGCCACCGTATAGGCTAGCTGTGATCTGAGTCATTTAAGGCCCTTGGCACACCAGGCGAGCTAGCCCAGTGCTTCTCAAACTCTCATGTGCACACAGATCAGCCTGAGAGCCCATTAAAATGCAGGTTCAGTAGGTCCGGGGTGAGATTCTGCACTTCTAACTAGGCGGGCCTGATGCTGCTCGTGTAAACACCACACATTGCGTACCAAGGGCCCAGACACCTGGTTGGTGCTGAAGAGCACAGGGAAGGGAGTGGTGTGGCCTGAAACTTGGCCTTGAGGAATATGAGCTTGGATTACAAGGGAGAGCCTTGGATGGGCAAGGGGAGCCAGACCGGGCATGGGGAGTGGCATGAGGGATGTGCAGAGGAGAGGGTGAAGTGAGCTCGCACCCCCCGCCGTCCCACTCCATGGAGATTCAGAGAGCTGAGGTGGCTTGGGAAACAGACATTCCTGGCCCTGTCCGTGGTCTCCCACATGCCAGCTAGCTGTGTGATAGCAGGAAAAGAATATCCACTCTTTTTGTCTCAGTTTCTTCTTGTGGAAAATAGGGCCAGGGCCCCTGGCCAGCTCAGTCAGGGGTAGAGCACGCGACTCTTGCTCTCGGGGTCATGAGTTCAAGCCCCACGTTGGGCATAGAGTTTACTTTAAAAAACAAAAAAGAAAATAGGGCTCACCCCTGCCTCGCCGTGTTGTCACCTCACAGTAGAGCACTCAGCCAAGAGCTGGGCACGTAGTGCGCACCCAGTGAAAGGTGGCCCCACCCTTCCGGACCCCCAGCACCTGTCTTTGCTTTGCTCCTCACTCTTCTCTTTGAGGTGGGGTTTCTAGGTGGCCTGAGCTCTCGCTATTGCTGCCATCTACTGGTCAAGCCTGAGAACCACAGCTTGATGGAACATTTGCAAACCAAGGAGGCGTTTATTTTTCTCAGTACAAAATCCAGTCTTTGGAGTCCTATAAACGTAGATGCCTTCCGCTTCTAAGCTTTTGGGTTCCTGTCAAAGAAAAGGTCGCAAAAATCAATTTTCTCTTTTTCTGTGCTCGAGGCCAAGGCCGAAACAGATTGGAAAATAATTTTGGAGGGACCGCAAGGAACAATGTATGGGATTCCCCAGGGGGTCCTGGCCTCTCTTACCCCAAATTACCCAGAAAGAGTTTGCCAAGCCAGCATAGCCCCTCTGTTCCGTGAGGCCAGTGGGTCAGGGTGACTTTTGCGGAGGTTGACTACTCATTAAAGGGGTGTGGGCAATCCTCAGCTCCCCAGAGAGAGGTCTGCACAGTTCCCGTTTGCCATTGCCTTTTATAAATCCTTTGCTTCACCTTTATTTGAGGCCCCAAAGTCCTCCTGAATCCCCTTTTCTGACTTACCCCCTTACTGCATTATGTTGGGGGTTCCAGACTGGTCGAATGTCTGAAGGGAGGGAACAGATGAGAACTGCCATTTGCTGAACAGCTGTCTTGTGTCAGGGACCCTGCAAAGTCCCAACCCCAGATAGATAGATAGATAGATAGATAGAGAACATATATACACATACAGGTACAGATAGATAGTCCTATATAGAGATATAGATACAGACAGCACGATACCCCTGTGAGTTAAAGCTTACCATAGTGCAACTAAGAGTTGGAGGGTTGTTGCCTCAAGGTCACCCAGCTAGAAAGTAGCCAAGCCAGCATTCAATTCCAATTTGGCCAGCTCTGCCTACCATGCCACATTGCTTCCCAAGGGCCCTCTTTCCCGGTGGGAAGCTGGGAAAAGCTCTCGATGTGTGACACTATGTCTAAGATGAGAGTCTGGCTGTCTGCTTTTGCCTGCTTAGACAGGAGATGCTTGTTCCCTGCCCTTGGGTGAAGGTTGCCATTGGAGAGCCATTGCGTGAGCCCTGTGTCTGCAGGTGGTTGACCAGACAGCCTCTTGTGCTCAGGCCTAATTAGAGACCTTGGTTTGGTCCCCACATCCCTTCTAGGACCTTTTAGGGATTCTACTGTATCTCTCAGAAACAACGCAGCCTGCAAAGCTCCACTACACACACACACACACACACACACACACACACACGGAAAGGGCCAGAATCACAGAGGATGCTCTTATTATCCAATTATTCTCAGCACCTTAACTTGAAACACTCTGGCAGAATGCTCTGTCCTAACCCCGCTCTGGATTTCTATTTTCTTGTGCACAACTTCCTTTTCTTCTTACTTTTCCATGGTCATAAGTAGGCTTCCTTCTGAACATCCTGGTTGTTGCTTTTCTTTATGACTTGAAGCTTCTGGGGTATAACTGATCTCACCCAGCTGTGGTCCAGGGGGAATATATATGTCTGTGATAGAGACAAGTTAAGCTATTCATCAGGCATCAGAAACGTTCTCTGCTGACAGAAGCACTTAGATGTGGCCCAGCACAATCCTGGATACCATTCCAGGGAGAGTCTTGGGGGGCATCTCTCCCTACCCCATCCTCCTGCCTTGGGTAGATCTCTCTTTGGTTGCCCAACCCAGTCTACAACACAGAGGCCCAGCTGGTCCTGAGGCCCAGATGGTGAGGTTGGGGTGCTACTTTCGCCAACTCAGCATGCCACTGGTGAGCATTGGAGGGCCTCTCAGCCCTTTGAATATCAAAGTACAAGTTTTATTATCTCAGACCCCTCCCAGGTCATTATTGGGCTGTGCTTGTTCACCTTAATGAAGCATGGCTTTTCTCTCCTTTGTGCAGGCCCATCATCTCAAAGTGCATTTCCTCAGTGAGGTGTATCTGTACTGGTATCAAAGTGACTAGGGCAACGCTTTCCACTGGGAATTGCTAACTTGCCAGCTAATCGAGACCAGAAGTCAGAGTCCATCCATAGCAGAGTCAGCATTCCCATTTCTTTGGGAAGGCCAAGGCCTCTTTTTTCTTACCAGATGTGCTCTCTGACCACAGGTCTGAGAACCAATGGCTTGGAGCGAGATGCTTCCCAATGTGGAAAGAGGAAGAAAGCTCCCTAATGGCACCCGGGCTCACGCCCTGGTGATTGTACCTACCACCTCTTTGCTAACTGCTGCTCACAGAGCCTGCCATGTCATCTGTGGTCTCTCATTCGCACATTTTCTCAAACCCTTCCCTCTCCATTTTTGGTCTTGGGCTTTGAGGAGATGTAAATGCTAGGGCGAGTCTTCTCGTTGAATGATTGGATTTGGCTTCCTTCAAGCATGATCACCCAAGTTTAGGCTTTCTGTCATCTCATTCCCATTGTCACCAAAGGGAGGGGTTAAGAAAACCAGAGCGCCTCCTCCCAAGGGACAGCTGTGGGGCCAGGGCCAGTGGTTCTTTCTAGATTAAGCATGTCTCATCCCAAACAGGCAATGAGCTCATTTTCTTGGACCCTCACACAACCCAGACTTTTGTTGACACCGAAGAGAATGGAACAGTTGACGACCAGACTTTCCATTGCCTGCAGTCCCCGCAGCGAATGAACATCTTGAACTTGGATCCTTCCGTAGCGCTGGTGGGTACCTGAAGGTTGGGTGGGCCAAGAGATACGACGCCACGCTGTTACAGATTGGTTCCCTGGGAATTCTCCGGGTTGCTAGGTAGGACAGCGAGAGTATGTTCACTCACTAGGCCCCATCCCCCGAGAGGTACCATAGTATAGTGGGGAAGGGATGGACCCTGAAGGCAAACTACTAGAATTGGAATCCAGGCCCTGTCCCTTACTAGCTATGGACTTATGGGGAGTCCTTGAACTTTTCTGAGCCTCAGCCTATTCCTCCCTAAAATGAGCAAAACAATACTTCCTTCAGGGTTGTGGGAGGCATACCGTGCATAAGGCACTCAGCACAGTGCCGGGCACATTGTAAGCATTCTGTAAATGTCGGTTATTATTAGTGTTACAGTCTTTCCCCTTTTACTTCTTGCCCCCTAATTATTGCCACCCAGGCACAGGGAATAAGGCGGGACATAGTTAGGGAAGGATCCGGGGGCAAGATCTGGGTGGATAGCACTCATTTCCCTGGGCCCGCAATCCAGGAAGATGCAGGGTTTTCCCCCTGGAGATATGACGACCGTCTACACACGCTGAAGGGACAGCTGCCCATGAAGTTACCAGTGATTCTGAGGCCTGTCTGCATCCTCTCTTCCAGTTTAACCCAATTGTCAGAGCACCAGAGACTGAGAGTGGACAAGAGTCCTCCTCTCGTTTTGGACCATTCTTTCACTACTGTAGGATGGCTCTGAGGATGGGGAAGGAGGTGGATTGTTCTCTTTATTCTAACAGATCATTGCCTTCAGGTCAAAGCCATCTTATTATGCACTGCCTCTAGCTAAAAGTACTATTTGGCTTTTGTTGGTTGGTTTATCGACTGTTCTTTATGGATGTGTCTATTTGCACACTGAGTGTAATGGAATTAACCCCATGCTTTGGAGATTGGTCTTCAAGTTACTATATCTCACAGTATGAGAGGAGGGTGACAGGGAGGGTCAGGGAGGGAAAGGAAGGGAGGGGCGAGAATGAGAGAAAGAGGGAGAGGGAGAGATGGAATGAGTGAGTAAATGTGTGTGTCCAGGTAAGGCAATGACCTGGGAGAGGGAGCAATGCAGCCAATGTGTTTCGCTATTGTCAGAAGACGCATCTAAAGAGAGCGACCCCCATCCCAGCTCTGGGCCAGCAGCGCCATCTTGTAGTATGAAGGGCCTGATTCGGTGCCCCTAACCAGTTCTAAGTTATGTTCTCTTGCTTTTCCCCCCCAAGGGATTTTTCTGCAAAGAAGAAAAGGACTTTGATAGCTGGTGTAGCCTCGTGCAGAAGGTAAAGATGTGTGTTTTTCTTAGTCTTAAAAGCAGAAGTTATTCAATAGGATCCCTTTTCAAGACTGCTTCACATAGTGACATGAGTCTAGCCTGATAGGATTGTATTGCAAGGGAAAAACTAAGATGTGGGGAATTATGCATAACTCTGGGGGGAACCAGAGCAAAACCTTTGCTTGAAATATGCTTAGTATGTCAAGTGGGTGATATTTTTAGCTATGTAATGTCTCATCTGATTATGCCTACAAGTCACATGAAATATTCAATGAATATTCCACCATTTTCACTTAAAAATGCTAATTTCACATAGTTCAGCCTAAAGTCTTCCTCATTCTGTTCATAGCGCTGAGATGGTTGAAGGAACCAAACTGCTTTTCTATTTGTTTTGTGGTCCGTTTACAGTTTCATATAGTCCATGATGTAGTTTAGGGGGCTGTCTTTCTCTTAGCTGTCTCATTTCTTTTTTTTTTTTTTAAGATTTTATTTATTTGACAGAGAGAAACACAGTGAGAGAGGGAACACAAGCAGGGGGAGTGGGAGAGGGAGAAGCAGGCTTCCTGCTGAGCAGGGAGCCCGATGCGGGGCTCGATCCCAGGACCCTGAGATCATGACCTGAGCCAAAGGCAGACGCTTAATGACTGAGCCACCCAGGCGCCCCTTAGCTGTCTCATTTCTATAAAATGTAGGCACGCTGCCATTAAAGGAAACACAATTTGCAGGAATGTGTGTAAACACCCAAGCCAGATATTCTCGCTTCTCGGTATTTTGTGTAAAAGGATATTTACTGTTTTGCTGGCTCACCAGTCTTGGCATCTGCCCCCCTCATCCTCGCTTCTAATACATGCCAAGCATGTGGGAGACATTGATAAATGCTTATGAAAGAAGGGCGATCACAGGGAGTAGTTGAAAAGCGCCCTGGATGGGGTGGCAGGAGACTTGCTGTTCTCCTATCTGCAACAAAAGGAAAAAAAAAAGAAAAAGAGGTTGGGGAGATGGGAGCCCAGAGCCTCTTGCAAGTGTAAGGAGGGCAGATTTTGTCTTCACAAGTGCACAGATAATTGACACTAATGTCCCTAGCTGACTCTGCAACCCCAGTTAATCATTGGCTGGGACAAAATGGAGAATTCTTTTCTAAAGGCAATACTTACCCTGTCAGAATGCAGCGAAACTCTATTCACACGCCCTGGAAAGTCTGAATGAAAGTTCTCTGGTAAGACTGTGCCATCTAAATTAGGACATACACCACAAGTGTTGGACTAAAATCAAAACCCCGCCAACACTATGTCCCAGGATCCTCTGGGGGCGGATTTCACGTAATTAACACGCATTTCCTTGGAGCCAACAGATCAGGAACAGCTCGGTGCTGAACTGAGTTAGGCGCAGGCAGCTGGCCTTCCGTCAGCTACCCCCTCCAGTGTCCTTCACAGACTGGCGCAAGAATTGAAGCGGGCTGAGTCTTCAGATGGATCAAGTAGAGGATGGGCACACTGGCCAGGGCTTTGTTCTCGCCTTTCCACAACCAGGTCACTCTTGCAGGGCTTGGGATCACAGATGGACAGCCGGACTGAAATGTGTAGTCAGTCTGAAATGTTTACAGCCGTTTCTGTGTGTCCTCAGGAAATCCTAAAGGAAAACTTAAGGATGTTTGAATTAGTTCAGAAACATCCATCGCACTGGCCTCCCTTCGTTCCTCCAGCCAAGCCGGAAGTGACAACCACCGGGGCAGGTAAGCCATTGTTCCGGGGCTCTTGGGTAGCAGTGTTTCACAAGACCGAAGCGACTGTGGCTCACGCTTTCCATGGAAGGTACAGTTTCTCCTCAGCTGGCCTGAGCAAGGAGTAGTGTCCCCGATGATTTTAATCTTCCAGTGAACTGATCTGCACCAATTTCAAAGCCTGATAGTTGAAGAAAATGAGCTCGATGCAAAAGGGCCATGCAAAATCAAAAATGACGAGAACGTGTATTCATGGTCTGGCCCCAAATCCAAATCAGGGGCCAGGGGTGATTCAGAAGGTACCTCAAAGACCCCCAGAGCCTCATCCTCATCCCTGGGAATAAGAGTGTCTAACGAGCTCAATTATTTTTGCTTCTTTCGAAAGAATCTCTAGTACTTGTCCACGGTCCCACCTGCGAGTCTCCTCCACAGAAGCTTTTCTGTAGCAAAACCATTAAAAAATGAGTAGGCTTAACTACTGAGTAACTGTACTGACCACTTCAACCCGAGTGTCAAACTTTCTTCTTTCTCATTTCCATATTCCGATAGAATTCATTGACTCCACTGAACAACTAGAGGAGTTTGACCTGGAGGAGGATTTCGAGATCCTGAGCGTCTAGGGTAGTGGAAACGCGATTTGGAGGTCTGTCTTCGATCTAGCACCGGAAGAACACGAACCCGTTACATGAGACTTTTCTAGTCCACAAGTGCCTGATATGCCAACAGCATACAAACTTGATAGCAATCATGACTGAGCCAGTTACCATTTCTCAGAAAACGAACGATAACAACCCTGCCCCCAGAACGAACTAGAACAATCATGGAACGTAGGAGCAGAAAGATTAGGAGCCGTCCCTTGCTTCCCAGCTTGTCTTACCTGGCCACAGCGAGTCTTCAGCTACTGAAACAAGGAGATGGATGTCTAACAGAGAGACAGCAACTCCCACCTTGCTTCAAGCACCAGCAGAGGAGAGATGGTTACCCTGTGCTTCTTCCCCCTTTCAGGAGTGACCTCTTTTGGGCTAAATACTAAGAAGCAATCTGTTCTCTTGCTCTAATAATAAAGTGATTGCATCAGGGAGAAAAAGGTCTTATTAAGTTATTTGGATATGTATTTTAAATGGTTATAATGCAGATCAAAAATCTGCCCGAGAAATTACAGCAAATGCGCACTGGTTGTTCTCATTCCTATCTGAGGGAACCTTGCTGTCCGATGGGTCACTGTCACCATCCTTACTGATCTTTTTGTCAGATGTCACCCTGCCCTTCAATCAAGTCATGATCACTTTATTTTTATTTGTTTATTTATTTAAAAACTCTTTTTTAAATAGATTTTATTTATTAGAGAGAGAGAGAGAGAGAGAGAGAGAGAGCACGAGTCGGGGGGAGGGGCAGAGGGAGAGGGAGAAGCAGACTCCCCGTGGAGCAGGGAGCCCGATATGGGGCTCGATCCCAGGACCCCGGGATCATGACCTGAGCTGAAGGCAGACGCCTAACCGACTGAGCCACCTGGGCGCCCCAAGTCATGATCACTTTAAATCAGCGGTGGGCAAATTTTCCTGCCAAGGGCCAAATAGTAAACACTTTCGGTTTTGCGGGCCATGCGGCCTGTGTCACAGCCCCTCAGCTCTGCGGTCAAAGTGCAAAAGCAGCCAACACCAGCGGGCACACAAACGAGCCTGGCTGTAAGCCAATAAAGTTTTATTTACAAAAACAGGTGGCGAGCTGGATTTGGCGTGCAGACTGTAAGTTTGCCAATCACTGACTTAAAATTGTTGGTTTGGGGGAAAATAAAAAATGGTGTTTGACTTCGACTCCATTTTGGTTGACAGCCACAATTAGAAAAAATTATTCACGTGGTGACATTTAATCCGTGCAGCAAATGCAATTCCAAACCGTTTCGGGATGAGCAACATAGCAAATCTTAAAGCACATTTTCATCAAATTGGCTTTACTAAACCCTCTCTTGTGTGGCTGCACCTCAAGCCTAAGTGGCGTCTTCCCGTGTTCCTTTCCTTCCCTCTTAACTTGGGTGCATTTCACCCCCTTCCTCCACCAAGGCCTGAGGAAGGCCAGCAACCACTAGCTTGAAAGCCAGCACAGAGCAAAGTTGGTTTTGTTTTGTTTGTATATGTAGGAATATTAGAACACTTATTTCCTTAAATTCCATTTTTCTTCTTTTTTTTTTTCCAGTAGGTAATATATTCCAGTGGTTCAGAAATCAAAAGGTGCAAAATGGTATGCAATGAAAATCTCTCCCTCCCACAGGTCGGTTCCCTTCCCCGAATACTCCCAGCATCATTTCTTTCTTGTTTATCCGTGCAGAAGATATGTTTTATGCATATACAAATATATGCATATATGCCTTGGATTTGATTTTAACAACCTCAACATTTCTCTAGTTTTTAAAAAAGATTTTATTTATTTTTGAGAGAGAGCACGCGCGCGTGAGGGGGGTTGTGGAGGGGCAGAGGGAGAAGGTGAGTCTCAAGCAGACTCCTCGCTGAGCACGGAGCCCGACGTGGGGCTCGGCCTCACTACCCTGAGATCACGACCTGAGCCGAAACCAAGAGTCGGATGCCTAACTGACTGCGCCACCCAGGTGCCCCAACATTTCTCTACTTTCGATTTATCTAGAAAGGATCCCGAAGCCCCAGAAGTATGGAAACCCGTTTCTTGAACTCTAGCATGGACGGGGCTAAAAGCAGTTATAGGTGGATTTTGAAACTGAGTTGTGGATTTGTTGCCTTCTGCCCTTTGACCTTTAATTGTATTTTTCCCACCTCAGTGTTTTGTTGTAAAGCTCAGCTTGCAGTAACAGGCTCTGAGGGGGATTCACGAATTATAGCGAAATGGACTTTAGAAAAGTATTCATCAGAGAATGTCAAAAGAGTCAAATGTTGATGTTTGATTCCTTTTATTTGCAATGTACAAAGCTGACAGCATGCTTATTATTCAGGAGGTGAAGGTAACAATAATTCAGATTATACTGATTATGCTTTCTTTGTGTTGGCCCGGTTTATATAATATTTAAGGAAAGAGAATCACCTGGAAGGAGTTGCCTCATGTTAACATAGCTAAGTGTTCTGAGAAACTGATAATCAGAGGAAATGGTTAAAACACATCCCCCTGCAGAGAATACAATACACTTTATAGTCAACTCAGGCTTGCTTTAGGTCTGCCAACTGCTAAGGAGAGGAGTGTGCTAGATTTGTATGAGGTTTAACAAAATATTAAAATAGTTTAACAGGCTACCTGTGAAAGAGCAATTGGATGGACATTTTAATGGCAAGTCTCTAACAACAGCCTCAGAATGCAAAAGACCCAACAAACCACGGCTTTGATTTGCCCCACCGCACACATCTGGATGGCATTTGGAATAAACAGGGACCTCTGAGAAACTGGGACAAGGGTTTTGCCTCGTTTTGTTCCTGGAGTCCAAAGCAAAATTCACACCTCCTTGCCCATCCCCCTCTGCGCCCCCCAGCCTGGGAGAAAGGGGTGTGGTTCTCATTTCCCTTTCTGGGCCCCGGCTCCATGCGGTGCCTCCCTTGCTCTACTCTGGACCAGGCCAAGTCCTAGGTCTCTGGCTGGGGAGGGAGCCAGCTAGGAGGAAGTGATTCGTTTGGCACCATCTGAAGTTAACGAGCCCCCTCCTGAAGCGCTCTGGGGCCCAGCCGCGCTCACTGCTCACTCTCGAAGGAATCAGAGCGCACCCCGGGCTGCCGGACAAGTGACAAGTTTCTTTTCTGAATGTGGAAACACCGGCTTCTGGTTTAAGCCAAAGAATGTGTGGTGACCTCGGAGTCTAAGAAAGCAGTCGCCCAGCAGGTCTTTCCGAGGCAGCCGTGAATAAGCATGCGAACCTCCGCATCCAACGGCAGCACCAGGTTGAAATGGGGCAGCCGAGCTCAGGAGGGCGGGCTCACCCATCGCGCCTGACGGTCGGGCTGACCAGTGCCCAGCAGCCCAGCCCGCGGGAGACTTGACAGAGGGGCACCCGGGCATGGGGCCTTCCTTCTTCAGCTCGTTCGAGGCTGTGAGGGGCCCGCTGTGGGGGGGAGGAGCGGGCAGGGGGCGGGGGGGGGGGCAGGTGCCTCCCTACAGGCTTTTCATACACACCTGGCAGCGGCTGACCCGGGTGTGGAGCCGCCCGGCCTTGAGCGTTTCAGATACCGGTTCCTCCCTAAACTGCTGCCTCTCCTCCACCGTCGTCAGCCAGAAACTGTACTTGTTGGCAAAGTAGTGGCAGGTGCCCCGGGCCCCACTGCACTCGATGAAAGGAGTGGCTCGGAAATCCTCCAGGCAGGAGCCCGGGGAGACCAGGGACTGGCCGCCGCCCTCGGCGCCCGCCGCAGTGTGCTGCAAGACAGGGTCAGCGCGTGGGCTGTGCGGCCAGCCGGAGCTCGGGCGCCTCGGCTCAGCCCCAGCATCTAGCCAGCACCCCCAAAGCTCACATTACAGGCCCGGGGGCTGCTCGTCCTCGGGGCCAGGAGCGTCCCCTCCCAGCTCCCCAAGGGCCCTCCTAACCCACCGCGCTTGGGCAGCGGGGACCTCTTGGCCAGCGTCCCCCCCCCCAAACTGCCGGTGTCCCGCCGAGTTCCGAGGCGTGTTCGGGGACTCCCTGCCGATCCCCGCGGGCAAGTAAGTCTGAGAAAGGCTGGATGAAGGCAGACTCAGGAGGTTTGAGGACGCGGGTCTTCTCCGAGCCCTGGTCTACTCCAAGCCCTTGGTGGTGACCCCCAAGAAGAGCAAGAGCACGCGTAGTACCCCACCAAGTGGCTAAACCCTGGGCCCCTCCCCCAGCCTATGAATAGTGCCGGCTCTGCAGTTACCTTCCTTAGAACTTCTTACGTTTTCAATCTGTGCCACACCCTTCGGGGCAACAGAGAGCGTTTGTTGCTTGCCGAGTACAAGAGGGCCTCGTATGTGGCCTAGTGTCCCGGCCCTCCCGTCAGGGCCCCTTCAGCATCCAGTGTCAGTGCCACTCATTAGCCCATAGTCGCCAGTCACTGTACCCACAGACAGCAGTCCCGGGTCTCCGCACTCCCCACCCCCTCTCCCTTCACGGCAGCTGGGGTATTAGCTGGACCACAGGGGGTGAGGAAGAGGCTTTATCCCCCACCCCCCGGGTCAGCAAGTGGCCAATGGGACAGATGCCCAAGTTGGACGCTCAGGGATGGCTTGCTTTACAAAACTCCGGGAGGGCTAGTCTCCCTATAAGGGATCTTTCCTGACAAATGAAGCATCAAAGTTTTCCTCATTTTGATCCTCAGATAGAACACTTTCTGGAACAGACGACACACTTCCCTGCCTTACTAAATGGCAGATGTTGCGTCTTTTGCACTTTGCGCAGGACTCAGGCTTATTGTTGGGAATGTTGCTTCTTGTGTTGGGCAGTTGTGTCCCCATACCAAGGGACACAACTTGTAGAGTTCTTAGGCCACCTTTGAATCATTTTCTCTCTCTTTTCTCCTTCTTAGTAGGCATGTCTTATAGCTCCAAGATGCCATATTAGGCAGTCCAAATTCCCACCCTTACAGGTTTTCAGGAAAATATGGATATTCTAGAACGTTAGAATTCTGTGTAAAGTAAGAGTAAAGAGATTGTGAATAAGGACTTAAGAGTGCTCCCGGGAGCAAGACACATGCGATTTTGTATGACTTTTGTAACATTGCTTGTGGAAGCTCAGGGGCCTTTTCAACTTATTTCCTGGTCTGGGTGGTGGATGGGACAGAATGAGAGGTAAGGCGATTCTGTATTACTTGGGGATAAACTGCCCGATTCCACAAAGACAGAGCAAACAAGGAAGTACCTCATACCACGCAGGTACCACCAACGTGAGGAGGCCTAAGGCTTTGGTAATTCTTCAAAGACACTTTCTCAGCATCTCACCCCTGGCGATTTAGCAAGGACGCTCTGGCAAGGCAGGGTACTTCAGCGGGTGCCACCCTCATGTTCCCTGGGAGCGAATCTGGCCCGAAACCTGACCTTTCACTCGCTGAATGTCCCCCTCCCCCGATAGTCACACGGAATGGCGTGTGAGGGACTTGATGCTTCTTTGGGCTTGCAGACGTTCTCAGCTCTTTCTTAGCAAGACGTACAGCCTTCCCACGGCAACGGGTAGCAGCAGCAAAGATCCCACCAAGGATGTAGAAACACAGCATGCCCTCATCTGAGCCTTTCAGGAGGACATGAAAGGTGGCCGGAGGGGCCTGGGACGGTGGGCAGAAGAGGAGGGGCGCCCATGCCCAGCCTGGGCAATGAAGAGTGTGTCCGGCTTTGAGTGGGGACAGCCTCTCCCTCACTGTCCCCCGGGATCGGGTGTCACCTCCCTCCCTTGCTTGTGGCATACCTGAAGCTGGCATGGAGACCTTAGGGCCTCTGCCGGTGATTGATATTCTCACCCCTGGACCTCTGGGTGCAAACTGCTCCTTTCTACTCACCCTCAGAATTACCCATCATTCATGCAGGACTGGGCCAAGGTCAGGCCGAGCCTCTTCCTTCTTTTCAAATTCTGTGGTTCCTACCTCATGTCACTTGGGCCTGCGAGCCCGACTGAGGGACCCTCCCGGGGCTTCCCCCCCTTCCCCGCCGCCCTCTGCCTCTACACTGGGGAAGGGGGCAGGGTAGGGCCTCACCATGAGGAAGGAGTACCCGATCCAGAGGCTGCGCCAACCCAGGGGGCACTGCGGGATGGTGACGTCCTGGCTGTGCACGGCGATGGCCTGCGAGGGCGCCTCGCACACGGAACAGCGGCTGATGTACTGGGGGATCTGGGCCTGGCCGACGGGCATCATGGGAATGGGGGCAGTGGTGGAGAGCCAGTAGGATTTATCGTTGCGCCTGGCGTAGTGGCACACTTCGTCGACGTTGCAGTAGATGAAGGGCATGGTGCTGAAGCGGGGCAGGCAGGAGCCAGCAAAGCCTGGAAGGAGAGCAGGTGGGCAGGGGCGGGTAAGGTGTGGCTGAGAGGCGGGGCTGAGACTGTCCCCAGCGCCACTAGGGCTGGACGGGCCGGGTTGGCATCCAATCGCTCGTCCCAGAGCAGGGACGACCCTCCTTCCAGGCCTGGCACATGGTACATCCACTGGCGTCTGTTGGTCAAATCCTATTTTCAACGCACCAGGGAGGTTTGAGAGTGAAAGGAATCTTTGTATAAGCCGCATAACGACTCCCTAATTAATCTGTGGTGTCAAACCGGCATTTAATAGAGCCAGTCTGTGGTTCAGAGTCGGCACACCTATAGACAATACAATTAATTCCTGGGTAATTGCTGTTGCCCCACAGGTCGTATTATTATTATTACTCCTGCTAATCGCTAATGTGTAATGGATGCTTAACATGCCAGACACTGTCCTAAGCGTTTTCCACTGGGTGATTCATGTAATCCTTACAATCCTTATGCCTCTGAGATAGGTACTAGCATTAGCTTTGTTTTCATTTAAGGAGGAAGTGGAAGCTCAGAGGGGCCGAAGAATTCATCCAGGGTCCCCAGCCTGTAAGTGGGAGAGCTAGGGTTTAAACCCAGATCCGCCTGATGCAACAGCTGGTGTTCAAACCCCGCTACCCAACGGTGGGCCTGCCCCGGGCTGGGAGGACCGAGGAGTGGAGCTCTTGATCCCCGTTGGTGGGGGGGGGCAGAGGATGGCCAGGGCTGGTGTCAGAGCCAGTACTCACCCAGGTCCTGGTTGTGGGCTTTCTCCTGCCCCTCCACGAACAGCAAGCTGTAACCCACCCACAGCTGGCTCATCCCGACGGGGCACAGGGGCACCTGTTCCGACTGGCTGTGCTTCACCAAGGTGTACCCCACTCTCACGCTCTGCCCAGGCACTCCAGCCCTCCCGAAGGGACCCTTCTTCCCTGGAGCACCTGAGAGGGAGAGAGCGGGAGAGGGGGGTGAGCTGCTCATAAGGGCAGCTACAGACTTCGTGGCAAGCACTGAGCACGGCACACTGCAGAGCTCACTGGATCCTCACGGCAACGTGATCACCCCGTTTGGTAGATAAGGGAACAGGCTCACAAGTCCCGTAGGCCGCGGAGCTGGAATGCCAACTCAGGTGTATCCAGCAGCAGAGTCCCTATTTGAAAAAGCGTGCTACCCAGCTCCCCTCCCACTGCCACCTGGCCTCAGGTCCTCTACGAGGGGACCTTGCAGGCTCTCCCAGGACATAACTGAGACCCTGCTGAATCAGAGGCAGCAGAAGCAGAATTGGGACTAGCGGGGCAAAAATCATACCCGCTCTCCTGCCCATGGCAGACGTGGCTAGTTAATCGTACCCCTTTTCCACTGAGCCTCAGAGCTGTTCTCTACGCAGGACAACTGATTTGCTATCTCCACTATCAAAGGGGAGGTAAGTAGCAGCCATTCCTCATCTCAGACTTTCTTATGCCTTGAACCGCCCCCTTCCCATCCATGTCAGAATCCCAGGGTAGAAGAGGGAAGGTGCAGGGCCAGGGGCCAGTCTAGAGGACAGTCATAGCTCTCCCGAGAGCTGGGAGAGAACCCAGAGAAGGATTTGGAAGGAGTCCTTTGCCTTCCAGAAGGTGGGGCTCTCATCCTTCCTAGGCTCAGAGGTGGGGTGGGAATGAATGGAACGCAGTCTGGTTTTCCAGGCTCCTAGTAGTGTCAAGCTTTACTGCCCGGTTTCCTGTTTCTCAGATTTGAGATTTGGGCTCACTCCAAAGCCTCCCATCCTCACGGAAACCCTCTGCCCCCTGGGGCTGACATCACCAGACCTTCAAATCCTGGAGGGCCTTGCAGTCCGGGGAGACCAGGGTCACCGAGAGCCCCAGGCGGGCCGGGGAGTCCGTTGAGACCATTTTTGCCAGGGATGCCAGGGAAACCTTTGGAGCCTGCAAGGGGAGAAGGCCAGCAGCTCGGACTCCCTGTGGGAGGTCCGCGAGAGCAAGCCCCAGAGAAAAAGGACTCGTGTGTCATGCCCAGGACTTACCAGGAGAGGGCGCAGTGGTCATCATTTTAGAGCACTCAGGGCTGAGCCTCCTGGGCTAGTCCTTAGCTGGAGTCCCGAGTCCGGGCATCTCTGTCCTGGGACCACTGCTCTGCACTTAGCCCTTCTGAGTCCCCCTCACACCTATTTCTCCCTCCCTTCCTCTCATCCTCCCGGCAACGCCCAGAATGCACAGAAACTGAGAGTCCCACATCAGAGAGGACACCTGGGCCCGGAGAGACTACTCACTTACCCGAGCTGGTGCATCAGCTGGGATTAGAAGCTGGGTTTCCCCAGCCCCGGGCTTTGTCCCTGGCTCTTGATCCCCCACCGCCCTCCCTCCTTCCCTCGGCGGCACGTTAGAGAGGGACGCGCTGCCCAGAGTAGTCGCTATGCTCTGCCCACACATTCTCTAAAGCCAAGTACATCTGCTGACCTTGCTGGCCCTCCTTCCCGGCCAGAAGCTCGGGGGCTGGGTGCCTGGGTGGCTCTGTTGGTTAAGCGTCTGCCTTCGGCTCAGGTCATGATCCCGGAGACCCAGGATCGAGTCCCACATCGGGCTCCCTGCTCAGCAGGGAGTCTGCTTCTCCCTCTGACCCTCCCCCCCTCTCGTGCTCTCTCACTTTCTCTCTCTCTAAAATAAATAAATAAAATCTTAAATAAAAAAAAAAAAGCAGCTCAGGGGCTTTTGTGAAGGAAAGGAGGAAATGCCCCATGAAGGTGCCCCCTCGGAGCTGGAGATCCCAGCCCGTTGCTTCAGCCTCTCAGCCAAGGCCGTCTTAGCTCCCCTCCCCCGACAAGTCCCCTATTGCTGGTGCTCTCCTTACCTTGGAGGCCTACAGGGCCTTGAACCCCAGGGTCTCCCGTGAGGCCAGGGATGCCATCGATGCCCGGTAGACCCATGGGTCCAGGAGGAACCTGGACAGCTTCTGCAATTGGTGTTTGTCCAGGAGCACCTCGGGGTCCAGAAAAGCCTGGGGGTAAGTGGGGGAGATGGAAATATCAGGTGGGGGCAAAGGAGGTGACTGGCATGGGGCCCCAGAAGCCCGCCGTTCTACCTGGCAATTGCCCGCTTTCTGCCTCTGTTGTCTGCCCCCACAGTCCCCAGTGGATCCCTCCAGGATGCCTGTCACCATGCTTTACATGATGTCCTCTTTACCCACCTACCTCCCCAGGGAACTGGTGGCTTCCGGAAGGCAGGGAATGGGTTACATTCATTGCATTTCCTCAGGGCCCGGCATAGGGCCTGGGACGTGGTAGACAAGTGAGGACACGACTGGGGCAAATGAGGTGGGCTGGGCTTTCGTTCGGGGCTGGGGTCGCTGGTTCACTCCCTCACTGGTCACAGCACAGCGCCAAGGAGGCCAGGGGAGGCGTCCCACCTCGGAGGTTCAGCGGGCACCTCGGCCTGGGACCCTGAGCCTGGCCTGCCGGTTTACTCAGAGCCACATGAGCCAATTTGCTTACTAATTCATTGACCAAATATTTCTCAGGTGCCTACTACGTGCCACACCCTGGTAGACTGAGGGATGGAGCAGTGAATAAGACCGACCGTTGTGGAGACTACGGTCCGTTGATAGAGATGGAAGATGCATAACCCGACAAATACCGTTCATCTTCCTGCAAGTTGTAAGAAGCGCTACAAAGGAAATGAACAGTGCAGTGACAGTGATAGGGACAGTGACAGTGAGCCGAGGGGGCTCTGGGGTGGAGAACCGGCTTGAGAAAGAGTGATAAGTGGCCTCTTACAAGCAGTGACATTTAAGCTGAGACCATTAAAGAATTAGAAGGAGCGGGGGTGGAGGGGAGGGCAAGAGGACTCTAGGAAGTAGAACTCTCCTGTGCAAAGGCCCTGGGGTCAACCAGGTTGGCTAAATGAAAGAGGCGGGTGTGGCAAAGAAGGGGAACAGAAAAGAGGAAGGGCTGATGATGAGGATGAATTGGGAGGCGTCCCCTGGGACTTTGGGTGCCACAGTTTATTGCTCTGCTATGGGAAGCCAGTGGATGACTTATGGCTTAAAAGGTCTCTCTGACTGCTTTGTGGAGAAATGATTGTTGGGGGAGCTGCCCAACGGGGGAGGAAGCTGGGAGGCCAGTTAGCAGGTGGCTGCCGTGATTCCTGTGAGAACCAGCGGTGCTCTGGACCCGGGTGGCAGCAAGGGAGGTGCTGAGAGGTGAGCAGATGCGAGGCGCATCAAGAGGAGGCAGCCCGCGGGGCTTGCTAACAGATTCGGGGTGCGTGAGGGGCTGGTGGTAAAGGATGGAAAGGGTCCTTCTTCATTTCCAGAATTGAGCCCGTGGGTAAGTGGCAATGAGTGCAAACCAAACCGAACGTGCCCACCAAGGCAGAAGGCGTGCAGAGGGGAGATCAGTAGCCGGCCCCATGGTGGCAGTGGCCTTCAGTCCCGGGAGCTGCCGGAGGCAGAGATGTCCCCAGGGTGGGGACATACCGTCCCTGGAGGAATTTCCTGCTGCCTCAGACACCCAGGCTGTCCTGGCGTGGTGAGCAGTAACTCCTGTGGGCACATGACCCCCAGACCCGTCCCTCGAGCTCAGCATCAGCCGGGCGCGTGCTCTCAACTCACCTCTGGGCCCTGCCTTCCCCTTCATCCCGGGAAGTCCTGGGTCTCCGGGTGGCCCGACCTTGCCTGGAATCCCCATGAAGCCAGGCTCACCTCTCACGCCTGGCAAAGTCCAAAGGAGAGCAAGTCAGGGCCTGGCACGGTGGTGCGGGTGAGGGGCGGCGGGGTGAAGACGAGGCAGATTTGAGGGCGGGAAGAGCATGATCAGTGGGCCTCTCTTCACGGGGCTGCAGGAAGGGGCCATCTCTAACTGTGGAGTGGGAAAGGGCCCAACAGCCCGCCGAGCAGCCATACCTTTCAGTCCCAGCTCTCCAGGGAGGCCAGAGAAACCTGGAATTCCTTGGTCTCCCTTGGGCCCTTGAGGGCCAGGAACTCCAGGGAAGCCAGGGTCTCCAGGGTCACCTTGATCGGAGGACGGCCCAGGGGGCCCCGGGGGCCCTGGGGAGCCTGGGCGGCCTAAGGATAAGATCAGAAGAGGAATGAGGGCAGGTGAGCAGGAAGTGGCCACCGCTGAAGGCCTCAGCCTGCTAGGAAGCCAGAGCCTGTTTCCCAGGGCAGAGAATGTTCCCTTGCTGTGTGCGGGGTCCCAGGGCCTGGACCTTCCCGAACCCTCTGAGCAAATGCAGCCCGTTCCAGTCCCCTGTGTCCCTGCTGGGGGAGGGATGTGAGGCCAAGCAGGTCCATGCCTGTCCAGCAGTAGGAATGGGGCCGGACTGTATTAGGACCTCTCCCAAATCCGGACAAAAGGTGAAGGTCAAACCTCTTAGGGGGGCTTCCTGTCTTTACCTCGCTCTCCATCTAGGCCTGGTCGCCCAGGGTCGCCAGGCTGTCCCCCTATGACTGAGGGCAAGGAGAGGCCTGGGGCACCGGGCAGACCAGCAGGGCCCTGGAGACCTGGGAAACCTGCAAAGAAGAAATAAAAAGGGGCCGCTATGGGCTTGGTGTGGCCGGGCTCTCCCGGAGAAAATGGAAGCGGTTAGGTAGGGGCCAGACCGGCGAACGCCCTCAGAGGGCTCTTCTCCCGTCGGTCAGTTGGTCTCCCTTTGCAGCCCGCCGAGGAGGAGCACAGCCCACAGGACGTCACAGAGACTCCCTGTTCACCCCCCCCCCCGCGCGCAGCCCCCTCCACCCCCCAGCAGGTGCCGCAGTTCCTCCTCGGGACGGAGCTTTGGAAAGTTCTAGCTCCCAGTGTCGCTGGAAATGGAAATATTTCAGACAGATTTCCCTCAAATGGGGAAGAAAAGAAGGCATGACTACAGCACCTGGAACTGAAGTTTCTTTAAAGTGTTTTTAAACCTTCTGGTCCTGTGGGCACATTTTCACTGAATTAGCCAGTTATGTCTGGGGCTGCCCAGAGAAGGTATGAGGGCCGAGGTGGGGCATGGGCTCCAGCCAGAAGAGCCGCGGGCTGGGTCTGAATGCAGGTCCCAAGGGCACTACGGCTCCCGGTGTCTTCTAGGGCTAGTTTCTGGGTCTTCTAGGCAAACTGGGAAAGGCTTTGACAGGCGAGCCGTGATATCAGCTGGCTGCTTGCTTAATTGCCTATAGAACAAATTTCTCTATACCACATCCCGGCCCCTGCTTCTGGTCAAAGAAAAAAGCTATTTATTAGAGTAGATACAGAATACTTGTCTGCTCCGATATTTTTTACTTGTTTTCTGTTTGTGGAACGATTTCTACTATAACGTTCAAAACCAGAAAATTTCAACTGATTACAGAAGATTTATTGAATATGCATATGAAGACATACATGGAATCCTGATGGGAAACCACATCAAAGCCATACGTAAAATGTCAAAGTCCATCTTATACTTGTAGTATGAAAGAAATGTATTTATTATTTTGGCATATTCTAGAATACATTCCAATGACGAGAAATAGATTCCCACTGGTTGAAAACTATTCTGGTGGTCGAGATGATTTTTTGTTTGTAACAATAAAATCCAAAAATACTAAGGTTGAATTTTTATTTTTCTGATGAAGAAAGCCAGAAATATTAATGTGGGACTTCTCGTATTCTGTTAAAGAAATGGTAAATCCATAAAAATGCGTAAAGAAAGATGGCGGATTGGTGAATTCCGGTGGTTTTTACAGCTCATTAGTGAACTGAATGCAGAGGAAACATAAAGAATAAAAAAGCAAATTTCAAGAAAAGGCTCCAATTATTATAGGTCCGGAAACAAAACAAAAGAAAACAAGAAAAACAAGTTGTTAAGCCACATGTTGTTACTTTTAAGTATGGTCAGTTATGTCTTGATGAACCTTTCAAGTATTTTTCTTTGTCACACAGGTAAACATCTGAAAAGAAAGACATATTGTGTTTTTTCCTGAAAATATAGCTTTATATATACACATACATATATTTTTATATATAAATATAAAATATATATATGGTGAAATGAAGCAAAAAACAATAAACAAGACACCAGATGGTGCTGTGGGCAGCACACAGATTATAAAAAGCTCCCATAGTAGTTTTTGGAGCTGCCTTCTCTTTTTATCTGTTTTTTGAGTTTAGAATTGTACCAATCTAGCATTAAAACTGAAATAAAGGTCCTACTGATCTCAAGTAGTTAAAAAAAAAAAGCTCATGTATTTCTTTAAGAATGAGACACTTTAAAGGAGCACGTGAAAATGCCCGATGGCATGTTTTTCCAACTCATTTCAGTGTCTGAGACTTAAGAAAAGCCTAGATACACAAATGTAGCCTCTAAATATCTAGTGCAAATGCGAAAATGAATGGTGTGATTCAAAGTTATTTAGAGAAAGGTATTATAGGGACAGGGACTGCTTTAGGAAGTTTGCTTCAGGGTAAATCTTCATTTTACACTGATTTCTATGATCGTAACAGAGTTAGGTTCCTATGCGGGGGAAGATATTTGCTGTATACTTTTAAAACAATGTTTTAATTAAATATTGAGAAGAGCAGAAGAATATTTATAAATCGCAAGTAAAAACTCACCCAGATAACAATGAACATCCAGTTTAAGAAAAAGATGGCATTACCTTTGAATTTCTTTGCATGCCCTTCACAGATCCCTACCACCTTCCCTCCCTCTCAAGGGGCTACCACTCCTGAATTTTGTGTTCATCATTCACACAGTTTGACCATGCGTATCTGTGTCCCTAAACGATATATTGCTTGTTTTCATTTATTTATAAACTTTGATCAGTGGAATCATACCCAACGTCTTTCTCTGCAACTTGGGTTTTGTTTTTGTTTTTTTTTTTAAATCGACATCGTGTTCCTGAGATGTATCCATCTTCACATGTGTTGTTTACTACATTTGTCATTGTGATTTTGTTATTACCTCAGAGAGCGAAAGGAAATGGATAATTTAATGACCAGGCATCCATAGTCAAGATGGGAAACCATCTGGGTTTCGCTTCTCTCCGGGTCCCCTCTTTTCTACCTCCTGTGAAAGTAGCCACGCTCTCTCCCTATGGGCTCAGACCCTGTGGGAGCCCCCACTCGGAAGAAGCTGCTGGCTTTCAGAAAAGAACAGGTTGGTCCTGACCAAAGGAAAGAGTGAACACAGAGAGAGCAGATGCACCAATATAAAATTCAGCAGAAAATGAATTAATGTAGAAATCAGTTCCTGGAAAACAAACACGCATTATACAAACATGCACATAAATTAGATGCGTGGGGACCTCAAGCTCCAGAACTATAACGGAGGAGCAGAACATTTTGCGAGTAGAATTTCCCCAGGGAACACATCATGCTATAACGGACAATGTTTCTTGAGCACCTACTATGTGCCAGGTGCTGTGCTAAGTGCTTTTATACCTATTACCTCGCTCCTCATTGGTTCCTCACCAAACCTGTGCGCTAGACTCTCTTATTATGCCCATTTTACAGAAAAGGAAAATGAAGGGTCCATGGGGGATTGAGGGGCAAGTCACTTCCTTGTTCAAGGTCATACAGCCAGTGAGGGGTAGAGCTGGAATTTGAATCCAGTGGTCTGACTTCAGAGCCCATACTCCCAGGTGTGATGCTACACTAAATTTGTTTCCTGTCTTACATCGAGTGCCATGTATCTGGGTCTTCAGAACATTCGCAAGGAGAGGGAGAGACTCAGAATTCATTCTCGCCATTTGAGAGGTGGGGAAAGGAAAGCTCAGGAGACTTCAGATGATATTATGAGTCAGGGGCCAAGATTAGGGCAAAACCTGCTTTCTAGTAACCCCCACAGATCCTGAGTGCCTGTGAGTGTCTCTCCTAGGGAGACATTTATCTTCTTGGTCTTGGGCTCCTTCCGGCAGCCACGCTGTCTTAGAGCCCTGGGAGTAGAGCGCCAGCCACCCTGGACGCTGAGGAACTTCCGGCAAATCTCTTGCTAAGTGGACAAGCCCTGGACCTCAGTACCTTTAAAGTCAGGCCCTGGCCAAGGGCGCAAGAGAAACCCTGGGGTTAATAAGGGAGAGCAGGAGGGAATATGGAGGCTAGAGGGAGCTCACTGGACTGCTCCTTGACACGCCTTCCGGGAAAGCATGCCCGCCCCCCCCCCCCAGCAGTCAGTTCCACTGGGTTCCGAGATCCCCAGAGATGTGAAGACATGCACAGCTCAACCCTGTGAGCCACGTGGCCCTGAGGAGCCCCAACCTTGGCTCCCTGGCTGGGCCTTACTCAGCTTCTATAAGGCCTGACTTGAGCTCACTTACCTCGGCCACCTTTTTGTCCTTTCATGCCTGGCTTCCCTGGGGCACCGAGGCCAGTTCCTGGAGAACCTCTTTCCCCTTTGGGACCAGGCAGGCCAGCTGGCCCAGGCACGCCGGTTATACTAGGTCCTAGGAGGAGATGCAGACAGAGGAGGGACAGAACTCAGTGCGGGCGAGGCCCTCATGCCTAGCTCACGGGCTGGGGGCCTGCCTGACACGCACCAGAAGCTGAGTACTGAAGTAACCGGAAGGAGAGCTCATTCTGGGTAGAAGGACAAACTCCTTCCCCCTTCCTCCTTCCTCCACAAATCAAGGCACCTCAGATCGGGGGCCTGGCAAGGAGATCTATGAGCTGAAGGATATGGGATACCCCACAGTTGAGAACTCATGGCCAGCCCCCCGCCAGCCTTCTGGAAGAGCCAATGCTCTCCTCCTTGCCCTTGAGGGTCTTCCTTACCTGGAGTTCCATGGGTTCCCTTGGTTCCTGGAAGCCCATTCAGTCCATGTAAACCAGGAAGTCCAGGGAAACCTGAGGAGACAGAGTATCAGTAATGGCTCTGGCAACTTCTGAATCATGAAAGGTTAGCCAAAGGTCCTGAACCCCCAGAGCCTTCCAAAGTCCTATTTTTAAAGGTCATGGTCTTTCTGGAGGCATTACTTAATGCCCTAAGGGAGAGCAGACCACTCCCTAACCTCCACCCTAGCTTTTCCTGACTCTCATTAGAGACCCATACAACTTTAAGAGCAGGGTGGTAGATGATTAGGTCTCTTCAAGAACGCAGTGTTGCCAGTTCCCAGAGACTCGCTACCCAACCCTGAAGTCAGGGGAAGGCTACGTGTGCCAGGACAACAGCCTTGCTCGCTAACTCTTCTCTCCATGGATTCCCTGTTCTCCTCTTCCCGTTACCTGTCACATGGCCAGTCAGTAACTCCCCAGGAAATGGCTTGCCCCCAGAGGGTGTCTCCTAATATAAAGGAGTTGCTGTCCTTTTTCTGAGGGAAGAACCTCTTTCCCCACGGCCTCCTCTCAAATAGATATACCTTTGGTTCCCATTAGGCCAGAGGGTCCCAGGGGCCCAGTTGCCCCTGGATGGCCTGGAGAACCCGGAAACCCTGGATTTCCTCTCATGCCTGCAATCCCAGGGAGTCCTGAAAGTGAAAGCAAGGCAGGAGCTCAGAATGGGCCACGGCTTGAAGCTGACCCTCACTTTTTCAGAATACAGTCTTTGGGTGGCACAGTACCTGGGGAGCCAGGAAGGCCAACATCTCCAGAAATACCAACATTCCCATCTTCACCTTTGCTTCCTGGGAAACCCACATCACCAATGAATCCATCTGTTCCTTTCTCGCCTACAACATCAAGAAAAATGCTGAGTGGTTGGGCCCCGTTTCGGGTACCGTGTTTTTCCCAGGGGAGGGGGAGCAGGAAAGGAAAGCTACTTGAACTGTCAAGAGAGCCTGGTCCAATGAAAAAACTCTGAAAAGGATGGTAATAGAAGACCTATCTTTGCATTTGCAAGGTGCTGCCCGCTAAGGTAAGTAAACGTGTTCTGTGTGCCCCCATAAGGAGGAACAATGGGTGGAAATGTTCGAGAACCAGTTTAGATAATTATAAACCGAGGAAGTGGACGCCATTATCCCAAAGGTCTTATTCGACTTAACTCATGAGTTTCAAAGGAAAAGTAGACTGGTTTGCTTGGGGAAACCGTGGGCTGCCTATGAGTGGATACATGTCAGGGTAGGAATTTCTTTGCACTGGAAAGAAGTTACAGAACTCGGGGTTGACCTCCCCAATTCCTCCTGATCCTCAGTTTTGAGGAGCCTGTGAGACATGTGAGATAAAAGGACAGTAGACTTACCTTTAAAACCAGACTCCCCAGGTTGTCCCTTGGGTCCTGGGCTACCGGAAATTCCAAATGTCTGACCTTGATCTCCTGGGGATATGAAGATATTGTCCAAGTGGTCAGGAGAAGCTAGAGCTCATTTTACAGCAAAGAGATCTTTTGATGGCAAAACCTTTTCAGATTCAATGTAGCCAGAGGAGATCTTTGACAAAAGTACGCATTGGGTAAAAAGTGACCAATCACCAAAAAAAGGCTGGGATGCTATCAGGCTACTGGCAAGAAATGCTGCTACGTGAAGCATATCTCCATTGGGAAGACATCGCTAGGTTCAGTATGGGCAGAGAAGATGGGAGGAGGGGTGCTAAAACATCACCAGAATGGAACAATGATGATGGCAAGTATGGGAAATTTTCCTGCCCCGTGGGCTGGGCTCAGCAGGGAAAAAGACTGTCTTGAGCCGAGGCCCTCTTCTGCTGCTGAGTTGGGAAGGCAAGTGGGTCAAACCACTGTTTGGTCACACGTCTTTGAGGAGCAAAGCCCTTTGCAAAGGGGTCTTGGCCAAAGGGGAAAGGTAAATCAATTCACTTCCTCTTGAACACCGAGTTTCCTTCCCCAAGAACCCTGACCTGAGCCTGCTAGAAATCCACCTTGCTCTGGAAACACCCATTAAAAGAGAAAATGCTCCTCACCTTTTTTAAAAAAATTATTATTATGTTCAGTTAACCAGCATACAGTACATCATTAGTTTTTGATGTAGTGTTCAATGGTTCATTAGTTGCGTATAACACCCAGTGCTCATTACAGCAGGTACCCTCCTTAATACCCATCACTCTGCTACCTCATCCCCCCACACCCCTCCCTTCTGTAAGTTTGTTTCCCGGAGTCTCTCATGGTTTGTCTCCCTCTCTGATTTCTACCCCCTCAGATTTCTCTCCCTTCCCCTGTGGTCCTCTGCGCTATTCCTTATGTTCCACATATGAGTGAAACCATATGATAATTGTCTTTCTCTGCTTGACTTATTTCACTTAGCATATATACAATGGAATATTACTCAGCCATCAGAAAGGATGAATACCCACCATTTGCATCGACATGGATGGAACTGGAGGGGATTATGCTCCTCACCTTTTGAACCTGGGAGACCAGATGTTCCTGGGAGTCCGGGAGTTCCATTGAGACCCTGTGAACCCTTCGAAAAATATGGAAATCATTGTTTCTGCCCGGAGCTCAGGGCCTCCCATGCTCTCACCTCCCCCCCGTCCCCACAAACCATTGCCTGAGAGAGGTCTACTGTGTACGCTGTGGCAGGGGTGGGTGGGTGGAGGGGGCATCCTGCGGAAGGGAAGGTGATGAGCCAAGGGTGGAAATACATAGGGTTTTTAGGGGAAGGACTCTATCCATAGATTAATCCTGGTCTCGTCATTCATAACTTCCCAATGGCTATCAAAATGAGAATCTTGGGAAATCAAGGTGTGACTGTTATAGCAAGTCTCTTTGAAAATACAGGACGTGACCATCCAGCCGGATTCTTGGTGGTGTGCTCTGCAGAGAGTCGGCTGGCGCCACCCATGCCAAAGCTCCGGAGCCACAATGCACAAAGAAAAGGATTGCTTCACCGGGCAGGGCGATAGCCCTCAGCTGCAAGTCCTGCAAGCTTCGGGTCCCTGCAAGGAACCACGTAGCAGGCTGGATGTGCACAGGTCCTGGAGTCTGCGTTTGGGCTAATGTTACCATTTTCACAGGAAAAACTGCCTTGACTGACTCATGTCCAGCACACTGTCTGAGTCCGGGATGTGGGCGTGTCAGCTGCTGTCAGTCCAGTGACTCCCCCGGGAGCTGGTGTGGTTTTGAGTTGCGGAGCCATCCGTAGTAAAGACGTACACTACCTAGTGCCTTGCGTGGGAGTCTGAGTTCTGGGCCGGGTCTCTGAGTTCGCTGACCCCCCTACCCTGGATCCCCCCTACATTTGCCTGGCTTTTTCCGCACATTTGGGATATCTGCTCATTCTGAGCCTTTGCTCACGCTGGGACCCCTCCCAGAATGCTTTCCCACTTTGACTCCATCCTTCCTAGGGCAGGAGGAGTCAGGACCATCCAGCTAAGAATACTTTCTTTTGCAGTTGCTTCTGGGATGTGTATGTGTGTGCTTGTGTGTGTTCTCTCCACTCTCCATCAGATGGACTGATGCTTTTAGAGGGACAGGGACTTTGCCTGCAGGGAGCACAGGCGTTCTGGGATCCAGTTCATTCGGTCCCTTCAATACTGCTACTATGACGGCTACTACTTACCGAGAGCCCACCATTTGCCAGATACCAAGCTAAGCGCTTTACGCGGATTAGCTCGTTTAATCCTCACTGCTGTCCCAAAGGAGGTTTGAGGATCATTCCCGTTTTGTGCAGATGAGAAATGCGAGGCTCAGGCAAGGTAAGCGATAAGCACAGAATCACAGAGCTGATGAGCGGGGGAGCAGAGATCCGAACCCAGCTCCATCTCGTGCCTATGCTTATTCTATCGCCCTGCCTTTGAAGAACCCAGACAAGCTGATTTGGTTATTTGCCACTTGTCAACAATGACCTTTCTGAAATCACAACGTCAAGAGGCCTGTACCAAAGTCTTACGATGTGCCTAGCTCAAGGGCAGGGGCGGCGGTGGGGTGCGGACTTCTAGAAGAACGTGTAAGGACTTGTTCTCATGGCCTGACAATCTCGTTGAGGAACTCGGGCCCACACAGAACCCACTGGGATTCATATAAGCAGTGAGAAGTGCAGCACGCCTGCAGGGTGGGAGCTCTGAGACTCCTGGGGGAGTGGGTGCCCGGGGCCGGGGCCCAAAGCACGGGTGGGCATTAGCCAGTTAGTTGCTGAGGAGGAGGCTCTGCCCTGTGGGGGAGAAAGCATGAACAAAGGCCCAGAGGAAGGAACCTTCAGGAAAGGGGTGGGGGAAGGCCTGTCAGACTCAGGGAGAGGGCTTCATCTGGGGTGAGCTAGGGGAAGGGGCCGGGAAGTGGGCTGGGGCCAGAAAGATGGGGCGCAGGGGCCTGTCCCCCTGCTACAGAGGTCCTTCCCTGGTGCAGAGACCAAGAGCTGGGCGCACTTACGCTTTCCCCTGGTATTCCTGGGAAACCCGTGATTCCAGGGGACCCCTTCAGGCCAGGTAAGCCCCGTCGTCCTGCGGAGCCAGGGAGGCCTGCTCTCCCAATGAGTCCCTTGATGGTACTGGGGAAGCCGGGAGCTCCAGGCAATCCTGGTGGCCCCGGGGGGCCAACCTCTCCTTTGTCACCTGGGAAAGAAGCAAAGGGCTTAGAAAAAAGACCCTGGGCAAGAGCAAACCTGCTCCCCAAAGGTGCAGGACCCCGGGATCACAGGCAAACAAACTGTAGCCTTGGGGACTTGGGGATGGCTAGCTGGGGGGGGGGGGGTGTGAAGGTGTGGGTGGGGGAGGTGCCTTCAGCCTTAGGGGGCACCAGTCAGCGCCACCCCGGCTCAACACTGCCAGTGCCCATGTCCCAGCATCTGCCAGGCTTCTCCAGGGGGAACAACAGGGGTACCACAGCCTGTGGTTCAAAACTTCAGTTCCAGAGTAGCAATGAAAAGTGGCAGCCTCGAAGTCCAGACACCCCTCAGGCCCAGAGAAGGCAGCCTCCTTGGACCGCCTGCCGCCACCCACACTGCCACTTTGGTGGGGGGCGTCTTGTGCTGCGGGGCCTTTTCTCAGGAGGGAAGTTGAGGATGAGCGTTTCTCCTGCCCGCTGCCTGCCCCCGGCACCTCTGGGCCCAGGAAATCCGGCGGATCCAGCTGAGCCTCTCGAGCCTTTGTCTCCTTTGAACCGGATGTTCAGTGTGGGAGGTCTTGGGCTGGGTATTCCAGCTGGCCCTGGGTCGCCTCTTTCTCCTGCAAGGGCGGGGGGGGGGGTAGATCATGAGACCCTCGTGAGAGGAAGCTTAGACACGGGGTCAGGCACGGGCTGACCTTTCATCTCAGCTCCTCCCGCACCACCCCCAGGCCTCCTTTCCAGGCCCTTCCCCGCCCCTGGCCCCCCAACTTCCCACCTATGTGCATGCCCTCTCCTTGGACGGGCCCAAAGCCGGCCAGCAACTTTGAAGCCCACTCCAAACCCCTCTCCACTGAGCGTCTGGGAACGTTCCATGAGGCCTCTAACACACGGCAAAAACTCACAAGTGATTAGGTCTTTTGGTTTAAAAGCCAAGGTTTTGGGTTCAGAAGCCCCAAATCTTATTATCTAACATAGGATGGGTACAAGCCACACCAGCTTCAGGGTCAACGGAAAAAATGTACCTTGGGAAGCGGGGCTAGCGAGTTCGGAATTCAGTTCCTGAGCTCACCTTTTTCACCCGCACTACCGGCCCGTCCAGATGGTCCCACTCTTCCGGCTGACCCAGAAATGCCCTTTAATCCACTTGCGCCAGGAATACCAGGGAGACCAGGCATCCCCGGGAAACCGGCCAGCCCAACAGACCCCTTCTCACCTGTTGAGAAACGAGAACTTCTATTATTATCCCTGCCTGACATACAAGGAAATGGGACGCTCAGAGAGGTTAAATAACTTACCCCAAATCACACAGCTTGGCAGTTGCAAAGAAGGGATTCCAACCCAGGTTTCTCTAACTCCAAAGCCCCAGCTGTTAATGCTTACATATTATACTACTTCCCTGAACAGAGACATGGCACTAAAGCAACAGGAAGGAAAGAGGAGGTGGGCGCCTCTCTTACGATGTGCCAAGTTAGAACTCATGGGTGGCACAGAAAAAAAAAAAAAAAGGCCTAGGGCCGGGAGGCAGGGAGATGAGCCCTAGCCAGGTGCTGTTGCTAATCGGCTGTGTGACCTTGGGCCTGTCATTTGCCCCTGTATAAGATGGAGACGCCTCCCCTCCAACCTCTGGTGGTCTAGCAGAAAGGGCGAGCCATCGGGCCCCATGGAAGGGGTGGAGCAAATGAGTATACCCAGCGTGGCGGTCACTGTCCTGGGCCTTCCTGACAGCGTTACCCAGCCCAGCGCTCCACCCAGCCAGCGGCGAGGGTGACTCACCTTAGGTGGGAGCCTTCCCTTAGCACGGCTCTGCCCGACCCTCTTACCACAAACAGTCCCACCCACTTTACTTACCCTTCGGACCTGGCAGGCCTGGCAACCCAGTGTTCCCTGGCAAGCCTGAGCTCCCCAAGAAGCCAACCAGCCCTGGAGATCCTGGAAGGCCTTTCAGCCCCGGCAGGCCTCTCTTTCCAGCTGATGAAGGGGGACCTGTCTCGCCTCTTACACCTTTCTTTCCAGGATGTCCTGAATTAGCACAGGAGAGAACACGGGACAGCCGTCAAGGGAGGCTGTGTCCAGATCTGGGCCACTGCCCGTTCCCATGGCTTCTGGTTGGCTGGCTGGCTGGGTGTTGGAAATGGTCCCTTAACAATGGCCCTGTGCAGGCTGCTAACTGGCAGGCTTCTCAGCTGGCTGAAGCCTTAGCGCTTGCCACCCCGAGCCCCACGCACGCCAGCGGCTATTACTTTCAGCATGGCACGGTGGCTGGCAGGGTGTGCAAACCCCTTCCGATTAGAACTTCTTCCCCCTTTTATGAATGTGGTTCACATCTTCGCCTGTGAATGGAGCTCTGGGAAGCCAGGGCGGCAACTGGACCCTAGCTCCCTGGTACGTCCCGTCTGAACTGCACCACAATGGCTGTTTCCTGAGCCAATCTGGTGAAGTAGAGGTTAAAGCTGGACATTGTTTCAGCCTCCCAGGGAGCCATGGATACAGGGCTGCCCTTTTAATCCCTCTTGCAAGCAGTTAAGTCAGCCAGTTCCTTGGCATTAAGGTTGAAAGACCCCCTAGTGCCAAGTCCTGTAGAAATCCCCAAGGCCCATTTGGTCTCCCAGGTATTCTGGGATTTCTTTCACCATGCTTTAAGTTGGTCAATGGGATTAACCTCCTGAGCTGCTGCCAAAGTGGAATGTTCAGGTACAAAGCAAGGAAATTAAAAAACCAAAGGATTAAATCAGTGACGACAGAGGTATGTGGGCCCCCGAGGACCTCAATGAATGGCTGACTTGGCTTTCCATGAATTGAAAAGCATCCAGTAGCTGCAAGCCCCAGGATTCTAATGGGGGGTGGGAAGGGGATTCCACAACAAGGGAAGGAAATTCAACGGGGGCCAACCCCCCAGCATGAGTCTGGGGACCCCTGGCCTTGCCAGGCTCTAGTATACAGTCCGAGAATTCCTTGAGCAGCGAAGCCGGTGGGGGTGTGGGCCTGTGAGCTTGCATACAGTTTTCTCACCTGGACGGCCCATGGGAAGACCCCAGAGACACAGAGGATAAAGGGGATAAAAAGGAGTTTAGCGGTTCTGCAAAAACTCAACTTCAGTCGCGTGGCCAGGAGTAAAGGGAGGGGGGTGACGGAATCACCGAGGCAGGGGTGAGGCGGGTGGCAGGAGGAGCAGGGGAGCCTCGAACACTAGGCTGGAGCCAGGGGGGTGTCAGCCCCGCGGCCCAGTGACGGCCGCTTTGGCCACGGTTCTTCAGAGGCATGGTCGCCCGAGAGGCAGGCCACCTTGCAGCCGCCCTCTGCTCAAGCTTCTCCCCCCGCCCACCCCAAGCAGGCTCCCCAGGGCCCCAGCCGAGCCAGCGGAGATGGCTAGACCCACCTGCACAACTAGGGTGGTTTCTCGAACTGGGAAAGGGGGAGTGAGGCCACGGGGGAGGGGTGGGGAGGGATGCGTGCTACCCTTTTGGAAGCTAAAGTACAGAAATCTCTTCTGCTTGGCACTGCCAGGGCCCCCTGAGATTGGGAACCGTGAGAAGTTGGGAAAGTCGAGGATCCTTCTAGACCCTGCCCCTGCTGCACTCCTTCTGTTGCCCCTCGGGGCGCCAGGGCCCAGGGCCTGGCTTACGGCTGTCAAGCTGGGGCTCCTCCTCCTCTAAAGGACCTACCTGAAGGGCCCGGAAAGCCCGGTGCACCCGGAAGCCCGGGTTTGCCCTTGACGCCGAATAGACCATCAAGCCCAGGAGGCCCTGGCTGTCCCACGTGGCCCGGTGTGCCGGGGCTGCCCCGTTCACCTTTGGGGCCTAGCAGGCCCGACTTCCCAAGCAAACCTAGTGAAAGGAAGGGGCAGATGATCAACAGCCTGGATGGACAGCAGGGACTGGTGACCAAACCAACTTGCCGCGTAAGAGCTTGGCCCAGGGTACATCCCCGGTGTCATGGTCTCCTCTGTTCCAGCCCTCGCTGCTTGTGCCCTAGCGGCAAATCAGAGGCTGTGCCAGAAACCGGACTCTCCATTATGGTCACTTCCAGATTGACTAAGTAAGGAGAACAGACTCCAGTGATTTAAGAAAAAGTTCCCAGAAGGGAGAGACAGAACAAAATGACTTTTCAGTGTCACCCCCTCATGGATCCACCACCCCAGGCTCAAGCCTGTATTCATGCAAGGCTATACCGGTCACCGAAAGACTTTCCATAGACTGTTAAATAAGTGAGTCAAAAATAGTCACCCTTGGGTCCCGAAAGGCCAGAGTCTCCAGGAAATCCTCTGTCCCCTGGCAATCCCTGTAGGCCTTGCTCCCCCGGTGCACCATCCTCAGCACCAAAGATGTCACCAGGGGCTCCCTTGGAACCGGGTAAACCTGGACTGCCAAGTTCCCCGGGCAAGCCATCTTTCCCAGGGAACCCAGGAAACCCAGGCAAGCCCTTCTCCCCACGAGGTCCGGGAAATCCTAAATGTAAAGAGGCAAAAAATAAAAAGGCCATGGAGGTTTAGAAGGGATAGGTCTGGGTAGAGATCTCGGAGACAGATGTGAGTTTTTCTATTACAAAAGCTAACATTTCAATAATGTGTGTCACTTCTCTTGAAAGGCAAGAGCCTCTGGTCCTGGGAGGACGTGCCCAGAGGCGGGCACTGCACCCTGTGAACTGCAGAAGGTTCTAGCTCAGTGAGGCCAGGCCTGGGGCTGAGCCCAGCAACCCACTCCCCGGGCTGCTCTGCTGGCCGAAGGGCACAGGTTATACCCAGGACTCTCTGTCAAAGACCCAATTTCTTCTGGAGTCATCTATCCCCTGCTGTCATGCCTCCCTCCTCCGTGCATGGTTGGAGGGGTTTGAAGCTGGATAAATAAACCATGGAGGGTATGGCCCATGACGAGCCCCGTGCCACAGAGCAGGGTGGTTCTCAAACTGAGTGGGGGTCAGAACTACCTGGGGATGGGGGGGCTAGGCCACACCCAAATGGCTGGGCACCACCGCCCCCCGCCCCGAGCTTCTGATCAGTAGCTCTGCCGAGGAGCCGAGAGTCTGCATTATTATTAACAGGTTCCCAGGAGACGCTGGTGCTGCAGCTCTGGGGAACACAGTTTAAGAACCACTGGGGCAGTGGAGAACAAGCTTGCCACAGGGTGTGAGCAAAGGGATAGAAAGGAACCACTTCCCTCTGACTCATCTGAACATCTTTGTGTGACCTAGAAGGAATCGATCCAGGAACTTGCCAGAGGCTTGGCAGTCAGCTAACCGGGTGGAGTCCTAGCTCTGTCACTAGTGACTTCGTGACCTTAGGCAAAGGCACTTTCCACCTGAGCTTCATCTGAAAGTGAAGGGCATGTCCTGGCTGATGGCCCTGGCCACTCTGACTCACTGTCACGCTCTAGCTTGAAGCCCTGTCTCACCTGAGTACGAGATCAAAACCATCCCGCCCACACCAGAGCGTAAACCTCACTGCCTGGGGTCAGTGGATGGCTGGCTACCATGATTCAAACCCACAGTCACAGGGGAGGAGAAGCAGGTGAGGAAAAGCTTCATTCCTTACCTGGCAATTCAGGAAGGTGAACCAATCCTGGACTTCCGGGCTCTCCTTTATTTCCACGCAGTCCAGGCTGGCCCGGGGTCCCAGGGAGGCCACGGGCCCCTTTAGGGCCTGCGAACCCAAACATGAGTGGTGAGGGGAAAGGAAAGTCAGGGTGCCTGGTCACCTTTGGGATGTTCACTCAAGAATCCTAGTCTCTTGGGTGGGGCGGGGGGGCCTCTTAGCTTTACCTCACCGCACGGACCTCTCCAGGAGCCATTCTATTTCCTCAGTGCTCAAGGCCACCCTCTCGGGAGGAATGTGCCCCCCCAAATGCTGCCAGCCTGGGCCCCGCTTCCTTGGGCTCATGGCCCTTATGAGTGTGCTCAGTGGCTTTCTCTGGACTCATTCCATACCTGGGAATCCGGGAGCTCCTGGTAAGCCTGATGGACCATAGGACCCAGGAATTATACACGGCAAGGTGATGCCTGTAAGTGGTGACACGTAAGCGTCCAGTGAGCCCACCGAGTCAGGAACGATTTCCCCCTAGCATGCTCCTTTACTCCCATCCCCTCGGATGGCACAACCAAGGTCTTCCCACCCAGCAGCTGGGAGCCCATGCAGAAGAATACTGGCATCAGAAGCTCTTGGGAGTTTCTCCTAGTGCAACTGCTTGTAGATAAGAGTACCCCTAGGGGCCAAGGGCCAGAAAGCCACCTCCTAAACCAACGTCCAGTGGGCGGGCAGTCATCTATGCAGTAGATGTCCCCTAACAAGATCTCTGAGAGGTGGCCCTATTCAGGAGCAGCACCAAAGGGCAACTGCCTACTAGCCCCGCCCTCATATGGAGCGTCTTCCCTAGGATGGGGGCTTGGGGTTCGTCCTGAGGATCCATTATGGCCATGTGACTAGATTGGAGGGCTTGCAGCCAAGACCCCTCGAGTTCACATGTCTGCCCTTTTCTTGAAATGAAAACAACCCATTGGGTTCTTTTGCCCCACCTCATTTGGGATCTACAGAAACCTACTGACGATGACCCTGGGTCTGAGGAAGCTGTATTGCTGTACTAGGCAAACACTGAAGGCCACGCTCTTGGCCGTGACACACAAGGACCCTTCCCTCAGCTCCTCCTTTGAAAATGTCAACTCTGCGACTCAGGGAGAAGCAGTAGTCAATTTCAGGGTTCAAGACATTGAAATTGGCCGGCAGAGCCCCTTCCCTAGCAAATTCCTCCTTGCTCATTCATAATGCAAATAAAGAGTCTATATAACATCACAGAGGGGAGGTTTAATAAAATACTGATGAACAAATTGTGTGTGTCCGCCCCCTCAAGTGCCATTTACAAACAATTGCTATGCTAATTAAAATTAGTCTTGCCTATTCATTAAAACAATCCCCCAAGGCCTGCTTAAAGCCACAGAGCCAACAGTTCTAGTAAACTGCTATAGCTTTTGCCCATACTTAAGAGAAATCACAAATTGCATTTCTCGCAGATACGTATACAAGCTATGATTCAGATTTCATACTCAACTGGCTGCCATTCTTCCTCCACGTGTTCTAGTCCTAAAACAAAATGGGGGATTGAACGGTATAGTGTATTGGTTAAGAGTTTGGGCTCTGAGGCCAGAGAGACCTGAGCTTGCATCCTAGTTCTGCTACTCACTAGTCGTGGGGGCAAGATACTTCAACCTCTCTGAGCCTCAGGCATAAAACAGAAGCTACTCTTCTTAGATGGTGTTTGTGAGGATGATAGGACAGGATGCTAGCAGCATTTCACCGGGTGCCCAGCACCCTGGTGGTTGCTCAGTGAATGGCCGTTTTTGTTAGTTTGTTTGTTTTTAATCATCTTATTTAAGGAGGAGTATTCAGAAGAGCTCCTCCAAGGCCATCCCCTGCTTCCTACCTTAGTCCGGTTAGCGACACTACTCTATAGCCTGGGCAGCGGCTGTCTGCCTTCTAGCCCGCAGGTCCTGAGAGTCATACTTCTACAGCTGGAGAGAGGGCATTAGGGCCTGATCGTCCCCCATAGGTGCTCACACCCACCGGCCAGGTGCTGAGATGATGGTGCTATTTCTGAGGGCCATCTCCCTACCGTGGAACTATATAACCTGTGGGCAAGCTAGTCATGATAAGATGCTCGGCTGGGAGAGGGCTGCCAATCCTGTGCTCAGCTTGGGCCTTGGGCCTTTGGACTAGATGGAAGAGTGGCCTCCCTGGATGCTATGACGAGAGGGACCCTGCAGAAGATTCTTGTGTCCCCGCTATTTCAATAGCCCGTTAGCTCCAATGTATCAAACACTGCCGTTTCATTGCTTCCAATCTTATGAAACAAAGGGTAAAATCCAAATATCTCTGCGCTGGCTGCAAACATGAATATCCATCCTCACTCCATTCATTAGATAAGTTTCATAAATTCTTTTCACTTGTGACAGCCAGATAAAAACAAACCTTCAGAGGATGGGGCCAAGGACAGGCATCTGGAAAGGCTCCAGGACAGACCTGCACACCACAGCACACTTGTGCATTGCGAGCAGAGGGTCAAAACCTCAGGAGGGCAGAACTTCAAGTCACCCTGGTACCTGGCTCTTTCACTTTACACCTCTGTCTTCTACTTTCCATCCCTGAATTCAGAGCCTTCTCCCCCCACAAAGCAGAAATCAGCTCTCCCTGCCTTCTGTTTCATAAGTGCAACACACGAGCAAATTAATGAGAATTGTCCCCGTAACTGCCCAGATGTGTCTTCAGAATAAAAAGTGCCTCTGCTTCTCAAGATTCTAACATCTCCGTTTACTCTGGGTCCCGTGAATGAACATCAGACACGTGCGCATCCTTCCGGGTACCTCCCAAGGCAAGTTATGGCCCCAGTTAAGTTCACAAAATGAAGGTGCTCCAGGCAGACATCAGCCAAGCCATCGACATGCATGGTGAAGGAAATTAGTCTCTCTCAGAGACCGCATGCCCACTTACTGCTTTGTGCCCCAGCCTTAGGATCACCCCCTTCCCCCAACCAGAGGCTCCAGTGCGGTGCTCAGGCCATCATGAGTGTCTGAGATAGAGGTGAACGGAAAGGAAGGGAGCTTTTGCAGACACTGGTGTTTGAGAACCTCGACACTGAGCTAGCTCTCACCTCCCTCTGTGACTAAGTGTCCTTTACCAACGCTCTCCCTGCAGCAGCAATCACCTAGACCAATCGAGTAAAGAAGAAAATTAAACCGGGACAGGAGTTCCTTGAGGTCCAAGGGAAGTCTGGCCTGCAGCCTGGGTATGCCCACCGATCACAGTCCCTGTCTGGATCGAAGGGAGAGAGCTGACACACACACGGGATCAAGGACACAGGAGCTGTTTCGGTAATAACCAGGGTGATTGATTACTATGAGCATCTGGATCAGAGCCTCTTTGGAAACAGCCAGTTGTCTGCCGGTCCAAGGTTTGTAATAATTCACACCACTCGGGTGAAAGGCTTCTAATGACTACATTCCCTTTCTGGCAATGCAGCCATCCTAGCCTGGGCCATCACTGGTTGGAATGAGTACATTAAGAATAGCATCTTCAGGGGCGCCTGGGTGGCTCAGTTGGTTAAGCGACTGCCTTCGGCTCAGGTCATGATCCTGGAGTCCCGGGATCGAGTCCCGCATCGGGCTCCCTGCTCAGCGGGGGGTCTGCTTCTCCCTCTGACCCTCTTCCCGCTCGTGCTCTCTGTCTCTCATTCTCTCTCTCTCAAATAAATAAATAAAATCTTTAAAAAAAAAAAAAAAAAAAGAATAGCATCTTCAGGGGGCTCAGTCGGTTAAGCGTCTGACTCTTGACTTCGGCTCAGGTCTGATCTCAGGGTCGTGAGATGGAGCCATGCGTCGGGCTCCACGCTGGGCGTGGAGCCTGCTTCAGATTCTCTCCCTCTGCCCCTGCCCACTCACCCTGCTGCTCACACGCTCTCTTAAAAAAATAATAGAATAGCATCTTTTGTTTTCATGGCAACAGTAATGGCCACAATGCAAATGTCTAGAGCTCACAGGTTATGTGTTTTTAAAATCGCGTGGAATAAAATTGCTAGGTTTGAGGACTTGTGTTTGGTTGCCACAGAAAGAAAAAAGAAAGCCAATGCTCTTAGTTGAAGTAATTTTTTGGAAAATCGTGGTGCTGCAACAAGACCATTTTCTGCATAAGGCATCTCCCAGGTTAGAGTTTACTACAGGACTATGTTCCTAAGAACTTTCTGTGTCTGGGGCCTAGTGATGTTTAGGGTAGAAATGGTCCCATGGGCCTCCTTCTGTTGACTCAGCTTATTGTCAAACAATCAGAATGTTGATAATATCCAGATTTGAGTGCGTGTAAGTACGTATATACCGTCTCAGGTATGTATCTGAGATGTATCTGAGATGAGTATGTATCTGAGATTCGTATCTCAGATATGTCTCTCCCGTATAACTCAGTTTAAAAACCTAGTTGTCTACACAAATGGTTGGCCTAGAATAAAGACCCAGTTGGCAGAGGGGCAGCGGAATGACCATGAATAATGTTTCTAGGAACAGAGCTAGATGCCAAGCTATGGCTGACACTAGGACTTGCAAAAGGCAGGATGACTGAGTCTGATAAAAATTCCTCACAGCTTTCATAGGACTTTGTAAACTGAAATACTGACTCGGTTTGAAGAATCTTGAATCATCGATTCTTAACCTGTACCATCATCCTCATTATACCAATGCACACAAGTAGATTTTAAGGTAAATAAAAATTGACAAGACCTGGTTTCTGTCTTTTTTTTTTGGTAATTCTTCAAGGTGACAAGGTAGAAAGAGAAGAAACAGGTCTAAGAAATAGCCCTTTGGTTATTGAGAAACCCCTTTCTTCTGTGAGTGTATGTTAGTCTCTTAAGGAATACTGCACTGTGCTAGGCAAATTGAGAAATGCCAAAAAGGATTGCCTTCCTTAGTATCCAGCTGCTTACGAAGCAGCTGGGAAAAGCAAAAGCATTTACGGAAGAAAATACATAATTGAAGTGGCAGTGACATCCTGGGGAGGTCAAGAGAAGGCTTCGTGGAGAAGTGGGACTTGTACCCTGAAAGATGGATAAAACCTGATTGCATAGAAAAAAGAGGAAGAACACTCCAGAAACAGAAAAGAGAGGAAGAACATTCCATAAAAAGGCCACCCCTTGTGGCTTCAAGCCTAGGGGCATAACACAATGATAGCAATAATTCACAAATATTACATTGGCAACAGTATTCATAGCAGAATTGAGTGGGGGAAAGTCTGGAGGTAGGAGAGGAGAAACCACGTAGGAAGTTGTCGCCATTCACCAACTCACCCAACCATCCACCCATCCTTCCTTCCAACCGTCCATTTATTCCAACAGGCATGGAGGTATATTTGATAAGCTGGGCATGAGATAACAAGAGCTCAATAGCAAGAAGAGGAAGGAAAGAACATAAGCACTGCAAATGAAGAATAAGAGATGAATTTCGAGTTTTCAAACTTCAGATGACGTAAGTAGGGTGGTGCGACTAATGGAAACCGAAGTTGGGATGAAGAGCTGTTCTGGAAGAAGGTGAGTTATTAGCATGGTATCTTTGCCATCTACAAGCAGGGCTGTCACTCGTTAGAATTCCTGCAATTCAGGGACAAAAAGAAGCTCTCTAAATGGGAGGGATTTAAGGTAGGAAATAGAGATGAGACTAGATACAAGTAGGGTCTCTTGTCAATCTGAGACCTCAGGAATGAAGGAAAGGCTCTTCCCTGCTGATGACATTACCATCTAACTTAGAGGACACCTATCCCATCTCCGGCTCATTACTTCAATGGTACTTGTAACAAAATGGCCAGCTGGCATCTGCTTGAAATTTTCCAGGGACTGTGAGCTCATAAGCTCCCAAGGCAGCTCTGTTACCTTTTCAGACTGGTCTGTTAGGAAGTTTTCTTACTAAGTCGGACTGAAATCTACATTGCTCTGTGTAGGTGTACCACGGTATAATTATGATCCTTTTCCCATATGAAAACCCTTAGAAATTGCAAGCAGTGATTATAATCAGCCAAGTCTCTTCGTCTGACACATTTCATGTGCCCGGGTCAGAGCCACACTCTACGAAGGGTCAGTTTCTCAAGTCCCAGACCATCTGATTCCATGACTCACCGGGAAGCCCAGGGAGGCCTTGTTGCCCTGGTAATCCATCAATTCCTTGATCTCCAGGAAGCCCACGAGGTCCAGGAGAGCCCGGCAGCCCAATTCCTGGGGGGCCAGTTGGACCACTGTGACCCTTTTCACCAGGAAGTCCTGGTAACCCCTTTTCACCTGGGAAGCCCTGTCCACCGTCACCCTAGACAACACAGAAGAAAGAATGAAAGCCCAACTGAAAGACGGATCAGGAGAGGCTTCCGACCATAGGAAAGAGGTAGCCAGTGTGGTCAATGCTCCATTTTTGGCTAAAATCCTCGATCCCTCTAGTTTCTCAATCAATTCCTCTATTTGGTTAATGGGAATAAAGTTAGTCAACCCTCGGAGATTTGATGATGCAAAACCTTCTAGATCAGTGGTGGGGAGGGGGCCAGGAAACAGGAGCAGGGTAACAGTGCTTGGGGGCCCAGAAAGCAGCTGGATTACTTGCAGGGGACGGGGGAAAGTTACTGAGAAGCTGAAGCATTTTAAGTGATAGGGTCGATTGTTATGAGCCTTTATCAACTGAGACAATGACCCATGCCCAGAAAAAGATTCTCATCTTACCTAAGATGAGCAGAAAGTGTTAGCGGCAGAGGCCAGAAGAGATGCTGGGCACTCTGTTCTGCCCTGCCTCATGGCCTAGTGGCCATCAGAACCCCCACCCCCAAAGTCAGCCGTGAGGCTTTATAGAGCTCGACACCCAGGAACGATCAACTTACCGGGAGGCCTGGCAGACCTGGCAAACCTGGTATTCCATCCTTGCCTGGGACTCCGGTCTCCCCAGGGAGCCCCTGGGGGCCAGGATCACCCTGCTCCCCCGGCACCCCTGATCTTGAACTGAGAGTCGGTTCCCCTTTCTCTCCTTTGGGGCCCGCAGGACCAGGAGGCCCAAATAAACCCTGACAAAGAGACAAAAGGGCAGAATCAGGAGATGCAAACATGGTAGGACTCTGGCACTTAGCCTAGGTCTGACCTGAAGCAGATCCTTGGGTACCTTTTGGCACTGCTCTGGGCACTTGAATATGTCATCATCTTGGATCACAATTGCCCATTTATTTTCTTACCTTTCTCAAAGTTGAAATTTTTGAGGATGGTAACCTTGTCTTAGTTTGATTTTATCTTCAGGGCCCTGGGGCCGTGCTAAGCAAATACAAATGATTTTGTGGAAGGAAGGGATTAAGGAAGGGAGGGACGGAGGGAACATAGGCAGATCAGTGCAGAAGGGGACTTTGGACATCATCTGGTCTGACTTTTTCATACTATAGATCCAAACCATGAAGCTTTGTTTTATCCCCATCTCTCTTTCCTGTGTTTTAGGAAAGTGCTTGGGGCAGGAGTAAGGGACCCTGGAGAGCTCCCAGTCCTCCCCCGGGGCCAAAGTTGGGTAAGACTTACTGGAGTCCCTGATGGGCCCTGTGCACCCCCAGAGCCTGGATCTCCTCTGGTTCCTTTAAGGCCTGGAAGGCCTATGAGGCCAGGTGGCCCGAGCAGGCCTGGCTCCCCAGGTGGTCCGGTGTTTGGGACACCACCGTCACAGGCACAAAAGCCCGAGTCCCCTGGGGGGAAAAAGAAGACAACGGTTAAACAAAGTGGGCCACCTTTCCAAGAAAAAGGATGATATGACCGTGGTGATCTGTGCCTTGAACAACCCCATGGAGGGAATCAGAAGGCCTGGTAACAGGTATCAGGAAGTACCCTAGCTCTGTAGTGAGGCAAGAAAGGGCTCAGGCTCATATCCTAAGTCAAAGCTTGCAGTTCCCTTCCTTTTCCCTCCAAATAGTCCTCCTTGGAGCTGAACAACAGAGATGGAACTTGTAAAAAATCTTCCGAACCAGCTCCGCTAATAAGCAGTGACATGTTAAGAGGCGGCACTGAGAAAGGGGAAGAGGAAGTGAGGGCCATTCTGCTTGAGGTCGAGGAGAGCTGCTCATTCTGTGAGAGAAGAGGAAAGATCTCAGATACTTGAAACCCCTCGGCAATCCCCAAACCTCTCCTCGGCCAGCAGTCTCACCTCTTCCTCCACCTTGGCCTGGGCCACAACTAAAATGAATTGATTTATTTGCACTTTAGCATCTGGCCTTCAAGAGCGTGCAACAGAGGAATGACCCAGCGGCCACAGGATGATGGACGGAGCCGTGCCGCTGGGGGCCGCGCTCATCGGTCAGCCCTTCACCATCAGTGGGGACCTGCGGTTGTTTTCCTGGGGCCTGTTGGCTTTTCTGGAGTGCCAGGTCTTGACCTGTTCAGACTCCTTTCCTTCAGGCTGAAGGTAATGATAAGTGACTTCTGGCCTTTGGCCTTGCACACTGGGAAGGGGTGCAGCGTGGGCTGGCTAATAGCTGGGGCTGCTGGCCACAGCTTCTGCTGGTGGATGGCGTAGGAAGAGGAAGAGGAGCCCACGACCCACTTCATCCCATGTGACCTCAATTGCTAGCCTCAGTCTCCGAGCCCTAAATGTGGAGCACTGCCAAGAATCCTATAATCAAATCCCTGATCAAGCCCCACAACTGCTTCTGTTTAGGTTCCCAAAGCTGTTGGTCTACTCATGCCCCAGAAACCTTCTGCAAGGATTTTGGGGGAACACAGAAACCCAAGGCAACAAAAAAATCACCTTTCATTCCTTTGAGGCCTGGGTTTCCTCTTGGACCTCGTTCTCCTCGGAGACCAGGGAAGCCTGGCTCTGCGTTCTGTAGGGTTCCAGTCTCAAATGCTGGACCTTCAGGGAAAGGGAAACATCAAAGATAGGCACATCACACATGACTTAGCACAGCAGCTCGGTTGCTAAGGCCTGTGTCCTTGAGGCTCAGCAACCAAAGCAGAGACAGGGACCCAACGTCTGTGGCAAATCTTATCCCCTGGTGGCCCTCGTCACTCAACTATGACTTACAGAAGGGCTACTATGTTCCAGGCACCGGACTAGACACTGAGGGGACTGGAATGACCAAGACAGCTTCAGTAAGTCAGCGGTCCTAATGTCTACCCCAGAAAGTACTCTTGGGACAGCAGAGGAAATGGGGTTCCTGGGGTTTAGATGACAACGAAACTTCCTGGGGTTTAGGTGACAACGAAACATGCTGGGCCTGTGTCCAGCCTTTCTCTTAGAATCTAGGATCCCATGCTCAGGTAGAAGACATAAGGAGAATAAACCCTGTCAAGGCTTTGAGCAACTGTCTTGAGGATCCAGGCTTGGCTTCCCATGTCTCAGGCTCCTATCCCCACCCCACTGGAGCCCTGAGGACCAGGGGAAGCTTGAGAGAGCCAACGTTGCTTCTTCATGAGCTGTGAGACCAGAGGTGGAGGGGCTGAGAACAACGGAGGGTGGGATGAAATGACTACACAAACTGGAAGGCATTAGGTAGCGTTTGGGCATCGAGGTGGCCTTAGCTTGCTTGCTCCTTGATGAGGCTCTGACCGTTCTGGTCGCTAACCTCTAGCAGCAAGGCTCTGACTCAGGAGCATCATGTGTCCCGGCTATTTATCTTGTGAAATGCTCTCTCTCTCAAGAATCACAACTGTTCTGCAGTCCCAATCACACCTGAGTCTCAAGACCAAAGAGAGAAATGAACGACTTACCGGGTGGGCCCGGTAGGCCGGGCAGGCCTGGCAAACCGTCTCTGCCAGGGGGACCAGCTGTCCCAACTGTGGTGCGGCCTGGGTTTCCTTGGTCCCCCTTCAGACCTGGAACTCCTTGGGGCCCTAGGGCACCTGGGATACCTGGAAGGATAAGCCCATACAATAATGCTAATCACATCATCCTATTCTTCCAGGGGTGTTCCAATCAGCGACATATGCTGGAAACTCCCTCCAAGGGAAGAATTTGGGAGACCATTTGCCCTTCTCTTGCATCAGAGTTAGAAAGGTCCTTAGGAATCATCTAGCCCAACCTCCTAGGAAGTTGAGGCCAAAGGACATGGGGAAACATGGTCAAGGGTGCAGAGCTTTTTGGTGGAGAACCTGAGCAGAAAACCTGGTGTCCAGTCTCCTCCTTTTTGATTTTTCAACCTCGGTGGTGGGATCAGCTGTACCCCTTCCAAGTGGTTGCTTTCAAAGCACAGGGATCCTTCCAGATGCCCATCTCCAAGGAACTTAGAAACTTATGCCTTTCAAAGTCCTGTCTGAAGCTTTATATTTGGCTCATCACGGCCTCTGAGAATCTGGCATGGACTTTCTCTATTCACTACTACAGAATGACATATGGGTGTACTCCTCTAATGGTGGGTTCAGTCATAGGCTCCTGGGCCATTTAGTGCCTGAGGTAAGCACAGAGTGAGGGTCCGGGTACAAAACTCTCCTCTAGGCTTCCGTTAGCCCCTGCTGGCAAGCATCAGCTGGGATGGCAAATCCATAGAAGAGTGATAGGGCTCCAGCAGTCCAAGACCAGCCCCCTCTGGTTGCTGCAAACCCCAAAAGAATTGCCTGTCTAGCAACACTACATCATTCAGGCCAAAGGAAAGCTGCTCGCCCAGGTCCTATCCTCATATACATTAGCCTTGGGCTGGTGGTGCAGCACTTAGTGACTACGGTCTACCTTTCTTTTGAGTTTGGCTAGGTATGTACCCAGACCGGACAGGGGTATAGAAGGGGATGCTGGGCACCAGCATGTCTATGCAGGGGGTGAGTTAGTTTGTTTCACCTGGTAAAGCCGGTAAGCCGGGGATGCCAGAAGGGCCAGGCAGGCCCTGGATACCTTCATCTCCTTTAAGTCCTGGGAGGCCTGGCATCCCGGGGTCTCCAGGATAACCTGGCATTGCAATGAAAAAAAAAAAAAGCAGTAAGCAAACCCAGAAGAGGCCCACAAATGCCACAGAATGCCTAAGAAGGGTTGCAAGGAGATGTCCTCAGGGTAGAAGTCTCTTTCTTGCCCTTCACAGGTCTCCCAGATGCTGATGGCCTCATGTGAACACGGGCCGACTGCAGCTAAGGCTCCACTAGTGTTGAGAACTGGTCTGGCCAGGGCTAACAGTCCATGGTAAGATCTGGTAAGTACTAGGAAGGTTCTTCTACTACTGTTAACCTGCTGTCATGCCTCAAATATCTACCATTTGGATTAAGGTGTTGAAGTCTACTATTCATGTTATGCCCATAGGTTTCCAGGAAGCCACTGTCAATCATTAACACCTTGGCTTCAATGAGTTTACTGGACAGGGCATGGGCCAGAGAGGATGAGAGGGGAGAAGTAATTTCAGAGACCGAGGCAGAAGAGGTACAGTAGTAGAAGCCTTTGCTCAAGCAAGCAGTCACTGGAGACACACTGGAGAAGGCAATGGGAACAGTTGGATACTTTCCCACCTCCTATGCGATTGTCAAACCCAAACACGCATGGGATCATGCAGATGAGACCCCAAGTGTCCCACAGGATCAGGCTAAAGTCAGCCCAGCTGGGGAGGATATTAATCCTGCCCTAAGCATCATTAGGAGAACAACTTTCAGCAAGTCCAGGCCCAGTCCGACCAAAACCTTAGTCTTGGTGGACCCAACACAAACACGGAGCGTAGGCCTTGGCTTCTTTGCCCGAAGACATTGCAGTTAGCTTCATTCCCCAAGTACAGGACCTATGAGGGGCCCTTGAGTGCGTTGGCTTTAGCAGCAATCCAGTGGCTGACAAAGTATCCTCTTAACAATTATAGGGACTATAGAACGTCACCCCTGGTCCTTTCTTTTTCACTCCAGTCAATGAAAAGTTGCACCTGAGATCACAGCGCCGTCTGTATCGATGAAAACATCTGGGCCTGGCAGGCCAATGCCACCCTTTTCACCCTGTAAAGATTCAACTGGTTAAACACAAACATTCCCATGACCTTATCACTCAAGCTCTATGTGCCCTCAAAGCCATTCCCTGGGAAAATGAAAGCTTTCCCCTTCTGCAACCCCTGATTCCCAGGGCCAACTAGTGCACAGGTTAATTCTGAAGTCCAACAAATTTCAGATGAAGGTAACGCAAAGCAGGTCAGGAGCCCGACACTCAATTTGCAAACCTGTCAAAAATAAAGAATCAGAATTTTATTTTTCAACCTGACTCCTGGATCATCTGCTTCTGGGCCTGGGACATAGATCTCAAGACTAGACAACGTTGCTGCACCAAAGAGGTGCAAAGGAAGGGGCAGTTTCAACTTTTTTTTCCCACTGTAAGCTGGCCCAGGACTCTGCTACTGTCACTGGCCTCGTTAGTGGATGATTTCAGGCAGAGGAAGTCAAAGGAGTCCTAAGTCCCCCAAAAGGGGGATTCAGGTATCAGAATCAGATACAGTGGCTTATCCCAGTGGGGTGGTGGGAGCTGCCTGCCCCCGGAACAGGTGATAAGGGGATGCATTCTCTGTAGAGAATTTTAAAACAATCATAAAACTGGGGCGCCTGGGTGGCTCAGTCGGTTAAGCGCCTGCCTTCGGCTCAGGTCAGGGTCCTGGGGTCCTGGGATTGAGCCCCACATTAGGCTCCCTGCTCATTGGGAAGCCTGCTTCTCCCTCTCCCACTCCCCCTGCTTGTGTTCCCTCTCTCGCTGTGTCTCTCTCTGTCAAATAAATAAATAAAATCTTAAAAAAAATCAAAAAACCAAAAATTTGGCAATTCTAAGCAATGCCAATAGTAGAATATTTTTCTTTGTAGAGATGGATTTGCTCCTGCAGCCCTCCGCCCTACCCCCACCCCCACTTTAGTCTACCTCTGATCAAGTAGTATCTAAGGAAGGCTCATTGGCTTTGTGTGCTCAAAGTAGGGTTCATGCACTTCATGTGAAAAAGGTAACATTTACAATGTTAAAATATTAAAAGAATACTTCATCTCATAGGTAGGCATTCATTATGGTCCAGGTGTTTGCGTCCCCCCCGCCCCCGATTCATTTTGAAAACCGAATGCCCGAAGTGATGGTGTTAGGCAGTGGGGCCTTTGGGGGGGATCAGGTCATGAGCGCGGACCCCCCACGATTGGGACCAGTGCCCTTATAAGAGGAGGCCAAGAGAGCTAGCTTGCCCCTTCCACCATGTGAGGACACAGTGAGAAGTCAGTGACCTGGAAGGGGACCCTCACTCACGCTGGCATCCTGATCTCGGGCTTCCGGCCTCCAGGACTGTGAGGAATAATTTTCTATTTTTTTATAAGCCACCCCGTCTGTGATAGTTTCTTAGAGTGGCCAAATGGACTAAAGCGCATTTATGGGAATTCTTCACCCTTCCACCGCCCCAATCCTGGATTTTTGCTTCCCAACAACATTACCTTAATTCCTGGGAATCCATTAAGCCCAGGGAAACCTGAGGACCCCTTCTTGCCCTGTGACAGAAACACAGTTACAACTAGTCAAATGTCTAAGAGCATAGGAGGGACTGGTCTTTGGACGAGGCCAGGGCAAATGGCACAGGGATCTTGGCTGGCCTTCCAGGGTATGCACGGATTCTCCCCGACTCTGGAGGGTATACAATGTTCCAGAAGGCAATATGGCACGAGGTAGCCAACTCGCCTGTTAGGAGGTATACGGGCCCCAAGGCTAGGGATGAATACAAGCAGGCTGGCCTCGCTAGCCCCTGATAACAAAATAAAGAAGTAGGACCATAGCATGGCACTGGATTGGTCAACCCTGGATACTCAGACAAAAGAAGAGAGCGGCTGAGATTATACCCATCAAAGGGAGGTAGACAACTTGTATTATAAGCAGTGGCTCCCTCTGGACCGATGGCCATGTTAAGTAAAGCAAGGGGGCCTTTTGATTAGGACTTTACATGCAGGCTTTTAGTGATATTAACCAAAATACCTGACTCCCTGGAAAGCCTTGGCGTCCTTCTAAACCCATGGGTCCCTGTAAAGAGAATGGAGCCACCTTAGAAAGATTAATAGCCCACACTAGAAAAAGCCAATAGACTTACATAACAAAGCTTTCCCACTGAGTTCAGGACTTAGCCAGTTCCTAAAATCAGGTAAGAGAATGTCCCTAGACCTGGCTTAATGACTTCTTTCTAAGCACTAATCCATCAGGCTGAATAGCCACACAGAGCATTTTTAAAGAGCAAAATAAAATGGAAACATTTTAAGTACTGGGTGGAATTTGGTAGAAAGGCTGGGTGGTATTATACTTAGTCTGCATTAGTTCCAAGTCATGACATTTTTAAATAGATTGTGGGAGGGCCTCTTGTCTCTCACCCCAACTGCATTCTTTGCTGGTGATTATGTCTTTTCAAGACAAGGGAGTAGAGAAAAGTAGAGAAATAAATGGCAGGGTAAAGGGCAAACATTGCTGAACACTCAAAAGATTCTTAACGAGCTTTATGACTAAGCCAAAATCACAGTTCTCTAAATGTTACCTCTTTAAGGCTAAGGTTGGCCAATTGCTTATAGCTTAACACCTAAGTGCCTGAAGCACTTAGAATCACAAAGGCTAACAATTATTTCTCCACTTGAAGAGGGGTTATTACTGGAAATTGTTGACTGCAAATGTCATTCGCTATGTTCTAGACCACCCTAGGCTTGTTTCTGTTCTATAAAGATTATACTTGACCCTCTTCCATTACTACAACAACCGCACCCTAGCCCACGTTCCCCCAGGATAGAAGGTAGTGAAGGCAAGACGACGCTCACCCCATTATCAGCCCAGATGACAATTCTCTATGACAACAAGGAAAGGAAGTTGGCTGAGGAGCCATTCCGTATTCAAGGGAGCCACTAAGTCAAGGAAATGGGGGCAAAGTGAAAAGGAGGAGGTCTCAGGGACCTGAAGGCTGAGGAAGAAAAATAAGAGAAGCTTCGGTGGCTATCAAGTTATACAACATAAAGATGTGAACAGGCCAAAAAATGGACCCGACAGACCGGATAACCTGACAGACCCGGGCAAGCAATGTTCCAGGTTCATACCCTAGGTCCTGGCAAACCAGGGATTCCCTTTTCTCCCTTTTCTCCAGCAGTTCCAAATCCCTACAGGAAAAAAAAAAGAAACCACAAGTTATAACATCCATTTCCTCATAGGTCTCCTGGCTCCGTCCAAAGCAGGGAGGTAACTTCGAATCAAGGCCATTGCCATTGCCATTGGGGAGGCTCACCATGCTGAGTCTCTTGTCACTGCCTGAGAAGCCCAGAGGGCCTTCAGAGAGTTTGGACCATTCATTCAAGGTTCCCTCTTGGTTTTAGAAGTAATGTCTTGTCCCCCTGAACATGATTGTATGTCTTCACAGCTACATGGACTAACAGCATAGAAATGATTAGATATCTAACTTCATTGGTTTGACAGATGGGGAGACTAATACTCAGAACAGTTCAGCATCTTGTATGGGTTACAGAATGGATGAGCCAGCCAGGTCTTCAAACTTCCATTCCAGGGCCCTTTGTATGAGAAACAGGCTGCTTTCTACCACCTAGGAGCTTGTTTCTTTGACCCATGAATGGAGAATTGTGTTAATCCTTGGGGATCAATACTAGTGGGAAGAACTTTTGCCCTTTGACGGCATGATGGCTGCATCATCCTCTTCAATGGGAAGGATTATTTCTATCTAGGTGTGATCTAGACCCCTGCGGGCCCTAGCAGTACTCCAAAGGTCACTATGAGACGGTCTTCAACCCCTCTTGCCCTGGTCAAAGGAGGTGAGGGCTTGCAGCCATGGACATGACTTGGGGATTCTCTAGGGACAAGCAGAAATTCAAAAAACAGTGAGTGAGAAAGCTTCCTTTCCTCTGGGTCCAAGGCAAGCACATTCTGGGCCCTTGAAGTACAGAAGAGTTCACTACCAAAGTGGATAACGTCTTTCACGGCCATTTTGTTGTTATTGTTTAAACGTGGAATTTCTGGAGCATAGGTTTTGGCAAACAACATTTAGGCCTATTGTAAGAGTGGAGGAGGCAGGGACGCTTTCTCGAATGTAAGTTTGTGAAACACAGTAAATGTTGTGGCATGTCTCCTGTCATCTTCTTGATGTGATCTGGCTCAGCTGATTGTGCAGCCAATGCTTGAATCCTGCTTCTAGTTTTCTCTTCCTCTTATATACTCAGAGTATTCCCATGGGTACTGAAAGCTGGCTGAGTAGCCCTTAGCTTTCTAGGCCCAAGTTGGGTTTTTCGGTTGTTGTTATTGTTTTTAATGTAGGGCTTTTTTGTGTGTGTGGCTTTTTTTTGTGGGGTGGAGGGTGGAGTGTGCGTCTGTGAAGGATCTAGTTCAAAGCTGACTCTGGTTCCCGCTTGTCTTTCTTTTCTTCTCCATCTCTAGTTGTGTGGCACATGGCTCAGACCTCATGCTGAATAGGATTTCTATTTGAAAGGCCCGTGGGTCAAGTTGAACACAAACTTATTTGAAATCATAGTGCTGCATCTCAAATTGGAAACCAAGGCATGCTGCCGCCCGGTGGAACACGTCTCCGGCCTCCGAAGCCAAGCACCGTGACCTGTCCATGGAAGCTGTGGCAGCCCGCACTGCCCCAGACTCTGAACAGCACTAAGATGGGTTATGTAGGAGAGTTGGTAAGCAGGAGGTCTATACCACACTCACTTCCATCTCCTCCAAGACACGCTACACCATACAAGGTCATCCCATACATCCTTGTTGAATTCAATAGAATGACCCAGAGAACAAAGCAAAAGGTGAAGCATATCCAGGAACTCTCATGCTGTCTACCTGTCTTGCCCGCAGTTGCAAAGACAAGAGGACCTTGTCCTCCTGCTTCAGAAAGCAGAAAGGCTGGGCAGGGGGGTTGCGCCTGGGTGGCTCTGTCGGTTAAGCGTCTGCCTTCGGCTCAGGTCATGATCCCAGGGTCCTGGGATCGAGCCCCGCATCGGGCTCCCTGCTCAGCAGGAGAGTCTGCTTCTCCCTCTCCCTCTGTTCCTCCCCCCTGCTTGCGCGTGCGCGCTCTCTCTCTCTCTCAAATAAATAAAATATTATTTTAAATATATACAAATAAATAAAATTTTTAAAAATTAATAAAGAAAAGAAAGCAGAAAGGGTCTCTGGACTCTTGCTTTCTCAGAGAGCTTGTGCTACCATGTGTATTAAAAAAACTAAAAAGTTTAAAAAGGAAAAAAAAATCAAAGAAACTTCTTTGTGTGTCGTTGGGGTGGGAGGTTAAAGCCAATGAAACTGACGTGACTTGGCAAGATACTGGGCTGTAGGTTCAGCTTGTCTCCCCGTGCAGGGAGGCACCGGACAGGGCCCTGCTGACCAAGTTGTTCTAGCAAGATGCACTGGGACCCCGCCGTGTCACAGTCAGTCCTTGCCAGGAGTGGTCTGTCCTGCACCCACTGCCCTCCAACCCCTTCTCACCCATATCCAGGAAGGCCTCATTAGAGCACTAGCTTAGTTGTTCCTAGGCCTACTGGCTAGGGCCCCGGTCTCCTGCTATTTTTGGTTCAAGGATATTAGCGGTTCTGCAAAAACTCAACTTCAGTCACGTGGCCAGGAGTAAGGTGGGGGGGTAACATAGTCACTGAGGCAGGGGTGAGGCGGGTGGTATGAGGAGCAGGCGAGCCTCGAACACTAGGCTGGAGCCAGGGGGTGTCAGCCCCGCGGCCCAGTCCTCAGAGGCATGCTCGCCCGAGAGGCAGGCCACCTTGCAGCCACCCTCCGCTCAAGCTTCTCCCCCCACCCACCCCAAGCAGGCTCCCCAGGGCCCCAGCCGAGCCAGTGGAGATGGCTAGACCCACCTGCACAACTAGGGCGGTTTCTCGAACTGGGAAAGGGGGAATGAGGCCACAGGGGAGCCTGGTTGGGGCTCAATCTCACAACCCTAAGATTGCGACCCTGAGCTGAAATCAAGAGTAAGACGCTTAACTGAGTCACCCAGGTGCCCAGCAACTATGCTTTTAAAAAGTTCTTATCTCTTAGAAATACCGAAGTCTTTTATGTTGAAATAAGTCTGTTATTTGCTTCAGCTTGGCTGAGTTGCTAAATGTCAAAGCTGAGTGATGAGTACACAGCAGGAGCATATGCTGTTCTCTCTTCCTGGTATTTGTTTAAAATGCTCCATAATAACAAGTTTACTTTATTTTTTTTACGTTTTCAATCCATGCACTTCTCTCCATTTTCATTGCTATCACCCTAGTGCAAACTGCCCCCATCTCTCCCCCAGACTGATGTAGTGGCCTCTGTTTGCTGCCTCAGCCTCCTGTCATCCTCCACACCCCCACCCCCAGCCCCTGCCAGAGTGATCTTCTTAAAAATGCAAGGTAGGGCACCTGGGTGGCTCAGTTGGTTAAGCGACTGCCTTCGGCTCAGGTCATGATCCTGGAGTCCCTGGATCGAGTCCCGCATCAGGCTCCCTGCTCGGCAGGGTGTCTGCTTCTCCCTCTGACCCTCCCCCCTCTCATGTGCTCTCTCTCATTCTCTCTCTCTCAAATAAATAAATAAAATCTTTAAAAAAAAAAAATGCAAGGTAGAGGGGCACCTGAGTGGCTCAGTCTGTTCAGCGCCGGACTCTTCGTTTCGGCTCAGGTCATGATCTCAGGGTCTTGAGATCAAGCCCCGCATCTGATTCCATGCTCAGCGGGGAGTCTGCTTGAGATTCTCTCCCTCTCCCTCTGCCCCTCCCCCCTCCGCTCGCACTCTCTCTCCCTCTCTCTAAAATAAGTAAATAAATCTTTAATAAAAGTGCAAGATAGAGCCTTCTGACGGCTTCCCATTCCATTTAACATAAAAGCCACATTCGACCTACAAAGGGCTCCATGATCTGGCTCTTGCCCTTGCTCACTCCGCTCCACCCACTTGCTTTCTTGTTTTTGCTCAAAAGCAGTGAGCTTTTTGAACCTCAGGGTCTTGGCACTTGTGGTTCCTTCGGCCAAAAACGCTCTTCCTGATCCTCGTGGGACTTGCTTCTTCATAATGTGCACTTCCTCAGAGAGGCCCTTCATGACTGTTCTGCCCAAAGTGGCCCACCCCATTCTCACTCCACACTCCATCACTTTACCCTTTCTTTAACCTTCTATGTATCACTTACTATGATAAGAACTTGTTCTTGATTCATTTGTTTACTTGTTTTTGTCTCCTTCCCTCACTCCCCCATTAGAATGAACTCTCCTCAAGGACAAGAACTTTTACTTCTTTGACTGTTATTTACTGTTGTCCAGCAGAATGCCTGGCACCTAGGCACCCTCAAAAGGTATATGTTGAGTGAAAGACGCTAAGATACAAGGGCAGATAGGAGAGTGAAGATAGGATTGCTAAGATTAACTACCATTTACTGAACAACTGATCCATGCCAGGCACGTACGAAGTCCTTTCCATGCATATTATCTCATTTAATCCTCATAACCATGCCATTATCACCCCCCCTTTTTTGGAGGGAAACTGGAACTCAGGAAGGTCAAGAAACTTGTCCAAGGTCACACAGCTAGAAATCAGTGAAATCAGAAGTCAAGCCTAGGTCTGTTTTAATTCTAGAACTTGAGCTAATAACTGCTAAGATATATAGCCTCATGAAGAGCCATGTTAATATCCCCATGGGTTCGAGAAACATGAACATTTCCTTAAATGTTTTCTAGTAATGAAGATGGTAGAATGCTCTCCAATAACCACAGGAAGAGGTCTTCCTGTTAGTCTTCTATTGCTATAGCTTTTGTCCAAGCAGGTCCTTGAATACATGTTGACCAAACAGGGAGACTTACCGGGAGACCTGGAGGGCCACTTATTCCTGGGAAACCCGGAAGCCCTGGTTCACCCTGGAAAGTGAACCAAAGATTAGTGAGTAGCAGCAGGAAACAGTAAACATAAAGGATATGGCTCCTGTGAGCTGCTTGGGCTGGGCAATGGGCAACCAAGGGGGTATCCTGTGGTATAAATTCCCCAGGAGCCCCAACTAATACCTGCACCAGGATATCAGTTTGGGGAGCCCTTGTGGTATGGGAAGGACCAAGGCCCATGGCAGGGAATGAAAACTGTCTAAAACAGAATCTCAAATGTTGAAGCTAATTGGGAGACAGAAAAGATGATCATCTGCTGTCTTTCTAGTAGAAGGAGCCATTCAGTGTGATTTCCTGTTGCAAATTCCAGGCTGCAAAGAAATCAACAGTTTGGGGAAAAGAGTAACAATTACAGTTTGGATGGGGACCCATAACACTGTAATCTGTCTTTCTCCGATATGCTAATTTACCTAGTTGTGCCATGGAAGGGCTCCCTAAGGTTTGGGAATGATCAGGGAGGCAGGCAATCTTTCATATGCTCCCAAACTGTTCCTAAATTAATGATTGCTTTTGGTAAACCTGAAGAGGGCCTGGAGCTGTTGCTTCCACAAAGACAAAATTGAAGAATTGGAGTAAACACCTTCCCCCGCCTGGGTCCCTTGATCATAGGCACAGAATCACAACACTTAAGGGAACTCTAGGAAGGAAGGGAATGCAGGTTACTAAAGATATCTACCCACTTTAACAGCATACAGGCATTCGAGTATTACCAGGTGTACACTCACTCACATTGAAATAGAGATTATAACATATCTCAGTTAAACAGGTCTACAGCTTCAGCCACAGTAGTTCATATCAGGTGAATTAGGGCATCTACTGCCACTTGGTGACAGTATGCCCTATTTGTAGGGTCAAATTTTGAGGGCAAATAACTTCTTTAAAAAGATAACTTAGGGGCGGGTGCCTGGGTGGCTCAGTCGTTAAGCGTCTGCCTTGGGCTCAGGTCATGATCCCAGGGTTCTGGGATCGAGCCCCACATCGGACTCCCTGCTCTGTGGGAAGCCTGCTTCTCCCTCTCCCACTCCCCCTGCTTGTGTTCCCTCTCTCGCTGTGTCTCTCTCTGTCAAATAAATAAATAAAATCTTTAAAAAAATAAAAATAAAACAATAAAAAGATAACTTAAAAGCAACCATGTATACCATATGTGTTCTGTCACAGTGCTTTGGGGCCAACATAAGTATTGAGAGGGTTGGGAGTTAGGAGGAAAAAAACCCAACTACTTAATATTTGTTTTAAGTTATTCAGCATCTTGATAACTGAATTTGAAAAACCAAACCACAGAAAATAGGACTTAAACAAATGCCCAGAAGCCCAGGCACACTCATATCCACGCACCCAAACATAGGCTTTTTAGAAGCTTTTCACAGGGGACAACACAGAGAAGGCTTTACCCTCACTTCCAAACAAAAAAGCATGACCCAGAACCCTCTATCTTTCCAGTAGAGTCTGGTTATTAGAGTTGAACTTTGGTATTAATAGGAGAAGGGTGGTTAGCATTTCCTAGGCTTAAATGTTCACTACCTTGGATCCTTTCTTCCCTTTGGGAAATCCCATAAATTCCAGCTCCCCGGTAGATGGTGGGGGTCCTGCAGGGCCTGGGAGGCCAACATCTCCCTGTAAGATCAAAGGGAATGTTAAGCAAAGCAGAAAGGTTTGTCTTCTGGATGTCATTCACAAATAAACTGTCCATTCCTTTGGCCTCTTTACCCTCACCCTTGCCTCAGCGAGGAAGCAAAACTCTCAGTACCAAGGGGCTGGGAAGAATTATAAGCCTGGCCAAATGCATTTTGTACCAGCACTGCAGAGGGAAGAAGCAAGATTGATGAAAGGAAACCACAGGTTCGCGGTTGCCAGGGTCATGCATCAAAGGGTGTTTAGAAGAGAGCAAAAAAGGCTTTTGAGCAAGGAGAATGGCCACCTCTTGGCAATGGCGATCAGACTCTAATTGGCCCAGTCCTTGCCAAGAGCATGAGCAGAGGCAGTGAAGTCTGTGTTGGAACACCGGAGGCTGGATTTGCTCCTTGGATGTACAAAATGCAGCCGTGCAGGGTGGAGAAGGCAAGCTCCCAGGCTCCCTCGAGCCTCGCAAAATCACTCTACGGTTTGTGCAGATGGAAACAGGGGAACGAGGGAAGGGAAGTAGAAGAGCATGGTGAGAGGTTGAGGAGGAGAGACAGAGGGGATAGAGAGAGAGACAGGAGGAGAAGGAGGAGGAGGTAGAAGAGGAAGGATAGAGGGAAGAGGAGAAGCAAAGGAGAGGAAAGAGAAGGTGACACAATATACAGAACATCAGGGAACTACCCAGGTGGAAGGAGGAGGGAATTGATTTCAACAGAGTATGTTTGTAAGACATGCACATTTCACAGGTCGGAAGCAGGGAGACTACATACAGTATTTGGAAGGAAAAAGACCCCAGGAGGCGACGTGTGGCGTGTGTACACGCAGCCCCTCCAGGGATCCCACCACACGACCCACGTGGAGTGGGAAATGCTCATTTCCCAAGGCAAAGATCCAAGTGCCCTTAAAATGAGCAGAGGCACATGTGTGCAGCCAGAGATGGTGCTGGGAGCATATGGAAGGCAGATTGTATTTTCCAAAATCTATTTACCTTGACTCCTTTCTCTCCTTGGAAACCTAACCCCATATTCCCCTGGGGCACAGGGTTGCAGGGAGGAAAAACAAAATCAATTACTAAACAAGCTCCAGGAACTTAAATTGGAATGCAGTATTTTACCAGAAAGTGTGTTTAACCAAACCAGAGTCTCTCTGGGGAAACTAGAACACTTAGTGGTAGGAGGCCAAGTGCCCTAAGACAGAGTATACTTACATCAGGACCAGGGAAGCCAGGGGGGCCTGGAGGACCCTATATTAAAAATGAAAGGAGTGAGCACTTGTTAGTTTCAGACAAAAAGAACCTGGGCGTGTGGAGAGTCCCTGGAGATGAGTCTCCCACCCCCTCAGTATATTCTGGCTTTAGCAGCTACAGATTCTAGCTCCCTCTCCCATGGTGCCCCCCCTTTTTTAAATCTCCTTTGAAATCTCCCCAATTGACCTGATAACCACGTTCATGCTAAGGTGGTAAAGATTCATGCATCATTCCTCCCAATAGGCTACACATTTAAAAAATAATGGCCTTGGGGAAAGCTAAACCAAAGTAATCAGTGGTGAGATGTCATGCACCGGAGAGAGAACATTCTGGAAACGGGCCTTTCCCAGAACCACATGGGGATAACTGGCTATGTTCTTTCTATACCGGTGAGGGCAAATACGTTTGGTATCCAAAAGATAGGTAGGTAGGTAGCCTTGTCCAAGGTGGAGTGTGGAGGAGGATTTCGAAGTTGCTTCTGTGTTCAGGGTGGGTGATCGTGGTGATGGTGTGATTAATTAGCAGGGTCTGTCATGGGTGAGGGGGGTAGAAGATGGAAGTAGGTGTGCCAGGCGCTGCCATCCCTGGGCGCAGAGTCAGAAAGACTCTGATAAAGACAACAATCAGCTCCTTACAAGAGCAGGCTTCACTTGACTCCTCCAAGAATGGAGGTTGCCTTTTTCCACTAGGAGAGCCTACACAGGCTTATATTTAATCGGTGGCCCTGTTGGGAAAGGATTCATGGGAAAACTGTGATCACGTGGTCGATTTAGGTTGGTCTTACTTGCAATCCTGGTGGCCCCATGGGTCCTACAGCTCCTGGGGACCCGGGTGCTCCCGGTGGGCCCTAGAGAGGCAAGTTTTTATGAAGGTCAGAAAAAAAGACAGTTTCTCAAGAAAACTGGAAATATATGTCTGCAAGAGTAGCAAAAGAATATTCATAGCAACTTTATTCATAGTAGCAAACAATTGGAAATTTCCCAGGTGTCCACTGATACAAGGACTGATAAATAACTGATACATCTACACAGTGGAATAAATCCTCAACAATAAAAAGTAACAACCTACTGATATGTTATAATGTGGATGAATCTTGAAAGCATTGTGCTAAGTGAAAGAAGCCAGACCCCCAAAGGCTACGTATTATATTATTTCCTTTATAAAAAGTTCTAGAATGGGAAAAACTGAACTATGATGGCGAGAAATCAGCAGAGTGGTTTCCTTTGGGTGGGGCAGGGATTGACTGGGAAGGGGCAGAAGGGAAATTTCTGAGGCGATGAGAATGTTCTATGCCTTAAGATGGGTTTGGATTATATAGGAGTATGTCTTTGTCAAAACTCAGGAAATATTCCATTTCAGATTTGTTTATTTCATTGCATGTAATTTTTACATTAAAAGAAAAACTGCAAAGACATATTGAAATCTAGGTAATGATAGACATGCTGTAGTATTTAGAGGTAAGAGTACTACTGTCTGCAGTTTACTTCAAAATGCATCAACGATAAGATGGATTGATGGATGGATAGAGATGGATAGATGGATAGAGGTGGGATAAAGCAAGCATAGTAAAATATTAATGGTATAGGTGTTCACGGCAAAATTCATTCCCCTTTGCTCTATATTTGAAATTTTTTTTATATTAAAGTGATGTAAAAAACAAAAACTTCAAAAGAAAGCAAAACACTTATAAACATCAAATAAAGTAGACTTTGGGACAAAGAATATTACCAGAGATGAAGAGGGGGTATTTTGTCATGATAAACTAAGTCAATTCATCAAGAACACATAACAATCTTAGATGTATATGCATCTAATAGCATAGCTTCAAAATACATGAAACAGAATTGCAAGGAGAAATAAACAAATCCACAACCAGAGTTGGAGAATTTTAACATCCCTCCCTCAGTAATTAATAGAACAACTAGATTTTTAAAAAAATCAGTAAAGACACAAAGATCTAAACAACCCTGTCAACTACCTTGACCCGATGGACATTTTTTAGATCACTATACCCCAAAACAGCTGAAAACATATTCTCTTTAAGAGCATACGGCACATTCACAGAGACCGTTTCATATGCTGAGCCATGAAACAAACCTCAACAGATTTAAAAGGTTTGAAACCCTACAGAGTGTTCACCCACACTGCACTGAGATCAAAGTAGAAATCAACCACATAAAGATGGCTGGGCAGCTGCCAAATATCGGGAAATTAAACAGCGCACATTTCCGTGGGTCAAAGAGAAACGCAGAAGGGGAATGAGAAACTATTTGAAACTGGATTGCTAAGGACAGTATTACAAGCAAGACAATAAAATCTGAAGAGAAAGACGGTTATGGGGAAATGGATGGCCCGATGAAAATGGGGGGGATGGTAATGAGGTGATAGGTAAGGGATGGAGAGGCTAAGCAAAGTCACAAGAAAGTAGGGGTTCAGAGGGTCCCCAGGAAACAGAACCCTGCTTTGACAAAATAACCTGGGGTCCCCTTACTGATCACAAATCTCTTATTCAGCCACCAAACCATCCTCCCCCAATCTAAATGATTTATTTGTCATGCCTGCGAATACCGTCGACGAATACTTGTACCTTTGTGGGCTGAGCAATGACTCCCTAGGAGAAGCGAGGCAGCCAACAACGTGGGTGTGATTCTGCGAATGTAGTTAACACACCATCTAAGCCAGTGTTGCCTGGTGAAGGGGACCCTTATGCCCTTGGTCTTCACTCACCTCTGTTTGCGTGCATGCTTGCACGCATCCTGTTTCTTGCCTACCTCTTCCCACATGGCTCTCTCTGTTTAGAAAGCTCCCTCCCATTGCGGGCCAGCCCAAACATCACCCGCAGTTCTCAGAGGTTACCTTCTCCATCTTAGATATAAAGTCTCCCATGATGTAGCTTTAGGTGGACAGCATCTCTTCCTCCAAGTTGGTGAGGAATTCTTATGCCACAGTTCTACTAGTTTTTCACATCTTGGGGTGTGTGTGTGTTGGGGTGTGGGGTGGGCAGAGACCCTGACTACACTGTCTCGGGGATCACTCATAGCACCTTGCAGCTAGTAGGAGCTCAATAGTGGTTCTGGAATGAAAGAAGAAAGGCAGGAACCCTGACATAGGAAAGAAGGAAGAAAGAAGGGGCTTTTCCGAAGCCACTTCAAAGGAAAGCAACAACGATGTGGCAACCCAAGGAAATAGAAAGTTCTTATTTTTTTTAAAGATTTTATTTATTTATTTGAGAGAGAGAGAGAGAACAGGTGCGGGGGAGCAGAGGGAGAGGGAGAAGCAGACTCCCTGCAGAGCAGGGAGCCCGATGCGGGGTTCGATCCCAGGACCCCGGGATCATGACCTGAGCCAAAGGCAGACGCTTCACCGACTAAGCCACCCAGGCGCCCCAGAAAGTTTTTATTAATACAACTCACAGCCTTGCACAGACTCCCAATTATTAGGAGTCCCTCAAAGGAATTTCTAGACAGAACAGCTTTCACAGAAAAGTGTTCTTTTTTGTTTTAACCCGCAGCATTCTGAACACACAGAGAACAGTTAGTAGACGCTTGCCGATCGAAAGGCGAAATTCTTTCCGAATGCATCGCAGGGAGTAGGAAGGTCCCTGGCCTAAGGGTCCGAAAGGCTACCTCCTGTGCAACTTGAGGGGGACAGCCGACCCTCTCAGAACTTTCTCACCCAGAAAATATCAACAGCGTGACCCGCTCTACCTCAACTGTCCGGATTTTCCTTGAGAAAGTCTACAAAGACCTTCGAACGCCATAGTGAAGAAGAATGCAAGGGGACCCGCAGTGACTGCTGACCAAACATTGGGCGCTCCACCCAGAAATGACAACTTACGGTTATTCCATCCAGTCCAGGCAGCCCAGGCTCCCCCTGAGAAACAGACAAAGGCAGGACATGGAAGAGATTAATTAAGCCTGCGCTATTATTTCATAGATAACGGACCTATGCTTCACGGGCAGAAAAACGCATTGCTGATGCTCGGGCCTCCTCTGTCAAGGTCTTGTGTTTTAAATAATGCATGAATTGGGCCTATTCAACCACTTACTTTTTTTTTTTTTTCCCCTATGAAAAATCCGGACTCTAGAAGACACATATTATAGCCTTGGTTGAACGGGATTTCATATTTTACTTGGAGTAATTAATTTTCACCTTTGCTAGGAACTCATCAATTAGAAACTGCTTCTGTGGGCTGGTGATTCTCCTGCTCCTTTTGGAAGAAAGCGAAGCTACCTTCCCGTGTGCCTTCATCCCCAGAGAATCCTTGCCCTTATGTATACAATGCAAATCAGACATTTCAAGGGAGAATCAACAGAGCATACAGTCTCTGATTACGTTTTAATTACTTTGCAGCATCTTAAGTCACTGTATGAATCTGTAATATAACCATCTTGTGGAAATTGCTGTGTTCCACTGGGTCCAGGGTCTCCGTGATTTTTGGCAAAGCCCTTTCATCAGTGTTTGCTATGACAATGGCTATACTTTGACACCTGCTAGTCTTAACCCGTTTGGCTTACGGTCAAAAAAAAAAAAAAAAAAATCAGCTCTCTGCAGCATGGGAAGAGCACTGCCTGGGTTTTAGCTCTTCGGTAAACCGGCTGTGTGAGTCTGAGCAAGGTACATAGCCTCAGTGTACCTCAGTTTTTCTATCTGTAAAATGAGCAACATGAATCCATCTGCTACCAGGAGGACGATGAGCTCACCTCCCACTCTGCAAGGGAATAGAGTCAATCATTTGGGCACCAGAGTTTCCAGGTTAGCATACACTGAGAGTACAGTCACAAGAATACAGAAGGTTCTTGTCAATTCTAGGAAGAGATGAAAGTTTCCAGCCAGCTGCAGAGTTGATGGGCAATTTTTGCAGACAGCCAGGGGCCCCGCGAGGGTAATGGGCTGGTGTGCGGGTACAGAAAAGGGCGGCGCCATCATCCGGGGGCCGGTGGCCATGCCGAGATGGGCAGAGACATAACATGGCTTTATACCAAGGTATGCAGACATCATTTCCTCCTGGAAATGTCTTGGCTTGTCAAAGAAAATGATACCCAGGCAAACTGTTTGTTTGCTGATCTGTCTCCTATTTTTGGTCTAGATCCTATAAAGCAAATCTCTTTGACAGTATGGTTGCAAACATTTCTGTCAGGGTTTCCATCACAAAAAAAGCTCTGGATCCCTTTTAAATCTAGCTTGGTCTCCTCCTTAAATAGAGACACAGATGCTAGTTCTGGAAATGTTTTATTGGAGCTGGGGCCCAATCCTGGGGAACTCAACTTATAGCCAGCCTACTTAGCTGTCTGCCTTAGGGGCTCTTACCTTCATTCCTTTGAAAGTACCTTGGGTGAGGACAGGTTCACCTTTCAAGCCTTTCTGACCAGGAAGCCCCTGAGTAAAATAAGAAACACTTGTGAAGAAATGCGCACACACAGAGAGAATTTTGTTAACAGTATGATCTGATCACACAGAGGACACAACAGCGAGATTCTGGAACTATGTGGTTTGTTCTACGGCTGAGCTAAGGGGCAAAGTACATCCCCCAAACAGGTGCTGAGTCTCAAAGCTATATGCCTGCTTCCCCATCTCCCCAGTCAGGAGTCTGTAAAGGGATGAGAAAGTAGGAGACTTTGACTCTGTTCAGAACACTGATCTGAACATCCACATATAACACACATGTTCATAAGCCTACCGCTCATCTGCTCCACCCCTCACAGGTATGTCACTGACATGGCCTCTGGCTAGGACAGAGCTTAGAGAACTTCGGTAAAGAGCCAGATAGTAAAGAATTTAGACTTTGTGGGCCATATTTGGGCTCTGTCTTGTATTCTTCTTCTCTCATTCTACACAAACCTTTAAAAACTAAGCTGCAGTCATGGGTCACACCGGCCAGTCTGTGGCCCTCCGGGTTAAGAGATATCTACAAAACCATCTCCATCCTGTGCTTCTGCCACAAAACCTCAGCTTCAACGCCTGTCTAAGAGGCTTGGTGTGTCTCACTGTTAACATGGAGAACAGTTCAAAGTACACCGAACCTGACTACCAACCAGACTTTTTACGGTCTCCCTAATGTCTGCTAAAGTTTGTCCTCCTGGGGAAAATCAATGTCCCTATATCTAAGGGGAAGTCAGGATTAGTATTGGAGGTAGGACTAAGCTTTGGGGACTGAAGAGTTGGCTGAATTATGGATTCCTCGAGCTCAAGGATCATAGGTGTGATAGAAGAACAGTGGGTCCCCGAAGCATCTTCTTTCCAGATGCTTCCTGTTTCCCCTTATACTTATGGCCACTCCTTTCATCAAAGAGGCTTGACAGAATATCCACTCAAGATTCAGCAGCGTTAGTAAGGGTTCAGCTTAGTAAAATCTATGCCCAAGTTCCTATTTAGGCTTAAGGGGTGGCTTAGGGACAGGATTAGGTTTTACCCTTGTCCTTTTGGCTGTCAGGATGTTTATTACCTCAAGATTTCTTTTCTCCCTCTTGGGGGCAGCATTTCCTCACTTTGCTGGGTTTCCATTCTCTAAACACAGATGTGATTTGTTCTCCTCTTCTGTTGCCATGGCAGTGTTTGGAGGCCTTTGTGACTCAAACAAGCTCATACTATGTTGGTAATACGTCTTTCTCCAACCCCCACCTCCGCTGCATATTGGTTTGGTCTTTAGATGTCAAGGTCCTTTATGCCGATCTGAGCCTTGTGCTTCGTCTCACTTTCTTATGCGGATACCCACACCCACGACTTGGTCACTGAAGGCAATGGTGCTACTCTTCCAATAAAATACTAACTAACTAATGCTTCAATGAATATAGGGTGCATATATCTTTTTGAATTAGTGTTTTTGTTTTCTTGGTATAAATACCCCGGTATGGAAATAACCTGTCTGTCGATGGATGAATGGATAAAGAAGATGTGATACACACACACACACACACACACACACACACACACACACACAGGAATACTACTCAGCCATAAAAAAGAATGAAATCTTGCCATTTGCAACAACATGGCTAGACCTCGAGGGCATTACACTAAGTGAAATAAGCCAGGCAGAAAAAGACAAATACTATATGATTTCACTGATATGTGGAATCAAAAGCAAAACCAAAACAAATGAACACACAAAACAAAACAAATTTCAGATACAGAGAACAGACTGGTGGTTGCCAGAGGGGAGACTAGGAAGGGGATGGGTGAAATGTGTGATGGGGATCAATAGGTATAAACTTCCAGTTACAAAATAAGGAAGTCATGGGGATGTCATGTACAGCATGGTGACTATAGTCAATAATATATTTTTAAAAAGATTTTATTATTAAGTAATCTCTATACCCTAACGTGGGGTTGCATCCTCCACTGACTGAGCCAGCCAGGTGCCCCTAGGGTAAACAATATTTTATTGCATACCTGAAAGTTGCTAAGAGAGGAGATCTTGAAGGTTCTCACCATAAGAAAAAAAATTCATCGTTCTGTATGGTGACAGATGGTAACTAGACTTAGTGTGGTGACCATTTTGCAATGTATACAAATATCGGATCATTATGTTGTACGCCTGAAACTAATATGATGTTAGATGTCAATTACACTTTAATTATAACAAAGAAAAAGAATGTGGGATAGCACTGGAACAAGACATACTGAAAAAATGCCAATAATTCATGTAGCTACGGAATCTGTCTAATAGTGTGATTTCTAGCTAAATCTATCGCCTCAGTACCCTTAGTAGCTTAGATTATTTCAAGTAAGGTTGACAATGGGCTTGAATGTGTTATTTTTCTCTTCCCAGTCACTTGTAAAAGCAGCCTTGCAAGGGCATGGTATATATTAGACATCCTTCAGATCCAAATATCTGAGCCCTATCTGGATGAATAGAATTAAATAAAAGTGGTGAGAGGAGGATCTAAAAAATGCTCTACCAATCCCGGAACCAAGGGTTATGGGGGTGGGTTGTGGGGGATGGGGGCAAACTATGTCAGTGTAGAGTAGGATTTCTCAATTCTTTCTCACTACGGACACTTTGGGACAGATGAATCCTTGATGTTGGAGGAAAGCCATCTTGTGCTAGTGGTGACAACCAAAATTGTCACTAGTAACTGTCAAATGTTCCTTGGGGGTGGGGAATCACCCCTGGTCAAGAATCACTGGTTTAGACCAAGCCTGCCAAGCCCTTTGAGTCATTATCAGTGCTCCCGTGATCCCACGTAAGCCTTCCAAGTACTGCATTTTCCAATGTCATCTGATGTGGGAACATGTCAAATAGCCCAAGTGTATACTTTGCTCTGAAATGTACTAGAGGCTCTTCACAACCCTGCCAACTCTAAAAGTATCGTTTGAAAAAGAAAAAAAAACCCTCTGAGGAGTGGAGCGTGTGCACGCCCCCCGCAACTGGTATTCTTTAGATGCAGATGCTTAACGAGGTCTCCATAAAAGCAGGGAAAGGCGAAGAATGCCTTTTGAGATAATGGACAAAGATCCGGCAACGTACGGGTGGTCCGAGAAGCCCAGGATAGCCATCAGGGCCCGGATATCCAACAGCTCCTCGAGTGCCATTGCAGCCATCCGGGCCAGGTGGGCCCCTGGGCCCTGGCTGTCCGGGGTGGCCCTGTTCCAAGAGAAAAGAAGGGATCACGTCAGCTGCAGGACTCCGACCTACCCTGACAAGCTCCACAGGAAGAGAAACCAAGTGTGCTGCCCATTGCTGGCTCCTTGTCCACTCCCTTTGCCCTATGAGAACTATGCTCTTAGAGCTTTCGTCCACACTCAGATGTATGGAGCTGATGACAACCCGGGGGGGCCCCCTCCCCGAAGGATTGATGCTTTGATTGGACCCGTGCTGAAACCGAAGGGATCAAGCCTAAAGAGATGGGATACACAGGGTGGTGCAACTTCAACTTCCCGGGGTAAAAAGATGTACTAAGACAGGGCTTAGCTGGCTGGCAGCCGAAGGGTTACCATCAGGGAATCATGCCAGGCCTTGGGACTTCCTCAGAACAGACAGGAACCCTGGCAGCCTGGTGTGGCTCTCTGTATTGGAAAAGCCTGGGGCTTTTTTTTATATGGCTCTGCCTAGGAAAAGATGTTGGCTGTTGGTCAAGAGAGCAGAAGCAGTTTCCACAGCACCACCTCTATGCTTTCGCCTCTTCTCCATACTTGCTACTGAGACAGTTGTTTTGCCGGGGGGATTAGCAATCATTCACATGATTGATCAGAATTCAAGAGTTTCCCAGAGTTGGGCTTAGAGTCCACCTTTTTGTAGGGAACAGATCTTTTAAAATCTGTCAAAAGCGGGGTGTGTGTTGGGTTACGGAGCAAAGAGATGACCTGAAAGCCCAGAAATCTGGACGGGTCAATAAAAGGTTGACTCCAACCCTGCCACATGCACTTTTTAAAGCCAACCATGGATATTTCATAATTTGAGGAAAACGTGCCACACATTCGCAACTCAACTTTTTGAATCATTAGGGGAAACGAGCTTTTGTCAAATTCTTACTGAGAAAATGCTCCATAAGATTTTGATACAGTTTCATTGTTATTACAGTGGTAGGAGATAGTCTACTGATACAAAAGTATGAGTCTAGACTGCTGGACTCAGGGAATGCTAAGAACAGAAGAACGGTCAAGAAACTTATCTTGACAATAAACCTGCTCAGACTCAGGTGACGAATTTTAGCTGTGCTGGGGACACCGAGAACAGCTTACTAAGTCGTCAACATTTTATTCCCAAATGAAATGGCTCTACTTGTTTGCCCTGAAGATCCACGCTCCACCTTCCCCAGATCTGTGCCTTGGGAGGCTGAACTTTATGAACGGTGCTGCCTAGGCTCCCTTTCTCTCTGTCTCCCAGTTGTCTCTGGCCACTGGGAGACACAGGCAGAAGATCAAAGAGCAGGAGGAGAAAGAGCACGGGTTGTTTATTTCCCTCACGCCCTCCCTCCCTGGCCATATTTCAGACAATGGCCACATTTCTCTACAAGTCTTCATTGAGCAGCCACTATTCCTTGGCTCCAGGTCTGACCAGTGTCCAGTGTCCGGTTCCACTATCACTGTTCTTTCTTTCCCCTTTGGGCCTCAGGGCAGCCAAAGCTTTTGTGTCAGCTGCTTTGCAATCCATTGCTGTTGCCCTGAATCATGCCTACATCCTTTAAATATACCCTTCACGCCACTCTCTTCAGTTAATCCTTTCAGGTGGAGTGTCTATTTCTTCCCGGGATCCTGATCGCCACTTTAAAATATCCCAGCCAAACGTGCTAGGGGTTATCGCTCAGCTGGGTAACAGGGGTGAGTTAAGGCAAAGACAATAGGTTGGCTCAGTCCTAGGGACCCACTTTACTCCTTGAGACTTGGTTGTGTTTGACACCAAAACTCTTCCTGACTTCTTACCCCTTGGTATCTACATTTTTTTTTTTTTTAACTTGGGCCCCAATCCTGTGGTTTTCTTGCCTGAATTCCTTTTTTTTAAAAAAAAAATTTATTTATTTTAGAGAGCGAGCACGACGGGGGGAGAGGGGCAGAGGAAGAGAGAGAATCTCAAGCAGATTCTGCGCTGAGTGCGGAGCCCGACGTGGGGCCCCATATCACGACCCTGAGATCATGACCTGAGCTGAAATCAAGAGTCAGATGCTCCATCGACTGAGCCACCCAGGCGCCCCTTGCTTGAATTCCTAATATCTTCTACCTGCAGGATTCCAGGTGGCACCTGTTCACTCTTTCCCCCCCTTAGCTGAATTCTCTGGAATTAACCGCTGGCATTTGACTTAGACCTGTCAGCCTTGTCTTGTTCAGCTGAGGTGACAGCTAAAGCATGTTCTGAGTCAGCCAGACTTGTGTTCCAATCCCAGCTTTGCCTCTCCCCAGCTTGAGCCTCAGTTTCTTCATCCGTAAAAAATGGAGATGAACAATACTACCTCCTAGGGTTGTTGTCAACATCAGAATGAAATGAACAGTTTATGGCTACAATTAAACGAGGCTGTTTACTACATAGGAGCTCAATGAACAGGAAGTCTACTTCTCCCAGGCAAGTCAGCAAGGGTATGCCACCGGGCTGAAGTTCTATCTCCTTTGAATTCTCAGTAGTACCACAGCATTTCAGGCAATGGGCCCCTTCTGGTTTTAGCTAATGATTTTACATATGTGTGTGTCAGTTTTCAAGGGGAACGTAGCTCTTTGAGGGAGGAGACCATGATTCTATACAACTGCAAGGTGCCGAACACACAGGATAAGAAGATGTGCTGTAATCCAGAAAAGCAATGTTCCTGAGAACCCAGATTTCAAAGGGAAAAGTTTCTGTTTGGTGAGTGGTTTGTGTTCACTCTGAAGATATAAATCTGGTGTGTTCAGTTATGAGTCTCTAGGAAGGGAAATGTTTGAGATTAACTCCAGGAGAAAAGCTAAACATACATTGCAAAGGACAACTTGAAAACTTCTGCTCCCAACCTTATGTGAACTGAAAACAGTTGATAAACATACATTTCTTGTGGGTGCCAACAGCTCCAACGCACAGCTGTGATATCATGAAAAACCACAAGCCTACCGCCCCGAGTCTCTGTTAGTCTAATGTTGACTATCTTGATGAATGCGTGTTTGTTCATTCTCCCAACTGGTTGCTGTGCCCCTTGGTGCACAGACTTGGATGATCGTAAAATGATTACTTGCTCACTCATGTTGAAACTACCTACATGGCAGCAACAATGGAGTTTTGGGACCAAAACCAGTGACACATATGTTAGTGATCAGCCAGTATTAAGTGGGGAATCAGATTTGTGCAGTGATCCAGTTTAGTAAGATGTGTTGGGAAAGCTGTTGGTTTCAGCTGACGAAAGTAAAGCGAAATAATTAGTCTGGCTGGGCCAAGGGTGTCTACGCCTTCCTGTGTCTGAGGGAGTCCTGCCAGACTGACAACTGTTGCTTGTGTGGGCAGTAGGGGTTGGAGCCAGTCCCACAGATATTTCCAGCGTTCTAGTATGTGGTGAATTCAGCCCTGGGGTCTCTGAGGCCTCCGAGTGGAGCAGAAGAGGTACTCTGCACTTTTAAGGAAGCTAGATAAGACCATCACACAAGACAACTAATAAATACCGTGGGCCACATGTAATAAGGAGCTAGAGTACATGGAACAGACACCGAGGACTCCTAGGAGATTAGAGATGGAAGGGAGAGGTAAGCAGCAAACAGAAGGTGCCCAATAGATACATCTTGAACTGCTGGAGGAGAGGGAAGGAACAAGGGAGGATAATTTCACGGAGTAAGAGAGTCTTGGAGCCTGAAGCTAAAGCAATCAATGGTCAAAAGCAAACATGGACAACCTTTGGTCAAGGGAAGGGCCAAGGGAGTGGGGACTTCTATCGGGAGCAGTGCATTCATTTGGAAGAATCTGGACACCTGTACCTCATTCTCCCAAGCAATGAAGCCCCAGAGAGAAGTGAGCAATTCCTGCAAGCCCTAGCGCTCTCCTGGCCACACACTGGAGAGAGAAGTATCCAGCTGGACTCTGGGGCATGTCCCAGTTCAGAATTGAAATCAGCCTCTGTGTCACAGGATTCGCTTCCTTCCAGCCCCCATTAAAAAGAGACTGCAGGAGGAAGAGCCCAGTGCTGCTGTAAGCTCCAAATCCCCCACTCAGCTCCACAGGAGGAATGGAAGAGGCGCTCTCCAGCTTTCTCATTTTCCTTACCCACTGGCTCCCAGAAGACACACAATCCGAGCGGAGACTCTGGATAAAGTGCCGATAGGAAGACAGCCAGGGGAAAATGCCAGAGGATGTCATGAAAGGACAGCTAACCCCATCCACTTATGTCCCTGCTGGCCCATTTCTGGGCATTTTGCAGACTCTGCAGTTGGCTAAAATGCAGAATTCTGATGGCCGATTTGTTGATACAGATAACAAATATAAGGAAACAAGACTCTGTCCTCCAACTCCACAACTGTACACTAGAGCTGGAAAGAAAATGGATCAGATGATAATATCTTTTTAAAATATTTTATTTATTTGAGAGAGAGAGAGAGAGAGAGCATACAGGCAGGGAGAGGGAGAAGCAGGCTTCCCACTGAGCAGGGAGCCTGATGTGGGGCTCGATCCCAGGACCCCGGGATCATGACCTGAGCCAAAGGCAGACGCTCAACCGGCTGAGCCACCCAGATGCCCCCAGATGATAATATCTTTGAGGGTAGATCCATACGCTTTTTCTGTATCCCCGTAGTAGAGAGACAGCATCTAGCGAGTGCACGAGAAATACCTACAGACTGGCACAAGGAGGTTTATGCCCCCTTCCTTGATACTAGATGATAACACAGTATAACGCAAGAAGCTGTTAAGTCCAGGATTTGCCAAACTGTTCTTAGATATGCTTCAGAAGAAACCCTTCGAGGTTGTTGGAAGGATAAAAGCAGGCTCTAAAACCTCCCTCAAACAAAGAAGCTCCACTTTTCCCTGATTCGTACACTGAGCTTCCTTCCACACAACCTTTGGGTCTTCTCTGAAAGAAGGCTGAAAACCATTGCTATAGACAAACACAGCCCAGGCTACAGATTAGATATCTAGACACGTGCCAAAAGGCAGAACTAAAAAATGACAGCAGCAAGTTGCAAATACTGTATTTTAAAGGCTGGCAAAATGTTAATCATGGACTCTCCAGTGGTGGGGTAAATAAGGATACAGGGTGAAAATGGAGCAACCAAGGGGTTGGACCAGATAAAATGGGAAAAGGAGATGTCTGTAAGCTCCAAATTCCTCACTTATCTCCAGCAAAACCAGGTCCTCAGGATAAAGGGAAGGGGCTGTCTCTGTGCGATCTTTGGAATAGTCGCTCTGTACAAACTAAAGGGAAATTCACTCTGGAATGAGATAAGGCTGAAGAGAACAAATCACTGGAACAAAATGTATTGAGATAACACTAAGTATTTTTCTGCCTAATTTTATGTATCCTCTAAATATTCTTTTTTTCCTTAATTTTCTTATAATGAGTATGCATGCGCTCTGATGTGTGTCTCCACACATCATCTCCGGTTAAAGCTCCCCTCGACCCACAAGACCTAATTCTTTTTGGCTAACGTATTGACAGTTATGCCCGCACATGTCCCAGCTGGCTGATTTAGTGCTACCTGTAACTAAAGCCCCGGGGAAGTGAGTGCAACCACTTCGCTTCAAGCCTGAACATCAAGCATCTCAACACTTGACCCAGACCACGCTTGTGTGAAACAGGATGTGGTGAAGGCCAAGGTGAGTGCGCCGTGAGGCACGACCTAGAAGTGGTGTTGAAAAATGCCTCTGGGGACATACTCACCGGAATCCCATTGATGCCGAGAAAGCCAGGAACTCCCATGGGACCCTAAAACAAGGAGTAGGAAGAGGAAGGTGTAAGACACAATCTAATTGATCTCCACTAGATTCAGTGGGTTCTTTCACATGATTCATGACCTAAGTTAAGAAGTGTTGTGCACCTCCCTCTCCACATTGTGTCACCTTGCTCCCTACTCCAGGTCCAGGTGATTACTTGCCTCTACCCAAGGTCTTAAATATGTTTGTGTTCTGAGACCAGTTTTTATCTTGAGCAATATGGTGCCAGACCAAAAATAATAGCTCAATATTACATGCTGCCTTGACATCTGGGAAAACTGGGAGGCCTCTAAAGGCCTAGCCCCAAGTTCCCCTGTCTTCTCTGCTCCCATAGATAAGGTCTCCTAGGGAAATGGCCCTCCTTATCAAACAGAGCAGGTGCACTTCCTGCTTATCCCTGAGTCGTGGGTTTCAGTCCCTGATGGCTCATTAAATTATTCAAACAAGCCAACCACAGCCTCCCATGGGAACCAAAGGGCACCTCACCCTTTTGACACTACGAAGGCTACCTCTCACAGCCCCTTCTGGTTTATTCTGTTCCAGAGTGCACCTCCCCCCACACACCATGTGGCCCTGCGTGGTGTGTGGTGTCCTTCTACCCTGTGCTGTGAGTATAGGTGGCTAATAAACCTGATGTCAATCTCTTCCATCCGAGGTCAGGGGTCATGTCTTCTGCCATCCCCAGAACCCTAGGGTGGGAATCCCTCCCTTAACAGTGGGGTGAATAGGAGGTGATTAAAATCTGCAGGGAACATAAACTAAGCTGCTAAACTCAGCCAGCTACCATGACATGATCAATCTCCTTTCTTGCATCTCTTTCCCTACCTTCGTGGCCCAGACTGCTTCCTAGCATTCTGACACTTTGCTTCCCAGTCTCCTTGCTTGGATTCCTGACCTCTCCTGCCCAGCTGATTGAACTTCTGACCTATGCCCACCTCGAACCCACCTGAAATCCCAGCCCAGCAAGCCCACTTGTCCAGCAAGTAGCCAACACATGTGCTTTACGGCTTGCTTTCCATGAGGGTGTCTCTAGAAATGGGTTGATCCATTAGCAGCATATCGTCCAGACTGTTTCTTATTAAAGTCTGTAGCCTGGCACCAAGGGACTCAGGATTAGCATTATTTCCATAAACGAACAGAACTGAGATTTAGAACCTTTCACCTTCATATGTGTGGTCCATTAGTCAAAGAGAAACCAAGCTCTGGTGTTTTTACCTTATCTCCTTTTGGTCCATATGGTCCCAGGGGGCCTGGGGAGCCTCTTTCTCCTTTCAACCCTGCTAAACCACTAGGGCCGGCAAATCCTTGTGGACCTGTTGGACCTTGAATTCCGATTGGTCCCGGTCGCCCCTAAGATGGAGAGAAGGGGTGCAATTAGGCCAATAGAGGACTCAACATCAACACTTCCATTTTCCCATGCACAGAGAACACTGTCATCACTTCACTAAATAATTTTGGCTTAGAGATCTGTGAAGCATGCCAAAGTTCCAGACACAGATCAGAAAAGGCTATTTTCGGGGCTGCTAAGCTTATTTGGATAGAACATATTTTATAAGCACATTTAATAAGATTCATGTGCACCAAGATCCTTCAACTTTGTACTTCTTAGGAGATTAGTTATTCAGGCGGGATAATATTGTCCTCTTCCTAGTTAATGCCAGGCCATCTATCAGATTGTCAAAATAGTGAAAGAACAGAATGCTGGAGAGCATCGTGACATTTTGTAACTCACATTCAAATGGCCAATCCCATACTTGCAGTGAAGTCCAGAAATGGCTAGGCCTAAAGAACATTGCCTTGGGTTGGGGGTGGGGGTTCCGGAGAAGGGAGAAAGATCCAGAGAGGGGAAAACCCAGAAACCCATAGGCTGACCAACCTGCGAAAGCTCATCTTTGTTTGCAGATCCCAGGGCCCCATCACTGCAACTGGAAACAGATGCTTACAGGGAACACACACACACACACACACACACACACACACACACACACTGTTGATTTGTTCCTTCTCTATTTCTCCCTCTTTCCCTTCAACCCACCATCTGTAGAGTGTTGAATGTGTAAAATTCAAGAAGCCTGAGACTATCCATTAAGTATCAATTATGATAGCAAGAGGGAGCAGCTTGAGGATTTTGAATGTGTTAGTTATAAAGTGTCTGCAACAGTTAAGTCTGAGAGTTCAGGCTGACATTTCAAAGCTGACCGAGATAGAGAATTAACTCCAGTGGGTGCAACACAGGCGGGCTAGTCTATCATTTAGAACAAATCCCAGTAGGTACTGAATATTCTTGGCAGAAAGATGAAAACCATTAGTAATGTGCCTTACCTCTCAGAGAACACCACGCCATACCAGGTAGAGAGCCTATTTTCATGAACGTTTCCCATCTCCACCTCTTGGCCCTTTTACTGACTGTCTGCAATTTCCTACAGATCTGCGAAAAACTCAGGAAAGCCCATTAGACATGCCCTTTAATATTCACCTTCAAGGATTACTTTTTAAAAGTCTGGAAACAGGACAGATGCTTTAGGTAGTGGTTAGAGTCACATACTGGGCAAGTGGCTACCAGCTGTGCGGGGCCTTTGGAGTAAAGTTTCCAGTGTCAATTAGGCCCACGAAGACCAATAATTCATCCAAAGAAGTACAAAGATGTTTTTCCTAAGGAGATGCAATTTTCTGGGGGTACCACCCACCACTCAACCTTCCCCAGCACCCAACATATAACTTCTAAAGGGTGCTAGGCTGCAGAGTGCTTAATGGCTTATTTCTGGGAACGATGGAGTGGGATGAGAACTTTCACTTTTTATGCTCTTACCTCCCACTGTTAGAATTTTGTTTGTAATGATTGTCATTTATTACTCTTGTAAGTATATATATATAGAAAAAGATCAATACCAATACTTAAAAAAATAATGCTGGCGGGTTGAGGATTAACAAAGAAATTAACAAAGAGGTCCAAAAAGTAGGCCTAGCTTTCAAGACTAATGTCCACAAAACCACAGCAAACAGTACAGGTCTAAAACAGAGCCTAAGTGGTCCAGGAGCACAAAGAAAGGGTTGGCCATGGAGGGTTTGTGAAATGCTTACGTTCTGTCCATGGCTTGGGGGAGTCATGGCCCACACTGGAAAGGCTGAGGGGCCCCCGACTGAGGCGGGCCTGGAAAGCAAAGAAGGAAAGTTGAAGACTTGATGGAGGAGTGCATAGGGAACCCTCAGAGGTTTGGGGACAGGGGACGAATGGGAGGAAGGCAGCATTTCAGGGCTGAAATTCCAGCCTGCCTGAGGCTGGAACAAGGGAAACAGATAAGAACCAGCTGTTGGGGACGGAGGGGACTGGTTGGTGGGAGGATGGGGCCCAGGATGGGGCCCAGGATGGGCTTGCTGAGGCCGGGTTATTACTAGCAGAGAGGATGCAAGCAGGGCACTGAGTGCTTGAGCCAAATCTGAGGCCTGCCCAAAGCTTTCTCACATCAAGGGATGGGAGGTGGAGAGCACGATAAACCATTGGACTGAGAGAGCAGATTGTGGTGTGGCCCGGTTCCCATCTTGCTTGCATCACTGGGGCCTGAGCAGGGCCTGGCTGGCACAGTCCAACTCTGGTCTCTTGCCCCTGTGAGCACACGCTCAGCAAGAGTAACCAAGGAGACATAGGAGTGAGGTGATTCTAAGGTTGGACTTAACAGGAAATCTGATTCCATCGAGAAAAGGCAGGATTCCCTGGCCCGCTCCCTTTCTCTCGGCTGGCCGGCCATGCTGAATTTGCCACAGAGAGCTTAAAGTGAGTCTCTTAAAGGACTCGTGGATTCTTTGGATTCTACTTCTTTTTCCAAAGGGCCTTCTGAAATGATCCCCCTCGGGGGCATGCGTACCTCCGGGTACAGCCTCTGGGCTGGCCCCCGGCTGGAAAGCTCTCAGACCCAGCTAAGGGCCAGAAGCGGGGCCTGCGGGATGTCTTGAGGCCCCTGAGGTACCACTAGCCTAGAACTGCCTCCTCAGTGGGGCGCCAGGCCCTTCTGGATCATAGGATCCGAGACGAGGACTCTTCCTCCCCGCTGCGGTACCATCATACAGTGGTGCGGAGCACGGCCAGCAGCTGAAGACCACAACGGGAAGAAGGGAGGGACACATTTGATATGTCATAGATATGCTTGCTCGGTGTTTCCAGCTGGATGTTCTTTTTCACTCGTCTCCAACGCACGGGGTTCCTGTCCCTGTGCCCACTCTACTGAGGAAGCTTAACCCTAAATCAATGATGAACTGCCTTTTTTTTTTTTTTTAAATTTGGTCCTCCGAAGAAGCGCTCGGTGGCACCTTTCATAATGGCCAGCAGAGGTCAGTGTGAGAACACAGCAGCTGCAGATAAGCAGGTGGGTGGGTGGGCCTCTCTCACTACAAATAAAAAAGAAATCAAACCCGTGTCAGAGGAGTCACAGAATGTTCGGGCAGAAAGGGCCCTCGGAGACCATTTCATCTAGGTTCTATTTTATACATGGGGGGAAGAAAAAAGAGGCCGAGAGAAGGGGAAGGACTTGTTCGGGTCCCATAGCTAGTGAGGAAAACAGCGTGGGACCCCAACCAGACTGCCGGCTGCCAGTGTGGGGCCCTTTCCCTGTTCGCCAGTGGCAGATGTCCTAGGGGGTCCTTGAGCCTGCCCCCCTTACCCCGGGCCCGCCCCGGGACTGTCCCCATCAGTAGGCTGCGGCAGCCAGATGCTCACACATCATTTCTCCCTTCCTAACTCTGATCATTTCCCAGAGCCAATCTGAAACACCAGCACTGTTGGGACCTGCCATAGCAGAATTTCAATGGGCTTGGACCAATGCCCTGCCCTCATACATGTCATTTATTTTGGCAAATAGACCCAGACAGGGCAGAAGGGACTCCACCCAGTCTTTCCAACAAGCTCTCCTGCCTCCATCTGCTAGGGATTTTAAATATGCGCAGCAGGGTCGAATTCTCCAGAGACTGAGCTGGGACTTGTGCCTGAGGCCAGGAACGGCGGTGCCTGACTGAGGTGCAGGCTGCCTGCTTCCTGCTGACCACAGGGCATTGGGGCTAGCATGCGGTCTCGGGTCACCTTAGATCAGACCACACCCACAGCTCCAGCCCCACATCACTGGGGTAACAGACCCGGTAATGGGTCTGCATATGAAAGACAGTAGTCCCTCCTTATTCGTGGGTATGTGTTCCACACCCTCCGGTGGTGGCCTGAAACCGCAGATAGTACCAAACCTCAATATATATATATATATATATATATATATATATATATATACACACACACACACACACACACTATCGTTTTTCCTCTACACACATACATGGGATAAAGTTTAATTTGTAAACCAGGCACAGGACAAGATTGACAATAATAATAAAACAGAAAAACTATTAACAATTTGCTGTAAAAAAAAAAAAAAGTTATGTGAATGTGGTCTCTCTCTCAAAATATCTTACTGTTCTGGACTCACCCTTCTTGGGATGATGTGAGGTGGTAAAATGCCTACGTGATGAGATGGCGTGAGGGGAACGACATAGGCGCGGTGACGGAGCGGTAGGCTACTAGTGAATAGGTCAGAAGGAGGATCATCTGCTTCCGGACCACGGTTGACCACGGGTAACCGAAACCACGGAAAGCAAAACCGTGGAGAAGGGGAGACTGTTGTGGTACACAGGCGCAGAAAGAGCCTCGAAGAATCATAAAAGCACACGCCTCAGACTAGGCACTAGTGTGAAACGGAGAGGGGGCTGGCTTTTCCTTATTAGCCCCCTTTCTGTCTTTTTATCCCTTCCTGAAGTTTCCAGTGTCCTTCTCCCATCAAATTAAAATTTAAGCCCGTGGAAGAATCTGAAACTCATTGCCACTGAGGCATAAATGACTGACAACAACTTAGAGCTTTACTTCTCCCCAAGGGGATTTGTATTTTAATGGAGAGCAAAGCATTAAGCTAGGGGATGCAAATGATATTTATGAAGCAGAAGGGAAAAGGGAGCGTGTGCAGGCTTTCCTGAGGATCCAATTCTAAAGCAGGAGGCGGTGTAGTGTGGTTACCTGGTATCGTGGTGCTGGATCTGGAGTCAGACAGAGCGGGAGTCAAATCTCCTTACTGCCATGTAATAGCTAGGTGACCTTGGGCAAGTGACGTAACCACTGAGTCTCTAGAGCTCTAAGAAACAATAGCTCTGGTGTAGGGTTATTGTAGGCATTTAAGTGAGTTAATCAACGCCTGGCCGGTAGCATGAAAGTATCTGTTCCCTTCCCTCTTTAGGTATCATTTACGGTAAAATGGAAAGTTATGATTGAGTATTTTTTTTAAAGATTTTATTTATTTATTTGACAGAGAGAGAGACAGCGAGAGACGGAACACAAGCAGGGGGAGTGGGAGAGGGAGAAGCAGGCTTCCCGCCCAGCAGGGAGCCCAATACAGGACTCGATCCCAGGACCCTGGGATCAACCTGAGCCCAAGGCAGACGCCTAATTAACGACCGAGCCACCCAGGTGCCCCATGACTGGGTATTTTTAATGTTCGTTCTCTTAAGTTTAAGTGGGAGATGCACAGATATCATTGAGAAACTCTCTTTGGGGCAGGGATGTGTGCCCTGGAATGAATGAGCATGTATGCCAGCACCCCACATCTATGAGAGCACTGCCCCCCTTACTTGGTGTTGGTGTCTTGGCTCTCCTGGGCACTCAGCTCTTCAGTGTCTGCTCATTCTCCTAAAGGAACTTCCTCTACATGCTAATGACTCCCCAGTCTGAACCTCCAGCCCCGATTGCTCTTCTCAGTATACCAGATCCTTATAACTAATGGTTCACCAGGCCTCTCCACCTGGATATACCATCCCAAACTCGACATGACCAAAGCTGAACTCATCATCTTCTCCTCAACCCCATTCCTGAAACCAGCTCCTTCCTCTTGAGTAAATGGAACTAACTCAGCAAATGACAGTCTATCCACAAAGTTGACTAAATCAGAAACTCAAGGGTTCTCCATGACCTCTCTTCCCTCATCTTCTGCATCCAATCCACCAGCAATGACTGTCAATTCCACCTCCAAAATGCAACTCAAACCTGTCCATTTCTCTCTATCCCCATGGTCTTCATCCAGGTCTTCCTCATGTCTCCCCTAGAGTGTTGCCATAGCCTCCCAATTGGTCTGCCATCCTCCAATCTTGCTTTACTTTCTTTTAGCATCCTGTCCCAGGGCCTTTGTACATGTCTCTGCTCTCCTAGTTAGCTCCTATTTATCATTCAGGCTCCAAGATATCAGCTCCTCCAGGGGCGCCTGGGTGGCTCAGTCGGTTAAGTGTCTGACTCTTGATTTCGATTCAGGTCATGATCTCAGGGTCATGAGAGCAAACCCTGCATTGAGCCCTGCATCGAGTCCCACACTGGGTGTGCAGCCTGCTTAAGATTCTCTCTTTCCCTCTCCCTCTAGCCTTCATAACCCCCTCACTCGCTTGCTTGCACATGCTCTTTCTAAAAAATATTTTAAAAATTTAAAAAAAAATTAAAAAGATATCAGCTCCTCCACGGAGCCTTCCATGATTACTCCCACCTCACGGAAGGGGCTAGATCTCCTGTTTGTGTCTATACCCCCCAACAGATTGAGCTCCTTGAGGACAAGTCATGTTCTTATTCCCCCACTGAATCACCTGCACTAAGTACAGTGCCTAGTACACAGTGGGAGCTCAGTAAATGCTGAATGAAGGGAGAAATGCATGAATGAATATGCACACTGAGAAGCCAGCGGTCAGGCACAGCAATACCTTTGTTGGAAGTCTAGATAGCCACCCCAGAGTGCAATCGAGAACCATCTGATCACAGAACCGCAGAAAAGATTGCTGCACAAGACTTAGGAACTCACCCCGTTCAGGATGGAGAAGCTGATGCCCAGCAAGGGAAAGGAACTTAACCGAAGTCCATACAGTATCAACTCTACATATAAAGGAAGGGAGAGGATGGGGCAACAAGACCAGAGACACGGAACCCAGTGAGGAGGCTGTGACCTCCTGAAGAGAAATAATGGTGACCTGGACTAGGTTCCTGGCAGTGAAGACAGGGAAAAGAGAGATCTGAGAGTGATTTCAGAGGGTAAAAACCATACACTGTAGTGCTAGTTGGAATTGGTAGGTTAGACAGAGGGAGGTGTGAAGGATGACTCCCAGGTTTCTTGATCGGGCAACTGAGTGGATCTCCTCACTGACATGAGGAAGCCTAGGGGAAGAAGAGTCTTGGGTAGAAGATGAGGAGTCCACCTTTGGAGAAGCGGGGATTAAGATACCTGGGGACCATGTAGGGAGATATTCTGCACCTGTTGCTCTCACTAGACCGAAGGTCTGAGAGGGCAGGGTGCTCAGTTGACACCTTTACCATGGTATCTCCAGAGATGCCATGTCTGCTATGGAGTAGACACTCTATTTTGAGGTGCATCCGTGGAATGAACGGAAATACAGAATTAAATGTGCACTTGGGAATCTTCGCGAAGGCCACCCCCAAGTCTCATTAGCTAGGGGAAAAATTAGATGAAAAGACTTTGTTGTTATCCTGGAAAAGCCCTGAGTGGCCTTTGGGGAAAATGAAGCAGAGATCCCTGACCTCCAGCCTAGGAACTAGATGGCTTGAACTTACGTTCCAACTTGAATTCCCATCTTAACCATAGGGCTGGGGAGGAGGAAATGCAAGAACTTATCAGACTCTGGCCTGAGTAGTTGGAGTCTCGCTCCTAGCCATGAAATATGTGGTAAGAAAGAAACTAATGCTAACACCCCCAAGGGCAGAATACTTAAGACACTTCCGGCTGCTTCTCCTTTCACCGTTCCTTTGGAAGATCACAATACATCTGGGTGGTAGGCTGAGGGCACCAAACTGCATAGCAGTTAGCCAACTGGGCTTGCTAATGTCATTCAGTTGGTCAGTGGCAGAGCTGGGATCAGGGCCTCCCAATCAACTCTGTGCTCCTTCTGTTGCAACATATGGGGGTAGGATAGCCTTCCACAGAGGCCTACACTCCACTCTCCTAGTAATAGCACTAATGGGCCAGCATTGTGTGCAGAAGTAAATAAGGGAGAAAGAACACCAGTAGGCGAAGAACAGGTCTAGTGTATGACAAAGACTCGTATCATCCAGATAGACCCATTTTGTAGCCAAGAAAGCCCTGGTTCAGCTTGATGAGGATAGCATCACCCACAGTTGGCCAGCAACCTGTCCATCCACATACAGACCTACCTACATACATGAATGGTCATCAGTGTCTAGCAAAGTGTGAACCTCCCAAATGGTTAGCGTCTGCCACAGCTAAGAAGCAGTATCAGAGGCTCGCCCTCAACACTCAAAGGAAAACACATTTATTTTCTAGTTCTTAAGCTATAATCAGTGTTTGAAGCAGCCAGCCCAGGCATGAAGACATGCATCTACACGTTTTGTTTGCAAAGACACACACACACCCATTCCAGTGGCTATTGTGAGCTTGTTGAAATGTTCGGAAAGACACCTCCCTGAGTGATAAAGTTAACTCTTACTAGGCAACACTCTGCATCCCTCCCTTCTACATGTTCATTCACATTTCTCTTCTATTTTTTTTTTAATTAAAAAAATTTGGGGGGGGGGTGCCTGGGTGGCTCAGTCGTTAAGCGTCTGCCTTGGGCTCAGGTCATGATCTCAGGGTCCTGGGATCGAGCCCTGCATCGGGCTCCCTGCTTAGCGGGAAGCCTGCTTCTCCCTCTCCCACTCCCCCCGCTTGTGTTCCCTCTCTCGCTCTCTCTCTGTCAAATAAATAAAATCTTAAAAAAAAAAAAAGAATGACTTTTAAAAAAAATTTTTTTTAAAGTAGGTTCCATGCCCAACGTGGGGCTTGAACTCATGACCCTGTGATCAAGAATTGCAAGCTCTACCAACTGAGCCAGCCAGGGTCCCCTAACATACCTCTTCTAAAACATAATAATGACCTTCTTTCTACCAAGTACTTACTAAATCCCATCTCCTCTAATCCATCTCTCTAATAGCCCCAATGGGTGGGTATTAGACTTATTTTACAGGTGAGGAAACTGAAATCCAAATACAGAGAGGGTAAGAAACCTGCTTGAGGTTACACATCAGACAATGGCGAAGCTAATTTTGGTGATACGAAAGCCTCTGCTCCCACCAAGCTACATCGCCTCTCTGCATCGAATAATGTTCTGAATGTAGAATCCCAAACCCACTTGAAAAGGGGCAATGAGAGCTACTCTGGGCAGAAAATACCGTCATTTTCATTGCTAGCAGAACAACTGATCTCAACTGGCCCAAATTTCTCACTGGAACAGGTAACATTTAACAGAAACTCAATGGAATTAATAAATTAAGTCCTAAAAGGCAGTTCAAGGTATGACACTTCCCAGATTTTTTTTTAAAAAAACGGGGCGATATCTTTTTAATTTCTTCCCGCCTCCTCCTGTTCGTCCCCCTCCTCCTCCTCCTCCTCATTTTTTAATTGTTCCACAGTTAAAATGGCCTCCTTAATTGCTCTGTGGATTATGGACAGTTTACTAGGCTCATGAAGACAAATTCTGATGTGCTATGAGTCCTTAATGCTAGCATATTAAATTAGGAGCAGAAAAGGGAATAGAGGCACAGGATACTAATTTGATGATCATTGTGCTAAGCAGAAATTGGAGAATTTTGTCTTTAAACGTGTTATAGTTTCCCTTGCCCCCGGGGAATGCCAATAATTGTTAAAATAGGATGAAGCAGAGATGTCTGCTAGATAGAAGCAAATAAGTTGATGAAGAATTTTCAGGTCTCATAAAACGACATCAGAAACCAGACCAGACTTTTGTGTCAATATCGTAACTGGGAAATCTAAGAACCAAAAATCAAATAAAACTATAACTATGACCAATAACAAGCCATTAAAAAAAACAAAACAGAACAACCACTCTTGTAAGCATTACAGATAGTTGAATGAGCCCCCCACACCCCTTTGAATGGGCACAGAGTCTATACAAAGAGCCCCAGTGTACTACAAAGCATGTACTGAGTTTCTGGACTGCATGAGAAAATAAATATGGCTCTTCTTGGGACGAATTTCACCTAAAACTGATAGATGTGTCAGAAAAACTTGAAATCCTTACTTTGCCATAATTTTGTTTTCCTTCTTTGAATTTAGAAGGCAACTTGTGTATGATTTGATGGCCCAGGACTCTTAAGAAAGCCTTCTAATAAACTTGGATTGATGTTGTCATTGCTTCTCAGAAAAACCTCCTGTTTAAAACAGAATCTTGACATGGAGCACTGGGTGTTATGCACAAACAATAAATCATGGAACACTATATCTAAAACTAATGATGTAATGTATGGGGATTAACATAACAATAAAAAATTTAAAAAAAAAAATAAAAAATAAAAACCAAAAAAAAAAAAAAATAAAAAAAAATAAAACAGAATCTTGAGGTTTAGGTTCTATTCCCCGTTCTCACTTTCTAGCTGGATGATCTTGAGAAAGTCAATTGATCTCTAGGCCTTAGTTTTCTCATCAGCAAAATAGAACTATTATATGCCCCACCTACTTCCTGGGTTGCTTGGAGCATCAGTTAAGACAGTGTATGTGAGAGGGGCTGAGGGTTTATTCTATCGACAAAGCTTTGCTTTGGGGGAAAAATAAAACTCTAATAACCAAACTCCCAATTTTTAAAAACGCCCATTTACTAGGTTTATAAGGCAGGAAGCTCTGAAATCAATAAAAGGCTCACGAGGAGGAGGTTTCAGTAGGTAAAAAAAAAAAAAATTGAATGAAATGAAGAGCAGAATTTAAAGCTGAGAAAGGTGGGGACAAATTGACTGTCTAGCACAGGATTCTAATTATAGTTTAAAAATGATTGGACCTGCACTATCATCTTATTATTGTAGTTTTTTAAAATGTGGTTTAAAATACATGGTTTAATTACAACCCGAAGCTGATCTTTTTCTTTTAGCATTTCTAGCAGAAACATAGCCATGGTTTTATTAGAAAAATCAAAGTGAAACAGGACTTGCCAGGAACTCACTTGACAGCAATTTTTGCTGCAGTGTATCTATTCCATTAGACAACAAGGAATACTTGTGGCCTTTTTCTCTGACACAATAAATTACCCATCATTGATATACTGTACAACCTCTGGCCCAATACTGAGCTGATGTGAGCTGATTGCCTCTGGATCAATACTGGCTTCCCCAAGTTTCTGATGAGCAGCCATCAAGGTTTGGGAGTTGGAGGGAACATGGAGTAACCAACTACTGCTCTTTAAACAGAAGAATAAAAGGAAGGTAGGATCAAAGAAATTCCCTGTTGGGACCCTTGCCAAAGAGCTCAGGGAGCTCTGAAAGGGGAGGGAAGGGCATGGAAGGGAGAACAACTTACTCACATAGTCTCAGTGGTTCTCTGGCAGAGCCACACCCCTGTATTCATTTAGAACCAGAGGAGGATTCAGATCCACACCCATGCAGATAAAGAGATACACATTCCAACCCAAATATATAGGCCCGTAGGCACAGGAGGCTGTTAAAATGGCAGGGCTTGCTGGTATTCTGGCATAGTCCACCATATACCTCTCAGCCAGCCATGGATTTGAATTCCAGAAGCTAGGATGATTTACTTCTCCCCCACCTATGCAGTAGTCCCTAACGACAAGTAAAGTCATCCACACAGACACGTACAAGCCAAAAAGGATATGGGAAGGGGGTCTGGAGAGCAAGGGTTCCACAATCCTGGTATCTTTTCCTTTTATGTGATGGTTAATTAGAAGCTGAGGTGAAATCTAGCGCTGTGTGCAATAGGAAAGACGGGCCATAGTGGTGATGGCAGCTGTGGTACAGATGAGAAGTAGAAGCTCCAGAAGCATAGTGGCATCAAGAATAAGAGCTACAAGGGGCGCCTGGGTGGCTCAGTCAGTTGGGCATCTGCCTTCAGCTCAGGTCATGATCCCAGGGTCCTGGGATCGAGCCCCGCGTTGGGCTCCCTGCTCAGCTTGGAGCCTGCTTCTCTCTCTCTCTCTCCCTCTGCCCCTCCCCGCTGCTCATTTTTTCTCTCTCTTTCTCTCAAATAAATAAAATCTTAAAAATAAAAGAATAAGAGCTACAAGCTTGCATTGGAGAGGTGATTCAGATTTCCAAGTGTTTGCCCATCCACAACTCCATTTAATGTTCATAATAACCTTGTCCTCGAACTAGAGAAAATAATTGAGGCCCAGAGGTTAATGAACTTGTCCATGGCCACACAGATTATGAGCAGCACAGCCAGACCTTCTTACTCCCAGTCTAGTGCTCTTTCCTCTACTCCCTTTATAAAGTGATGGGTCAATTCTAGGTTAAAAAAAAAATTCCCACTACCATGTCACGTAACTCCACCAAAAACCCTCGTTCTGGACCTCATCGAGTCTTCCTGATTCTTCCCTTCATCTTTCCTGATGCCCAGTGGCACCCTTAGTAACCCATTAAGTAGATGCACCAAGGACAAAGAACCCAAGTCAATCTACGTGGTCCCCTCATAACTTAACCAATTTAGTAAACATTTGTTGAGTGCTTACTACGTGTCAGCCACGGTACTCCATGTTGGGAACTCAGAAAGAAACATACCATGGACTTTGCCCTGGAGACGTCCGTCTGAGTCAGAAAGATGAGTTATGTACACACACGAGTATGTCATAAGGCAGAGGAAGACAGGAGGGATATGACTCTGAACCCAACCAAAGGATGTTGATAAGTTTGTCTTAGAAATAGAGGAGGGCCTTTTATTCCTCCAAAGGAAAGAGTGGAGGAGGATGCATTAAAAAAAAAAAAAAAAAAGGCCCAGGCCAAGTTTTGGTGAGAGGTAAGTGGAGAAAGTCCATTTCAAATGGACCTCCATTTTCGCAATGTCGGAAGCGAGGTTACATTAAGAGTGAGGGTAGCTGAGGCTCAGCTGGAGAGGGCCGGGAGGAGATGCTATGGGGGACGTGGCAGAAAGTCAATTGTTAGAAAAGTGTGAAGGGCTGCCAAGCAGCCCTGGGAGCTCTGCTGACACTAGAGAACATGCTTTTGTCGAGGAAGCTTTCCTCAAACAATACTTTGGCAGCCCAGGACCTGGAGCAGGCAAAGCAGGTGGTGGGGGTTTTCCAGGCTTGGGCTCTAGCACAGACCTCAAAAGTACTGGGGGTGAAGATGGGGGTGGGGGAGACGGATAGGTCCAATAGGAGGATGTGAGAGCCTTGTTGACATCGCTGATCTTGGGGTCCAGGCTGGAGAATGATCCAGAAGCGAGCTAGCAATTCCTGATAAACAAATTACTGACTAGAAAAGCTGGCTTTGCTCAAAGCGAGAAGTCTGAACTAGCTGTAGCTATGAATTAGGAAGAGCACTGAGGACTTGAGTCAGTGCCGTCAGGACAAATCGGGAGCCAGAGAGCACAACCTGGAGATTCATGTGTGGAGAAAAATCCACCGTTAGCCATGCCAGGCCACACGTACCGAAGACTAAAGACCTTGTAGTTGGGTCTAGCGCCCAATTCGAAGGGCGATGGCTTTAGCCAACGCAGAGTCCACGCCATGCGTAAGGGGGGAAGCAGGCAGCTCACATGCTCACAGCTCACTCTACCTTCCCCACCTCTAGAGTGTCATTTACATTTTTGTCACATCGTGCTCTGCCCAACTGTTCCCTTAGTGACAGTAGCAATGTCTTGCAGCAATGATCTGCTTCCCAGAGAAAGCAGAGCTAGGGATGAATCAGGAAACTCTTCTGAGAGGAATCCAGGTGGGACACTGGGGAGGGAAGCAAAACTAGCCAAACCTTAGGACCTGGGGTAGAAAAAGAGATTAAAAAGCTGCCAGCCAGTCCAGGGGCCTGGTCTGGGGAGGTTAACGGGGCAACAGGCCCTATGGCCCCTTACCTCTCCATCCATCACCACTTTTTTTTTTTTTTCATTCTCTGGTTTCATGAGGTTTTTCAAAGCTTCTAGGTCTGGCGCCAGCAACGTCACAGAAAAAGTTAACAGAGAATTCCGCAGAGATAAAGTCCCCAGTGAAGCCTGTCCTAGCCAAGAATAGTGACTGTTGTCCCCTCAGGCTGAGTGGTAAACAAACCTTCGAGTGCTTTCTTTCCCCTTCAAGGCTTTGAGAGCTTCAGGTCCTTTGGCCTGAGAACCCAGCAGCTAATTGCTTCTCTTGACTTGCTGACTGACAAAGAGAGGTGTGTTTAGTCCAGTTTTAACCATTCCCTGGAACTCAGAAGAAGAAAAGAAAGTAAGGGGGGGGGGCGAAATGCGGGGGAGCTCTAGTAAGGCCATATGGGAGAGGGAAGATCTCCCAAGGGTGAAGTGAAGGGGCATGACTAGGGGAACGTTTGAATCAAGGTGTAGAGCAAAGCTTGCTTTCAATGAGCAATTGCCAGGTAGATGGCACCAGGGCTCAGGGGAGCCCTCCTATCCTACCCTACTCTAGTAACTACCCTTCCTCCCCCTTATATCTTCTGGACTGGTTGCTTTCCTTCAGTCTTCAAAACATGCTCTTGTCTGCCTGATGCCAAAAAGTAAAACAAAAATCTTTCCTCCCACCCCCTGACCAACGCCATCTCTCCACCACTGTGTCTTTTTTTTTTTTTTTTTTGGAATAAGAACCAAGTTCATTTCTTGCATTTGAAGTATTCCTCGATGACATCCTTTGCCTAAGACTCTTTGCCATAGTCCTTAACCACCACACAACTGCAACCAACCACTTTACGGGGCTTTCCCTCTCTGTCAATTTTACAGAGGCCTACCCATTCCCCTAGTTTCTTGTTGTCATCAACCTTGTTAGGTTTATTTGGTGTTCAGCACAAAGGGCCTCCACCAACTTGACATACATAGGCTCATCACAGTTGGATGCAAGCACACAAAGATGGGCTTGGCGCTTGTCTAAGGCTTTGGCAGCTTCGCGAATTCCACGTGCCAGGCCATCGTGGATGAGGGAGGTCTTCAGCACCTCTTGTAAACAGTATTAACGTCCATTACACCTCCGGCAGCAATGCCTTCCTCGACCATGGATAACACTCCACCACTGTGTCTTTCCAGAACACACTTCTTGATAGACTAGACAACACTCACTGCCTCCACTTCCTCTCTTACCAATCTTCCCAATTCCTGGCAGTCTGAGCCTACCAGTGCCTCCTTCTTGAAAGCATCCTCTGGAAAGTCACCAGGAAACTGGAAAGTAAATTCGAATCCCATAGACCTTCTTTGTGGCTCTTGTCCTTGCTGAACACTCTTTTCCCTTCTGCAACCATCTCCTTGGCTTTCCCTGCATGACACTATGGGTCCTCCCGTCTTTTATCATCTCAGTCCTCTTCACGGGCCCCTTCCCTTCGGCCCCAAGGCTCTTGCTCCTTTCTCGGTGATTCTATCCACCTCCTGAAACTTTTACTATCTCCTCTATAAAGATGAGACACCACTCTAATTTATTTCTCAGGCCCTGTCAATTTCTCAAGTCCATGTCTACACTCCCCTTACTGGTCCCCTTAGGGACCAATAACAAAAGCTTAGCTCAGTCCCTCATTAGCTCTCACCTGGATAACAACAGCCTCTGGAGTTCTGTCTGCATCCAAACATTGCTGCCAATCTAACACGCTGGACAGTAATCTTGCTAGATCTGATCGTATTGCTCTTCTGCTCAAAAACTGTAAATCACTCCCTATTATTTTCATTTTTTTTTTAAAGATTTTATTTATTTATTTGACAGAGAGAGACACAGCGAGAGAGGGAACACAAGCAGGGGGAGTGGGAGAGGGAGAAGCAGGCTTCCCGCTGAGCAGACAGCCCGATGCGGGGCTCGATCCCAGGACCCTAGGATCATGACCTGAGCCGAAGGCAGACACTTAACGACTGAGCCACCCAGGCGCCCCAACTCCCTATTATTTTCAAAATAAAATCCATACTCCTTAACCAGGCATTGAAAGCCTTTCACCAGTCAGCTCCCACCTGTCTTTGCAGGCTTATTTTCCACAAAACACCCCTGGCTGCCCTAGACTCCAGGCGTGAGTCTCCTTGCTGATACTGAAAATCCATCCTGTACTCGCTCACCACCTGGCTTCACCCAAGTGATTCCCTTGCCGAACATACCCCTCTTTTCCACAACTCTCTCCCAAGGCTCTATCTTTCATTCAAAGCTCAGCTCAAATCTGATCTCTTTTCAAAAGACTTCTCAGATTTCCCTGGTTGGGGTTATCATCTCCCTTCTCGTAGCACGTAAAAATTTTTTGTGTGTGTTGTTTGGAACTCAGCTGTAGAGAGCTGAGTTAATCACACCCCTCAGTTCATGGCAAAATACTATCATTAGTCCATATAAGGTCCCTCCTTTTATTGTATTACTTTCCTTCACCCAAACCTCCATTCTCATTCTTGTCCCCTCACATGGACCTTCTATAATGCATCGGATGTAAGTCCAGGATATAGATAGATAGATAGATAGATAGATAGAAAGATAGATAGATAGATATGTATCGTTGTTATTGGTGGTGGTGGTGGTGTGTGTGTGTGTGTGTGTGTGTGTGTGTGTAAGTTGATGTAACTATTATTGGGCCACAGATCTTCTATTTCTTATCTTTTCACAAGAATGTATTCAAGATCTCTTTGGTATTTGCACAACTACTTTCTGGCTTCTAATCCTTGTTAGTATGCAGTCACCACACTTTACATGTGTGTTTCCCCACTGATGGATGCCTAGTTTGCCTCCAATCCCTTACACAAAGGATTCTGTGATAAACAAATGATTCTGTGATAAACATCCTTGTAAGCATCCCATTTTAGAACCCCGGAGTGGTTCCCCAGGACACATACTCAGGAGTGAGTTTACTGGGTTGTAGGAACATATCCGTTGTTACTAGCAATACGTGCCATCTCATTGCTCTTCAAAAAGCTAGACCAGCTTACACTCCCATGAGCAATGCTGAGGATTCCTTTTTCCCCACATGCTCATAAACGCTTGGTGTTATCTTTTTAATTTTTGTCATTTGGATGAGTATAACTTGGTATCTCGCTGCTATTTTGATTTGTATTTTTCTGAATACAAGCTAGATCTATCATCTTTTCATATGCTTGTTAGCCAATCCAGTTTCCCCTTCTGTGAGCTGTCCATTCTGTGAATATGCTTTGCCTCTTTTTTTTCCTGTTGTGTTTTCTGCCTTTTTCTTGTTCCTTGGACGTTCTAGATATCAATGCCTTGCCAGGTTTAGACATTACAAATATCTTCTCCTAGTCTAGCATCTGTTTGTCAACTTTGTCTAGGATGTCATTGATTGAATTGAAAGCCTTAAGTTTGATGTAGTAAAATTCATGACTTCTTTACCTTCTTTTCTGTACTTCAGGGTCTTATTTATGAAGTCCTATACCATCTCAAACTATAAAGAAAGTCTCCTTCATTTATAGTTTTACTTTTCACGCTTAGGCTTTTAATCTACCTGGAAGTCACCTTTGTATGTTATATGAGGGTAGCAACCCAACTTTACTTTTCTCCATATAGCAGTGCTTCTCAAACCTTTTCACCTCATAGCACAGAGAGAATATGATAGTATATTCTTGGCATAATGTGGGAAACTGAAGGGGCTGCTCATGGCCAGAGGGGGAGGTTACCAGCTTGGGAACTCTGGCCATGTTAGAGGTCCTGCCTGGTCATCCGAAGGATCAAGGGGATCAATAATAGCTCTACATTCCTGTAATCCATGTGTGGCTTTCGGAGTGACACACTGATTGAGAAACTCTGTCGCACGGTGATCCACTCTTTCTAATACCAAACAATCCATCCTTCCCTTGCTGTGAAATTGCATTGATATTATCATATTTCTGAGCTCTATATTCTATTCCTTTGTTTTATTTGCCTTTTATGGTGCCAGTCCTACAGTAATTTATTATTATTATTATTATTTTATCTGTGCAGTATGTCTCAAACTGTAGAAAGGCAAGTCTCTATTCTTTTTCAAAATAGACTTAGATATTCACACATTTATTCTTCTATATGCATTCTAGAATCAGTTTTTTCAGGTTCCTTAAAACATCCTGCTGGAATTTTTGTTGGAAGGGCACTGAAGTGGTAGATTTGGGAGAAACTGACATCTGTACAATGATAAGCCATCCCATTCGTCCGTATGGTGTCTACCACCCTTTAGTCAGAGATTTTTATATCTATTAGTAGAATTTAAAAACTTTATCTATAAAAAGTCTAATATCCTTTTTGTTAGATGAATTACTAACAACAAAAGATATGTTACAGGTTTTCTTTTTTGTTGTTATTGTGAATGGTGATTTTATATACAGAATTTCGTATGTCTGTCATTATATTCAGAGTGTGCACTGAACTAGAAGTCCATGTCCAAAGGCCTTCCCTAATTGGGCTTGGGGCATCTGAAGACAGGCCTTTGATTCACCTTTCGCCACAGTAAGTGCTCACTTAAATGTTGTTAGTTAAACTGAATAGAGGGGACTGCAAAGTACTTCAGAATGCTCTGGAAAGGGGGTATAGCTCAGTGGTAGAGCATTTGACTGCAGAATGCTCTGGAAATTACCATCCATGTAATTTTTCTGACAAAAATGCCATGTGATTCTCATTTAAAACTAAATGCCATGTTACTTCAAATTAGATGCTGAAGGAAGGAGAGGGAAGGAGGAAAAACAGATTACTGCAAATGTATAGTTTTGACTTTTGAACCATGTTAATGTTTTATATATCCCACCCAAATTAAATTAAACTATAAAAGAGAGAGGGGGAAGGATCTTTGAAATTGAATAGAAACCCCAACAAATGGAAGTTAATTGTGGTGGGTAATAACTGAGAGGGGGCATATATATGGGAGACTTCTGGGTGGGGATAACGTTCTGTATTTTGATCTGCTTGTTGCCTACATTGGGGTGTTCACGTTGTAAAAATTCCTTTTGCTGTACACTTATGATTTGGGCACATCGTATTATAATGTATAATTTAAAAGTAAAAAAAAATTAAAAGACGACATTTACAGGAGGATCATGAGGAATATAAATGTATACAAAACACTTAATATAGTGCCTGAACATAATAATAACATCGAGTATTTACTGTATGTCACCCTTGTGCTAAACACCTCCTAAGAATGGTCTCATTTAATGCTCGGGGCAGTCTTACAAAGGAGATACTATTATCATCCACACTTGATATGTAAGGGAAATGAGGCAAAGAGAGGTTAAATTACTACTCACAGTCATATAGTTGGAAAGTGGGAGAAGCCCTAGTCAAAGCCAGGTTTCTGCAATCTTAACCCCTATGCTGAAGTGACATTCAGTAAATAGTGCTATTGTGATGTTTTATATATTTAAAAAATATAAACCAAATAAAAGACAATCAAATATGTATTATATAAAATATATAAAAAGTATATAATAAACATATTTATTATATATACATATATATGTGTATATACATATACATATATATATATATATATATATATATATATATGCATGTGTGTGTGTGTGTGTGTGTGTGTGTATTACCGTTTAGAAGCCTGAAAGAAAAGCACCCTCTGGAGAAGAAAAGGGTTCTAGATCTTGCTGCCTTCTGTCAGATTGTTTCTACTGCTCATTCCTACCTCCTTTTCAAAATGATTCATAATAGAATCAATTTTTTTCTTTTTAAAGATTATTTATTTATTTATTTATCAGAGAGAGAGAGCACAAGCAGGGGGAGTGGCAGGCAGAGGGGGAAGCAGGCTCCCCGCTGAGCAGGGAGCCCGATGCAGGGCTCAATCCCAGGACCCTGGGATCACGACCTGAGCTGAAGGCAGACGCTTAACTGACTGAGCCACCCAGGTGCCCCATCAATTTTTTTTAAGTAAGCTTTACACCCAATGTGGGGCCTGAACTCAAAACACTGAGATCAAGAGTCACATGCTCTACCAACTGAGCCAACCAGGCACCCCCCAGTTTTTTCTTTTTTAATAAACTTTTTTACTTTGGAACAATCTTATATTTATAGAAAACTTGCAAAGATAGCAGAGTTCCCATATACTCCACACGCCCATTACCTGGTTTCCCCTGATGTTAACATCTAACATAATTATTGTACATTTATCAAAACTGAAACATTAACATTGGTATGATACTATCAACAAAACTCCATACTTTATTCAGAGTTCGTCAGTTTTTATACGAATTCCCTTCTTCTGTTCCAAGAGCCAAACCAGGATACATCATCACATTTAGTGAAATGCATTACATTTTAAAAGTTGTGGTAAAAATGCACACCTTACATTTACCATTTTAACCCATTTCAAGTGTATAATTCTGTGGCATTAAGTACATTTACATTGTTGTGCAACCATCACGACCACCCATCCCTAGAACTTTTTCATCTTTCCCAACTGTAACTTGTAAAATGCATTTTTACAACCAAGAAAACCTATAGTCCAGAGTAGCTGGAGCCGGAGAGAAACACATACAACCATGCAATTAGCAACTACGTTGTACAAGACCAGACGGAGAGGTTGATTGACATGGAAACCATGGAAATAGCTAAGTATAAGCAGTACGTATAGGAAACATCTAGATGGGGTTATGTTACTCACCATACAATACCCTCTTCCACTACAGTCCTCCGCTCTACCAACTGAGCTATCGAAGGAACCACACCATACAATACCCTCTTAATACACAAAACTTTGGCAATAAAAAGCTAAGCAACCCATTGGAGTGAAACTCATAACCTGAACAAGCAGCTGCAGATGGTTTTGAGAGGAGGTAACTGTGCAACCAATCCCGAAGCAAATCAGTCACCAGGGAGAAAAAGGAGACTGTACCCCCGTTCTCAGGAAAGAACCTAAAACCAGTCACTTCACTCATTGCCTAGCAGTTACCTAAAAATGTGTGTGGCCCCTGAGTAACTCAAGTGATCGAGCCCCAGCACACACCTCATGGACGCTGTACCATCAAGCAATGGTCAGAAGGCTACACAGTCAAGCAGCTGGAATTGGAGATAATCTTATAGTATGTCAAGAGCTCCCATGGTTATTGTTGCAAGCGTTTGACCATAGGAGGAAGATTCCCTAGAGTAGAAACTTGAGAGATGCTCTCAATCACCTGGGGATCTTACTAGAATGCAGGTTCTGATTCAGGAGGTCAGGAGTGAGGCCTGAGGTTCTGCAGGTGCAGAACCACGGGCTCCCAGGTGATGCTGCTAATCTGTGGGCTGCACTTCGAGTAGCGAAGCTCTGAATTAGTAGTTCTCAAGTTGGCCGCGTGTTGGAATCACTTGAGGAGCTCCAAAACCTACTGATGTCTGTCTGGGTCCCGTTCCCTGAGAGTCTGACTTAATGAATTAGATTAGGGTATCCAATGGACTGAATTAGGTTCTCCTAAAGTTCATATGTTGAAGCCCTCACCCCTGCCATGTAATTGTATTGGAGAAAGGGTCTTTAAGGAGATCATTAGAAGGGTGGAGTTCTTTTTTTTTTTTTTAAGATTTTATTTGACAGAGAGAGACAGCGAGAGACAGCGGGAGAGGGAACACGAGCAGGGGGAGTGGGAGAGGGAGAAGCAGGCTTCCCACTGAGCAGGGAGCCCAATGTGGGGCTCGATCCCAGGACCCTGGGATCATGACCTGAGCCGAAGGCAGACGCTTAACGACTGAGCCACCCAGGCGCCCCTAGAAGGGTGGAGTTCTGAATGGAGACAATTGGTGCCCTTGTAAGAAGAGGACTAGACACCAGAGTTCTCTCCACCAGGTGGGGACACAGAAAAAAAGTGGCCATCCACAAGCCAGGAAGAGAGCTCTCCCCAGAACCCAACCATGCTGACACCCTGATCTTGGACTTCTGGCCTCCAGAACTGTAAGAAGATAAATGTCTGTTGTCTTCAAGTCACTCGGTCTATGATATTTTGTTCCGATTGCCCAAGCTGAGACAGGGTGTGGGCCAGGCATTGGGAGGTTTAAGAAGCTCCCCAGGTGATACTAATGTGCAGCCAAGGCTGAGAACCTCTGCTCTAAATAGCAGTTGAAGTGAATGCTTGTCAAATTTGCATCTTCCTTGCACCTGTGTGAACACAAAGCCCGCCCAGCCCCTGCCCGCCCCCCGCCCCCCCCGCATATGCTTGGAGAACTACCAGCCCACGTCACTGATTCAATACAGGACAGACACGAGTCCCTCTCCTGCTCAAACAGCTTAGTCACACCCATCAAAGACACGAGTGCCCTGCTTAACAGTTGGGACGGCTTATGTGACATTTAATAAAATGATAACTGTCGTATTTTCTCTCAGTTCTGTTTAGGAGAAAGGCTGGAGACAACGTTAAATGATTTGTATTTTCTGTTCCTGGCCTTAACCAAGACTTATGATCTTCTAACCTGAGTGGGCATCTGGAAAGTCCTGTGAAGAATGAGCTCTTCAGCTATGTTCATCAACATTTTTTTTTTTGCTTCTTTCACAGGAGAATGAAAGGAGAGTTTCAAACACTCTTTTCTGATTATACCAAGCAAGGCTGCGCTGGCGTAATGTGGTATTTAGTGTTCACCTTTAAGCAACATTTTCTGAGTTAGAATGCTCAGAATCAACATCAAGCTTGGTCAGAAAAGAATAGATTTAATTTGAAAGACCTTCCTGGCAAAATCAAAGGGGCCAGGGAGATGAGTCAAAGTCTTTTGTTGGGGGGTCACCAAGCCAAAACCACACAACTCTGAGCTCGGTTTGCTTTAGGCTCTGCTTCTCTTTAGGCTGACCAGTGGTACCATGGTTTCCCAAGGCCCAGGCCCAGGGCACCTGGGAAATACACACCTAAGCACTTGACCTGCCAAACGGCACAGCTGTTTTGACCAACCGATCTATGGGGTAGCCCCTAATCGTGGAACTGCCCCTGGATTGTTGTGAGGGTCAAATGCAAATCTTCCATGGGAAAGTGCTTTGGAAAAGGATTCGGCACTAGGTGAATATGATCCCAACATGGTGATGAGGCTATTAGAATGTTTGATCATGCTGAAACGGTTAGGATGAGCAAACTGTAGGTAGGCTGGTTTAGGTAGCGTAATCACCATTCCTTTCCCACGTGCAGATAATCGAGAAATAATAATGGAAATGCCTAATGGCTTCCCTGAGTTCACTCATGCTACTTAGCTCCAGGCACTCATCCAAAAAAAAAAAAAAAAAAAGCCAGCTTGGACAGCCACAGAGCTGGATTTGATCCACAGTGAAGAGATGTCTGTTTTCTGACACCATTCAGGTGTTCCCTAGCCACGTTAGCAGAAAGTAAAAAGAAGACATTCTGGGGGGACCAGTTATGTGCTAAAAAAACACCGGGCCCTCACAAATGCTCTCCCAACCCACAGCTTGGCAGAAATAAGGTTTTCTTCTTTAACTGTCACAGAAGTTTGGGGATAAAATCACAGAAGAAAATACTCCCATCAGTACATGTGACAAGACGATAAAGAAATGCTCTTGCAAACTTTCCCAACGAGCTTTCAAAAAGACAATTTTAACAGAAGGGTGCACGCATGCATGCACCCACAGGAACAGGTCAGGCCAATAACCCTCCGAATGCCCCAGTCCAAGGAGCCTCTTTCACCAGTCTGCGTTTTGATCCTACCTCCAACTCGTCCAACAGAAGGCTCACTGTTGTGAGATGTTTACTTGTCATTAATTAGCTTAATTAAATGGTGCACTGAGCAGAGGGAACACCATGTTATTGTAAGCGTTCACAGCAGTCCCATGGAAGGAACTCTGGGCCCAGGGGGTAAGACAGAAAAGCTGTATGTACCCAAAACTTCTCCCACCCACCCCTGAGAAACTGTGGCTTTGGGGCCGTTGTCTTCTGCATTTAGCAAAGAGCAAAAGCTCCAGACCACCGAGCTCAGTGTGCAAGGGATCATCTGCCCTGGCCACATGGAGAGGACAGAGGGTTGCCAGTGAAATCGGGCTTGGTGGTCATCTGCACGTGAGCCACCTCCAAAAGGGGCACAGACCACAGAGTTCAATCGGCAGGTGACATTCGTGAGCGAGCTTTATACCCTGTCCTCAAAAAGGCATGCATCTCAGCCGAGGCAACAGTGCGGTACTTTGGCTCCTGTTACCTGGACCCTGTGCAGGTAGGTCCCAGTGACCTGAAGAGGGAATTCAACCTCCACAGTCTAGTCTAGTTCGGGGCTGCCACTCAAATGCATTCTAGATTTCTCAGCAAGCAAAAGGCCGGCAGAGGCTCCAAGAACTGAGAGGTCAATGTAACCTTTCGACAGAGGCTCAAACGAGTATTCTAATAGACTACATAGAAGCAGCCAAGAGGGAGATAAACACATCAAACCCAAAGCCACTGCGCATCTCTATTCCGTTTTCCTCTCTGTTTCCATGGCACTCATCACTTTGGTGCCTCTGAACAACTGGGAGCAATAATTTTCTTTTTTTTTTTTGTTATCCCAGAAGAGGTTCTGAGACTACTAAGTGCTTCATCTCTGTTTTCTTCATCTCTTTCATGTGTGAGAGTCTGAGAGCTCTGGGGAGGCATTTTTGCTGGGTCACTCGCCAGCACTTAACTATCTGTGTGATCCCGGGCCGACAACTTAACTTCTCTGGGTCTCCGTTTTCTTAGCTTCGATGTGAGGTTAGCCGTATAGCCCCTACTCGTCTGGGTTGCGGTAAGGATCAGATGAGATAACTCATTTGTATCAGTTAAAGTACTTGCTCCGAAGGGCAAGAGATCAACTCAGTGTATGTTAAAGCGTGTTTTACGCTGTCTACAGCTGCCCGCAAAGCCTAAAGTATTTACCACCTGGCCCTTCACGGAAAATGTTTGCCCACTCCTGCTCTCTCTCCTTCCAGTAAATCCAGTAAATTGTGCTTCCTTTGTGTTTGTCCCATCTGCGACATAGAGAGTTCCAGAATAGACGGAAGGGTGGAGGAGGCTTTGGAGCCTAGGTAAGCAGGAGCAATCGGGTCAGGGGGCCATGGCCACAGCCACTGACTACCACCGTGGTTGAATTCAGTCTCATCGTCTTAGCCTTTCGTTGTTCCAGATTGCAAGTTGCTGGAGAAGTGTCCTACTGGCTCAGCATGGGTCCTATGCCCACACCCTAGCTGCCCAGGAGCAGGTAAAGAGAGTGTCTGGCCTCCTTTGTCTTCCCCCAGTGAGAGGCGGGGCCCCGGCCCACCACAAGACTCACACAATGAGAGGTTCTTTCCAACTAGAAAAGGCATCTGGGTGCTGAGTGATTGAAAAATGACATATATTCACTTTGCCCCATAAAGTGCTTGGCACGGTGCCTTGCACACTGAAAGAAAGCTCTTGCTGGTTTCAACTATGCTGCTGCTGCTGATTAGTATTCTCACCAGGTGTGGGCACCAAGCCTGATCCAACGCGGGTGCCCAGTGGGGGCCAGGCCTTTCCCTGCTTGCCCTCTTCCCCTCTGCCTTGTGGAATTTCCTGTAACTCACTCCCCCCCTCGCAGCCACCCGCACTCGTGGGTTGGAATCCTTACTCTGCTACTTCCTAGCTGTGTGACCTGGGAGCAGTTTCCCCACCTATAAAATCGTTCAGTTTCCCATTTATGAAAAATGGAGTGATGATAATAATAGCACTTGCTTCCCAGAGGTTGTCGTAAGGGTTAATCAAATCAACTTGGGTAATAAAGTACTTACAACTGTGCCTGGTACATAAACGTTAACTATTGTTATTCCATCTCTTCTCATAGCTGCTCTCCTCCCAAGTTTCAACTCCCCAGTCCGTGTCTTCCATCTGATCGCTCCCCCCAGCTTCCCCAACACCGTCCCTCTCATTTCTCACTGCCCTCAGACCATTTCTGTTGAGATGCTGGGCTGTGATCCGAACCAGTGTATGTTTTCCAGTAGCCACTGCCCTCCCTTGACCACCCCAGACTTGAGGCCTCAGAGCTGTCATGGATTCCCCTCCCTCCCCTTCATCTTCTATTGATCACTGAGACCTGTCCAGGCTCCCTTTGAAATGTCGCCTGCCTCTTTTCTCCCTCTTCGATTGTCATGACATTTGCATTTCAGGCCTGAGGTTTTTGAAATGGCTTATCAACTTGTCTGCTTGCTTCTCCCAACCTGCCCCACCCCAGCCCGCTCTGGCCACAGCCCATTCGTCTTAGGCACAAAGAGCAGATTCAACTTCCTAAAAGATTAAAGTCTAGGGGCCGTGAAGCTCCTCGAAAGTCTTCAGTGCTTTTCTTTCCCCAGAAAAGGGGTTCTTGAACTGGGGTCCACGAATGAGCTTCAGAGCGTTCATTGCCTGCCCTACCCTCCTTGAAATGAAATGTATGAGAAAGCAGCTGTGCATGGATTTCTGGGGAGAGGAGAGGATACGTAGCGTTCATCAGATTCTTCAAGGGCTCCGCGGTCCCAAAATGGTTAGCTGATGTTCTAGGATAGTGGCATCCAGGGTGGGGGCACAGGCCCCCCCGGGGGAGCGCAAGATGATTCTTTGGCATTGAGAAGGAAATATTAGAACTTTGACATTTTCATTACATCATCCTTTGTGATTTTTGTGTATGCTTTATTATATATGAGTGCATTAGTACAAGTATACAGTTTATAAATAAATATACATATATGGGGTATGCTAATGTATTTTTCTTTTTTTTAAGGATTTTATTTATTTATTTGACAGAGAGAGCACGTGTGCACAAGCAGGGGGAGCGGCAGGCAGAGGGAGAGGGAGAGGGAGAAGCAGGCTCCCCACTGAGCAGGGAGCCTGACATGGGGCTCCATCCCAGGACCCTGGGATCATGACCTGAGCCAAAGGCAGACGCTTAACTGACTGAGCCACTCCGGCACCCCAAGCAGGAAATATCTAATGTATTTTTTTGATAAGAGTATATGATCCAGACATTTTTGAAAATCCTGCTTTAAAGAATCAAATCGAAATTCCTCTGCTCTTTGCTCTCTGGTCCGAAGCTGTTTTTTCTGCCCTTGTGTCTTTTATGTGACCCCTCCACATACATTATAGGCTCATTCCCACCTCTGGACCTTGGTTCATGTGCTTCTCTTTGCACAGACTGCCCTCATCCTCCTCTCCATATTAAAATTATATCAATTTTTTGAGGCTCCAGGAAAAGTCCCGCTTCCATCAAGAAGCCCATTCTGACTAATCCATCTGTTCCGTCACTAGAAAACTCTCTGGAGCGCTTATTATGTCACTCCAGCAGATGGTTCTTAAATGTGCAGATTTTATTGACTTATCTCCAACAGCCAGAAAGCAAGCTCATTGAAGGAAGATTACAGAAATGTTTTCCATCTTCTCGATAGGACCTAGCCCAGTACTAGAATCAATGCTTAACAGAAACTTGCTGAATGGAGCCAACGCAACAAGCCGCTGGGATATAGAGTCCTCTGGTGGTCTTACCAATGATAAGGCTCTTGGTGGGCAGAGAAGTGAACTCACATGAAGCAGGGACTCTCAGTCCCTGCGGATGACCTAGAAAGCAGGTGTCAAGGGGTAAAAAGCCTAAGCAAACAAAATCCTGTCCAGTCACCCCAGAAAGCTTTATACTTCCAGTCCATTTCCCCCAGGGGTCCCAATTTTCTGTTGAGGCTGATTTGATAAATGTATTTGAGGGGCAAAGTATTAATGACTGATAATGTAGTTAATGCCTGACCCCATCGTACATAATGGTGGCACCGAGACACCTTCGGTGGAGTGATGAAAGACTGTCAGTTATAGGCACTAACAAGATTGGCTGGGGAGATCTGGGCTTGAGATTTCTCCGTGTCCTTCGCATCACACCCCAAAAATGAATAGGCGGGGGGAGGGGGGAGGAAAAATGGGACATCAGGATGTTTCACTGCACGAAGAGGTGAAGTGCCTATCTGAGATCAGAGTAAGCACGACAGCCTTCCATGACAATCTGCCTCCTCCCTCTCTGGAGGCTGTTATATATATCGTGCAACTTGTGATTAAAATGCCCTCCATTGCCCAGTACAGTGTAGGTTGCAGTGACACGAGAGACACGGAGCTTGAAATACTTCAGAATCCAAATAACTCTAAATTTGAGGCTGCGTTGATTGCAACGGGTCAGTCTCCCCCTCAGGCTGTGGAGCTGTGCCAATGAAACGCCAGGAACACAGAATGGCATCCCGTTCCCATCTCTGTTCAGCAGGAAGTCCAGAGGCTCAGAAAGGGAACCAGCTGGCTGAGCGAGGAAACCATACATTTCCAAACAATTTCCAATTAGCTGTAAAGTACCAGCTCTCTATAGAGCGCTGCCTTTTACGTCAAGTCTTTTGGGTGGTGGAAAAGGAGCCCTGACGGCTGGAGGTGAAAGTCGAGACCCGCCCCCCAACAACTCCTTGAGAAGGGGACACGTGAAAAGCTGGCTCTTGGGGTTTAAAGCTTCCCTCCACTACAGAGTGGCGGATGTGCATCGGGCAAACATCCTGAGATGAACTCTTTACCTATTTCAATTCCTCTCGGCTAAAGTCTATGAAATAATTAATTCCAGCCCCCTTGTCATCGCTTGCATGATCTAGAGAAGTTCACGGGCATTGATGACAAGGCTGTCAACCTCTCCCTAAAGCGCCATTCCTTTGTGTGCGTAGGCTCCCCTTTCGCATCTGCTCAATCTCTGGAGGACAGAGGCCTTTGTCTCCAAAATCCCTCCCTCCACAATACAATCAGGGCTTAAGTGACTCCCTGGGCCTGTAGAACCAGTCACAATGCCCCACGCTTCCTGCCCTGAGAGCCCAGAATTCATGACCGTGCAGATAAATGAATTACACACTTGGCCAGAGATTAAGCCTGGTCCTTTGTACAGCAACCTCTGAGGTCTGGGGGAAGATTTGACCTGTCAGGATCTGTGTTCATTTTGCCTTGATGAGAGGCAGAGCAAAGCGGTTCTGGCTGTACAATCCCACACCCTGGGGTGTGATAATCAGCAAATTGCAGACAAGGAATTGGCTATTGCCCGATTCTCATTGTCCAGAGCCCAGGCTGAACTGTTCGGTGGCTGGCAGGTTGTTTCTCTGACTCCAGATGGCAGACCCATCTCTTGCCAGGCAAGCCGAGGAAGAAGAACGTCCCGAGCTGTGGTGCCAGCTACAAAGGGGTCACAGGAATTTCAAGAGGCCAAATGCACAGAGCTAAGTCCATCCAGAATCCCACCCAAGGGACTGAGGCAGGAGGGACACTTGGGTCCGAACTCCGTCCACCTCCTTGCCTTTAAACCCAAGGATTTAGGTAGAGCTGGGAGACTCTGAGAGTCTTTTAAACAAGAAAACCCCCAAATTGCCACTTCAAACCTATTCCTTAACAAGTCAACTCAGTAACCTGCAAATGTGAGTCACTTAAAACCCAGACATCTTCAGATTTCCAGGGGCTTTTGTATGCCAAATGTGAGCTGTCTGGTGTCTGAAGGGTAACACCATTGTCTTGGCTATACTCCTCAGGTCTCTGCTCAAGTGTCTCTTCCTTAGAGAGACCGATCTTGAGGCCCCGATCTACATCCCATCCCCTTGTTGCCATCTCTAACCACGCATGTTCATTTTCTTTCATGGCACGTATCCTAATTTTTAATTATCTGTATTTGCTCATTGGTCCAACGAATATTTATTACATGTTTACTGGCTCAGTTCTAGGCTCTGCAGATACAACAGTGAATGAAACAGACAAAAATCCCTTGCCTTCATGTAGCTCACATTATAGTAGAGGAGATAAATATATAAAAATAAGATTATGTTACATAGTAAATAAAGGCCCAAACATGAATTCCCATGCCAAGAAATATTTGCAAGAAGTTGTACACTGATCAATGTATATCCCTATAATGTACAGTCATGAGCTAATTATGTTTCTTTTTTATTTTCTAGTGCAGATAAATCTGATCTGAACTCATAATAACAAAGTGGTTTTCAGCACAGGAAAGCAGCATCCTTATAGCTCTTTCCACTGTCTGTTAAATAACAAAAAGTACTCACTTTGCATTATGTTTATACTTCGATAATAATATTTATCTCTCTGAATTGTGATTGTTGATCTCTCGGGCTCCTTCTATCCCTGAGTAGAGAGGCACTTGAGGGCAGGGACTATGTATTACTCATCTTTGTATCCCTAGAATTCAGCCAGGTGGTCATAAGTTTTTGTTGAAATGAGAATCCTGGACCCTGTCACAGGTCCGGAGACCACGGAATGATTTGCGTGTTAAAGCCCAGGAACCAAGTAAGACCAGAGGATGCATCTAGCTCCATGGGGTCCAGGCCAGGCTGGGGCAGAACTAGAACCCCCACTTCTTTCCCAAGCTGGAGAAGGCATTGTCTGATTCACGAAACTTTCCTCAGCCCTTGGGAATTTTATTCTAGGATTGATGGGTTCCTGTGGGCCCCATCTTTCAGAGAACTCCTTAATTTATTAAGTCCTTCGTTAGAGATTACAGTAAATCTTTTATGTAATGGGGATTCTTGGAGTATGGACTGTGAAAGTCTACGGAATTGTTTGGTTCACTGAGGCCTAAGGGGAAGACCTTTACTGATGCAAATCTTTCTAAATTGTCAGAGGCAACATTCCTGCCTCACAAGATAGAGTCCTGGGGAGATGATAGAAAAGCTTTCTTTGCTGTTTGAGGACTAGGTGGGCTCTGAGTTATTTTCCAGTAGATCATTTTCCATTGTCTGAGACTGTAGTTGTTAGAGATGTAGGACACAGACTAAATAAGTAGAGAACCCAGGACGCTATTTGGAGGCTCCTTTATTTTTCTGGGCTATATCCCTGACTTCTCAGATCATTTCCCTATCATATACGCTTCTTCCTAAAGAAGAATGCCACAGATATCCCAGATAGCAGGGGTTCTGGCTTATCAAGATTTTACTGAGCATTTCAGTGGGATAGCTGTAATCCCATGGGCACACTTACTTTAAGGGAAATGATTTTCACTCTATAATCTTCTTCCCTAAGATGGCTGAAAGAGGGTTTCAACAAAAGCACGCCTGGACAGTTGAAGATATCAGGGGACTGTTGTCGTTTGGTTTGGATAAACACTCCAAGTGCCAAAGAATGTGACGCAAGGGGATAATTAGTTCCCCTAGGGAAGAAAAAAAGGTGAAATCTACCAATTGCACACGTTAAATGCACATTGACTTGAGGCTGAAATGTCCATTTTATACAGCTCCCACACTTTCTCCAAATTTTGTATCGATAGGTGTGGTCATGCCAGTGGGCACTCTGAATATTATTGCTTATCATGGGGGATTGTGCAGAATGGAAAAGGGGTCAGAGGCGGGTATATGCCAGGGTCACAGGGGCTGTGGTGGAAGCATGGGAGTGGTTGGAGAGGGGGTAAGTTAAGCTTGAAGAAACCACCAGTGGGGCAAAGCATTTTGTTTACTTTACCTTATCCAGGCAAATCCTCAACTTCTTAACTCCAGCGATATAAAAGGAACAATGTAAAATGGTGCCTCGGAGAAAAAGCAAACGCTGACCAAGTTTTGTATAAACTCTTCCCTAGATCTGTCAGGGAAGCCTTCCAAAAGTTGGAAGCCTTAAGAAGCCTCTATCGCTCTTGAAAGTGCCCTTACAAAGAACCCCCAGTGTTGGTTTTGCTGATTGCTCAAGCCCCTCTGAGCCTCTCGGAGAAAAAGAGAAAGAAAGGGCACCCCAAAATGGGGGGGGGCTACTTCCTGAAGAGAGCTGTCTGCAAAGTTCTGCTCTGATGGCTTGCTGTTTGAACTGGACCAGGGAGAGGGTCTGCGTTGTCTAGGAGAATCTGTGTTAGCGCTCCACACTTAAGTAACTCTAAAATGTAGAGCAGCACTTATCAAAGTGCTAGGGGTTCAAACCCTTGGGAATTGAAAGAACTCGAGAAAGGGCTGATTGTTCAATAAAGAGACTAGGTAGCCTGCCCAAGGCCTACCACAAACAATACCACATTTGGAGGCTCTTTCCTCTTCCCTGCTCTTCTCTCCTCTTTCCCCTAACTCTGTTAAATCCAAGTTCTGTGTGCACCCTGGGTCTGTTTTTCAGTTCCCTCTTGTCACACTGGTCTGCCAACCTCACCCTGTTAGCAAACCCTGACTCCTTTTCTTGCCCATGTTCATTTTCCACACTTCCTCCTAATTATCTGGCAGTCAGCACATTCGGCCTCTCTTCCAACTCTAAGCTCTTAGGACAACACTCAACCATGGCCCAAACCCCTATGACATAACAACAGATGCCATCACAAAACCTTTAAAATTAGGTTAAATGGCAAAGCCTTCATAGAGAATGAGGTATGTTCAGTACTAGAGATACAGTTGCTATAAGGTCATCATAAGGCAAGAGGAGGAAGTAGTGGGGCATTTCTTCCAAGACGTGGTAAAGAAAGTAACCTAGCCAGGAAGTAGGACACTTGGGCTCAGCTCTACCATCAACTCTCTGTGCTCTTCAGTGAGTACCTCCTTTGCTTTGGATTTCAGTTTCCTTATTTGAAAAAGAAGGCTTGCAAGTGAAATCAGTCCTCTTTCAAAGAAGGATACCCAAACCACTGGTGGTTTGGGGTGGTACATAGATAAACATTTTTTATTCTAGTAATTTTATATATATTCTATCTTACATTTGGAATACACTGGTTTTCCACCTACAGTTTCATTTTAAGATACATGTAGCCAGGTAAAAGCATGAACCAAACTAAAGAAAAGCATTTAGCAAAATAATAAGTACTACACATAGCAAGAGTAAAGGTGTTACGCAAATTTTGACTTGGATTCGGTGAAGGACAGGCTAAATGATTCCTACTGGCTCTAGAATTCTGGGTCAATTAAACAATAACAACTAACACTTTATAGCATTTATTATGTGCCAGGCATGTCCCAGTGTTCTAAGAACTGTATATATTAAATCATGTAATTTCACAACAACCTTATAAGGTAGGCACTTTTATTATCTCTATGTTACAGATTAGGAAACAGGTATAAAGGGACGAAGAACCTGTTTAATGTGACACAATTTAAGAGCTTGAGCCAGGATTTGAACTCAGGAAGAATGGATCCAGAAGCCACACTGTTTTAACTACTATATCAGTGCTTCTCAAAGTGTGGTTCCTGGACCAGCAGCATCAACATCACTTGGGAGCTTGTTAGAAACTCAAATTACCACGTCTCTATTCCAGGCCTACTGAATCAGAAATTCAGAGCAGAGTCCAATAATCTGTGTTTTAATAAGCCCTACAGGTGTTTCTGACACACACTCACATTTGAGCATGTACTATGCTGTAATGAACCAATGGCAGCAAGTGTGGAATGATGGGAGAGTGATTTGGATGGCAAATTGAGACAGAGTGAAGGTAAATGCAGGACTGGAGAGACTTGGCTATGTCTGATAGCAGAAGGCAAAGAGCCAGATTACAGAAACTGAGAAGAGGAAGAAAGCAGAGTAGCTTGGGGGTCACAAAGGACAATGAGTATGCCTATCTTTCAGAGGACTGGAAAAGACAGAGGTGGACCCAGGGAGGAAGAAGAAGATGATGCTTTGGATTTCTTGCCTGTCTGACAAAAAAAAAAAAAAAAAAAATTGATGAATAGCTTTTAGTGGTGGTGGAGGGGAACTGATCAAGGAAAAAGGTGATTGAGTCGAAGTGCTGTGAGCCACAACATTGACATGGGTGAAATAATATTTACTTACAGTGCTTTAGGTCAGAGTAGCAGCTGGAGATGATTTTCCAATGAACCAAGCCCAGTGATTCTTAGGGCTTTGTGGCAGCCAGGAAAATGTGCCACTCAGAACCCTTGCTTGGGGAGCATAATTGACAGATGGCCTTACTGCTGGCGCTCTGGATCCATCACTACACTGGAGCTGAAGATATGCTTCCAACAGGCAGTTCCCAGCCAATGACTGAATGTGGCAAGAATAAGGTAGGGCCCATTCCCATGAGACAGGGACTCCTCTGATGGGTGACTTTGGCTTAAGAACTCCTTGATGGCTTGGCTGAAACTTTCTTAGAACTGTGATACAATCTGAGATTCTACTTGTCCAACCCTCTTCCCCTCCCTCTCCCCTTCACAAGAGTTAGACTTGCACTGTCATCTGCAGCCCCTACTCTCTTCGGATCCCTTCCCTTTTTGCCTCACAGGCACCTAACTCAATAAATCTCTTTTTTAAAGATTTTATTTATTTATTTGAGGGAGAGCGGGCATGAGCAAGAGAGCACAAGCAAGGGGAACAGCAAAAGGAAAGGGAGAGGCAGACTCCCCACTGAGCAGGGAGCCCAACACGGGGCTCGATCCCAGGACCCTGAGATCATGACCTCAGCCGAAAGCAGACGCTTCACTGACTGAGGTACCCAGGTACCCCTCAATAAATCTCTCGTATGGCTAAATGCCATCTTGGATTCTGCTTTATAGAGGTCCTGAACTAATAGAGGATTCTTCTTCAGCCATGATTTGCTGGATGAGTGAAGATGTGGACTCTGAAAGTATCTTGAGATTGGATGGTTTTTAAGTTAAGAGTAACATACATTCAAGGAGGTAAAGAGGAGTAGAAGTAAAGTATCTGATAACCTTAACCCTGGACCTTTATAATAGGGGACCCACTTCATTCAGATTCCCTCAGTAATATAGAGACAAATATGGGGTATTTACAAGTTAGTATTTGTAAAATTCACTTTTATACTGGTCTTATTCTCTATTCTTGGATTTCCACAGGAAAAGCTTTGACACAAGGCCCTGAGCCTAGTGGTTTGGAAGGAAGCAATGATCTGGAGGAATCATACTGTGGGATGAGTTACCATCACTCTTGAATAACTGGAAGGTATCTGATTCCATGTGAAAATGAGGACGGTGGTGATAGCACAATTGAGAAAGAAGACTGATGACTGATTTTTCAGAGGTTGAAGAAGCTGATGTTGGCAGTCAGACTTTCCTTTTTTAAAAGTGTACACTTCTACTACATACACTCTTTGGGAGGGGCCCCTCCCAGGCTAAACATCCCTGGGAGAAGTAACAACCTAGGATCCCACACCTTAGAGGACATAATCCGTGAAACAACTGCAATAGATTCATTAGGGATGAGCTGTGGTGTCTCCTTTAAAGAGAAGCTGAGATATTATGGGGGAAAATCCCAAATATTTACAACTCTATCTTTTTCACTTTTGCCCTGGTGGGGAGGACACTCACACCCTCTTCTCTGTAAAAAACCCCTGGGTGACTGGATCACTTCTTCGAGACCCCAGAGTATGGCAAGAACCAAGTCAGTCTCGTAAGTGAAATTACAAGTAGAAGTCATGAGCTGAAGGGTGAGGTTGTTTTTTTGTGTGTGTGTGAAAACTGGGGGATTGAGCCCCTCCTACTTATGCCTTCAGAATAGCTGAGCACCTCAGACACACTGAAATTTAGTCTACTTAGAAAATGATAAGGAACCAATTGCAAAAACAAGAATAGGATCTTTAAGACACAACAAAGAGTTTAAAAAAAAAAAAAGAAAGGAGGGTAAACTACTCTAATACAACTTGCTGTGTAGTGGGAATGTTCAACCGCAAGGGAAACTTTAGGACATGAACACATTTTATAAACAGAGGCACTGAATGTTTGGTCAGAAACAGATGCACCTGGCAGTCAAGGGATAATGCCATTAACCAGAATTATACCTTTCTCCTGATTATTCATTTATAGTAATTATACCATTGAATAAATAAATAATCGTGATTCCTCCTTTGCAAATCATTTAACATCTCCAACCTAAAGGATCATTTAGATCATAAAGACAATCTAAAGAACTGATAACCAAGACTTCCAGGTTCCTGCTATTGCCTCTTACTAGAATCGCAGGCTTCTCTCTATTGAAACTGTGAGGGCTCAACTCTTAGATACTGCCTGACAATGATATCAATGTTGTTAGACTTAATAAACAGTATTTTTTCTTAATAAACAATTTTTGCATAGGAGCAACCCCTATGGAGGGCACAGGCCATAAGTAAGAGGAACAACTTATTAGGTGGAGAGCAACACATGAAAAAAAGGCAAACATCCAGGAATTTGCTAATGGTAACAGTAAAGATCATAGCTGTTAATCAGTACCACACATTTCCAGCAGGTCGTGCTAAGCTAGGTTTGGTCCTCTCAATTAACAGGATGCTATTTCTTCCTTCTAGTCAGGTGGCCCTGGACACAGATGTCTGGAAAACATGTAAGGCCGACTTGTGGGAAGATATACCAAGTAACCTGTTTGCATGTAGCCATCTTGCAAACCAATGGACTGACCCTGTTTACTAGCCAGGGCCATCCAGCCTCAAGTGTCCAGGCAAGTAGACATCATTTCCAGTAAATTCAAGGGCAATTATAATCTTGCACCAAACATCCAGGGTATGATTACCACATGGTGAGTTTGAGGTGGTGTCTTGCCAAGTCTGAGTCAGGAGGCTGGGATATGGTCCCATTTTTGCCACCAACTGACTTGGTGACCTTGCGTACACCTCTTCTCTCTTCTTTCTATAAGAGGAGTAGAGCGGGTGCTCTTGAGGGTTCCTTTCAGCTCTAGAGCTCTCATTTTTGTTCCTTACAAATTGATCATGTCCCCATGCCAAAATTAGAGAGGGGAAAAACGTTTCATCTTAAATGTCAGATGATTGCTTTAACTGTTTTTTTTTTAAGATTATTTATTTTTGTGGGGGAGGGGCAGAAGGAGAGAGAGAATCCTCAAGCAGGCTCCTTGCTGAGCACGGTGCCCGATATGGGGCTCAATCCCACGACTCTGAGATCATGACCTGAGCCCAAATCAAGAGTCAGCTGCTTAACCGACTGAGCCACTCAGGCGCCCTGCCTTAACTGTTTCGATCCTGGCTGAGAAGAATTCTGAAGCTAGGTTCAAGCTTATCAGGAAAAGAAAGCCAAAGACAAAGGAATGGGTGGGAAATGACAGCTTTCGTGCCATGGATTTACCACCCCAGACACAGACAATACCACTTGGGCAACTGGACCATACCAGTTGGAAGCCTCCATTCTAACCAGTTCATGGAACTGGAGTTAGGGATGCTTCCAAATACCCTTAGACTAATCATGAGTGCTATATGCTCTCTAAGACCCACACCTTGATGAATAAATGCTATTATTATTTAAGTATATGATTACTGGTAGTAATGACTAATAATAATACTTAATATTATTTACTATATCGAGACAAATATCGTAAATTTGGAAGCAGGAAAGGCAAGTCCAGGAACAGCCATAGCTGATTTTCAACTCAATGAGTTGTATAATGAAGACCTGCCGCTGTTTTTAATTCAGACAGATTAATAACTCTCTGCAGCCAATGCTATGGGATATAGATCAATAAACTATTAAATGGCAAAGAAACATTTTGCAAATTAAGTAAACAAGCTCTCTTTTTTGTATGAAAAATGTTTAATTAATGTGGAATGATGGCAGTTGATTCTGTGCAATCTGCTGTGTATATCTTAGAATGCCCTACAGAAATACCGTTTCCCCAGTTTAACATAGTGCAGCTAAAAGCATATTAACATTTCAGACAGAAAAAAAGAGGAAATTAGTTCAATGGCTTGCCACCTCCTTTCACTTTTTAGTGGAACTAATAAGAACTCCGGAGTTGTGTATTTTGAAACCTCAACACATCGAGAATATTTGATTGTATGCCACCTTCCACATCAGAGAGAGAGCATTCCTACTGAACAGTGTTTACCAACCACTTCTTTAATCTTCCCCAGATTAGAAGCCATCCCTAGCATAGATAATGGCCCTCTGGCAGGAGCTAGCCAATGCTATTGCTAATCATCTAGCATTATGCTGCCTCATAGGGCAGCTACTAATCACAAGTGGCTATCACATTTAAATTAATAAAATAAAATTTAAGATCCAGATCCTCAGCCACATTAGCCACATTTCAAGTGCTCAGTAGCTATATGTAACTAGAGGCTATCTTATTGGACGTCACGGATTTAGAACATTTCCAACACTGCAGAAAGTTCTACTGAAGGGCACTGCTCCAGGGAGCCTAAGTATATTAATTACATCTAGAGGTGGTAGGAGTTTCGAAATGGGTTAAAGAAAGCTTCCAGGAAGATTCAGAACCGGAAGGAGTTTTTTAAAATTCAAATCAATCGCCTTTATTGTGTAGATTAGGAACCTGTGAGCCAGAGAAGGTCACACAGCTAATGTGTAGCAGAGTTAAGACAAGAATCCAGGCTGTCTGATTCTGGGGCCCCTGCTCATTCCGTGGTCTTGTTGATATACCTAGAGTATTTTCCTGGTTATTCTACTAGCTCAGGGTCAGCTCCCATCAATGTCACCAGCTCTACTCCAGTAGCCAGATGTTCCCATTGTCTCCCCCTGCCCCATCCACTTATATTTTAGAGAGAAAACATCAGGAGAACACTAAATGGGGTTGGAGGTTGGGAGGAGTGTGCAATTATGCAAGTAAATACCTAGCTCCAGAATTAAGAGTAAACATTCCAACTGATCTATAAATATTTAACCAAAGTCATACATCTGGGCCCCAAAGACAGGAGTTTGTTCTTGGCATTTACAATTAAAATGGATTAATTCCCTGACACAATGTTAATACTAACCTTTCTCGAGTATAAACATGTCCTAGGCTACCCTGCACTGAGTGTAAATGTATAGGAACAGATTATTCACTTGATATGAGCTCTTGGCAAAAACACAATGGTCTATTCTCAGAGTACATGCATGGGGACGTTGTATCAGTGAGGGGTTTGCTGGGTCCTGTTTCACATGGGTTGGGGGAAAGGCAATGGTCTTGTTTACAAGGACAATTAGGCTGTCCTCCAGAGCTTCGGCTGTTGGGACTTAATCAGATGCGTCTGAGACTGGATCCCAAACCTCCCATAGCAGTTCTAGGATGGCACGTTTTCGTGGCTGCCATTCTCTCAACTACCCCCAACTGCTGCTGGGCCTACAGAGATGGCTAGGCCCCAGTCCACTACTTCTTACAGGACTCACACTGCTTTTCAAAGCAGGTTACCTCTGCCAAGAAGTCCTGAAATGGGAAGTGCAAGGACAAAGTAATCTGCATTAACGAGAGGGGTTAGTCCTCTAAGCCTCAGGCTCTCTTTCTGATGTCCTTTTTACCTCTCTCCTTTGGTGTCATTTCTCCACCAAGACAGTCATGGTTCTCCCCTCCTGAGAGTATTGGAGGTATCCGGGACTTACTGTGTGGGTTTTGTTCATATTTAAAAACAAGGATCCAACAAGGGAATGTTTAAATCAAATACATTAATTACTAATGATGGAAATTCAAGCATAAGTGAGGAAATAGATGTGATTTTTAACACGCATTTTGAGGAAGAAGGGGAGTCCTGCTATACCCTGCAAATCTCGCCATCTCTGGTGTGACCATCCCTGCAAAGCAGACTGTCTGTGGTCCTCCGACCATCTTACACAACTCATGTGAGGCAGGTAAACATAAAGGCAAAGCTTCTAAAAGGAAGGAATCACATCCCTTCCATTTGCTTCAAAAGGCACTAGCATGGTGACAGGGTACGGGACTTGCTACCCCCAAACACGGCACCTTGGCATATTGACTCTTTTAAGCTGGAAGAATCTGAGAAAACAGCAGAAGCAGGAAGGTAACTCTGACCTGCCCCACACCCTTCTCCCCTGAAACAGGTCATAAAAACCTCATGTGCGAGGTACCCTCCCCATACCCAGAGGAAAGGAGCATCCTTATATCCAAAGACAAAGGGACACTGAGAAGAATCTGAACAGACAGGCCTTGCTAAGTTTCCACCAGTTTATTACACCCACCTCATACTCCTTAACCTATCATATTTCTATACAGCTGCCCACTCTTCATCAAACCTAGCATAAAAATACACAAGTCTAACGATTTTTTCGGGTCATTTCCTTATGAAGGCCCCCCTGCCATGTAAAAATCACATTAAATACATTTGTGTGTTTTCCCCCTGTTAATCTGTCTCTTTCAGTTTAATTTTCCGACCCGAACAGGGACCCTAAGAGAGTTGAGGAAAAACGTTTCCTCCCCTATTAGAGCCAGTCATGGATTGGTAGTTAGGCTGCCTATTTGCATGCCTCTAGCTTTAAATATTTAAATAGATCTTTGTCTTTACAAAGACTCTGTCTCTTAAAAGCATCAGTTGCTCTATTTTTTACATGACTATCTGAAAAACATTTAAATAAACCACCATCAAAAACCTTTGTTTACAGAGGTAGAAGATATTGGAATCTACATTTTATAAACACGGATACATTCAGTAGCTATTTGTTTAAAAAAAAAATGAGCGGCTGTAGCCAATGTTTACTAAGTCCAGGAAGACCCATAAGACCACCACAACCATCATAAATGATACATTCTAGTAGGCAAACAAGGTTTAGGGAAGAGAAGCAGTTCTACCACCTAACATCACGCCAAAGCAGTACACTAGGTCAGCGATAAATCCGTAAGAAAAGAGAGATGAAATCCACCTGATTAGGTTCTCATATGAGATTCCTGCATCCCAGTTCTTAAAGCAGTGATTCTCAGTTGTAGCTGCACATTAGAATCATCCAAGTTCCACCCTAGAGAGCTGGACCCAGGTACTGGTGTTTTTAAAACGTTTACCAGGAGATCCTGGTGTGCACTCAGGGTTGATCAACACTGTCCTAGAGCAAAAGGTTCTGTTCAAAGTTCTTATTCATCTGAGGCATTAAGAAGAGCTTATAAAAGTGGTTCTCAAACCTGACTGTACATCAGCATCCTCCTTGAACTTTTAGAAAATAAACTCTTGGGACCTGTCCCCATACCTCCAAATTAGAAATTTTGAGTTGGCCCCATGAACCCATAATTTTACATGCTCCCCAGATAATTCTCATGCAGCCAGCTTGGCAGTTTCTTGTTGAAGGAAATACATTTGAGAACTCCTCAGCAATCAACCCTGGATGCTCGGATGCCTGAATCTCACTTCCAGAGAATCTAATTTAATTGGTCTGGGGTGGACCCTGGTACCAGTATTTTTTTTTTAAAAAGCTCCCAGTAATTTGTGTGCAATCAGGTTAAGAAACCTTGGAGCAAGAGTGGCAAAAAAAAAAAAAAAAAAAAAAAAGGAGCCCATTTACCGGCCCTCTGTATGTTCATGTCCATGGCAGACATCGCTAATCAATTCTGGCACTCTTTCCTGCCCACGTGTGGCCTCATAATTCTTCTCACTACATTGTTTATAAAGTGGACATAGAACCACTGTTTGCCATCTTTATTTTGGATTTTGCCTGGCAGAAATCTAATAACCTCTGGAGATCCCTTCCCGGCTTTTGTTTCTAGGTATAGTATGTAAGTGTCCAGATTGTTTCAAAGCAGGAAAAGGCAGAAGCTGGAGGTGGCTGCAATAGAGAGATCCATCATCTAGCTACCCCTACTACCCAGTGAAGCTCTTTCAACTCCATCTTCTGCTGCAAGTAGAAAATCTTATGCAGAGTAATTTATCTCTTCATATTGGGTTAATGAAGGGCCTCTGTATGACCTTCTAATATCAAGTATACAGGAAAGGCCAAGTGTAAAGGGAATTCACTCAATATTTCCCTCGAACCTCTGATGAGAGTTCTTGTTTGTACATCCCAATCCACTTTCCATAAACATTCCACCCATTGGTGGTTGTCTTATCACAGGACTCATACCCAGCATGCTGAACCTTTGTCCCAGATTACTGTATGTGGGAGAACACTTGAACTTCAGAATGAAACTCTTCTCTTGCTGTGCTGCTTCCTGCTTTGGAGAAGAAGAAGGGCCAAGTGGGCCAGGAGTTTCGGCAGTTTCTCCTGTAGCTGATAATTAATGTGGTATGTGAGGAGGGCAGAAAGAACATATTTATTTCTTCTAAAGAAGGGCCTCTTTCTCTGGGGCCGGTTGTTTCAACGAATGCAAAACAAAGAACTGCAGGAAGACACAGGGCCTTTTCCCTTGGTAACCTGCAATAAAGCACCTTTAAAGGCCACAGATCCTAATTCTGATTAGGACTGGAGAAGTAAGTGCACACGGAGCATGCCAAGGATCCAGAAGTCTGCCAATGAGGAAAGTTCGGTAGGAGGCAAGCAGCCTGGCATTAAGGGAAAGAGGAGGCGCTTTGGAGTCAGAGTATGTTGAATGTCTCTACCACTTATTAGCTGTGTGACTCTGGGTAAATTACTTAACTTCTCTTAGCCTCAGTTATCTTACCCACAAAATGGAGGATTATAATAATACCTTCCTCTTAGGCTAGTGGAAAAGATTAAATTAGACAGTGATAGCTTTCTATAAAGCCTCTTAGAATAGATCAGTGCCTGGCAAACACTAACACTCAATGAAGGGTAGCTAATATTATTATTTGATTAGGTCACTACACTGCTTCAAAATCCATATTAGCCTTTCTCAGGGGATTGATTATTCCTGGACAATCAGCATCAGAATGACCTGGGAGGGCTTGTTAAAATGCAGATTCCTAGGCAACATTCTGGATCTAAAGACTCGGGATTGGGCCTCGATTCAGGAATAAGCCATTTTAGCAAATACTCTGGTGATTCTGCTTCACGTTTAAGTAGGGTATTATGCTAAGTGAAATCAATCAGTCAGAGAAAGACAAATACAAATATGATTTCACTCATATATGGAATTTAAGAAGAGCAGGTAAACATAGGGGAAGGGAAGGAAAAATAAAATAAGATAAAAACAGAAAGGGAGGCATTAAGGAGGGCCCTTGATGTAATGAGTCCTGGGTGTTATATGCAACTGATGAATCACTAAATTCTACCCCTGAAACTAATAATACACTATATGTTAACTAAATTGAATTTAAATAAAAGATAAATAAAAAATAAAAAAAGAACCACTGATCTATATAATTAATAGGGCTAATCATATCTGGCTTGTTTATCCCACAGAAAACACAATTAATATATAGGGGGAAAACTGTATACAAGTACTCGAGGCAAACAACATTACACACTTTCTAGGTGGCATTAAATAAAATCATTCAGATGGCAGGAAAGGAAACGGAGAGAATTTCAGGATTTCAGGTTCAGAGGGAATCCTGAAAACACAGGAAACTTTCTCTGCCTTCATTGCTTTTCTCTATCTGTAAGTGGCATAAGAATTAACAAAAGTATGTTTTGACTGAATTCTACAAAGATGCCAAAATCATTTTTAACTAGCATTTTTTGGGATATATTATAAGCCACAGCAGCAGTCAATAAGACAGACAAAGGTTCTTGCCTTTGCTAAGCTTATGTTCTACTTGGAAGAGACAGATAGTAAACAATTTTAAAAGTTGAGACTAAAGAATCATTCATTCTTTAGTTCATTCACCCACTCACTCTCTTTTTCAACAAACATGATGCTTATATCTAGAGGAAGAAAAAAAAAATCCAAGTAATTACAAGTCAATAAGTGTTACAAAGAAATACATGGGACGACAAAGAAATGTGTGGCACTAGGGATTATGTGTCTAAGGGAGGATACTATCAAGGCAGGTCTAATACAGTGGTGATTTTTATAGAAAATGATATTTGAGTTGTCAGCTAGAGGATGAATAAACCAAGTGAAGAGGGTGGGGGTGGGAGTGAAAGAAGAAACAGTTGATGATAAGCATTTCAGAAAGAAGCAGCATGTTGAAGGCCCAGAAGTTGAAGAGAACAGGGTGCATTTGAGGATACTGGAATGACTGCTGAGCATTGTGCTATGGACTAAATTATCTGTTTCCCTGCCAAATTCATACGTTGAAACCTACTCCCCCAGTGGGCTGGTATTTGGAGGTGGGGCCTTTGGGAGGTGATTAGCTCATGAGGGTGGGGCCTTCATGAATGGGATTGGTGCCCTTATAAAAGAAGCCCCAGAGAGCAACCTCACCCTTTCACCATGTGAGGACACAGCAAGAAGATGACCATCTACGAACCAAGGAGCAGGCTCTCATCAGACACCAAGTCTGTCAGCACCTTGATCTTGGACTTCCCAGCTTCCAGAACTGTGAGTGCTAAATTTCTGTTGCTTACAAGTGACCCAGTCTATGGTATTTTGGTTATAGCAGCCCAAATGAACTAAAACAGATGGAGGGGTGGGGAGAATGATACTAGAATGTGGAGAGGAAGACAGAGCCACCAGGTCATAATGGCCCACACTGCTATGATGAAGAGTTTGGACTTTATTCTGAGTGTAGTGGAAAACCGTTAAGAGGGCTTCTAATCAGGGAAGTAATAAAACACAGATGCCCCAAGTAATAGAGAAAAAAATGACATAAATACTAAGGAGAACAAAGGCATGACTCAGAAATAACTCTAGGTACAATAGAGGCAAAGGTGAGCCACTGTAGTTGGGAAGGGCCTTGTTGAAGGCATACATGACCTGGACCTGATAAATGAGAGCGACTTGGTTATGGGGTGGTTCATTTTGGGTGGAGGAAAACACCTGAGTGGAGTGGAAACCTTAAAGTGAACATGGCCATGTGGGAAGATGAAGCATGAGAAAACTACCCTTCTTTTTTCTTTGTAGAAATACGTTTTGTTGCTGGTATTTTGACGTTGGAAGACTATAATGATAGAATTCTGGAAAATCACTTTGTGAGATAGGTGAATGGATGCAAGTGGAGATGCCAGAGTCACAAATCAAAGGTAATCTGAGGAAAATGGTGAGAGGAAGAATAGAGTTGGTAATGGCTTAAACATTCTGTTTTACAAATGAGCAAAAAACTAGGTGTTCCTCAGTCCAGGAACAGGAAGATGTTCGGAATCACCTTCCCACAAAGTACAGGCTTTGAAATAGGAGAAGGTCATGAAAACAGCTTGAGAGCTCCATGAAGAAAGACTCTATATCTTTGCGGTTCACCAATGTGGCCTTAACATTTAGCATAATGCCTGGCAAATGGTAGAAACTGAGTAAATATGGTACTTCTAATACCAGAGCCAGATACTAAATGTGTGAATCTTGTGTCTAGGGGCCCTGAAAGTATGAAGGGTCTAGGTTTCCCATAAGCACAGTTGTGGGGGTGGAGGGGTAGTAGGCTTTGCTGTTTGTCATCAACTTGGCTCAACTTCTACATTAGTTTACTATTCCTGCTATAACAAATGACCATGGACCTAGTAGCTTAACAACACAAATTTATCATCTTCCTCTTCTGTAAGTCACAAGTGTGAAATAGGTCTCACCGGGCCAAAATCAAAATATTGGCAGAATGGCATTCCTTTCTGAAGGCTCTGGGAGACAATTCATTTCTTTGCCTTTCTAGTTTCTAAAGACTGCCCACATTCCTTGGTTGATAGCTCCTTCCTCCATCTTCAAAACCAGCAACATTGGCCAAGTCTTTCTCACCTCACATCACTCTGACACTCTCTCTTCAGCCTTCCTCTTCTACTTGTAAGGACCTGTGTGATTACACAGAGCCAACCTGGAAAATCCAGAATACTCTTTCCATCTCAAGGTCAGTTGATTAGGAACATTACTTCTATCTGCAACCTTAATTCCTCCCTGGCATATAAGGTAGCATGTTCACATGTTCCGGGAATTAGAATGTGGATGTCTTTGGGATGGGAAGGCATTATTCTGCCTATTGCAAGCTTCCGTCCATGAAACTGGTAAATACACTCTACTGGACAGTGCTCCCTTCTTGCAAAGGGAGCATACCAATCACTTAACACAGTACATTGACTGTATAGTAGAGTTCTCTTGTATAACACTATCAGAATAGGTAATTGCTTGGCTAAAGTGAAGAATCATATAAAAGAATACATACAGTCCTTAAGCATTTTATTTCAACTTAAAACATACAAATGTACATTCATTCAGCAGTCTGGTGATATGCTGTAAGACCAAGGCCTTTACTGGAGTGTGGGTCCCCAGCTGGAATTTCAGATTCTTTTTTGCATAGGTTATATCCCTAATGTATCTCATCTGATTCCCAGGTTAGGTTATTTTTTTCTAACAATGGAGCAGCTTTTTAAATTTTTAAATTTTTAAATTTTTATTTATTTATTTATTTATTTATTTATAGAGCATGAGCAGGGGGGCTAGAGGGAGAGGGAGAAACTTGAGCTGACTATGCGCTGAGCGTGGAGCTGATGCGGGGCTCGATCTCACGACCGTGAGATCACAACCTGAGCTGAAACCAAGAGTTCTATGCTCAACTGACTGGGCCACCCAGGCGCCCCAATAATAGGGCTGCTTTTAAAAGTAACTTCTTTATCAAATCTTTCCAAAGCATTGACGTTGTTTTTCAGAGAAACAATAGCTTCTCTTTTATACTCACATCTCATAAATTTACAGTAAGTTACCTAATTATATTAGCAAGTACAACTGGCATAAATGGGTTTGGCAAGAAAACAACTAGTTCTTGGTAAGTGTCAACTCAACACATGGGAGCAGAAGTGTAAGGGTCAACCAGAGTGTAATTTTTTTTTTAAAGATTTTATTTATTTATTTGAGAGAGAGAGAGAGAGCATGAGAAGGGGGAGGGTCAGAGGGAGAAGCAGACTCCCTGCTGAGCAGGGAGTCCGATGCGGGACTCGATCCCGGGACTCCAGGATCATGACCTGAGCCGAAGGCAGTGGCTTAACCAACTGAGCCACCCAGGTGCCCAACCAGAGCGTAATTTACCGTCCAGGAGCTTCCCTTGTGCCCTGAGCGTCGGTCAGTATATATTTCAGTAGGAAGGAAAAGTATCAACTTAGTCCACCAAGTCAGCTAAATGGAGGTCAGTGAGGGGAGCTTTTACTATATTTAAGAGTTTACTAAAAAAAGAAAAATCAGTAGATACCATGGAATCTCAATATCCTCTTCTTGAAAGTCCCTGCAAAGGTGCATCAGCTAATATTAATAACGGTTAGTATTTATTTAGTGTTTATTATGTGCCCAGCATTGTGCCACTTTATAAACATTATTTTATTTCATCCTCACAACTGTATGAGGTAAGATGCAGTAAGCCCACTTTGTAGATGAGATAACTAAAACTTAGGGTTGCCAAATGTCCCGAATCAAAAGACATTCAAGTCCAGGCACTCTACCTACAGAGCCCACACTTATTGCTACTGTACTATGCCAACTACCTGACCAGCAAGACGGGAATCATAATATGTGGTACCACACTTTAGCTGCCTCCTTGCTTCCTTCCTCTTCCGTAGTCCAATGATGGATCATTCCAAAGCAGAAGGCAAACTATCTATGGCAGTGCCCCTAACCGGACTTCTTTGTTTCCTTATCTCCTCTGACATGGTAGCTGTACAGCTCTCTCTCCCTAGCGATGAGCCAGAAAGATAATCAAGAACCAAAAGCAGACACTGCTTGAATTTATTGAGGTTCTTTATCAGCAGCAGCTATTTCTTTCCAGCGGCATTTTTTTTTTTAACACATTTGTTCTTACTTACTTTCCCTCTGGATTTAGCTATCGTCTCTGAAGGCTCAAGGACAACCATCATTTCCTCTTGGTTCTACCACTATAAAGGTCACTCACTTACCTTCTGCCTTCAGAAATCCCTGCAAGTAACTTGTCTTCCAGTCTTCCATGGAAGTATGGAGAAAGATCAGAACTCAGTTTCCTTGCTATGGCTAAGCCACATTAGCCCTTAGAATCAAGAGATTAGGCGGGGCTGCCCTGAATGGTAAAGCCAGACAGCCATATCAAGCAGCTGCTGGAAGTTATGCTACAGAAAAAAAATCAGGAAAGGAAACTATGCCAAAAGAAAGGGAGGGGCTTTCAGAGACTGAGGTCATGGAGACCTCTGTCAAGAATATTCACATGAGGCAAACACACTGTCAGTGCATGCTGACCAGAAACCCAGAGGAGGAGAATTTAAGGTCAGATGGTACCTTCGTGCCTTCGGATGTTAGAAGCTAGATTTAGGAGTGCTAATGTATTGAAAGACAGAAGCACAGGGTTGCCATGGAGACTCACATTTGAAAAAAATCTCACAGGCTCTATCAGAGATACTAGCTCAAATTTCTTCAGGCTAGGTTTGAGCAGCTTGGACTAAAATTCTACCCAGCCAGACTGGGCAGGAATGGGCAGATTCATGATTTGAGTGCCACTAAAAGAACTCTGTACAAAGGCAGTCAGGGAAGGGCTAAGAGGAAACTAGCCTGGACCTATTAACATCTAAACACAGCTCAGAGTCCATAATAAGCATGTTGACAGAATGCAGGTAATTATAATATTCCCATTTTTCAAAGAACCAGAGTATGGTGGGGTTTGAGGTCACTCTGGTCCAACTATCATGTGATGTTTGGATTCTTGTTTTAAAGATCTATTTGTATTAAAAATGGAGAGGTTCATACGTCTGTTTCAGGGACAGAATTTGTGTCTGCATGTTTTGGTGGGGGGTGGGGTGGGGATGGGAGCTAGCCTGCAACTCCAGGTAGGTCCAAATGGAAGAGTAGATGGTGATGACTGTGAAGGAGGCCCATGGGCCAAATCCCAGGGACATAAGGGAGAACAAAAAAGGACCTGGCCATAAGAATTCATTCCCAAAAAGAAAGGAGCCATGGACCTTTAACTAACTGATAGGGCACATGTTATGGAATCGTGGAATTCAGTGTGGCAAAAAGCTGAGAGGATTAGAAGCCATGACAGTTGAGTTTGCATTCCAGCCATGCCCAAATTTTCTGCATGACCTTGGGCAAATCATTTCAGCCTTCTGGGTCTTAGATTTCTTATCTGTAAAATGAGAATAGTCATATCTGCCCTGCCTACCTATGGAAGATTCCATTATTGAGCCCAATTCTTTGCCCTTCCTCTATCTTGTGCCCACTTGACTCATTTCTGCTGTAAAATCTGTGGAGTATACCTCCTATTCATCGACTGCATTCCATCATGTAACTGGCTTTAGCAAATTGGATGATGATGTGGAACTAACAAGGAGCCAGTTAGGAGCCCAGGCCCTAAGAGGCATTACTGTTTCTTCTCACTCTTGCATCTCTGCCTCAACCATGAAAATAGCAGACTCAGCCTATCCCATGGTTCTAGGAGGAAGATGAGGAACATGGGAAGTGCAGTCACTACCAGCCTAGACCAGGTAACCCCTAGCTTGTCCCAGACTCATGATTGAGCCCAACTTAGACTGGCCAAGGCCCAGCAAACCTACAGACTGGTGAGAAATTATAAACGTTTGAAGCCACTGAGTTTTGGGGTGGCTCATGAAAGAGTGAAAGCTAATTGATTTGCCAATTTCTAGAGGTGATCTGAGTTTCAACTGTGATAATATATGAGAGCACTTTTCCAAAATTTCCAAGGTTTATACAAATGTAATGGACTGTTCTAAGAGTGGCTAAGTAGCTTGAAGGGCTAGAATGGTAGGGCCAAGTGGAGTTTGGTCTGTTACTGCAAGTTTTAATGGAAAAGGTCCCCTTTGCCACAAGAAAACTAGGGGAGGCAAGTCCCAAGGTTCCACTCCAGTGACCTCATCCTGAAACCACGTTGCCCATGAATTCCTGTTCAGGCACTTGAGGAAGGACAACAAAGCCTAGAGTAAAATGAGATAGAGAAAAGGATGACTTAATGAGAAGTCTCCCAGACTTCTTCAGACAGAAGGACAGGATGCCAACAGCTCTTCCCTCTGCCTCCTCAAATACTTGCACTGTTCATTGAATATGCCATAAAATTCATCGGCGTTGGTGGAGTCTTGTGGGCTGTGGCCAGCAGGCTTGCTGGGCAATAATTCTGTCAGCTCTCTCTTCCAAGCAACTGTCTCTGAGAGTTCCAAAAGCTAAACACAGGAAAACCACACCAGCCACAGGCCTCATTAACCAATAAACCCTTGATGAAAAGCAGGATCTCACACGGTTGTTTCTGGTACAAAACTCCCCCAAGGGAGGGGGAGAGTTGTACTTAAAAGTCCCATTGGGCTGACTAAGATGCTCCTATCCTTCACAATTTATTTCAGAGTTTGGGTCAGGCCAGTATTTCCACCAATAAAATAAATATCAGAAGGGACAGTGAGAAGGCCTTGGCAAGAAAAGCATAAGTAAATACAAGAGCACAGGCAGAGGTATTTGGAGAAGTAATATTAACTGGGCTCAGTGGAATAGAGAGTAAATTATTTACACTCCCAAGGATTCAGGGCAGACTCAGCCATTTAAGGGAGGGAGGAATGGACCATCTGCTGCTCCAGCTACAAGTAACCAGCTTCCATGTCCCACACCAAGGCTTGAACCACAGGCAAAGATATGAATCACAACCAGATACAGCCCAGCAATTTCCACCTTGGGGGTCTATAAAGGGGAAAAAAAACCCTCTTCATTCTCTCTATTGGCAGCTGGGATTGCTAGTTCTCCCTTTATGCAACTGTCCAAAGGGAGTTCTCTCCTTTATACAGAGTGAGAAGAAGACACACTACTTTAAACCACTTTATTCCTGCCATGTTTCCCTTGTGAAATCCGTCCCTCATCCACCCACCCTGAGCGAGGGTGAGTCTACAGTGGATGAATTCCCTTGTTATCCAGGGACACCCAAGAACACCGAACACCTCATTAATCACGTCACCCTTTCTTTAACCACAATGCCCAAACAGATACCTTGGATCACATGCGTTACTACCAGCCTACCAAGCCCGAAGCTTGCAACCCTTCCTTGTCCTTCACTCCCACAACTAGTAGGTCCTTCAAATTGGTCTTTTCTTCAGGTGCATCTCTTGGTTTGCCCTGTTCCTCTCTCCTTCCATTGTTTTGCCCTATAATAAGGTTTGTTTCCTCATGCTTTGATTACTCTAACAGCCTGTAAGCTCCCTGGCTTCTAGGTTTTCTCTAACTTTTCTTCCTGTTCCACTCAGGTCATCTTCCTCACCTACCATTTTGAAAAATCAGTTCATTCCCCTTCTTTTCAAGAACGAGAATGACTCCTAGTTTCTTAAGGTATCAAAGCCTCTGTGTGGCAGTCCCATCACTCAAACTTTACTCTCTGTGTCAAACACCAACTTCAGGCCGGTACCTGGAAAACTAGTTCCCACCTTTGAGAATTTGCTCAAACCATTTCCTTTGCCCAGAATGCTTCTTGAGACCTCCTCAACGGCCCTACTGCTCCATGTATGCAGAGCCAGCCTCAGATTTCTATCTCCCCATGAAAATTCTCCTAATAATACTAATGAGATGAATGGAAATCTAATTAAAAAGAAACAAACCAAACAACAACAAAAGCAAGATGAGCAGGAGGATTCCCAGTCTTCTTGCTGCTGGGTTATTGGTGGCTTCTTTAGCAATGCCTTTTTTATACATCCCTCCTTTTCTATTTCAATAAGAACATTTAAATTCAAGATGGCACTCTCCACTCCATCTGTTGTTGATGGTTCTCTACTTTGGCTGTGTACTAGAATCAGCTGGGGAGCTTTTAAAACACTGGATGCCCAGGTTGTACCATAGACCATTAGATCAAAATCTCTGGGGGTGGTGTGTTCCAGGTATCAGTATTTTAATTGCTCTAGGGGAGATCAAGGTTGAGCACCACCAATCCAAATGACCACTATAATCTTCTGCCAGGTTTTCTCCATCCCTTGCTTCTCTCAACTGTTCCACATTTCACTGCTGTTTAAATTCTCAGCTCCAAGTGTTTCATTCCCTTACTCAAAATATTTTAATGGAATATATATATATATATATATGTATATATATATATATATATATATATATATATATATATATGTAGGTTTTTTCATTTCTGTATTCTTCTCTAGAATACAAAATGTTTAAATATCATTTTTACATGTGTACTAGTTTTCTATTGCTGCATAACAAATTTCCATAAATTTAGCAGTTTAAACTTAGCAGCTTAAAACAACACAAATTCATTAAGTCACAGTTTCAACAAGCCAGGAGTCTGAGCATGGTTTAACTGGGCCCTCTGCTAAGGGTCTCTCACTGTTTTAAAATGTAGGTTTTTGGGGCACCTGGGTGGCTCAGTCAGTTTAGCATCTGCCTTCGGCTAAGGTCATGATCCCAGGGTCTCGGGATCGAGTCCAGCATCAGGCTTCCTACTCAGCGGGGAGCCTGCTTCTCTCTCTCCCTCTGCCATTCCCCCTGCTTGTGCTATCTCTCTCTCTCTCTGTCAAATAAATAAAATCTTAAAAATAAAATGTAGGTTTTATTACCAATCAGGTATGGTGAAGCCAACAGATCAGAGAATGACAGCCATTGGAAAGATCGTTTATAACTGCAGGTCCCAAGAGGAGGGCACAGCATGCCCCACAGGGCCACAAGGGGAAGCACCAGGGTTGGTCAGGAAGTAGAAGGAGTAGGGGGAAAACAGCGAGAGCCTTTACTGCAGTTTCCATGGAAAAGGCAAGGCAGGGTAAGCAGGTTTAGGATTAGGCTAGTTTGAATAATTTCCGAGGGCTCTGGGGTATAGGAGCTATCATTGGTTGTCTGGTACCTGGCTCTGAGATGGTTAGGGCAGAGGAATATTGCCTCCTAGAGTGTAAGAGCCAGATAGAGGAGGTGGTTCAGATATGGGGTCTGGATTGGCTGGTTTGCATATGAAACATACCCTCCTGGGAAAGTCATTTGCTATCTCTAAAAATTAACTAAACCTGAGAGGGACAATATCTCCCCAGATGCCACAGCATCAAGAATGCAGCAAATAAGAAAATATAGTTAATACACTCACCAGGTTGAAATCACAGTATCAGCCAGGGCTGCGGACCCAAGCTCACAGCTTATTGGAAGAATTGAGTTCCTTGTGGTTTTAGTACTGAGGTCGCTGATATCTTGCTAGCTGACTGTTGGGGGTCCTCTCGGCTCCTAGAGGCTGCTCTCAGGTCCTAGCCAAATGGCTCTCTCACACCATGAAGATTCTTCTTTAAAGCCAGACGAAAATTCTTATATAATGCAATGTAATTACAGGCGTGACTATCTCATCCTCTTTGCCATAATAACATAACTTAATCAAGGGAGTGACATCACATCGTATTCACATGTCTGCCCACTCTCAAGCGGAGGGGATTATACAGGCATACAGGCAAGTAGCAGGAATCTTAGAACTATGCCTCCCAAGGTATGGAATTATTTATATGTATATATTTGCATGGGAGCAAAGTCTGGAGGATGTTAGTGTGAATCATCTCTGTTGAGGGGCTTTCTGGTGGTATTCTATTTTTAGATAAATTTTTATTCTGTAAAGCACATATATTATTTAGGAGTTTAGGAAGGAAGGGAAAAGGGATGAAGGAAGGAAGAATCTTCAGTTGCTTAATGAACTAAGTATAAATCTATCCTGTCCAAACATGTTCTCCATAACATAATCCCAACTCTGTTCAAGGACTCATCTTCCAATACCCCCTTCAAATGATCCCATATTCAAGCCCAACTAAGTACCCTGGCCCACATGTTTAGCCTAAGCTTGTCTACCTGTATGTCACACTCATTACTCCGTTGCTTTATTTCTGTCAAAATCCTATCCATCCCTCAAGGCCCACTGCTATCTCCTCTGCAAACTAATTCTTGATCCCACCAGTCATGAGTGCTTCCTCTTGCTTTTGAAATCCCTGAGCAATAGAGGATAGGGGTCAAGCTCTGAAACTCTAATGTTATATTGCCTAGGTTCTACTCTTGGCTCTTGCTATTCTTGCTAAGAGATCAGGGGTAAATTGCTTAACTTTTAATAAGTCAGGGCCACTGCTCGGACAAGATAGAGCAATTGGGAGGAGAGGCTTTAATTCATAATCCAAGGGGAACTAACAGAGTGGGAACACGGAATTGAAACATCTATGTCAGAAACCCAAAAGAAACCACTATGCCTTTATAAGAAAATCAACTGTGTAGGACTGAGACTGGGATGGGGCTGCAAATGAGTGGAGCTTTGAAGTTCAAGCCCAAAGCATAACCTTTGCCTTGGAAAATTCCCGAGCCAAAGTCACAGACACTAAAGAGGAAGCAAATGCTCCATGAAACCAGGCCATGTCATCAGTGATGCTTCCCAGGCCATTTCTCCAAAACAGAGAGTTCTTCCTATTTGCGGTGATGTATGAGTATGTTAATTCCAAGTGAGGAAATTTCATTTGTGATTTTTTTTGGAAATTGAATTCATCCAAGAGAAACAACCGTCCCAACAATTTTCTCCTCCATTTATTCCAGTCAGATTATGAGAAGCAAAGCAAAGAATAGTGTTTTCCAGACCTGTGCTTAAAAGAGACCGAGCACCACATCATCTGTTTAGCTCTCTGAACTGGCACAGTGACGCACACGAGGATTGCCAAGCTCTGCCAGGCTCCCTGGGAAGTGAAGCCTATACTTTGACTCCACCAAACTATTTATGAAATTGGCATTCATCGGGTACACCAGGTTAACTCACTGTGGACCTGGATTCTGATTTGTAAATCCTTATTTTCTGTGCCTATATAATAATTGAGAGACACATCAATGAAAGATAGCACTTTATGTTACAAAGCAATAGCTGTATTATTATGATTTATCATTTGTTTGGCACCTACCATGTGCCAGAGACTTTGTATCCATGATCCCAGTGAATCCTCATATTCCCCTGTGAAGGATGAGAAGCCATTGGGTGCAGCAAAATGGGAGCCTGAGCTATATTCTTCACTGATCTCTTTTTTCTCTGGCCTCCTGGAGTAACTCAGGATCTAAGGACTTGGCTCAGAATACCCCAAAGCAACTTCTTCCACTTCCTGTGTCAAGTGTCTCTTCCTAAGATAGGCCACTCTGATATTTAGAAGTGTCTGTTGCTACGGTGATAGATGGCGTGGGGAAGTGGATCACTGGAATCAGAAAACTGAGAGTTGCAGCTTCTAACAGGCTATGGACCCTCAACCAAATTCTTTTACCTTTCTGGGGCTCTAGTTCCTCATCTGTAACATGAGAGGGTCAGACTAGATTTATGGTTTGAAAATTTTCAAAAGCTATGGAAGCTTTGTTACCCCAAATCTTATAGAAGTTCAAAGCAGGGCGACTGGTTGAAAGGGGTGGAGGCAAGAAGGGCAGAGAGGCAGACTTGAAAGCACTCTGCTGCATCTTAGGGCATGAGGGTCCATGGTTTGAAGACACAGTTGTACTAGGTGAGAACGAAAGGTCTGACAGTTGATGGTTCATAAGCTGGACAGTCTACTTTTAGACTTTGCAGTGTATGTTTCCCTTCCCCAAGCGGAAAATAGAATATCATCCAAGATGAGGACCATGCTGCGACCGTCTTACATCTCTACTCCCGTACTTAGCTCAATGCTGTAATGCTTAACAGGTGTTCAGTAAATACTTGCTACGTACCTGTTGGTTCAAAGAGAATGTTTGCCCTGGGTTGTCTGTATCTAAAGATGAGCATCCTCTTTTGGCCATAGGGTGGCCCTCTAAAATTTTGAGAGAGAAGCCAGTCTCAAAGACTACCCTTCTATTCTTTTCATTACTTATAGCTGACTATTGTCGGATCTAATGTCCTTGATTACAGGGCATGGTGGGACATGGTGCTTTCTAGCTGAGACACTTTAAAAAGCCTTTAAAATCTACCATGACAAATGGCATACAAAGTGACAAGAATGTATTAGACATGGGCTCCCAAGAAAAAAGAGGGCCTGGGAAGAAGGTAGAGCCTCTTTAATGGAGGGTCCTGTGGGAGGAAGATTGTTAGATACTAATTTGCTGTTTGAAAAGATGTTCTGATAATACAAGACAACATATGAAGAAGGGCCACACTTGAGAAATGTGAGCGAGATGAAGAACCCCCACATACAAAGGCAGAAAGAACTGTAACACCTTCGATAGGTTTAGTGTTCTATCTACTGATTTGTTAACACTACACTATAGCCCTGCCTGACTAGTAGAGGACAGACAACTCCTGTGCTTTAGGTTTAATCCACTGAAAAGAAAGGTACAGAGACCTAAAGCTGAATTTTGTATTATTAGGTGAAACTCTCAACAAGTTTTTTTCTTAAAGACCACAACACACACACACACACACACACACACACACACACACACCACATACACACGTCTTTGATTTGCCTCATCTGGGGCAATTCACTATTTGGATCCAAACATTTTGCAGATCTGGAGCCAGCCAGTTCAAAGAATGTTATGTTTTCCAAATCAATAAAAAAGAGGGGTCAGAAGGACAGGCGCTCAGCTAGCAAGTTGCAATTTACAGTGTTAATAGCCATTGACAGTTCAAGTGTTCACCTCAATCTTTTGACAGTCTTGGTCAACGAGGAGTTAGTTAAAATAAATGGAACAAAGTTACAGTTTTCGGAGCTCATAGCACACTTCTGTGCCTAACAAAGTTTTATTTCTCTCCTTCACCTGGAAAACAACTTAACCTCTTAGTATCCATTTTTTATTGGGTGCAAACTCCCCCCCGATCCCATGAGTTATCTTCCCTTTAAGTCAACTCTCCACCCTCATCCTTCATTTCATCCAAACAGCAAGGTCTTACTAAAAACAAAACCGTACCTGACAAACAGCATCTGCTCTTTTCCCAAGTGGCCCAGAGAGTATATTCTGGGTCCACTGGATGCCAAATCAGAAATCACAATGGACAGGGCATGGAAGGTCAGTGAGTGTGTTTACTGAATCTACTCCATTGTAACCTTAGTGTACATGTTCACAATAAGAGAGCCCAGGGGAAAAGAGTCTTCCCCTGAGGTCACAGTCTGGGGTCCAAATCAACCCTGGAACTTCCATCCCAACCTCTTCCACCAAACCATTTCTCTAGGTTGTTAGTTTGCTATATGAAACCCCTATCAATATTCTACCTCAAAATTTACTATTATTACGTGTAAAGAATAATGGCGGTGGTGATGCTAATAATAGAAAAGCAGTGTGATTACAGGAGAAGGGAGCTTATATGGGGGGGAAAGTAAGATATGTCATCCCGCAATGTCTGAGCAGAAGGTTGTTAATGCAATCCAAGCCATTAGCAACTGGAAAGTGCCCAGGCCTGACTTCCTGCAGATTTTCTGATCTATGTTGCTCAAGATAGCACACAGAGCTAGTGTAGAATACTCCTTAGGATCACTCAGTGAGCTGGTCACACACTTGGTTTGTATGGCACCTTGAAAGAACTGCCATTTTCCAGCAAGGCTTTCTTTCCTGACAAAAACAGATCAATTGCATGCCCACCTACCATCTCTTAAAAAGAATGGCATCCATTTTGGCATTATGAGAGCAATAATACCCCCAGAAATACTGAAAAGCTGTTCAAAAGGATTAATGACTTGTAATGACCAAGCTATCTGAGATTTAGGAATAGTTATATGGCCAACCAAAAGAAAGTCTGGGTAGGAGTTATATGGCTCATAGAAAAGATCATATCTGTCATGTGCCAAATTTTTCTCCATCAGGAAGGAGGCACTGGGGTCCCGGGGCATGCGATATGGATGCCCCTGTGAAAGCTGGTTTCAGCTGCAAGTGTTAGTGACTTTATTAGGAAAGAAAGAAACTGAGCTGTTTCAGGACTAGAGCAAAAACAGACTGAATGACCCTGGTTTCTTGGCCAGGATAAACATAGGCATAAGTCAAACAAAATGTTAAACTCCACCTCCAGATTGGTGTCACTGATTGGGGAAATGGAGCAACTCTGGCAGTTTGTTTGAGATAAGCTCAAAAGTAGATGGAGGTATGGGGGCTGGAAGTCAAACAACCCCAAAACAAATTAATCAGATTTTTAATTTTTGAGTATCAAAAACACTTAGGTGCAGTCTCATTCAAATTATTTTTAAGCCAGGAGTCATGATTTTATTCAAACTGGATCAGGACCTCTCTTGCCCTGATAAGGCTCTGAACTTGAAAAGTGATGGTTAGCTGTCCCCCTATTTTGGGTCTCCCATTCTTCATGAAGTGGTAGAACGCTGACATTGTAGCTGGGCACAAAGCTACCCAGAATAAAGACTACAATTCTTGATCTCACTTTCAGATGAGTATGACCCTGGGACTAAGTTCTGGCCATCGGGATGTAAGGGAAAATTACATCATGTGATTTCTAAGTGTCTTTAAATGGGTGGGGGTGCATACCCTTTTCCAACCTAGTTCCCATCCTGCTGATTGGAATGCAGACTATGATGGTTGGAGCTAGAGCAGCCATTTTGGATCATAAAATGGAAACTATATATTGAGGATGGTGGAACAATAAGACAGGAGCCCGGGTCCCTGGTGACCATGGAGCTGCCATACAAGCCCTCAACTACCTATACAGATTTTTATATCATCTCAGACATTAAGTTTTTCATCTCTAGAAGTTCTATTTGGGTCTTTTGAATGTCTTCCTTGTTTTTACTTAACATGCTCAATCTTTCCTCTTGCCTCTTGAACAAATGGAGAAGAGTTATAATAACTGTTTAAAAGTCTTTGTCTACTAATCCTATCATCTGTGTTATTTCTCGGTCAGTTTTGATTGATTTGTCTCCTTATTATGGGTTGTATTTTCCTTCTTCTTTTGAATGCCTGGTAGCTTTTGATTGGCTGTCATGTGAATTTTATGTTGTTGGATGTTGGATACTTTATATTCCTATAAATAGTCTTGAGCTTTGTTCTGGAACACAGTTAAGTTACTTGGAAACAGTTTGATCCTTTCAAGGCTTGTTTTTAAACTTCATTAGGCAGGTCTAGAGCAGCCTTGAGTCTAGGGCTAATTTGGCACCATGGCTGAGGCAAGACCCTTTTGAGTTCTCTGATCTATGAATTATGAGATTTTCCATTCTGGCTGGTGCGGACAGGTACTATTCCTGGTTCTGTGTGATCTTTATTCTTTCTGCTCCTTTTGGGTGGTTCTTTTCTTGGCTTTATATGTGTGTGTTGATCAGTATGCAGCCAGAGATTCAAGGGGGAACTCTTCTCAGATCTCCAGAGTTCTCTTTCTACACAGCTCTCTCCTCTCCAGTACTCTGTCCTGCAAATTCTAGCTGCCTTAGTTTTCCTGACTCCCGGCTCTGTCTCCTCATCCACGTGGCCCTGCCTGGGTTCCCTCTCCCTGCATCACTGCCTGGAAACTCTCTCCAGGCAGTAAGCTGGGGCAATCATAGGGCTTACCTTGTTTGTTTCCTGTCTCTCAGAGATCACTGTTCTTTGTTGCCTGGTGTCCAATGTCTGAAGACTATTGTTTTCATTTCGTCTGGTTTTCCACTTGTTTCAGGCAGGAGGGTAAATCCGGTCCCTGTTACTCCATCTTGGCCAGAACTAGGGACTTTTACATCAGAGAGAAATAAATGGCTGTATTGTTTAACCCACTGTTATTTTGGGTTTTCTGTCATTTGCAGCCAAGTCTAATCCTAACAAATACAGGGCTGATCCTTGATTTATTTAGAACAGTTTCTGACTTTAATATAGAGAAGCTAAGATTTTTAGAATAACCAGAGACTTGCATAACGCCTAAGTAAGGTCAAATACCTGGATGAAAACTGAAAGCTCTGTCATTTCCCATGAGAAGAGTGGTGCTTAAGCAGCCAAATCAATTCCAGCTGGTGCCAGTAGACAAAATAAAGTACATTTTTTTGCTTAGTGTGATTAATCTCTCATTCATGGAGACAGTACAATTGGAGAGGAATTTATTCAATCAACGTTTCCTGAACATCTACTGCAGCCTAGGCACTAGGCTAAGTTCCAGGGATATATGTACAGATGGGGCATAAGCCTCCCGCCAGCAGTTCACCATTTAGATAAGGAACCCCTTATTTAGATAAGATCCCTTGTCATGTGACTAGCTCATGAATTTGGCTAAGAGGCTTAGTGCCAGTTGTTTTTTTTTTTTTAATAAATCTCGTCTTCTATTTTTTTCTTTTAATTAGGGAAAATGCCTTCTCAACCCATGGTTCTGCAATGAACCATGTAATTTATATTTTCAGTAATAAAATAATTTGTACTTTGCACATAAAGAAGCTTCTCCTGGAACGGGATATTCACACAGAGTCCAAACTTTACTACTATGGCAGTGGAGAAATAGGCGGGACCCCAACCTAACCAAATGATCGAGCTTAACGTTACCAGCAATGGGGAAAATGGCATCATGCTGCACTGGTTGTGAGGCACTGAGAAGGATATAACGTCACAGAAAACAAGGTCTAACCTCAATGTATTCAAGAGAAATAATCAGACAAATCCAACTGAGAGACATTCTGCAAAGCAACTGGCCTAGGCTCTTCAAAAATGTTGGGGCGCTTGGGTGGCTCAGTTGGTTAAGCGACTGCCTTCGGCTCAGGTCATGATCCTGGAGTCCCAGGATCGAGTCCCACATCGGGCTCCCTGCTCAGCAGGGAGTCTGCTTCTCCCTCTGACCCTCCTCCCTCTCATGCTCTCTGTCTCTCATTCTCTCTCTCGCAAATAGATAAAATCTTAAAAAAAAAAAAAAAAAAGTTGATGTCATCCAAAACAAAAGAGAAAGAAAGATGGGGTCTGAGGCTTTAGACTAAAGGAGACCAAAGAGACCAACAACTAAATGCAATGCATAATATTGTATTAGATTCTGTATCAAAAAGACCCAGCTCTAAGGAAATTATTGAGACAACTGGGAAAGCTTGAATACAGACTTCTACCTGTAGATTGTGTCAGTGTTATACTTCCTGAGTGCCCTTGTTCTTAGGAGATTCTTGCTCAAGTATTTAGGGGTGAAGAGTCAAGATTTCTGCAACTCACTCTCCAATGGTTCATCAAAATAAACGGTGGAAAAGCCGATGTGGAAAAATATGAAGAATTGGTCAGTCTAGGTGAAGGGTATATGCACAGGGGCTCATTGTTCTATTGTAACTTTTCTGAAGCCTTGAAAATGTTAAAATAGAAAGTGGGTGGGAAGATAAAAAGCTCTTGACAAGTAAAAAAAGGAAAAAAGTTTCTCTAATCCCTGTGATAGGTATGAGCTTTGGCTTTGCTGAGAGGTTTCATGAGAGGCCAGACTTGGACTTGTCACCAGACCTGGACAGTAACCAGAAGCTCCTCTGTTCTTCTAGGCCTTCCCTCAAATTGTCCCATCATCTGGAGTATCCTAACCATCACCTTGTACTCCCTTCACCTCCCTTTTTCACATCTGAAAACCAAACTCCTTGAATAATGCCCATACTTTAATTCTCACTGAATTTATGTAAACTCAGGATAAGTAACGGGCTCCAAGCTAATATTCTCCTTCTAGTGCTGTGCTGGAACTGGCCTGCACTGGCTTAAACTGGTTAGTCCTGGTTCATAGGAGCCAAACACATTGGCAGTTCAAAATCAGCCATGGTGGAAATATTTACCACATGGGTATCTGCACATGGCCTCTACCGCCTCTCCCAGAGCCGGTGGTTAAACATTTACCAGAACACTACTGACTTTAAATCCTTACCCTGTGAGAAGTGTCCTGCAGACCCTCTAATTGTTTTACAGCCTTTCTGAAGGTTCTTCAAGTTCTCTGAGGATTGATAACAAAATATCCCATAGAATGGTGGCCTCTATGTAGCCCAAGAGTAGGCTTTGACTAAACTGAAGATGTAGGTAGGAAGAAGGTAGTCTACAGTAAAGAGGAAAGAATGTTGGCTCTGCCCTCATCCAAAGTGGCTTTTTACTGGGCGGCAATTTAGTGAAGTGGAAAAGAGTGCTGGGCCAGGAGACCAAAGGCCCTGTCACTTACTGACTTTATAAACTTGGGCAAGGCGATTAACCTCTCCAAGCCACAATTTTGTCATCTGTAAAATGGGAGCATTAGCAGAAGCACCTATCTCACAGAGTTGCTATTAGGTGGTATGGGATTCCTGTAATCTGTATTTTCAAATGGAGACCCGTCAGAGCTAATGTTTAATAAGCGTTTACTAGAAGACAAACATTGTACTCATGTATTTAGACATATAATCTCGCTTAGACTTACTTCACCACAATTTTACAAATTTGGAATTATTAATAAATCAGGAAACTGATCTTAGAACTGTGCCCAAAGCAATGTAGTATGTGCCTAGTACATGTTTATTGTTATTGATAATCCCTTGTATTCGTGAATAATTGAATCTAGTCTGCATAACAACATGGTGAACAAGCTAGAGAAGTGTTTATAGCTTTCGCTAAGCCTCATTGTCAATATCTTGCTAAGAGGCAACAGAGCAGGGAGCAGAATTAAGCCTTTGGAACTCCCTTTCAGTGCTCTGCTTCCTGAGTGACTTTGGTCATTACACTACCCATCTCCCTGTTTCCTTGCATCTGGGGTGACCAATTCATCCCAGTTTGCACAGGAATTTCCCCGTTTTAACTTAAAGTCCCATGTCTTGGAAAACTCCTTAGTCCTGGGTAAGCCAGAATAACTGGTCCCCCTACTTTCCCTCTCATTCACAGAATAGACCCAGACCTCTTGCCGAGAAACCCTACTTGGTTGCCACCTCATTCCTGTATACTTTCTCAGTCTTTTCCGAGGGCTCCTCTCCGCTGCCTATCGAATATTTCCCCTATAATTTTCATGTTCTTTTAGTCTTTTTAAAAAGTTGGGTATGGATTATAATTATTCTCATTACAAACTCGTGATCACATGGTACAAATAATTGTTTCCCGTATTTCTCACTTAATGTTGTATCATAAGCATTTTTCCAAGTCGTTCTTCAAGGAAGCATCATGTTAATGAGTACATGATATTCCACCATGAGGGCTCTTACCTTATTTCTTTACTTAACCATTCTCCTATTGTATGACATTCAGTTTTTTCCCCATCTTTTTTCACTGTTATAAATAGGGTTCTGGGGCACCTGGGTGGCTCAGTCGTTAAGCGTCTGCCTTCGGCTCAGGTCATGATCACAGGGTCCTGGGATCGAGCCCTGCATCGGGCTCCCTGCTCAGTGGGAAGCCTGCTTCTCCCACTCCCACTCCCCCTGCTTGTGTTCCCTCTCTCGCTATGTCTCTTTCTGTCAAATAAATAAATAAAATCTTTAATAAATAAATAAATAAATAGGGTTCTGATGAATATCTTCATTCATAAATCTTTCTGTACTGATTTGATTATTTCCCTTAATTAACTTTATAAGAGTGGAATTACTGGGTCAGCGGCTGTGAACATGTTTAAGACTATTGATACATATTGCCAAAATGCAGAGAAAATCGATTGGGAAGGGAAATTGCCAGTATTCATTTTAGAGATACATTTGGAAATGGTTTGAACAATATCTGGGTGATTGTGGGGCATCATTTCATAAATGGCTCTGTGGGGAGAACTCACTTTGGAAAGCACTTTCAAGTTAAAAGCTAAGAAAGTTGAAACAAATTGTATGTAAAACGTTTAGTCAATGTGTATCATCTTGTTTATTTTAGGTGGCATTTTATATTTAGGTGAAAAAGATGATACGGAGGAGGCCCCTTTTATAATCGTTATGTACAGTGTCTCTATGCCCCTTATAACGCATCTGCCTTAATTTGATTATTTAGACTTATTGCGGTCCTACTGTAATTGTATCTTTGCTAATATGACAAATTGTTGGTCATATTTTTTAATTTATTTGATACAGTGTCCTTGGTCTGATATATAGCTCCAATTATAATATTGTTCTTAAGGAAGCAATCTTCTTTGGATGTTACTTCTAGGATTGCACTTAGAGTAAACAGGGGGGACTGCATATACCATCATTCTTTCCTCCTCCCACTGACCACTAGAGGGAAGAAAACATTCAGAGGTAGCTCACTGCGTTCTCTCCATCCTCCAAAAGGACCAAGGTGGTTTCCAACTGAGGCCACCTGCTTAACACTGTCACACCCTTCAGCGATTTCCTGCTGAGGCTCTTTCTGGAGCACCCAGACGCCATACTTGCAAATCGGGGCCACCTCTTAGAACTGTCGTTTCATTTCCCGGAAGGTTACAGAGCTCTTTAAGGAAGAAAGCCATCTCCTCTTGCTTGTTGCACTTTCTTTAGAGATCAAGGGAAGCAGATAATAAATGTAGAGTGATAGAAGCTATCATTCTATGTGTGACCCCTGAAAATGGGAACATACGAGGCACTCAAGATAAAAATCCCAGGACCCGTCTATAGAACAAAGTGAACTTGTGTGCAGCCACAAGAGAAATAAATCCCTGCAGGAACCTGCCTCAATCCAACCCAGAATCTCTCTCAGGCCCTCCCTGATCGTCTCAGCCACACCTCAGACTCTTGGCCAACTCCTGCCACCATACAGTAGATACCATAAGCCTCACTTCAAGAATTCTCTGGCTAAGCAGCAAGTCAGCTTTATTGCTGGGATCATGTTATCCTTGTGCCTAAGTCTCCAAGTGTGTGGCCTGTGGTTACCAGCAGCACTCTGGTGTTGTGGGAGGCATTATTATAGTATAGCTGTTGAGGGTATATTGGTTGCAACCAGATGGATCTGGCGTCTAATCCCAGCCTCACCACTCTCTAGCTCTGCAATCCTTGGTTTCCTCAATCTTTAAAATGGGGAGGATAATACTACTTACTTTTATTAAAGATTATAAGAATTAAATGAGATAATGGACGCAGAGGAGAGTCCTTAGCAAAGTGTCTGGTATATGGTAAATGATTCATGGCGACTCCTATTATTAGTCAAGTTCAGGTCTCTGGTGTTTGCTCTTAGATTGCGTAAGGGCATCCTGCTGTTTGGAACTCTGCTGATTGCTCACCCTGCCCATGTTCGCAGAGGATGTCGGAATCGACTTAAGCCCTAAACGGATAACTTGGCTTGCAATCTAGATTCCAAATCCTCATCTCAACCTGCTGACTCTATTCGGGCCTTTTCACCTCTCTCCAACCACACAGGTCTGGCGGGGCTACGTGATCTCGGGCGGGTCAGACCCAAGCTGATACCGGGAAGATTCTGGACATGCTCCGTATCCTACAGGGCCAGTGAAGTTTTGCTTTTCAGATGACAACAGGGAATCATTATCGTTTCTTAAAGAGGGAAATGCTGTGATTGCTGTGAGGAAAGCAGGTAGAGATTTAATGCCAAAAGTGATCTTTATGCTTTTAGTTGATTAAACTGGCAAGAATTTGCAAGAGCTATTTAACTTGATTAGTACACTACTTGGCATACTATCATTCACTTCTTCATGTAACAATTTTTTTTTTTTTTTTATCAAAGTTTGCCTGGTGGGCAGGCAGCCTAGGGAGATTCAAGGCCATACAGCTTGATGGGTTATCTATAATTCCCCATTCTACTCATTCACTGATGCCACCAAAAGAACTACTGGCATTTATTGAACACGTACTCTGTTTCAAGGCATTGCATTGTACATTTAGCATGCATATTTGGTTTAGCCCTCACAAGCGTATGGACTATTATTATTTCCATTTTACAGCTGAGAAAACTGAGGCTCATAGAGCTTCGCTGTCCAGAGTAACACATTCAGCATGGGGAAACCAGATCAGAACTTAAACTCTACACTTCCTGCCAAAATTTTTTTCATGTCACTGTGCTAAATAATGGCTTATTATTAAACAAAACTCGTCCTAAGATGGCATAACAAATTAAGGAGCTAAAAGACTTTTAGACCTTCAGTGCAAATTAATGTCAGTAGCTGAGAGCAGATTTTGACAGGGGAACTGTGTACTGTATATTAGTGTGTGTACGGAGGAGGTGTGGGCAGGAAGACAGTGGTTTCTAGGGATATCAAAGCCATCAATCCCTTGAGGGACAAAGGAGCAGGAAGTGGAAGAGAGAAACAGAAAGCTACAATTTTCCCTTTGGTTTCCCTACTAGTGAAAATGTTAATGGACGCGACACATAAAGGGCCATTAGGGAGATCGAAAGGGATGCATGGGTTTGGGGACCAGTGAGATCTGCCTCTGACTCTTAGCTCTACCACTTGCTTACATGCTGTGGGAAACTGGCAAATTACTTAACCTCTCTAAATCTTTGTTTCCTCATCTGTAAAATGGTGAACTTCATGGTATGACATTTATATCTCATTAAAAATATTAAAGCACAAAACCTGGCACAGAGTAAATACTTTATAAATGGTAAAAAACTATTATTAGCTCATTATTATGTACTATCCTTATCGCTTTTTATGATGATGATGGTGAAAAAGATGACAATCACTATCTCTGATAGCTCTGAAGGCAACCCCTATATTTTAGTAGGAAGAATACGTCTCTGTGAGCACATTAGTCAAGAGAAGGAGATGAGTGGGTCGTTTCTGGATACATTTAGATCACAGATGGGATTACGAGGCTAAGAGCTCATTTGGCATCTATGGGAGGCCCAGGGGACTCAGGCAGCTGGGTCACCTTTCCAGAATGAATTACAACTTCCCCCTTGGGCTCTATCAACACTTCTTTCAGGAGCCTTGGCTATCTGTGGGCCCAGATGGATACTGGAGGATTTTTGACAAATAATAACAGAACTGCCAAAAGCCACCAACAGCCCAGCCAGTTGGAAAATCATGGTGACCTTTATGTGACTTGTGTATTTATTAAGCACCTACTGAGAGGCTTAAAAATAAGACTGTTGTCAAGAAAAAATTTTAGAAAATGTAAAAACTAAGTTAATTTTTGGAAGAACTTTGAGTTGATGGCAAGCTCAAACTCAAAGAAAATAAATGCTGATTTGAAAGTAAAGTTGCATTAACATAATTCCCTTTGAAGTCAATGATTTGGGTTCTATAAGTTAAAAAAAAAATCCTTCGGAGTTTTATGTAAGCTAGATAGGCTGACCCATCCGCAAAGCAGGTTGGTTACCGCATATGGGCTATAATGCAAGTAAGCAGGAGTGTAGGTTTTAGATGGTCAGGGACTGGAAACATGTGGGTGTTATTGAATAGCATTTCTTAGGTTCTAAGCTATGGACATATTGCTGGAAGTAGGTGGTAAAAGAGAGAAAGGAAAGGCTAGCCATCATTTAATGCCACAGTTGGCATGAGTATTGGCATGAGTATTATAAAAACTAGACATTCTATTTTGAATGGAAAAAAGAAACTTGATGCAAATAGCCTATTTGATTATTACCTCATTTTCACTCCAAATGTTGCCAAATTATGTTATTAAAACAATTGGCAACACCTAATGGACGTGTTGAATGTTCACAGGTTTCCTAATAAGATTTGAGTTGTGTACTTTTTCTAATGGCTACCCCTAAGGGACCAAGTTCTCAGTCTAATATGCCACTTGCCAGTTCTTAAAGATGGCGGTAGGAGCCTATTAGCATACAAAATTGTTCAAAGTTCAAGATGACTGAAAATGAAGTTTAAGCAGTCCTGTGAGTAAAGTGGATTTATGTTGCTTACTCTGTCAAACCCAACAGATAAGCTCTATTCATGCTAACATTTGGCCACAGTTCCACTTCTCCCCCATACCTGGGAGAGGAGGAGTTGGGATGATTAATGGGTGAGAACTGCTACTCCCTATGTTTTATGGTCCCATCATTTATGAAGAGGAGAGTAAAAGTGGCTAGGATGTGATTCCCTTCTGGATGCTCTGGATTCCCATGAGCCTCTAGGCACCCACCCCCAACCCGGGTCAAGCTCTTCCAAATCTGTTTCTCCTCTAAGGTCCCACTCCAGTCTCATGCCCTCATCAACTCTTCCTGTCCCTGGCAAACTGTTTTCTGCATATATATCCAGGCTTGAATATATACTCTTCCATTGAATAAAGTTCTATACAAGGGAAGATCAAGACAAACTAAACGCTGATCCCATGTTCAAGGGCCTCAAAGCCCAGTAGGTGAGAATAATGGTAATTATAATAATAGCAATAACATCAGTGATAACAGCTGTAGTAGCGGTGATGATGATGATCGGTGCTTACTGTGTGCTAAGCTCTTTATATACATTATCTTATTTAATCCTCACAATAAATCTTATTTGTTCCTTCATTCAACAGAACAAAACAAATCAGACCAAGTCTCTCTCCATGTGGAGCAAAGGAGACTGAGAAACTTCCTCCATCGAGGTAGGAGGAGAATCAAAGGAGTGGTATCTTGGAAGTCAAGCAAAGTAAGTTTTTCAAGAGAGTGAACAGCCATTTCAAATGCTGGAGGTAGGCCAAGTAAGTAGACTGAGAGATGATCATTGGAATTAGCAATGGACGTCGCTGGTGACCTTTATGAGAAAGGAGTGGTGGCAATGAAAGCCCGATTAGAGTAGATTCAAGAGAGAAGAGGAAAAGTGAAGATTTTCAGTATAAACAGCTATTTCAAGGGGTAATGCTGTAAGGGAAGCAGAGAAACGGGATGGCAACTATAGGAGAACATGACGTTGAGGGAGGGTTTGGTCATGCTAACAGCTAATAAGTAATGGAGCACTGACTTGGCGTCAGGCGCTACATCGATTGCTTTATGTGTATGACTTAGCCTATGCAATGACCATAGCAACCCTGTGAGTCAGCTACGACCACTCCAGGTCACAGATGCAGAAACTGAAGCTCAGAATGGTTAAGCCATTGGCTTGATGTAGGGCTTCTCAACCTTGGCATCTTGACACGTTGGGCCAGATAATTCCACGTTGTGGGGGAAGGGTCCTGTGCATTGTAGGATGTTTAACAGCATCCTTGTCCTCTACCCACTAGATGCCAGTAGCACCCCACCAATTATAGCAATCAAAACTGTTTCCAGGGGCACCTGGGTGGCTCAGTTAAGCATCTGCCTTTGGCTCAGGTCGTGGTTCCAGGGTCCTGGGATCGAGCCCCACATTGGGCTCCCTGCTTGGCGGGAGGCCTGCTTCTCCCTCTCCCACTCCCCCTGCTTGTGTTCCCTCTCTCACTGTCTCTCTCTCTCTCTCTGTCAATTAAATAAATAAATAAAATCTTAAAAAAAACAAGAAAACCCACAAAACTGTTTCCAGACCTGGCCAAATATTCCCTGGGGGACAAGAGTGCCCTTGGCTGTGAACCATGGGGTAAAGATCACACATGTAGTAAACGACAGAGCCAGGTCTTAAAAGATTGGTTTATCTGGCTCCAACACCTGTGCTCTCAACCACTGGACTTATTTGTACTACGAAGATGATAAATTTCCCCTACCCTCTTCTGGGTACCTGCAGATTTCTGGGAAGTATGAAGAGTGTCTGGCCACTGGGCCGAGTAAGTGCCTTCCTGCTCACAAGTTCTGTGGTTTGGGCTTGCATGTAGTCCCTGAATCTGACTCTCTCTCTTTCCCTCCCTCTTGTTCCCAAACACCACACACACACACACCCACACACACACACACACACACACATCCCTGGCCTTCATAATCAAGGAAAGTTTTTTTTCCCCACTCTGGAACCCCCTACCTAAGAGGAAATGGTTGTTGGACTAGATGATTCCTAAAGTGCCTTCTGGCTCTGATGTTCTGTGAGTTTCAATGTCCTCCCTTTCTTCAGGAGGTAAATGCTTTTTATGGAGGGGGGTGAGGGACAAGGGACACTTGAGGACCTTTGAGTTTGGAAGCTGGTCCAAAGCTCCCAGGCTGTGTTTGTTTCCATTTCTCCCATTGCAAAGAGCCAAGGGCCACTCTGGTTTGGGCCACAGGCACGGTGGGGCAGCGATCAGTGGTTCACGGTCACCCTGAGCTCCTTCAAGTGGGGCGGCCGCCTCCCCCTTGGGCTACAGAGGAGGTTCTGTTGCTCCAGCTGGGCTGGGCTGGGCAGGGCCCCCTCCCTGGGGGGTAGCAGCCTTGCGACTGAGCCCCGAGAGGTTGCCTCAGAGACCCGGCCTCCTGTGCCTCCGCGGGGCTGGCCGGGTGTGGGAGTGAGCTCTGTGCTTGGGGGTCCCAAGGAGCGGGGACTTCTGGGGACGATGTGAAGAGCCCGTGCGGGCCCCTGGGCCAGATCAAGTTCCCCTCGGGAATCTGGGAAACCGGGGACCCAGTGGAGGCCCTGTGGGAGCTGGTCAGAGTGGGGGCATTTTGTCATTAGGCTCGTTTACAGCCTGGCAGGGGGCTCTGTGACACTCCACGTTCTGCTTCCTCCAAGGAACCCTGGAGGCCTTCAAGCCCGGCTCCTCACTTCACAAGGGAGGAAGGAGACAGGCTTCCATCCTGCTCTCAGAGCTTTAGCTAGGTTTTGAAGCAATTTGGAAGGTAAAACTCAGTGAGCTGTTAGCTTGCCTCACCCCGGTTATCAATCACTGGAGCCACGGGCTCACACTTCCCACAGTGGATTTTATGAGGTCACTACACTCCCCAGCACATGTCTCCTAAACCAGTCCGGGTTAGGCATCGTGGGGCTCCGGGTGTCTTTGCCCTCCTGAGCCTCTCTGAGTCTCTATGTTTCTATCCATGTACGGGTGGGTACTTTTCAGGTTTGGGGGGGTCACTATCTATGGGGATATACAGGTTTAGGTACATTTCTGAGTTCATGGAGTGTCTGAATGGGTTTTAAGAAAAATAAACGTTGCTCTATGTGAACATGTGTGGCTTTTCTCTCTGTGTAGACTCAGTTAATAATTCTTCAACTGAATTGCAAAGGCTATGTTTAACCCCTGGCTTCCTTCCCTCCCTGAGCTTTGTGAAGTTTAAGGCTCTGTTCTTACAGCAAAGGGGCCCCGTCTGGGGAGCCTGTTTAAACCTGTCTCTTCCTTTTGTTTGCGTTCTTTTTGTCTCTCTATGGGGAAACCTGGCTCCTGAACCCTGGTTACCCCTCATTCCATTCTGGGCCCCATAGCATGTTTCTCCCCAGCTCCCTCCTTTGCTCATAGCTTTACTGGCATTTCCCCAGCAACACGTGAAGGGGGCAGCAATCAGTGACTGGTGTCAGCTCCAAGAGGGAACCCAACTAAAACAGTGGAATGCCAAGTCACTACAATTACTTGAACTAGCAAAGACATGCATGGGGACAGAGATCAGGGTTTCTTTGGTATGGACAGTAACTAAACATATACATTAATTTCCCTGGGGTCCAAAGGAATGAGCATTTTTTTTTCCTTTGGGTTTTCAAAAATTAAAGACTAAAACTAAGCTTGTAAAACAGGATTAAAAAGTGTAAAAGCTGTCATAGCAAAGCCAGGCGCTCAGTCAAGTCCGCGGAATGAGCCTGCTATGGTCACAGCTGGTAATTCAGCGTAAGGACACAATGCCGTAGATATCTCCACTGACCACGCTTCCAAATTTGTCTTAAGGGAAACAATGGCTTCCTTCTTTCGTGATTCCCAAACCCTACCTTTCGCTCATAACTCCTGTAACAAAATGTGTCAAGTAGGAAACAGAAGCTCTTTCAGAACCCACTGAGTTGGCCTTTCTCACTGGGCCCTGCACTGATGGCAGGAGCTCTTAGCATCCAGTGGAGAAAAGCATCCACAGTCTCCCCTGTAATCAAGACAAGGGTCACCTCTGTGCTGTGGACTCTACTTGGTTTGGGGATGAATTTTCCTCCTTTGGGATCAGTAGGGACTAACAAGTGGAGATACTCATTTCCAAGGAGTTAGAGGAATGTGAGGGGGAAAAGGAGCTAGCCCCGTCTTCCAGCTCATTAAAAAATAAATAAAAAGGTGATACATTCATCTAAAATGAAGCCCTCGTTATCCAATCACTGTTTTAGGTGAATGTGGATGTGTGTCTGTGCTGTGTGTTCAAGGCTGGAGAGAATCATTGAAAGAAACATAGGATCTGAGCAGCAGAAAATGACGCACACTTTCCAGTCTATGGTGCTAGGGGAGCTGGGATATGCCACATAACCTCTAAAAAATAGGGAGCATTCTACCTGCCTCTCATGTCTCTCTACTCCAATCCGCCCTGCACGACCCCCACCAAGTTCATCCTCCTAAAGAAACTTTTTTTGTCATAATATTAAAAAAATACTTTGTTTAATCACTCTAGTCCATACTAATATCTCCTTTTGAGGACCTGTGCTCTGCCTTCCAGACTTTCAATCAGATACAGTGCCTTGTAGTGTGTGTGTGTGTGTGTGTGCGTGCGTGCGCGCGCGCGCGTGTGTGTGTGTGTGTGTAGTCTCCCTAAATAGAGGTCTGGTCCTTGTAATATGTTTGCATTCCCCACAGTGCCTGCACCAATATTTAGCCCCCAGAGTGCTTTCTTAAATCATGTCTAATGGGCTCGAACCTCACACAACACAATGAGAAAAACAAAATACAGAACATAGTCTGGGACCTCTACCTCTATAAATAAAGGTGGCCATTAAATAAATGGTCATGTGCCCCATTTCTTAAAATAAAAGCTCTTTTGAAGAGATGACAGTGAAGCAAATTTCTGCAAAGCAATGCACATTTGTTCCCCATCGACTTCTACTATAGCTTAAGAGAGATGCCATGCAATTAATTTTCTTAAACAGTCTTGGAAGATTTCCATTAATGCAAGTCTTCTCAGAATAGACACCAAATGACTTCCCCGACATACACTTGGGACTTTCATCGACACCCATTTCCAATTCCATTGCAGTGAACTGCCATACAATGAGTGGCCTACACAGAGGGACGGCCCTGCACCAGAACTCTAACAACTGACATGACTCCACAAAACCTGTAGTCACAGACACAACCCAGGCTTTCCTGGTGTGTGCATTTTACTTTAGTTTTTATTTTAAAATTTTTTTTAAGATTTAATTTATTTATTTGTCAGAGAGAGAGAGCGCACAAGCAGGAGGGAGGGGCAGAGGAAGAGGGAGAAGCAGGCTCCCTGCTGAGCAAGGAGACTGATGTGGGGCTCGATCCCAGGACTCCGGGATTGTGACCGGAACCGAAGCTTAACCGCTTAACTGACTAAGCCACCCAGGCATCCCCTCTTCAGTTTTTAAAAGACAGGAGTATGAGGAAAACATTTTAAAACCCAGACAAGGATGTAAACAGATGCTATACATGCAGGCAGGAGTTACTTCTCACTGAGGCAGGGGAAGGACTATGAATTTACTGGTGTCTGGTCTACGTCTTAGCAGATTTTCTCCACCACAAGTGCCCCTCTCTTCACAACAATCCAACCCAAGTGAGCTCATCTGGTTATGGTCATGGGATGAAGAGGCTATTTGGCAGAGAGGAAAGAACACTGGGCAGGGGGGTGGAATACTTGTTTCAAATCTCAGCGATGCCACTTACAAGGGACCTTGGGAAAGTCTCTTAACCTCTCTGAAGCTGTTTCTTCTAAAAGTCTTCCTATTTAAAGTGAGGGTAAGAGCTTTCAGAGGCATGCTAGGAAAGCCTTTTATAAACTATAATATGCCACTTGGGGCTTGGATCCAACCTTCTCGGCTTGAAATTTTATGATTTTTACATTTCTTTACTATCTCACTTCTCCCAACTCCTGAGATTCTTATTGCTTTATTTTATGTAAAATTGCCAAGGTGAAGCTCTAAAGTTGATGGCGTGGCCATTCTATAGGGAAAGAGCAAAAGATTTCAAGGCAGTTATTTTTCTTTTATTCAAAGTTCTTTTGCCTCTGTTTGTGGGTCCCCATTTATTCTAAGTATGGTCTGGGTCAGTGGCTCCCAATATTTCTGATTGCCTACCTTTTTCAGTGAAAAAAAATTTGAGCATGCTTCCTCTCTTTCCGTCTGTCTCTCTTTCTCTCTTTACGTATATAATACACACAATATGATATATTATTAATAATTATTTAAATTATATACATGTCCTACTCCACATATATATAATGAAACACATAAGATACAGAACATGTAAAAAGATGAAACAGATCTCATGTCAAATGTCCTGTCGTGATGGCCTCATTATATTATTAGCTAACATTTCAAAGCACAATATACACTTACAACATACACTTAGGACAAGATTTTTCATTATTGAGAATGGGTGTAAATCCATATTTTATATAGTCTTCTTGATTATTCCTGCATTACTTTTTTTGCCACCTTCTGGCCGGGTATAATTAGATTGTCGTGGTTTTTACCTTATAATAAGGCTGATGGAAAAACTTAGTCTAAGAGTAGGAGAAGTGTGAGCCCTGCCATTTTCACATGCTCATGTTGTTAGTTTTATCTTTAAGACATGGTTTATTTGCAGGAATTTTCTTAAGCCACTTACCCATTTTGTAAGGGTTAATGTAGCTAGAGAATATAATCCATAAATCCACTTAACTGGGCCCAAGGAAATAGCAACATCTCTGGTATAGGTCCAGGGGAAAAAAATGTGAGGGCCCCAGCATCACCCCTCCTGTCTTGTGGGCTCCCGCTCTTCCCTCAGAATACCTTATGGGGCATATGCAACGGGAAAGCCGAAGACAGACGCACCGGATGAGGGAGCCCAGGACAGTATATGCACCACATATTCGACCGGCTTCATAATAGCAGTAAGAATGGCTAACACTCACATGGTCCCAGTGTACCGCACACTGTTGTAAGCACTTTACAGGAATTAAATAATTCAATCCAAATCTTAATTGCTTTCTAGACATTCTCAATTTAAATGGGGAGTTGTAGTATTTTCTTTTAAACTGTCAATGGACTGACTTGTGTACATGGCACTCCGTCCTTCCCCCAATTTTGGAGCCCACTGATCCAGGCTCTGAGGGTGAGAATCTCTGGGTAAGTGGGTACGCTTCTATAGAGTCCATCACAGCAGCTCTTTCTGACATCCTGCTGCTGTAGGCTGATGGAAATATTCTGCCAGGGCACTGTGCTCGCTGCCATTTGCCAAGAAGGACCAAGACACTGACTATATCTCATAATGATTTTTTTTTTTTAAAGATTTTATTTATTTATTTGAGAGAGAGAATGAGAGAGCGAGAGAGAGCACATGAGAGGGGGGAGGGTCAGAGGGAGAAGCAGACTCCCTGCTGAGCAGGGAGCCCGATGCGGGACTCGATCCGGAGACTCCAGGATCATGACCTGAGCCGAAGGCAGTCGCTTAACCAACTGAGCCACCCAGGCGCCCTCTCATAATGATTTTTTAAAGGTTTTATTTATTTATTTGAGAGAGAGAGAGAGAGAGAGAGAGCACAAGCCAGGGGAAGGGCAAGGAAGCAGACTCCCCACTGAGCAGGGAGCCCGACGCGGGACTCGATCCCAGGACTCTGGAATCATGACCTGAGCTGAAGGCAGACACTTGACTGACTGAGCCACCCAGGCGTCCTATCCCATAATGTTTTTAAACAAATCCTAAGTTTTCTTTTTAAAGATTTTATTTATTTATTTGACACAGAGACAGAGAGAGAGAGAGAGAGAGAGAGAGAGAGCACAAGCAGGGGGAGCAGCAGAGAGAAGCAGACTCCCCGCTGAGCAAGGAGCCTGATGTGGGACTCGATCCCAGGACCCTGGGATCATGACCTGAGCCGAAGGCAGATGCTTAATGACTGAGCCACCCAGGCGCCCCAACAAATCCTAAGTTTTAATATCCTGCATGAGGACATGCCTTTTGATGGATGGCCAAAAGTGGACTAGTGACACAGGAAGTGATCCTAGGCACCTGAAAGCAGAGGGGAGGAAGTGGGTGAGGACGCCATGGTGGGGACAACGGGAAGGAGGGATGGAGAGCTAGAGATGCCGGAGCAAGAGGAAGGGAAGCCTGGATGGCCAAAGGAGGAAGTTAGGAAAAGGGTAACCAGCTGGCAAGGGAAGATGATGGCAGACTCTACGAGGAGAAAATACGTCGCACACTGCCATGCAGGATGCTCGCCCATGTCTTGACAGCCAATGTCTCTGACATATGGTTCAGCGGGCCAGTCCAAGAAAAACCAAGTGGTCTCTAGAGATCTGTGCTCACAACTCCCCCCCAGGGATGCAGAGGGGACCCTGCTTCCTTTCATCAGAATGGCATACGTAATGTATTCAAGCAGTGCAAGGATCAAGCAATGCTTAAGCTAAAGAGTGAGTCCATGAAGCCAGAACTGTGGGAAGAAAGAATTCCCAGGCAAGGCAGGGAAGATATTTGGGGAGCATGGGTGGTGAGGAGACATCCCTGTGGTTCTCTTCAAATCACACCAGTCAGATGACCAAGGAGGGGGGGAGGGCCGCACATTCCCGCAAGAGTGCAGCTTCAGCGGTGAGAAACTTCCAGCATCGGCAGTAAAAGGCCCCAGCAATTGATTTACATCAGAGGCAGCTGCCAAGACACCGCTCCAAAGGGTAGGGCACTGTCAGACTTCGCCTTCCATATCTCCCTGCAACACTAGAAAGCACGATAAGACACCCTGGGGGCAAGGGACTGTCACAGTGCAGTAACGTAACGGTGTCTGACTTAGATGATCGGAGCCAGTGGCTTCTTTGAGATTACCCAGCCCAAACCCCTCATTTTACTTAGAGGTAAACTGAGACCCTGAGGGGGGAAGCATCAGCCCAAGTCACCCAGTTAGCAAAGCTCTGGCCTGGCACTGGGGTCTCTGGATATCTAAAGCGGGGCTCTTGACTCCACGACTGTGTATTATCGCCTCCTCCGGCTCCTTGGCTCCTTTCTAACAGAAGGTCCCTCACTAGTATGGATAATATATTCCATAAACCCCATACTGCCCCAGAATGATCAAAGAAGGGATTAAGATAACCACAAACATCTGCCAGGCTATGAGTGCACCTTGATTTGGTGCAGAGACACTACATTTTAACCTTATCGTCAATTATCCTGCACCTAAATAACTACAGTATATTGAAATACACAGAGACTTCCAATTTTTTTTTTTTTTTTTTTACCTCCCACCCCTACTGCCACCCGATGGCTACGTCCCTGCACAAAGGCTGTTCCTCTCCTCCCATGAGGCGAGAAGAACAAGGGAAACTCAAAGACTATCAACTCTGCAGAAAGCTAAGAGGCTCGGTGGAGAGGAGAGCGCAATCAATGTCAAAAAAGAAAGCCCGTGATTACCTTTGACTCACAATTATTCAAGAAGCCTCACCTTGGAGGAAGGACTCATTGCTGGTAGCAAAATAAAAGCATTCTGCCAAGTCCCTTGCCTTGGCAGGCACAGAGTAAGAAGCGACCACTCAAAAGAAGAGGGCAGCACCCAACGCTCAGAGGGGTTAGGTAGAACAAAACCCCAAAGCAAGCTATAGGAACCAGAGTGTGGGAAAGAGTGGGGTGCAGGGGGGGTCGGCTTACAGGTAACAGGATCTAGAAACAATATGGAAATGACTGCCCCAGCTCCTTGCCTACTTTTAGCAGAAGGGATTCCCCCAAGACAGTGGACTCTCATCTGCTTCACAGCAACCTCACAGCTAATCCAGGATGTGGAGAGTACGGCTGGACCCCTACCCATCCCAGCTGGTGGGTCAGTTGGTCAGTCCTTCACGAAACAGTTTGTAGTGTCTACTACCCCCGCAGAATCTAAAAAGACCCAGCCTCTACCCTTTAGGAGTTCCTAAGCTAGTGGAGAACAGACAAGTCAATAGCTTGCTATGGTTCAGCACGAGAGGAATAGCGAGAAAGGAGATAACCTCAGCCTTGCAGATCGCGGGAGGCTCCACATGGAGGTGAAGCCTGCGTTCGGTTTTAAAGGATGGGTAAACAGAAGCAAGCCAGCAGAGAGAGGGTGGACCCAGTGGAAGGAGAGTACATGGAAATGGAGTAGCATGTATAAAACCCAGAGCCCTGCTAAATAACATAGCAGATTCTGTGAACTGTAAAGGGTTCAGTTCATGAGTCTGGTTTGGTTGTGCTTTCTGAAGGAGGAAGCTCCTGGTGGTGAGAGCTGATGTGGGAGAGGCAGTCAAGCACCCGGCCACAGAGGACTTCCTAAGCCTCCTACTAGAGCTAAGATTTTACTGTGAGATCTACCGGGAGCCACTGAAGGATTTTGAGCAAGAGTTTCAGGATCATATTTATGTTCTGGAAAGATTATGACAGCAGAGTGGCGAACAGCTGGGAGAGAGTGAGTCTGGTGGTTGGAGGACCAGTCTGGGGGCTCGTAACATAATTCAGGCAAGACAATATACGGGCCTGGACTGGACAAATAAGTATGGAGACGGGTGGATGGATTTGGGCTTTGTTTCGGAAGATAAATGGACAGGATGTGATGATGAACTGGAGGTGGCGGTGGAGAAAAGTTTCTGGCTTGAGCAATAAAGTGCGTGGTGGTGCCATTTGCTGAGATAGAGAAGACAGCTAAGACTTAGGAAGGGGCATGTCTGGTGGGAGGTGATAGCGGAATTCTGTATGAGACATGGTTGTGGTGCCAGTAAAATTCCAAGCAGAGATAGCCAATAAGAAATTGACCACGCCAGGGACGCCTGGGTGGCTCAGTCGGTTAAGCATCTGCCTTCGGCTCAGGTCATGATCCCAGGGTCCTGGGATCGAGCCCTGCATCGGGCTCCCTGCTCCGCGGGGAGTCTGCTTCTCTCTCTCCCTCTGCCTGCTTGTTTTCTCTCTTTCTCTCTCCCTGTCAAATAAATAAATACAGTCTTTAAAAAAAAAATAATAATAATAAAAGAAATTGACTATGCTGACCTGAAACTAAGGAGAAAGGTCTGAGCTAAAGGTAGAGATTTAATATTTATCATTGTATGGGAGGCAGTGGAAATCCCTGGCATCTCTGAAACCACCCTAAGAGAGGCCTCTTATGAGCAGAGAAGTAGGATGAGGACAAAACCCTGGGGAATCCCAATCAGAGTAGGAAAAACACGAGGAGAGAAGAACATCATGAAATCCAAGGGAACAGAGTGTTTCAGGAAGGTGTCTCGTGCAGCAGTGAGGCGACAGGAGATAAAGACTGAAAAATGTCCATTTGGATCAGCAGGTTACTGGGGCCCCGTGTTTGCAGCAAGGCCAGCCCGCGGAGGGCCGAGGAGTGGGTGGACAATGAAGGCAAGCGGCTTCAGTACAGGCGGCTGGAGCAAGGCCCGGCCACCCAAGGAGCTCACGAGCAACATAAGCTTCGCCTTGGGAGCGGTAGAGGATAAGGACACTGGTGTGCGTGGTAGTGGTCGGTCAGGGTAGGGGCGTGGGGGGTGGGCACACAGGGAGAAGGGAAAGATGTCCACCAAAATTGCCCAAATCAGGAGCCAATGGAAAGGCCTCTGGGTAGCTATGGCACCAGTCCGCTGACATGGGGAACGCCAGCTATTTGCAAGAGGAGAGTCAAACAAAACTAAACCAAACCAAACCAAACCCAAAAAACAAAACTAGTGGTCAATGCATCTGGGCCTGGAATTCATGGGAAACACACAGTTTTTCACAGAGAAGAAGCAGGAAGCAGGCTGCAGATGAGGAGATAAAAGACCCGGGGTGTTTCACGTGAAACTCTCTAGCTAGGACACAGCGCTAAAACAGGGACAAACAGCCTTTATGGGAAGGGCGGGGCATCCCAATATTCCCCAAGGTTTGGGATTATCTGTGACAATGCTCCTTTAGGTGGCATGCATAATTTGGAGCTCACCATGCTGTATATAAATGCCAGCCGGAACACCGCAAAAACAGGGGAAAGTCTGAAATCGTATTAAGGAATACAGGAGGATCGGAACAAAACACACAGTCCCACCAGCTCCCAACTCAAGCACACACCGATGCAGTACAATGCAGAGACAACTTGCAAATCCAGTAGGGAAAAAATGGGAAGAGGTGGAGATGGAAAATGGATATTTTTTGTTCAATCTAATGCACCCCCACCAAAAAAATATACTAGGGAAGAGAAAAACTCTAAAGAATGGTTCTCCGAGTTAATAAAACATCCCCCCACCCCCTGCCCAGAAAGAAAACTGAAAGTCAAATCGTTAAGTCCAAATTTCAATGTCCAGGGGGAAAAAAAGAAACCCTTTCTTTAACATTAGCAGGTATGCTCTCTTTTCAAGTTGACATTCTCCTGAAGGAGGCTAAGTAAGTTTCACCATTGACAGGCTAGTGAGCTTGGCCAAGACACTTGTGGCCTAGAGATAATACGGACCCTGCGAGAAGATGCTTTGGGAAAGTACCAAAGCAGTACACCAATGTTAGGCAAAGGCTTTTTTTTTTTTTTTAGATTTTTTTATTTATTCATTTGAAAGACAGAGAGAGCACAAGCAGGGGGAGAGGCAGAGGGAGAAGCAGACTCCCCGCAGAGCTGGAAGCTTGACGCGGGGCTCGATTCCAGCACCTGGAGATCATGACCTGAGCCGAAGGCAGACACTCAACCATCTGAGCCACCTAGGCGCCCCTAGGCAAAGGCTTTTTACCAGGCAGGGCAAACCCTCGAGAAAGCAGTTCGAGAGCACGTAAGCCAGAAGGGGGTTGGTTTGCCGTTGTGCAGGAGTGTTAGGTGTTGTGTAAATGTCCTAGTCAGTTCAAGAGGCCTTTGGCAAAGGAAAAGTACACACTGCCCAGCAAGCTATGTACTTGATGTTTCCCCAAGGCAGGAGGCAGGCCTGCCAAGGGCTGCGGCATATCTCAGGGGTGACCCCGACGTTCCATTCCCCCCAGCTCGCAGAGCTCGAAGGGAACAGCTTGAAATCCAAATGGGGCCCGCTGCTCAGCTAAGGAAAACAGTCTCAAATCTTTCTGACATCTGCACAAAAGGGGTACTGAGGGGCTGTCCTGCAGGGTCAACAGTGCTGGAGCCAGTTTAAACAATCCTGCTTGGCCCTGGGAAGGCAGGGGGGTAGAGAGAATGACGCAAAGGGACCTGGTGGCCCGGGTAGCTTCAAGCATCCGTGCTCACAGGGTCTGCCTCACATGCACTGGCCTCCTGATCTATCTGGGAAATAGGACATCCCTGGTCTTGACTCATGAATTACAGCTGGGTCTGCTTCAGCAACCTGGATAAACGTTCCCAGCAACTACAGACTTCACAAACTCTAGGACCATGTTTAACTGGGCGGGCTCTGAACCTTTTAAATATTGAGAAAAAAAATCAGTGCGGTGATATTCTATTTTCCCCAGTCCCGCAGCCCTTCAGCCGCTCATGTTTTCAAAGGAGAAGACAGACGAGGGCTCCAGATGCTTGGAAGCCAAATGAAAGCTCCTTACTGAGGAAATCCACTGCCTTCCATCTTCAAAGATCAAACTCTCAGCCAGAGGTTAAACAATGCGGTCATCTTTGGCATGTTTGTCTGGTGTGGGACTAACTTCTGTTCAGATATATAATAAGATTTTCTACTTTTAAAGGCTCTGCACCCCCAACCAACAGCCCAGATGTGCTTCTCAGTTCCCTGGTGGCGGGGTCTGACCGACTTGCCTCCTGTCCTCTACAATCTGCCAGGAAATGCCCTTTGGCGGCAAACTGCAAATCTCATCCGCTTCCACTTGGGCCATTTTTTATTTATGATATCTTTGCAGAGGAAAGGTAAGTCAGTCAGAATCATTCATTATGAAAGTGGGCAGAGGACATGTCCAGGAAATTCACAGAAGAAATACACATGTTCCATGAATATGGCAAAAGACACCTAAACTCACATGCAGTCTGGGAATCGGGAGGATTTTCACCCATATTAGCAAAAATATCAAATGTGGACAAGGGCGTAGACACGTGGGCACTCCTGTACAGTGCTGATGGGAGTGTAAATTGGAGTATTTTGTGGGGTAAGTGAGCACTAGCTTTGAGAGCTAAAACTCTTTATTACCTTGTATCTGGAAATTCTGATCCTATAAGTACAAGAAGATCTGTTTGTGGATTTCCACTGGGGCACTGCCACTTTTTAAAACAGGAAACATTTGGAAACAACCTAAGTGTTCATCAAAAGGGGAATGAATGGCTGGATTAAACAATGGGGGAGAGAAAAAGATCTTAAGGACATATTAAATGGCTAAAAAAAAAACACCCCAAAACAAAACAAGGCACAGAATATATACTTATGATTGTAGTTTGGAAAAAAAAAAACCCAGAAAATGAAACTATTTTTGTTCATATTTCTACATCTCTGATTATGTACAGGAAAAGACCAGAAAGACAACAGGGGGACTGGAGTCTCAGAGGAGACTTCTGCTTCCCTTCTATTGCTTGTATGTTGTTTAAGAATGTATTCATATATTTATTATAGAACCATCTTTTTTCTAAAGTGTTTCCTGGTTGAAGATCAGAGGCAGAGGCATGGGCCTCGGTGGCTACAGTGAACATGACTTCTCCGGGAGGCAACAGTGGGTAAAAGTAAATAGGCAAGAAATCAAAGGATCCAGGTAATAGTCTGAATCTGTCATCAATTTGCTGTGTGACCCCGGGAAGTCATTTTCCTTCTCAGAGTCTGCTTTCTCTATACAATCGGTGGATAAGATAAGAAGCTCACTAAGATACTGTCTTTTTCTGATATTTTAGGATTCTCTAAGTCCCTTTAATGTATAATGGGTCTGGTCCCTTTTGATGAGGAGATGGTTTTTTCTCTTCCTTCAAATTCTGGCATAGTTTGATATTTCACTTTACTCCAAATGGAAGATAATGAAAGAGAAGGTGGAGTGACCGCTCTGTTCCCTGTTTGGCCATGTTTTTGAGGGTCTGGTTGACCTATTTATGCTCCCTCCCTTTGACAGTGTAAGCTCTTAGGCATTTTTTAATGTGATCAGAGTGCAGACACAATGCTGCAAGTCAGAAGATCTGAATTCTACAGAATGGCTATAAATCCCGGGGACATAGATTATATTTCATTTTGTAAAAATGAACCCCCTCGAATGCTTTTTTCCTGAGTTACACTAAAGATGTCGGTTTATTCTCTGAGAGTCAGGGGTACAAATCATCTGGGGCAATGCTTCCCATATGCATACACAAGGGCTGATGGAAACACTCTGCTGACTCACTGTACTCCCTGCAATTTGCCAATAAGGACCAAGACACTGAATATATCCCAGAATGTTTTTAAATAAATCCTAGCTTCTAATATAATATCTACAAATCATTCTTTATGGGCAGTCACCCGGATTTTTGGACTTTAAGGCTACCCTGGAAACTCTTTTTTTTTTTTTAAAGGTTTTTATTTATTTATTTGTCAGAGAGAGAGAGAGAGAGAGCTCAAGCAGTGCTCACATCCCTGGTGTGTGGATAACCACTGGACCACTTGTTCCCCAGAGGGAAGGACCAAGTGGCTAAAAATGAGCTATGAAAATGTACATCTAGGGCGCCTGGGTGGCTCAGTTGTTAAGCGGCTGCCTTCGGCTCAGGTCATGATCCCAGGGTCCTGGGATCGAGCCCCACATCGGGCTCCCTGCTCAGCAGGAAGCCTGCTTCTCCCTCTCCTGCTCCCCCTGCTTGTGTTCCTATTCTCGCTGTCTCTGTCTCTGTCAAATAAATAAATAAAATCTTTAAAAAAAAAAAAGAAAATGTACACCTATCTACAAACATAATCTGGTTCTTCACAACCTAATTGGCTTTTGGAAATACTCCAGATGAAACCTTGAGGAAACGTTGGCATTAAGTCAATGGAGGAAACCTCTTCCTGCTCCCTCAGAGACCTTGACCAATCTAGTTCTGCCTCTCATCTGGTTAGCAAAGCTCCTTCCAGCTGGTCCTCATCACTTTGCTTATTCCATGAAGTCACAAGAGTAAATTCTAAGCAGTTTAATTCTATAGAAAACACGCACACGCACACGCACACGCACATGCACACGTCGGATCGCAACTCCTTTGACATTGTGTCTTTCAGCAATGGAAGAAGCCACTTACTCTCGCTCCTTTCTCAGGAAAGCATTTACAGCCACCACTACAGTCTTGGCCCCCACATGGCTTTCCATAGGACTTCTTCTCGCCCTATTTAAAAAAAAAGAGAGAGAGAGAGAAAAAAAAGTTAGTAAACCATGTGAACAAAGAAGCGATGTAGCCCCGGGGAACCTAACCCTTAGCTACACTCCTAACCAAGTAAATTTAGAGTGGCTTAATCATCTCATTTGATGGTGTCATGAGTCACACTGGATTTGTGTATTTGGTGTTCATGGAGAAAGCAGTAGCTATAGCAGAGAACTTGAGAGAAATTTCGAGTGCTAGAAACGTGATGATAGATGAAAATGGCCACCCTGTACTCTGCTCCTGGAATTGTGCTCCTCAGGCTCTACTTTCAACACATCATTCAAACCTTACAGTAACACCCCTGTGCCCCAGTTAGTCAGACCCAAATGCCTCACCTGGTAATGTACAGTATACCCTCGACTGTTCAACTTCCTTTTTTCTTATCTGCTTGATGATGAGGATGATGATGCGGATTACTGGCTGAATTTCTACAAAGCCCCTGTGTGACCTGACCTGCACTGACTCTCTCTAACCTCATCTCTTCACTCTCTCCCAGGCTGACTCTGCTTCAATCACACTGGTATTTCATTCTATAAAAACTTAAGCCTGTTTATGCCTCAGGGCCTTTGCCCTTCCTGTTATTTCTGCCTGGAATGCTCTTCCCCTAGATGTTGGTTTTTTATTATTATTATTATTATTATTATTATTATTATTATTATTGCTGGCCTCTTTTCATCAACCAGGTCTTAGTTCAATTGTCTACTCTCAGAGAGACCTTTCCTGACTACTCAACCTAAGGCAGCCCCCAGTTCCTTCCAATCATATCACTGTGCTCTCTTTTCAACATTAAACATTCTCTCTCCCGCCCCCCCACTAGAATGTAAGCTCCACGTAAGTAGCGACCTTATCTATATTGTCCAATGTTATATCCCCAATGTCGAAAAGAGCGGATGGCACATAGAACGTTTTGATGACCATCTGAATGGAGCTGGGATTTGAACCCAGGTCTGACTAACTCCAAAGCCCTGACCTTAACCCTTGGCCTTAGAGTTTTCTAAGTCCTCTGTCTACCAGAGCCTCAATGCAAGGGTTTAGAAATAAGGAAACTGCCATTCTGACCCTATCCACCTTGGGGGGGGGGCGGAGCAAAACATAAATTCTAACTATTATCTGTAACAAGAGCTTTATCTCTGGGATAGATTTAGTATCATCCAACTTTTTTTTGTTTAATGTTGGCTGTTCTTTTTTTTTTTTTTCTCAAAAGAGAAAGGCACATTTACGAGCCCTGCCTCATGCTTAATCATTCTTGCCTCTTTGTACTGTGAGTCTTTTCCTAATTCCCAGGGAGCAGTGTGAGTTTCTCAGATGGTCTTTTATCTCTGTAGACATTCCCACAACACTTTATCACCGCAACACCTCAGTAATAAGGTAGTGGTGGCAGAGCTCTGACAAAATATTGCTATTTTAGATTCCAAACACCTTCTTGATATGAGATATTTTATCTCTTATATGCCTTTGACATGGTAAGTGTTATTGTACACTTTCCAGTTTGCCTTCCATTTTACGGCATACAGGACAGGCAAGTATTCATGAGGGTGAGATCAAGAGGCGCTGTGGGGGGAAGAAGTTGGGGTGGCTGGCGTAGCATAAAGAACAGAGAGACAGACCTTCACCTACGCTGTCACCTTCGTCTCCTGCCGAGTACTATATTTCATGGGGTAACGGGTAATTTGTATTTGCTTCCACATATATTTCTGTATTTTCCAAGCCATCTTCAGCGAGCATATATAATTGGTAAGGAGAAAAACAATTATGTTACTAAATGATCCAAGTCACCCCCTTCGAGGGAGAGGACTCAGCAGGCATTGCCAGAGCTGATTGGATATCAGTTTGGAGCTATGTATGGCCTACTTCCAAACAGTGCCTTTTGGGTGTCCCACAAAATTTGTCTGTCATGGACCCAACGTTTCCAGATCACTCGTATGGAGCAAGGGAGCTGGCTAAGACAGGGGATAAAATCCTATTCACGGGAGCTGGGCAAAAATGGAAGGGACAGAAGCTAAGGTTTCTTGGGAACTTGGCCGAACAAGGAGGCAGAGACACCCAGCTAACAGACAGGAAGCCATCACTGCCCTCAGTCACTGAGGGAAGTAACCAGAGAAGCCCCACTGGCCACAAGGCAATTTCCTGTAATTCTGGCCCTGACAGTTCCCCCAGGAGTCTTCAATTACAGTGAGGGCGGGGAGGAATGAAAGGAGTGGCTTCCAGGGAACATGACAAGACCAGGCTCTGAGGAAGTTTCTTCCCTCTCCTGGCTTGTCTGCGGACCCTCCAACCCCTGCTCCACCAGGCCACATCACTGGTGTCATTCCCGTCCTGGAATGCTCCCTGCTTCCTCTCCAAACCCAACCCCCTCCCCACATCCACAGAAAATTCGAACTGGAAAGGCCCTGAGAGATCATCAAATACAGGATGATCTTCATTCTATCAGACCGGCGCACCATTTTTTTTTTTACTGTAAGTATTTCTTGTTCTTTCTTGCTATCCTGAAAAGAAATTCGTCGGAATCAGTGATAATGAAGATGTAAACAGTACTTTAAATAGCACATATTATGCCATAACTCTATTGCAAAGCAAAAACGGAAGTCATTTATAATGAAACAATATGTATTCTAATCTGTAAATGCTCATACGTCGCTTCCTTAGAAGACGTGATGAAGTTGTCAGAGGCTAGCAGCTCAGTGCAGGATCACTATGAATGGGACAGACAGCTGAAGCAGAATGACCCTGGGATGTGGTATCAGTGACTCAAGCACCATGAATACAGTTGCTATTACCACGGTACTAATGCGCGGTAAAGTTCTGGGGAAAAAAAGTTCAATATTTCCTTTGTTTATTGTGTAGCTTTAATCAGTAAAAACAAAACCATGAAAAATTCATCTGGAGATGTAATGCTATGTTCTAGGCTCAGATAATTATAAACAAGAGTTTTCACTTTCATGAATGTCCAGAGGTCTTCTAAAGGTAGGGCAAGATACAAGACAATTCTTTTTTTTTTTTTTTAAAGATTTTATTTATTTATTTGACAGAGAGAGACACAGTGAGAGAGGGAACACAAGCAGGGGGAGTGGGAGAGGGAGAAGCAGGCTTCTTTCTGAACAGGGAGCCCGATGCGGGGCTCGATCCCAGGACCCTGGGACCATGACCTGAGCCGAAGGCAGACACTTAACGACTGAGCCACCAAGGCGCCCCAAGACAATTCTTCATAGTGTGCAGAACACCTGTCATTCCTGGCTCCTACCTAAGAGCCACCCCCCAATCATTTTCACAACCAAAACTGCCCTCACAATTTCCAAAATACCTCCTAGGAGTAGGGTACTTCTGGTAAGAACTAGTAGTCTAATCCACATCACTCATTTTCCAGATAAGAACCCTGAAGGAAAGAACTTTGGTCCAGATCACACTGTTAGCGAGTGAACCCTCATACTTCGGATCCTAATTCCACATTCTTCCCACTATTCCATACCTCTCAAGGCCAAGTTCAAGTTCCGTATCTTCCATGAGCACTCTAGCTCAGCAAAATGACATAGCAGGCCCACCCACTGGGCAAGTGTCACATGTCGCTGAGGGACAGTCCTTGCAATGTTTCTGAGGTTGCATGGTTGAGAGGCTTGTTTCCTCAACCAAACAATGATGTTGATAAGGGAAAGGTCAACCTATTTTTACTTCTCTGGGTATTCCCACAGTGTTAGAGGGGCGACCTACGTTCTAGCCATTACCTGGGACAGTGTACCTTGGATAAGCATATAAGCTCTGGAGTCAATCTGTAGAGGCTTAAATCCCAGCCTAGTTGGGATTGATCTGAGACAAGTGACTTAAAATGTCAAATGGAAATGGCAACAATATCTGCTGTCTAGGGATTGGTTGGAGGATTCAATAAGATAAAGCACGGGGGCACCTGGGTGGCTCAGTCGTTGAGCATCTGCCTTCAGCTCAGGTCATGATCCCAGGGTCCTGGGATCGAGCCCCGCATCGGGCTCCCTGCTCAGCGGGAAGCCTGCTTCTCCCTCTCCTGCTCCCCCTGCTTGTGTTCCCTCTCTTGCTGTGTCTCTCTCTGTCAAATAAATAAATAAAATCTTAAAAAAAAAAAGATAAAGCACGCAAAGCACAGTGCCTGGCTCATGGTGAGCACTCGGTGTCAGTTATTATTATTACATGGATATTAGCTATGCCACACTCTTGCATATCTGTAACACCCTGGCCTCCCTCTGGAGCTGAGAGTCAAGTGGGATGCAACGATATATCCATGCCAATTTGTCTACGGCTGATATCCACTCAGCTTGGTTAGGATATCCATTTGGATTTGTTGATATCTGCATATAATTGATCGTGTAGTATTTTTAATAGCACCAGTATCTATCTATCATCAGTATCACATCTATCCATTTGCTGATGCTGGTTCCCTTGTCCAAAATGCCTCCCCTACCCCCTTTTCCCATTTATCACAAACCAAACTTCTATGCATTCTTCAAAACCCAGCTCAAACACCATCGTCTTGGTGAAGACCCATTCCAACCCCCCTTCCCGCCACGACCCAGTGCCAGTTTTTCCCTCTCAGTGATTTCTTTTTTTTAATATTTTATTTTGTTTTGTTTTAAGATTTTATTTATTTGTTAGAGAGAGAGAGATAAAGGGAGAGAAAAAACACAAACAGGGGAAGCAGCAGGCAGAGGGAGAGGGAGAAGCCAGCTCCCTGCTGAGCAAGGAGCCCAACTCGGTACTCGATCCCAGGACCCCGGGATCATGACCTGAGCCGAAGGCAGACGCTTAACCGACTGAGCCACCCAGGTGCCCTCATACGGTAACTTCTGAGCAGAGAATAGTGTTTCTTTAAGCATGGTCCTTGGGCCAGTGTCATTAGCTCTGGAAACCTGTTAGAAATGTAAATTATTGCCCCCTCCTAGACCTAATCAATCATAAACTTCAGAGTGGGGCCCAGTAATCTGTGTTTTAACAAGCACTTTGGGTGATTCTGCTGCACAGAAAAGTTTGAGGACTCCTGCTAGAGAAAATGAGGGAGTGAGCTAAGTAGTTAATCTGGGGTAAGAGTGTTCCAGGCAAAGGGAAGAGCAAGAGCAAAGGCGGGAGATGAGAGAACATGCTTGATGTTTTGGCTGAGCAGCAAGGAGGCCAGAGTGCTGGGATGGAGTAAAAGTGATAGAAATGATGATGAGGTCAGAGATGTAATAGGAGCTAGATCGTGAAAGATTTTAGAGACCACTGTAAGAACTTTGCCTTTAGAAACAAATGAGCAAAGGGGAAAAAACGAGAGGCAGAGAGACAAATCAAGAAGGAAACTCTTAACTCTAGAGAAAAAACTGATGGTTATCAGAGGGGAGGTGGGTGGGGGGATGGGGGAACGAGGTGATGGGGATTAAGGAGGGCACTTGTTCTGATGAGCACAGGGTGATGTATGGAAGTGTTGGAGCACTGTATTGTACACCTGAAACTCATATTACACTGTATGTTCACTAACTGGACTATAAAGAAAAACTTTAAAAAATGGTTTTGAGGGTGCCTGGGTGGCTCAGTTGGTTAAGCAACTGCCTTCGGCTCACGTCATGATCCCGGAGTCCTGGGATCGAGTCCCACATCGGGCTCCCGGCTCAGCAGGGAGCCTGCTTCTCCCTCTGACCCTCTCCCCTCTCATGCTGTTTCTCTCTCTCTCACTCTCTAATAAATAAATAAATAAAATCTTAAAAAAAAAAATGGTTTTGAGCCCAGGAGTGACATCTCCTGTTGGAGTAGCAACTTTGAAAGGGAGGTCAAGGATTCTGGTTTTGAGGGCACCTGGGTGGCTCAGTCAGTGAAGCATCTGCCTTTGGCTCAGGTCATGATCTCGGGATCCTGGGATCGAGCCCAGCGTTGGGCTCCCTACTCAGCGAGGATCTGCTTCTTCCTCTCCCTCTGTTCCTCCCCCCACCCCCGCTTGTGCTCTCTCTCTCTCTCGCAAATAAATAAAATCTTAAAAAATACATTTGGGGTGCCTGAGTGGCTCAGTCGGTTAAGCATCTGCCTTCAGCTCAGGTCATGATCCCAGGGCCCTGGGATCGAGCCCCGCATCGGGCTCACTGCTCAGCGGAGAGCCTGCTTCTCCCTCTCCCTCTGCCTGCCACTCTATCTGTGCTCTCTCTCTATCTCTCTGTCAAATAAATAAATAAAATCTTAAAAAAAAAATACATTTGAGAATTCTGGTTTTGAGATGTCTGGTAGACATCTAAGTGGAGAAGTCAGATGGCTAGTAGATTCCGTAGGTCAGCTAGCTATGGAATCTGGAGTCCCAGGGAGAATAACTAGCTTGGACATGTACGCGTAGTGCTTTGGTCAGTACAGACTTGACTCTGTTATAGTCACAAACCCCAAATATCAGTGGTTTAAAACAACTAAGGTTTATTTTTTATTCATGTCACGATCCAATGAGGGAGAGGTGGGTCTCCTTAGTGGCTTTTTTTTTTTTTTTCCCAAAGGTGACTTGGATTTTCAAGCTGCATCTGTGTAGCAACTCCACTCCCTCAGTTGCTAAAACTTTCTCTGAATTTCCCCCTGATGTGTTCTGTTCATATTGCCCTTTGCAAGAACTAGACACGGTGGATGACCTAAGAGCATGGAAAGTAGGAGAGAACAGGGATTATCTGGTGAGCACCGTCTCTGCCACCATGGGTGTGTATATAAAGCCACAAGACTAGATGATACTACCAAGGGAGGAAATGTAGGGAAAGAGTGACAAACCATGCTAAATTGTTGATAAGTCAAGTAAAATGCGGGATGAGAACATACCAACTGATTTAGCCATGTGACAATCTGGACCACAGCAATTTCAGGAAGGAGAACCAGGGAAACATGGTAGGACTGCAAGGCAGCTCTAAGGGCCCACTTGAGGTGAGTGGTCATGAACTTAAAGGAACACCAGTTATCAACACTGTGAGGTTTTCTTTAGCCTTGTTCAGCCATGTGGGTATAGATGCAGATTAGCGGAAGAAATGGATTTAATCAAAGTTGGGTTCTGTTAGGTGAGAGTGATAAAGGACAAGAAAGGCAAGGGATTCAAAGGTATACAGAACAAAGGAATTGTAATGGTGGACCATGGAATCTAGGCTTCCTAAGGAGGGAAGTGAGCACAGGCAGGCAGTGGGTAAGAGGCAGTGAAAAGGGTAATAGAATCGATGGATGATGGATTCTGGCGAAGTTGAAGAAATGTGTGGGTTTCTGAGTTGTGACCGGATCTCGGAAGAAAGAAGAGGTGATGCCATAGAGAGGCTAGGGACTGTTACTACTCTACATAGTGCAAAATGAGATAGAATGGAATAGAATAATTTCTCCTTGAAGTGTCTCGGTAAACGGTTGAAATGGTTGTTCAATCCTGGTTTCATACAACGTAACAGAACTATTCCGTTTTGGTAACTTGAGGTTTCTTCAAAATACCTTTCACACCAAATCTCATGTGATTTCCTACCACAAGTCTGAAATGGGTATTTCAGACGTACAGGTATGTGTAGAAACATACACCCATACACAATATTACAATGATTTCTTTATATCTTCAACTACCCTCCCAGACAGTAAGTTCCTCTAAGATTGAAGACTTTGATTTATTCACCATAAGGCAAATCAATTTAAAACCAACCCTCTAAGCCTCGATGTTGTGAACTATAAAATAGGGATAAATTTTACTTCGTACGTTTCATGAGGTTAGAGATAATGTCCCTAGCAAAATGCCTGGCACATCTAGTATGCTCGACATATGTTAGCTGGTATTATTTATAGTTCCAGTATCTAGCACTGTGCCTGCCCTACCTCACAGGGGCCCACTCAGTGACTGATCTGCATTTTCAAGATGAGGAAATGGAGGCTGAGCTGTCAGTGACTTCTTCCATATTGGAAGTTCAAGTGTCAGAGCTGGGATAGGAACTCTGGTATCCTCACTCTCTGTCTCGTTTGTTGTTGTTTTTTTTTTTCCCATCAGAACCACTGCCACTAGTTCCAGGAATTAGCCTAAAATTGAGGAGTCAGGAAAAGAAAGATAAGGGTCAAGAGAGAGGTGCCCATTTTCTTCTTTTGCATTTTCTAAATCAACATTGGTCTACTTGCCTTATAATAATACTACTTGTATCATTTCTACACTTTCTAAACAACCTTCATATATGATTCTCATAAATCTTTTTGGAACATACAAAAGAAGAATTTTTATATGTCCATTTTTCAGATGAAAAAAAGCCCCACACAAACCTGAAACTCAGAGAGCTGTGTCACTTGCTAGTTAAATTACAAAGCGAAGACTCAAAGTCAGGGTTTCTCTTTTCAGTGCACAGCTAAACTTCTAAAAGGGAAAAGTGATACAAGATGCTGAGATGCCATTTTCTCAGTTGCGGGTGGTCTCAGGGTCCAGAAACGCAGAGAGGCCTCTTTGGCTGAATCAGATCTATTCCTGGGGCCACATTCATGACCATGGCTAGCATTCCCCTAACAAGCCACGCCCCTTTAGCATCCGTCTAGGTTTCCGAACTTCAGGCTAATAATACAGAGAGTCTGGCTTTACTTTGAGCAATTTTAAAACAAAACCTATTCATTGAAATTTACACACATACGCACATTAAACCAAGCTGAGTCTTGTTCCATGTTTAATGTGCATTTGCTTTTTAAGAACAGCTCCCTCTGAGTTTATGAATGAAAGGCTCTGGGGAAAGAAGGAAGTGATCTGTGGGAGCTGGCTGCTTACCAGGTGGAGCTTGTCACCCACACTTTATTTTAAGGATGACGCTGATACCAGACATTACTGAGTAGTTCAGGAAGGCATTTCCATCTGACATCTGTCTGTGTTCGCACACATCCACAAACACAGCTGATGGGGACGGGGTGGGGAGGAGAACAGCCATGCTGGATTTCACTTGGAAAAGCCCTAGCCAGCCAGAATGAACCAGGGCCCACAGGGATGTACTGTTCAGTGAGACCTTAAAATGAATTTGCCAAGCAAATGCTTAGCACACAAATAGACAAACTAAATGTTGCCCATAATGTTCTTAAAGTAGATACCTCCCTCTCCCTTGCCAGTAAGTACTTACTGAGCAGCTATGAAAAAACAGCATTTCCTAGGGCCAGTCACTGGGAGCAGGTGAGGAATCTTTAAGCTTTAAGGCTGGAAAGGGCCTAAGGACGAGAGGTCCCACAGTTCACACATAGGGTGACCAGATTTAGCAAACAAAAATGCAGGCAGCATTGAGTTAAATTTGAATTTCAGAAAAACAAGGAAACACTTTTTATAAGTGTGTCCCAAATTAGCATAAATATGTTCCATGCAATATTTGGGACACACTTATAATAGGAAAAACCCATTTGTTGTTTATCTGAAATTTAAATTTAACTCTATGTCCTATTTTTTAATCTGGAAATCCAACCAGTGGCATATGACATCACACACTTGTGTGACAAGTTTGGTTGTGAGGTGTGTTAAAGGAATGGCTAGTAATAATATTTAAAGTACAAACTCTGCAACTTACTTTTTAGAAAATTGAGAGGGTAGTTGAGTTTCTGTAATTGGGTCACTCTTCCTCATTTGCATCCTAATATCCAAAGCAGGAAGGAAAGGTAGAGTTATAACTGACAATGTGAGGATTAGATTTATTCATTTGCTCAATGAGTATTTACTGAGTGCCAGGCACTGTGCTAGGTGGTGGGGATATGATGATAAAAACATTGAATATGACTTGTATGGGAATGTTCATAGAGCTTTATTCATAATAACCCCAAAGTGGAAAGAGCTCAAATTTCCACCAATGGGTGAATGGATAAACAAATTGTAGTATATTCGTACAATGGGACACCATTCAAGAATTAAAAAATGAACAAATTATTTTTTTATAAAGATCTTTATTTATTTATTTAACAGCGAGAGAGAGAGAGAGAGAGAGAGAGAGAGAGCACAAGTAGGCAGAGCGGCAGGCAGAGGGAGAAGCAGGCTTCCCGCTGAGCAGGGAGCCAGATGCGGGGCTCGATCCCAGGACTCCGGGATCATGACCTGAGCCGAAGGCAGACGCTTAACCACTGAGCTACCCAGGTGCCCCCGAACAAACTAGTGATACACGTAACTGCATGGATGAATCTCACAGACATTTGAGAAGCCCCACATAAGAGCACATTTAGTATGAATCCACTTATACAAAGCTCTAGAATAGGCAAAGCAAGTCCGAGGTAACAGAAATCATTATAGTGGTTATCTCTGCGGGGGGGGGGGTGGGGTGGGGGAGAGGGTGAAGTTGACTCAGAGGTAGAAGGGTACTTTCTGGGATGGCAGACATGGTCTATATTTTGTTTGGGGTGATGTTTATGAGTGTACACATTTGTCAAAACTCATGAAAGTATACGTTTTTGAAACATTTTTTAAAGATACTCATTTTTAGAAAGAGAGAGAGAGTGCGTGCACACACACACAAGCTAGGAGGGGGCAGAGAGGGAGGAAGAGAGTCTTAAGCAGACTCCCTGCTGAGCCTGGAGCCCGATGTGGGTGGGGCTCAATCTCACAACCCTGAGATCATGACCTGAGCCAAAATCAAGAGTCGGACGTTTAACCAACTGAGCCACCCAGGCACCTGAAAGTATACGTTTATAATCTGTACCTTTCATTGCTTGTAAACTATAATTCAGTTTAAAAAATAAATATAGTCCCTGCCATCAGGGAGCTTATATTCTCATATGGAATACAGATCAATTATACAAATATTTAAAGAATAATAATTGTGAAAAGTGTGACAGAGAAACACAGGGTGCTAGGAAACTTTACAATACTTAAGTCATTAAGACATAAACATTATTCTTTCATTCAACAAAGACTTATTGAATGCCTGCTTACTTTGTGCCAGGCACTGGATTATACCCTGGGAGTATACCGTTCAATAAAATAGACTTGCTTCTTTGCTGTAAAATCTTGTAGGGGAGACAGACATTGGGAGAGTAAATGATAATCTTTTAATTACAATTGTGCTATATGATACAAAGGACACCAACAGAAGGACATGAGGGCATATGCCAGGGGCACTTGGCCTCCATGGTGGGATCAGCGAAGGTTTATCTAAGGAAGTAGAGTTTAACTGAGGTCTGAAGAATGAGGTGGCATAAACTAAGTCAAGGGACAGGAGTGAGGCAGAGAATCTTCCAGGAAGAGGAGACAATATAGGCATATGCCCTGTGGTGAAAGAGAGCATGACACATAGGAGAGACTTAAAGAAAGCCAGAGAGACTGGAATAAGAAAGCAGAGAGGACAGTGACATGAGATGATGATGTACAGGCAGGGAAATGCCTGCTTGTGTGAGATCTCATTGGCCATGTTAGGGAGGTTCATTTTTATCCCAGAGCAACAAGAAGTCACTGAATAATTTTAAGTAGGGAATAACTTGATCAGATTGATATTTGAGGGAAAATGTTCTAATGGCAGTAAGGATAATGGACAGGAGGGTGGGTAGTGGGGTGGGAGACCAATTAAGAGACTGTTGCAGTGATGGTGGCCTGAACAAGGGTCATGGAAGTTGGATGCGGAGGAGTGAGTGGATCTAAGACATAATTAAGTAGAGGGGGCCTGGCCAGAAAGAGACAAGACTAGAACCGAGGCTTTCTTACACCAAATCCACTTCACTGATTTGAGGACAACCTTTAATGCACATTTGCTGTGTATCAAGGCACTATGTTGGATGCTATGGAGAAAGACAAATATTTAGAAAACATTTATTGCACTCGAGGAACTTCAAACCTAATGAAGGAGATAACTATAATCAAAAGAAGAAAGTGAAAAGTATCATTGGAAAAGGTAAAGAGATACTTTCTAGAACTTAGATGCTGTGTTATATTCTATCTTCTCTCAAGAACCTTTGATGACTCCTTCTTACCTGAAAAGTTGCAAAGTTCAAAATCCAAGTATAACTTTTAAGGGCCCTTCTAAATCAGGCTCAACCTACCATTGCAGACCCACCTAGCACCTCGAATATTCTACTCCTAGAGGTCTGTTTATCAGAGGGTCCATTTTCTTGGAATGCTTCTCATATTCCATCCATTTCTCTGGAAATTCTAGTCACATCCTTTCTTTTTCTTTCTTGTAACAATTTTATTGAGATATAATTCATATATGATACATTCACACATCCTTTCTTAAATGTTGCCTTCTCTTTTTTCCAACAATAGCACTATTTTTGTATGGTATTCATTGCCCACTCTAATAGCTTTCCCTTTTGACTACTTCAGATAAATTGTGATGACAGTTTTTTAATAATAATATGTGAGATTATTTTGAGTGGTTAGGCTGAGCCCGTTTCCTCAGCTGTGCAATGCATGGTGAGGCTGCACGTCCTTCTACTTTTTGTGAGCCTACTCTTGCTATTAGACTTTAGGTATACAGTGTCATGGGCTTTAGTGGCTTGGCCCAGAGCCTTATCATGCGTTTATAATATGTCTTTAGGAAAATCATTCCAAGGATTTGAAAACAAAATCCTTCAGGGTTTCTAGTTGGGAGCCTAAGTTAGAATGGAAGAGTTAGTTGATAAGCTCTCTAAGATTTGAACCTACAGCTATAGGAAGGATTGGGCCTTCCAGGACAGGGGCTGCATCTTGTTAGAAATATCTTGACAGACCAACTCATCTGTTATAGAGTCCCAATGATCAAGGACACTGCCATTTCTGTATTTTGTACTAGGGGAAGGGAGTCTAACAAATGTCTAGCTAAAATGGACGGTAAGTCCATGTGGAGTTCACCAGCAGTGGCAACTATGAGAAGGAGACAAAATGCGGGACAAATACAGGCTGTTTCCATAAAGATAATATGTAGCTAGATATTTAACTTCTGTCTCTAAGGCCCACTGACGTAGATGAGGCTAAACATGTTTTGCCTTGCTCAGAGATGAGGAAAGATGACATGGGGAGGAGGACCTGAACCAGGAAAAAAGAATGGCTTGTAGCAAATCCATCCCTCATGACTAGAAGGAAACTGAGAGGGAAACCCCCTCCCCCCAAAACCCAGTAAATAGCAGACCAGGATCTCTGTCTTCATTTGCCAAGAACAGCATGTTACTTTTACCTAATTTTATGGCTGCAATTTTAAGCTGTAAATCCTTTCAGAAGTTAATTTTAATTTTGCTTGCAGGGTGAACAAGACAAACCAACTTGTCACGTATGCCTGCATTTCTAAAATTAGGAGAAGCAGACCTAATCCCTTCTCATATGCAGAAAATAGAAACTAGTCAAGTAGTCTACTTGGTTGGTGGGAACAGACTTTAAAAAGAATCATGCAAAAAAAAAAAAACAAAAAACAAAAACAAAAACAGCACTATATGTCACAAGTGAAGTTCAAACTCCAGTTCAAACATTTTGGCCTTAGCCAAAGCCCATAAGCAAAAAAAGAGCAGTCCAGTGTTTCTGTCTCTGATTCTATGTTTCATGGCTTTGAAACTCATCTACTTTTCTTTTTGTTTCTAGGCAAAATGAAATGAAAAACTGATTTCAGAAAGTTCATCTGTGGCAAAGACTCAACTACATTTTTGGTAATTCCTTTGAAATATACAAACTATCAAAGCTCACTGAAGAAGAAATAGATAATCTGACTAGTCCTATCTCGATTTATAAAAATTTTTTTGTAGTTAAAATCTCCTCACAAAGAAAACTCCTAAGCCAGATAGTCTCCCTGGTGATTTCTATCAAATGTTTTAAGGAATAAATAATACCAGTCCTACACAAACTCCTCCAGAAAATTGAAACTCATTTCATGAGTTTCTCTAACTCATTTTATGCATCAAAATTACCATTACAGGATATCTTTCAGGAGTACAGACACAAAATTTCTTACAAAAATTTAGGAAAATTGAATCTAATGATATATAAAAAATTATGGTACATTATGACCAAGTGCAATTTGTCCCAGCAATGTTAGGTTGGTTTAACCTTCAAAAATCAATCAGTATAATTCACTATATCAGCAGACCAAAAAGGAAAAAGAAACATGATTACCTCAGTAGATGCAGAAAAATGATTTGACAAAATTCAACATCTATTCCTGATAAAAACTCAAAGCAAACTAGAAAAAAAAAGGGGAACTTCTTCAAGCTGCTAAAGAGTATCTTTGAAAAATCCTACAGGTAACATTGTATCTTATGGTAAAAGTCCGAATGCTTTCTCCACTAAGATTGGGAGCAGGGGAAAGACACCCACATTTACACGTCTATTCAACATTGTGCTGCTGGTTCTAGCCAGTCTGACAAAGCATGGTAGGGAAAAGAAGTCCAAATTTGAAAGGAAGAAGTAAAACTGTCTTAATTCACAGATGACAATGTAAAAAATATATGACATCTACAAAAAAGCTACCAGAGGGCGCCTGGGTGGCTCAGATGGTTAAGCGTCTGCCTTCGGCTCAGGTCATGATCTCAGGGTCCTGGGATCGAGTCCCGCATCGGGCTCCCTGCTCCTTGGAGCCTGCTTCTCCCTCTGCTTCTCTCTCTCTGTCTCTAATGAATAAATAAATAAAATCTTTAAAAAAAAAAAAAAGCTACCAGAACTAATAAATAAGTATAGCAATGTTTGATGATACAAGATCAATATACAAAATAAATTATATTTTTATATATTAATAACAATTGGAAATTGAAATTAAAAATACCATGATGATAGCATCAAATGTTTGAAACACTTAGGGATAAATCTAACAAAACATGTACAAAACCTGTACACTGAAAACTTAATTGCTGAGAAAATTAAAGAAGACCTAAAAAAAATATGGAAAGCTATTGTTGAAACCCATTTCTCCCCCATTGATCATCATACATTCAGTGCAGTTTTTTTTTTTTTAAGATTTTATTTATTTATTTGACAGAGAGAGACACAGCGAGAGAGGGAACACAAGCAGGGGGAGTGGGAGAGGGAGAAGCAGGCTTCCCACTGAGCAGGGAGCCCAATGTGGGGCTCGATCCCAGGACCCTGAGATCATGACCCGAGCCAAAGGCAGACGCTCAACGACTGAGCCACCCAGGCGCCCCATACATTCAGTGCAGTTTTAAAATGCATATGGAAATTCAAAAGACCCTAGAATAGCCAAAACAACTTTGAAATGGAAAGACAAAGCTTTAAGACTTATAGGACTTGACTTCAAAGACTTAATATGACAATGTGTTATTGGTGTAAATGTAGACAAATATATCAATGGAACAGAATAGAGAGCCCAGAAATAGGCCCATAAAAATATAGTCAACTGATTTTCAACAAAGTTGCAAAGGCAATTCAGCAGAGAAAGGACAGTCTTCAGCAAATGATGCTGGAACAATTGGACATCCATATGCAAGAGAGAGAGAGAGAGAGAATGAACTTTGATCTGCACTTCACACCATATACAGAAGTTAACTGAAAATGGATTGTAGACCTAAATGCAAGCCCAAAACTTTAAAGCTTTCAGTAGAAAAATCAGGAGAAAAATCTTTGTGCCCTTAGATTAGGCCAAGATTTCTTAGATACGACACCAAGAACTTGATGTAAAAAAGAAAAAAATTGAGAAATTGGACTTCATCCAAATTAAAACCTTCTAATTTTGGAAAGATATCTTTAAGAGAATGTAAAGACAAGCTAAGACTGGGAGAAAATATTTGCAAATCACATATCTTATAAGGGACTATTAATACAGGCAGTATCATGAATGAATATGAAAATAATAATGCTAAGGGGAAAAAAGCCAGTAAAAAAGCACATATATGTTCTATATTTCCTTTTACATAGCACTCTGAGAAATGAAATTTAACCTATAGTGACATAAAGCAGATTTGTTATCCAGGGATGGGGAGTGGTGGAGCAATGTGAGGGGAAGGATTACAAAAGGGCATAAGGAAACATTTGGGAGTGATGGATACGTTCATTATCTTGATTGCGGCGATGGTTTCATGGTTGTATACATATGTCTAAATTTATCAAACCGTACACTTTAAATATGTGCGGTGTACTGTATGTCAATTGTACCTCAGTAGAGCTGTTACAAAAAACTAATAGGATGCTCAAAGGGACTTAACAGCCAATGGCCAAGTAAGTGGTGATTTGATCATCGGTAATGATAACTGAAAAAAACGAGATGCTTAAAATATATAAAGCTCTGTGAGTTCGTAACGGTAACTCTCCCTCCCTCATCTCACCTCCAACGAAAACCCTTCACTGGTCACCTTTGGAGGATGCTAGGGAAATAACTATTTTAAAAATTGGTTTCAAAAAGGGAGCGGTGAGCCCCGCATCGGGCTCCCTGCTCTGCGGGAAGCCTGCTTCTCCCTCTCCCACTCCCCCTGCTTGTGTTCCCTCTCTCACCATATCTCTATCTGTCAAATAAATAAATAAAATCTTTAAAAAAATAAAAAATTTAAAAAATTTAAAAAATTTAAAAAGGAGCAGTGGCAGAGTCAAGCATTTATCCTGCCTTTCCTGAATGAACTTGGGGGTAACCATAGAAATCAACGAAGGGGTGTTTCTCCTAGAGGAAAAGACAGAAGTATAGAATCAACATTTGCAAGCCCCTATGAAGTAACGGACTGAGATGATGAATATTAATGGCTGCTAACACCACAGAAAGAGAAATGAGCAGACATTGCAGACATTTTGTGCCTCATGTTGAAAGAATAAAGCCGCCTGATGAAATAGTCTTGGAGAAAGAGAACTGGAATATGATCAAGTCTCTAAAGCTAACAACCAATACTTTACAATAATGTTACAGTAAATCCAGGGGAATAGCAATCAAGAATCAAAACTGGGAAACTCTTAGAGCATAAATGATGCAGTTTTTCTCAGCAAAAGATGGCAAGGAGAAAAAGGCAGGAATAAGGAGGGAACTAGATTAAAGTGATTTAAGAGACTTATCAAGTTGCAATGTGGGGGCTTTATTTAGCTATTCAAATGTAAGAAAGCAATGACATTTATAAAACAATGAGGAAATCTGAACACTGACTGGATATTTGATCATTGTGAATTTCGGTTGTGGTGTGGTAATGGGATTCTGGATGTTTTTGTAACTTACTTTGAAGAGATGCATAATGAAATGTAGATGAAATGAAATGATCTCTGGGGTTTGTCTCAAAATAATCGAGGGTGGGGAGACGTGGGGACAGACAAAACACGATTTTCTATAAACTGGTAAATTTGAAGCTAAGCAATGGGTACATGGGAGGGGTTTCATTGCACTATTGTATTTGGAAGTTTTCTAGAAAACATCATTTTAGAAAAAGAATTCAAACCTGAATGAATGGATGAAGGTCAATGATTAGATGTGGAAGGTGAAGGAGAAAGGAGTCAACAGGGAGCAACAGGGAGAATGGTAGTGCCATTTGCTGAGATGGGGAAGCATAGACTAGGACGTGTGTGTGTGTGTGTGTGTGTGTGTGTGTGTGTGTGTGTGTAGAATGAATTCAGTTTGGGACGCACTGAATTGGAGGTACTGTGAAAAGCCAGGGAGACACGTCTCAGCAGTTAGCTATGTGTGGACTTGGAGCTTGGAAGAGAGATTTGGACTGAAGCATAGAATTGTGAATTGATGACACTGGGCAGAGAGAGAAGAGATCCTGAGATAGAGGACTGAGGAACACCCACATTAAAGATGTAAGCAGTGGAAGCGGGCCCCAAATTGTAGGGGTACAAAGCAGGATCGGACAAAGACTCTGCCCTTGTGAAGCTTACGTGTTAGCCAGGGAGACCCATTCAGGTAAGCTCTATAGGCCTGGTACTGGCCCAGGTACTGGGCGAAGAAGACAGAATTTTGAAAATATTCATATGCTGTCTTGCATGGTTAAGTATTCTATGGGCATTAACTAATCTTCCCTCTCACAAGACTGTATGTGACTCCAGTGCAGGGAGTCAGAGAAGAGCTGGTGTTTGGGGGAATAAGTGGAATTCACATGTTAAAGGCATAAGCCTGGGGCCCCTGCGTGGCTCAGATGGTTGGGTGTCTGCCTTCGGCTCAGGTCATGATCCCAGGGTCCTGGGATCGAGCCCCACGTCGGGCTCCCTGCTCGGCAGGGGGCCTGCTTCTCCCTCTCCCTCTGTCTGCTGCTTCCCCTGCTTGTACACACTCTCTCTGTCAAAAATAAATAAAATCTTTTTAAAAAAGGCATAAGCCTTCCCTAAAATACCCAGGGTCAGCCTTTTTGATGGGTGGTTCATGCAAAGTAGGCACTGATAAGGCCTGAAAACTGAGGAGGCAGTGCTAGAAACCAGGAGGTAGGAGGCTGGGGACAGGTTACTGCCCCAGCTCATAGGTGCATTGTCTAGTTGGGCCCAAATCAAGTTGCCAGAGAGACAAGAAGGCTGATCAGGAGCTTCTATGTGCCCAGTTTTCACTCCACAGCTACATCAAGCGACTTCTCCATCCCTAGCCTGGGTACCAGAGATTAGGCCAAGATTAGGAAGGGGCCCTAGTAACTGTGAGGCTCCTCAGACCATCACCACTTTGTTATTACACACCATGCATGAAGCCATGATTCAATAAATGTTGACTGAATTAATAAATTCAATCAATAGATTTAAACTCTCAGGATAGCCTGAGAGGAGGGGAGTCAATTTTTGCCTCAGGTCAAGGTCTCTCCTTCAGAATTAAGTCAAGTGTCCCCTTACAGATAAAGCCTAAGTAACATTAGTATTATTAGCAAGTGTAAAGAGCATCAGGAAATACACCTTGATGCTTTCCTTGTGGCTTTGTTTCCCACCTTGTCCTACTTTCATCAATGTGCTTTCTCATTTTTTGCCATATTGTACAAATCTCTGAACAGAGACCTCTTCTCTATATCCTCACAGCCTAGCACTGTGCCTGGTATATTAGTAGGTGGTTGTATTAGTCAGGGTTCTCCAGAGAAATGGAACTAAGTGGATATGTGTGTGTACACTTATTTGATTGATTGTTTGATTGATTTGAACTGGCCACACAATGGGGGGTTGGCAAGTCCAAAATCTGCAGGGCAGGTTGTAGACCCAGGGAAGAGCTGACATTGCAGTCTCAAGTCCAAAGGCAGTCTGGAGGCAGAATTTCTTTTTCCTCAGAGGACCTCAGTCATTTTCCCAGAAGATCTTCAACTGATTAGATGAGGCCCACCCACATTATAGAAGGTAATCTGCTTTACTCAAAGTCTACTGATTTAAATGTTAATCATATGTAAAAAATACCTTCACAGCAACATCTAAACTGGTATTTGACCAAACATCCGGGCACCAGAGCCTAGCCAAGTTGACACATAAAATTCACCACCACAGTCATTAACATTTTTTTTAAGACTATTTAAGAGAGAGAGAGAGAGAACGAGCAGGGAGGAGAGGGAGAAGCAGACTCCCCGTAGAGCAGGGAGCCCGATGTGGGGCTCAATCCCAGGACCCTGAGATCGTGAACTGAGCCGAAGGCAGACGCTTAACAACTGAGCCACCCAGGTGCCCCCACAGTCATTAACATCTGATTAGAACAAAGAACTGCAATCAACTGTGGACTGCCTGAATTTATGTACTACTTCTGAACATCAAGTAGCAAATACAGTGGACCCATGAACATCAGGGAACACCAGGGCACTGGTTCATTTCTGACTAGAAAAACATTTTTCAATTAAGCCTGTGAAACATGAATTGGAAGTAATTAAGGTACAGATGAAACTTATTTCCAGATTCGCTACAATCTCTCAAACTTTTTTAACTGATGAACCACCACATTATTCATCCACTAAGAGGCAATAAAGCAACATGAGCTGGCATGCTTGGAACTGGTTTCTAGCCCCTGCTTTATCATTAACTGGCTAAGCGACCTTGGGCAACTCATTTTACCTTTCTTGGCTTCTGCTTCACCAACAGCAAAACAAGATCCCAGAAATTCTTTAAAGCAAATGTGGTATAATAAATCAAATGCTTTTGAAAAATCTGGGTTCAAACCTTGGTTCTGACAGCTACTAGTTCTGCATGAGTGACTTTTGAGCCCATTTCTGCAGCTGCAAGATGGAAATACGGATACTTATCTCACAACAGGGTTGTTCTGAAGATCACATAAGACAAATTGGGTGCACAGGGTACAATAGATGTTAATTCCTTTCAGTGCCCCTTCCCCTTTCAGCTCAAATACTATATGATTCTGTTCTGTGTAGGTGGAAAGTTAATCCGTCTTGGAAAAATACAACTTCCAACAGAGAGACTAATCATAAGCAGGAAACTCAAAAGATACATTTGAGATTACAGAGTCTTGAGCTGCTTTTGTTATGGTGGAATTTCATGTCATTTGGAAAGAATATTTATGACCATTTGGCATTCTTTCAGGTCTGGCTAAAGTCCCTTAGCTCTTTGACTCCCATGGGCCACTTTGATGGCTTTGTGGGGATGCTGGAAAGCAAGGAAGGTCAAAGCTATGGGTATCCCCGCAGCAACAGAAGGTTGAGTGCTTTGCTATATGCCTTACACCAGGCTTGCATTATCTTATTTAATACCCACAATAAGTCAACAAGAGTAGGTACTATTATTCATATCCCATGTTTACAGATGAAGAGAATGAGGCTCAGCGGGATGAGGTAACTTGCTGAAGATTACACAGCTCGTAAACACAGAATTGGAATTTACTCTCACGTCTGTTTTGACAAGAACATAGACTCTTAACTACTACATTAAACTGCCTCTTCTTGGAAAGTATCTCTTTTATAAAACACACACATACACACACACACATATACACACAGGCTTTTGACATTTTGAAGAACCTTTTGTATATGTATGTGTGTGTGCATATGCTCCCACATATGCACAGAGTTTAAATAATTTAAAAATGGAGGGGTTAAGGAACCGGGGTTGCTCATTTTTCTAGAAATTGAGATCACTTCCTGAGTTCTGCAAGGTGGGGCGGGGGTAGTTAGTAGAGTCGATAAGAGGCCTAGGCCTCTACTTATCTGTGATGTTGACTATATGTCACATTTAGCATGAGACTGATATAGGGTATTCCTTAGGGGCTACCATGTATCTATCTAGTGCTTTCTATGTGCGAGGCACTGTGCTAAGTGCTTCATGCATTATGCCACGTAATCCCCAAAACAACCTTATTCAGCTGATGAGAAAACTGAGACTCAGAAATTATATCCCTTGCTCAAAGTCATACAACTAGTAAGTAGCACAGCCGGGACTCAACTCAAACATCAAGCCCTTGTTTTTAACCAACCACTATGCTAGATTTTCAAGAAAAGCATGGCTTTGCCTCGATAACTTAAACATAGAACTACCATATGATCTAGCAATTCCACTGCTAGTTATGCACCCAAAAGAATTGAAAATAAGTGTTCAAACCAAAACTTACTTACCAATGTTCATAGAGGCTCTAGTCACAATAGCCAAAAGGTGGTAACAACCCAAATATCTATGAACAGATGAATAAGTAAACAAAATGTGGTATATTCATACCACGAAATATGATTTAGCCACAAAAAGGAATGAAATTCTCTTATTTTAAAAGATTTTATTTATGTATTTGTCAGAGAGAGAGAGAGAGAGAGAGCACAAGCAGGGGGAGGGGCAGGCAGAGGGAGAAGCAGGCTCCCCGCTGAGCAAGGAGCCTGACGTGGGACTCGATCCCAGGACTCTGAGCTGAAGGCAGACCTTAACCGACTGAGCCACCCAGGTGTCCCAGGAATGAAATTCTGATACCTACTACAACCTGGATGAATTTTTAAAATATATGCTAAGTGCCAGACACAGAAGGTCACATGTTGTCTGATTCCGTTTATATGGAATATTCAGAATAGGCAAATCCACAGAGATAAGAAGAGTTGCGTGGTTGCCAGGGGGTTAGGGAGAGGTGGGAATGGGGAGTGACTGCTTAATGGGTATGGGGTTCCCATTGGTGTGGTGAAAAAGCTCTGCGACTGGACAGTAGTGATGGTCGGGCAACATTGCGAGTGTAATGTCCCTGAATTGTACACTTTAAAATGGTGAAAATGATATATTTTATGTCATGTGTATTTTACCACAATAAAAATCAATCAGTCAGTCAACAATGAATCAGCCCATTGGTCCCTGATTTTCCTTATGCCTGACTTTGTGGGTTTTGCTCCTCAAAGCATTTACAAGTATCTCCTTTCTGCTGGCTCATAAACACTCTAGGCTCATTCCCCCCCGCTCTCTGCCATACCCCTACTATCCCTTCCCTAGTCCTCCTTGGACCTGGAATCTCTCTTCCTTCTTCCCTATCGCTTCAAATTTTAATCATCCTTCATAGCCCAGCTCACCCACCAGGACATCTCTGATTATTTCTCCTCTTTAGCGTCTAATCAAGAAACCCAAAATAACCCAGGTAGGCCCATTTCGTTTTTAAATTAACATTAAAAGTTACCGTTACACAACTGTTTCTTTTTTTTTTTTTTTTAAGATTTTATATATTTATTTGACAGAGAGAGACACAGCGAGAGAGGGAACACAAGCAGGGGGAGTGGGAGAGGGAGAAGCAGGCTTCCCGCCCAGCAGGGAGCCCGATGTGGGGCTCAATCCGAGGATCCTGGGATCACGACCTGAGCCGAAGGCAGACGCTTAACGACTGAGCCACCCAGGTGCCCCTACACAACTGTTTCTTAAAACAACAGCTTTTGGTTCTCAGGCTAGCGTCCCTTCTATTAACACCTCGCTGTCTCCCATAGCACTTAAGAGTTTTCACATGAGTTGGCTTGCTATTTTATATGCACGTAAATATGTTTGGGAGAGGTTCCTGCGGGTGGGCCCTATTTCTCTGGTAAGACACTTGCCTCTTGATGGTAATACCTGTTTCTCACACCTGCCACTACTAACATGTAAAACAGGACAGTGGAAACCATCACTTCATCAGAACGGAAACATCTGTTTACTGTATTCCAGTTTCTAACAAATGAGAATCAGATGAGCTCTTACTAGTGCAGCAAGGAGCAGACAGACACTTTCCAGGAGGCAAAATGATGTAGTAGTTAAGAGCATTTGTTCTGAACCAAAACAGACATAGGGGTAAACTTCAATGCTGTGTTTACTATGTGTGTAATCTTGGGCAAGGTATCTTACCCCTCTGTTTCCTCATCTGCAAATGGGATATTCATAATAGTACCTGCCTGTGGTTGGTTGTACAAATATGAAATGAGATAATGCAAGCACAGCGTCACACACAGCAAGCGCTCCACGTGTTAGTGTTTGTGATGATCAATTGCTTTCCTAAACCTCCTTGCAGAGGAAACGGTTTATTCATCAACCTAGGGCTCAGGGAAGCATTCAGCCTAGTCGTTTATAGTGTGTTAGGTTCAACCACGGGGTCCTAACTGATGGCATCAAGACCCAAAGATATAGATTTGGAAGGTTCAGTAATCAAATCCAGGAAAATGCAGGCTGATGCTGTGATACTGTAATTATGACCTAATAAGTCCAATTAACTGTGCCAGCCAGATTCCTTTTGGAATAACTGTGGCGCTCCTAAGCCTGAGAACAAAAGTGGGACTTGAAAGAAGGGCTAGTTTGCATCCTGGCAGATGAACAAGGGATCTGCTTGTGGCTTACCAGCTGATAATAGAGAAATCAGTGGACGGGAATGAGATGGCATTCCCAGTGTTTAACCACAAGAATAAGCCTTTTAATTCCCTAATCCCTATGGATCTCTTGGACTCATGGTTATTCATCAATTTTCTCCAAAAATCTGATTGCCCGTGCATGCCAAGACAGTTGCCCACCTCTCAGTAGACTGGCTCATGCCTGGGCATAGGAATTTGAGGCTAAGAGTGAAGTGACATGAGCTGGAAAGAAGTAAGGGAGTCAGAACAAGAAATGGCCTTGGGAATTAAAGGGCTGTAATCTTTGTAAAGAATTAGCAATGCACACACACACACACACACACACACACCTCTTTCAGACTGGCCTTGCTTGGGAATCCAAACCGAATCCAAACCCCTGCCAGTATCCCTAGATGGTACAGAAAGCCATTGGTAAAGATTTCGGGTAGACAGTTGGCTACTCTCATAATGCACAATCTCCACTGGAATGATTACTTTCCTAAGGTCAGATTGGTTTGCTTGCCCCTTTGGGTGAACTATCTCTAGCCCTTCTAGCCCTTGGTTCTCAAAAGCCATGGTAAGGCTGCACTCTTATAAGCAAGCAAATAAACAGCTTCATTTTGTCTGGTCCTACGATGGGTTTTATTTCTCTCGAAGGTAGGCACAACTCTGACTGAGGAGTTTTGAAAATAGTAACTGGAATCTTAACTGAGTTTGGCCGGTCTGTACTATGAGGTGGCCAGGAGAGAGAGGATTTTTATTGTCAAGCTAAGCTTCACAAGATATCAGAGAATGACAGAGGATATCTTTCTTGACTTGTGCACTTTACAATGGCTGGCTCTGATTCTCCACTCATCCCCAAATTTCCCTGTGGCCCCACACCTGTCCCCTCCCTGCCAAAGAAAAATGAACCAGAATTTCAAAGTCACTACCTCTGACTTGTGGAAGTTATCGGAGCAGAGGAGGTGCTGCGGTGGGGTGGGGGTGGGGGATGGCTGGAGAAGCTTTCAGAAAAACCAGGAACGGACTACAGAGTGGCTCGAGAGCTGGGCAAAAGCCTGGGGCTAGAACTGTGCTTTCTGACTAAATCGGACCCATGGCTTCTGAATCCCACACCACATTCCTGCTGAGTTGGTTTTTTTTTTTTTTTTTTAATTTATTGAAAGACCTCTACAGTGATCTGAAAACCAATATTAAGACATATATAATGTCCTCTCTCATTGCATTCTGTCTTCATCTGACCCTTGCCCCCTTGGTCCCCCTCTCCTTTTTGATCTGTTCTTTTACTACACTTGCTCCCCCCCTCCCTTGGCTCTTACTCTTCCCAGAGTAATTACTCTCTCAGAAATGCAGTTCTTAGCAGCCTAGTCCAGGCCCGACCCTCACCCTTCCAAATGTTCACAGCTCCTTGTTTGGGAGCCAAATCCTAATCTTCCTCCACATTCTTACAGATAACCCTCTCCTCACCATAGCTTCCACCAAAAGTAGACAGGCCTCCCCCTCTTGTGAGTGATGGCAATCTGCTTAGGAAATGAACAGATTTTGATCTCAAAGCCAGGAATACAGACCTCAGAGAGCTTCACATTTTTCACAGCCTCTGTCCTGAACTGCTCTCCCCGACCTGCCTTGACTTCACCTCTTGGCTTCCTTTTAATCTTTTCGGCTTCTGACCTCATGACTCATTTTCCCCACTCCCAGTCTTGCCTTGGATCTGATTCTTGCTACAGTTTCTCAGCTTGGGGGCTATCTGATTTCCTCCACACTAATGATTCCAACTCCTTTTCTTGCTATGTTGCACTTGACTGCCCTGGATAAACACCTTACTCAACCCTCTGAACTCATGCACAGGACCCTGAAACTCTGCTCAAATCCCACCCCCCTCTAACTTTGGTTAGCTATTATTCCTGGAACTCAACTAACATGTATCAGATACAGCCTCATGATGCAATGCTTTTACGTCCATTCGTTCCACAGATAACAAGTGCTTTTTGCATTCATGGTATACTGCAAATATGCAAATGAAGTTATTCTCTGAGGTAACACTAGAGAGCTCAATAGAACTTTCTGTAACGAAGGAAATGCTCTGTACCTGTGCTGTTCAATTCAGTTGCCACCAGCCACATGGGGCTAGTAAGCACCTGAAATGTGGCTAGTTCAACAGAGGGGTTCATATTTACATTTTCCTTAATTTCCATTAATTAAAATTTAAACAACCACATGTGGTTAATGGCTATCTATGTTGCAAAGTGTAGATCTAGTGTATATTACCTAGGAATGGACTTGCTTGTGTAGAAGAGCATCTGCATTTTCAACTTTACTAGATATTGCCCATTGTTTTCCAAAATGGTTGTCTGTGTTACCCCCAAAATGGAAAAATAACTTAAATATCCAATAAGAGACAAAAAAAATAAACACACTGTGATTATATGCATACAATGGAATACTATAGCAAAGTTAAAATGAAAGAAAGAGAACTATAACATAGATGAATCTTAAAACACCATGTTGAATGAAAACACCAAGCTGGAGAATGCTATGTCTTTTTTTTTTTATTTTTTATTGTTATGTTAATCACCATACATTACATCATTAGTTTTTGATGTAGTGTTCCATGATTCATTGTTTGTGCATAACACCCACTGCTCCATGCAGAACATGCCCTCTTTAATACCCATCACCAGGCTAACCCATCCTCCCACCCCACTCCCCTCTAGAGCCCTCAGTTTGTTTTTCAGAGTCCATCGTCTCTCATGGTTCATCTCCCTCTCCGATTTCCCCCCCTTCATTCTTCCCCTCCTGCTATCTTCTTCTTTTTTTTTTTTTCTTAACATATAATGTATTATTTGTTTCAGAGGTACAGATCTGTGATTCAACAGTCTTGCACAATTCACAGCACTCACCATAGCACATACCCGACCCAGTGTCTATCACCCAGCCACCCCATCCCTCCCACCCCACCCCCCACTCCAGAAACCCTCAGTTTGTTTCCTGAGATTAAGAGAATGCTATGTCTTACATCATTTACCTAAAGCTTATAACATGTCAAGCAATACTCTACGTTCTTGAGGAATGTAGTAAAAGTAGAAAGACATGCATAGGAATGACAAATATCTGAACGAGTTTATTAAAAAATAAAGTTCTTTCTCTTTCTGGGACTTACGGTCTCCTGGTAGGGAGGATGGACAGGAGGGCAAGTCAAATTTGTATATTTACAGAAATAACTATACTTTATAAAGGCCATGAGAAGAGAAAAATATTTAGAAGCTTATAGGGGAAGGACTCTCATATTTGTCATTGCATACTTAGAATAGATTTTGACAGTTCCAGGCTCAAGGCTTGGCTGGTGCAGTGTTGCAAGCAGAACAGTTAATAGTTGCTATGTCACAGGTAGTAGTTAGCCATAGAAACAAATGGGAAAAAGAACATTCTAGACAACGGGAATAAACAATGTGCAGGTCCTGAGTTGGGAAATTACTTGGTACAGTGGAGGAAATGAAAGTATAGCTAGAATGTAGTAAAAGTGAGGGAAAAGGATGAGCTGAGTTGAGCCCGGAGAGAGCCAGACCACACAGAATCTTGCAGGCCATCCTGAGGATTGTAGGAAGCAAGTGAGGACTTTTAAGCAGTGAGACTGACTTGAGCACATCTGCATTTTATTTTACTTTTTTTATATTTTATTTTATTTTATTTTATTATGTTAGTCACCATACAGTACATCATTAGTTTTTGATGTAGTGTTCCATGGCACATCTGCATTTTAAAAAGATCATGTAAAGAAGATGTAAGGCTGACTGAGGGCCATGGGACAGAAGATGCTCTGAGTTCTCTGCCATCGGACTTATCTAAACTCCCAATGGGCTGTGTTTTATTTACCCTAATATGTAACTGTGCCTTACAGGTGTGCAAGAACACTTATACATTTATATACATTATATATAACATATAACATTGATACCAGTCATTCTCTCTACTTTGAACTTACCATATTCTCCACCCCACCCTCAAAGCTTCTAATCTGAGAGTCAGTTCTCACGCCACCTCTTCTGGAAAGCTTTGCTTAACTGCCCAAGATAAAAATTAATTACTCCTAACACTTAATAATCTTTCTTCTACCTGAAAAAAAAATGGCAGTGACTCCTGGGTCAGAAATGCATTTTGCCCTCCCAATTAAGAGTTGTACTAAATTATATTAGGAATCCACAGAGCACCCACCAAACTCTAAGAATTTGAGGAGTAAAATTAAAGCACATTAGATAAGACCAGTGAGATGCAAAGTCACCTTACAAGAAATCGCAGAGGTTCCCGGCTGACAGCCAGTCCAGACAGTAACCCAATCAATGTTTTATCATATCTAAAGAAAGAGAGTCCATTGGGAGGAAGAAGGTCAGTTGGAAAGAGTGAAAATGGGGATTTTCAAAAGGAAATCCTTGGCAATGCAGCACGTCCAAGGCTAGGAAGAACCTCTGGCTCGAGAAATCTACTTTCCATTTACTGAGGTCAGCACATCCCCATCCTGAAAATGGATGGATCAGCCCATTAGAGTTGGCTCCCAGCAAATATTGGGATTATACAACCAACCACCTTTGCTGTGGTGCCATACACACCAAGCAGCTTTCCTATTATCTGTTGGCTTCCTACATAGATTTTCCTACAACCTGAAGACTCATTCCTGTGATTCTTTGGTTGTTCTTAGTAGTTAATTTTGCTTATGCTAAATCAATCAATTAGTAGTTATTTTTGCTTATGCTAAATCAATCAATTAGTATTCTGGTTTAGGCATCTACCTCTTATGAACCTGGCTAGCTAGTGTGGGTGTGTCCTAAGAAAATGATACACTCCCTCTGGGTTGACAAAATTCATTTCCCAAGTAGGCAAAGCTTAGAGCCAAATTCAGAAATGTGAGGAACTAAGCAAGGGGCCACCCAAAGGGCCATTTAACCTTACCCTGAGAACACTCCTATGCTATCACCCCTTCTGAACAAAAAATATACTGTGTTCATTGAGTGGGAAAAGCATTGGCACATTTTATGGATAATTTTAGGCAGAAGTCTTGCTGGATAGGTGTGCCTTGCATCCCTATTTAAACATAAGCTTTCCAAGGGTAGGTATGTTTTGCTAAATTCTTTGGGCTTACAATAGGGTAGAGCATAGTGCTTGACTAGGTAAGCACCCAATGGATACTTAAGGAATGAAACTTTGACTCTACACGCCCTCTACATGGTATAGTTGGACAGCCGTATGGGGTTGGTTTAAGGAGAAGAAAAGGACTTTGGTCATTTATTCATAAAAATATTTAAGAGTGCCTGATATGTGTTAGACATTATATTATATACCGGAGATATATGAAAACAAGACAGATGTGGCTTTCACCCTCATGGAACTTACATGACTCACAGAGTTGTTCCAAACGTACAGAAAAGTACTAAGCAGCAGTGTTCTATGTATGTAGATGTGCAGTTTCTATCAATCTATACACTTAGAAATTGTAATAAACACAGTGGAGAAAAAGGAAGAAGGCTATGAGGAGGATTAGTGACAGAGCTTAAATTAGATGCGTACTCAAGGATGATCAGCCTCCCTGAGTAATGTCAGTCAAGCTGAGCCTCAAGGTAGTAGTTAGCCATAGAAACAAACGGGAAAAAGAACATTCTAGACAACGGGAATAAACAATGTGCAGGTCCTGAGTTGGGAAATTACTTGGTACAGTGGAGGAAATGAAAGTATAGCTAGAATGTAGTAAAAGTGAGGGAAAAGGATGAGCTAAGTTGAGCCCGGAGAGAGCCAGACCACACAGAATCTTGCAGGCCATCCTGAGGATTGTGGGAAGCAAGTGAGGACTTTTAAGCAGTGAGACTGACTTGAGCACATCTGCATTTTATTTTACTTTTTTTATATTTTATTTTATTTTATTATGTTAGTCACCATACAGTACATCATTAGTTTTTGATGTAGTGTTCCATGGCACACCTGCATTTTAAAAAGATCATTCTAACTGCCCTGTAGAGAATGTACGAGAAGACAACAGTGGCTAAGGAAGACCACTAAGAGGCTGCTGCAGTAATTCAAGCTAGAGATGATGGTGGCCTGAAAAATGAGTGTAGACAAAGAGACAAGGACAGGTTAGAGAAATGTAATATGAGATAAAAATCAACAGGATTCGGTGAAGAACTGGTTTGGGGGTGTGGGAGACAGGAAGGAATCAAGGATGATAAGCAGGTTTCTCCTTGAGCAACTGGGTGGATGGTTGAACCATTCACTAAGATAAAGAACAATGGAGGAGGGCCAGGATGGGTTTTTGTGGGGATGGGGAAGGCTGGTGTCTTTTGTTGGGTCTGAGATACCTTCGAGACATCCAAGAAGAGCTATCAAGTAGACAATTCGATTGCAATAATCTCCTAACTGGTCTTCCTCCATCTGTTCTTGCCCCTCTATAGGAGCCACTCAACCTTTGAAAACATACGTGGATAATGTCTGCCCTCTGCCCCCAATTCTCCAAAGGCTTCTCATTTTTCTCAGAGTAAAAGCTGAAATCCTTCCAATGGCCTACAAGACTATGCGTGATTTATACACTCTCTTTTTAGACCCTCTAACCTGATCTACAACTCTACCTCCCATTCACTTCATTCTACTCATGCTGGCCTCCTTGCCAAATTCCCACTGTGGGGGCGTTTGCACCGACTGGCTCTTCCTTCTGCTTGGGACGCTTTTCCTCTAAGAGATCCACATGGCTAATTTCCTCATTTCCTTCAAGTGCTAGCTCACATCACACTTTCTCAATGAAGCCTATCCTGACCACCATTTTAAGATTGCTACTTTCTTTCCAGCACTTTCAACCTCCTTTACCTTACTTTCCTTTTTACCATAGCACCTATGACCTTCTGGCATGCTATCCAAATAACTTATTATATGTACTGTCTGTTCTCTCCCTCAATGTAAATGAAATAAGAGCTGGTGTCAGTCCTATTTAATGATGAAACCAAAGTGCCTAGAACAGGGCCTGGTACAGAGCAGGCACTTGATAAATATTTGCTGAATGAATGAAAGCAAAAGTGGATCTGGAACTCAGAACAAAGTTCTGGACTAGAAGTATAACTTTGGAAGTCATCAGCATAAATGAGATCACTAATGCCAGCCATGGAAATGCTTAAGATTGACTAGGATACAAAGAAAAGGGAAGGCTTAGGGCCAAGCCCTGGGGGATTACAACATTTAGAGGTCAGAGGAAACTAAGCCACTAAAGTAGAATAGGAAAGAACTTCCAGAGAGGAAAGAAGAGAATAGACACCTTTGTTGAGTGCTGCTGAGGGGTCCAATAATCAGAGGCACGGGGCACCCGGCTGGCTCAGTCGGCAGGGCACGCAGACTCTTGACCTCGGGGACATGAGTTCGAGCCCCACATCGGGAGTAGAGATTACATTAAAAAAATTAAAGGAAATAAAATCTTAAAAAAATAAGAGGGACAAAAGTTACCATTGGGCTTGGGAACAATTTATTCGGTGATAGTGCAGGCTCTTTATCTCTTACCTAGATCTTTGCAGTTGCTTGGCGATAACACCCTGCCCTCTGACTCTCCTTTTCCCCTTTATATCCATTATACCAAAACCAGATTAATACTCCTACAAACAAATTATTTAATATATACTGAGAAATGATGGGGAAAGAACAAAATAATTAAAATCAGAAGAATTACCAATGCATAATGGTATGTTCCTGGGTAAGCCAATTAGTTACCCAGCTTATCCATCTAGAAAATGGGGATAAGAATAATGCTCTGGTTCACAGGATTAGCATGAAGATCAAATTAAGTGCCAAATGCATCTAGGTCTTGCATCCATGCAATTTGACATTACTTTCATGGAATACGGTCAGATCGGCCTAGGCTGGCCTTCCTTTCTCAGCATTCCTGGGGATGTCTGAAATATAAACAGTTGGTTTTTTCCACCAAGTTGCACTAAGAGGCATAATTAACACAATATTACACAGCACACACAAATGTTAGGTGAGAGATCTGCATCAGGACCACGAGAATTCCCATGGAGTATTATCCTTTATAGCGCACCACTCCCACCATCCCCTTACCATGTACCGACTACCATGTTTCTCCCCTGTGGTGGCTTGCAAGACTGTGAGGAGGTGGTAATTTCTCTGCTAGCAGCTTCTGAGCCTACCTTGTTGGAACTGACCGGAAAGAGCTGACTGGTTCCCTCTAAGACCCTCAGATGGGGTTGAAGTTGGTTTCTTCCCCAGTTCCCCCTGTAGTACCCACCAAATCTCGGAAGCACGCAGGAAAGATTTATCTCCTTTCCTTAGCCACTGGCAAAGTCCCAGGGGGTGGGGGGGAGTGAGGGTCTAGACAGGGTGAGGTTATGGGCACTCAGGCTGAGATCAGACCTTCTCTGCTTCCATAGGTCACATAAGGATTGGTGGCACCCCTTAGCCTTGCCTGTGCAAGGCAAGCCTGTGTAAGACTTACAAGTTGCTGGAGGGGGAGGAGCAAGATGGCGGAGGAGTAGGAGACCTGGATTTCGTCTCCTCTCAGGAATGCAGCTGGATAGGGATCAAACCATTCTGAACACCTACAAACTCAACAGGAGATCGAAGAAAAGAAGAGCAGCAACTCTCTGAACAGAAAAGCGACCACTTTCTGGAAGGTAGGACGTGCGGAGAAGTGAATCCGAGGCGATATTCGGGAGGATAGACGGCGGGGGAGGGGCCTCCGTCGGCCGCGTCTGGCAAGTGATAGAGCCGCGGAGCACAAAATCGGAACTTTTAGAAGTCTGCTCCGCTGAGGGACGTCGCTCCAGTGGATAAGCGGGGGGTGGAACCCTCGTGGGACAGTGTGGTCTCAGGACCCTCGGGGTCACAGGAAGACCGGGGGTGCCTGAGTGCGGCAGAGCTCCCAGGTATCGGAGCAGGGAAGCCGGCTGCAGAGACGGAGCCGAGGCGCGGGCTCTCACCCCGGGGTTGCTATAAACCGTGATCCGCGGCACAGTCGGGCCACTGCTCCTCCAGCAGGGACCCAACAAGCGGCAGATCTGGGGAGACTCACCTTCCTCCCCTGGGAGGAGCGGCGCGGGAGCGCACCACAGGGATCTGCTGGGTTTGGAGACTCCACACGGGGTCGGGTGCCAGAGATAGAAACGCTCGGTCACAGGCCAGGTGAACATGGAGTGCGGCCGGAGACCGGGGAGACGGGAGTGACTGACTGCTTTTCTCTGGGGGCTCACTGAGGAGCGGGGCCCCGACTTCTCGGCTCCTCCAGGGCGGAGATTGGGAGGCCGCCATTTTCACTCTCGTCCTCCAAAGCTGTACGGAAAGCTTGCAGGGAACAAAAGCTCCGGAGAGCAAACCCGAGCAGATTACTTAGCCCGGACCGGGTAAGGGCGGGGCAGTTCCGCCTCCGGCAAAGACATTTGGGAACCACGGCAACAGGCCCCTCCCCCAGAAGATCAGTGAGAACAGCCAGCCAAGACCAAGTTTACCGATCAATGAGAACGGCAGAACTCCAGCGCTAGGGGAATGCTGCACATAGAATCCATGGCTTTTTTACCATGATTCTTTAGTCTTTCAAAGTTAATTTTTTTTTTAACTGTCTTTTTTTTTTTTTTGAATTTTTCTTTTTCCCTTTTTCAACCAACATCTTATCAATCCCTTTTTTAAAAAACATTTTTATTTTTCATTTTTAGAGTCATATTCTATCCCTTCATAGTAGTTACCTGTATTTTTGGCATATATATATAAGTTGTTCTCTCTTTAAAATTTTGAGATAGTTTCTTCTAACAGATCAAAATATACCCTAAATCTCTAGTGTATGGTTTTTTTCTACTCCGCTGCCTGATCACATTCTCTCCCTTTTTTTTTTAAATCCTCTTCTTTCTTTTTTCAAACAACTTCTTATCAATTCCTTTTATAAAATTTTTTATAATTCCCATCTTTACAGTCATATTCCATCCCTTCATCATATCAACCCTTATTTTTGTACATATATAAGTTTTTCTTTCTTTAAAATTTTGGGAGGCACTTTCTTCTAACAGACCAAAATACACCCAAAATCTAGTGTGTGGCACTGATCTATAAACCAGCCTGATCATATTTGATCACATTCTGTTTTTGTTTTGTTTTGTTTTGTTCTGTTTTTGTTTGTTTTTATCTTTATCTTTTTCTTTTTCTTTTTTTTTCTTTTTCTTTTTTCTCTCTTTCCCTTTCTTTTCCCACTGCTTCAGGTCTTTTCTGATTTGTTTAGAGTATATTTTCTGGGGACGTTGTTACCCTGTTAGCATTTTGTTCTCTCATTAATCTATTCTCCTCTGCACAAAATGACAAGATGGAAAAAATCACCTCAACAAAAAGAACAAGAGGTAGTACCGACTGCCAGGGACCTACTCAATACGGACATTAGTACGATGTCAGGTCTAGAGTTCAGAATCATCACTTTAAAGATACTAGCTGGGCTTGAAAAAAGCATGGAAGTTATTAGAGAAACCCTTTCTGGAGAAGTAAAAGAACTAAAATCTAACCAAGTAGAAATCAAAAAGGCTATTAATGAGGTGCAATCAAATATGGGGGCACTAACTGCTAGGATAAATGAGGCAGAAGAAAGAATCAGTGAGATAGAAGACCAAATGATGGAAAATAAAGAAGCTGAGAAAAAGAGAGATAAACAACTACTGGATCACGAGGGCAGAATTCGAGAGATAAGCGATACCATAAGACGAAACAACATTAGAATAATTGGGATCCCAGAAGAAGAAGAAAGAGAGAGAGGGGCAGAAGGTATACTGGAGCAAATTATAGCAGAGAACCTCCCTAATTTGGGGAAGGAAACAGGCATCAAAATCCAGGAAGCACAGAGAACCCCTCTCAAAATCAATAAAAATAGGTCAACACCCCGACATCTAATAGTAAAACTTACGAGTCTCAGAGACAAAGAGAAAATCCTGAAAGCAGCTCGGGAGAAGAGATCTGTAACCTACAATGGTAGAAACATTAGACTGGCAACAGACCTATCCACAGAGACCTGGCAGGCCAGAAAGGACTGGCAGGATATATTCAGAGCACTAAATGAGAAAAATATGCAGCCAAGAATACTATATCCAGCTAGGCTGTCATTGAAAATTGAAGGAGAGATAAAAAGCTTCCAGGACAAACAAAAACTAAAGGAATTTGCAAACACGAAACCAGCCCTACAAGAAATCTTGAAAGGGGTCCTCTAAGAGAGCCTAAAAGCAACATAGACCAGAAAGGAACACAGACAATATATAGTAACAGTCACCTTACAGGCAATACAATGGCACTAAATTCCTATCTTTCAATAGTTACCCTGAATGTAAATGAGCTAAATGCACCAATCAAAAGACACAGGTTAGCAGATTGGATTAAAAAACAAGACCCATCGATATGCTGTCTGCAAGAGACTCATTTTAGAACCAAAGACACCCCCAGATTTAAAGTGAGGGGGTGGAAAACCATTTACCATGCTAATGGACAGCAAAAGAAATCTGTGGTGGCAATCCATATATCAGACAAATTAGATTTTAAACCAAAGACTGTAATAAGAGATGAGGAAGGACACTATATCCTACTTAAAGGGTCTATCCAACAAGAAGATCGAACAATTGTAAATATCTATGCCCCTAACATGGGAGCAGCCAATTATATAAGGCAATTAATAACAAAAGCAAAGAAACACATCGACAACAATACAATAATAGTGGGGGACTTTAACACCCCCCTCACTGAAATGGACAGATCGTCTAAGCAAAAGATCAACAAGGAAATAAAGGCTTTAAATGACACACTGGACCAAATGGACTTCACAGACATATTCAGAACATTCCATCCCAAAGAAACAGAATACACATTCTTCTCTAGTGCCCATGGAACATTCTCCAGAATAGATCACATCCTAGGTCATAAATCAGGTCTCAACCAGTACCAAAAGATTGGGATCATTCCCTGCCTATTTTCAGACCACAATGCTTTGAAACTAGAACTCATCACAAGAGGAAAGTTGGAAAGAACTCAAAAACATGGAGGTTAAAGAGCATCCTACTGAAGAATGAATGGGTCAACCAGGAAATTAGTCTTTTTTTTTTTTAATATTTTATTTATTTATTCATGAGAGAGAGAGAGAGAGAGAGAGGCAGAGGCAGAGGGAGAAGCAGGCTCCCCGCGGAGCAGGGAGCCCGATGCGGGACTCGATCCCAGGACCCTGGGATCATGACCTGAGCCCAAGGCAGACGCTTAACCGACTGAGCCACCCAGGCGTCCCATCAACCAGGAAATTAAAGAAGAATTAAAAAAATTCATGGAAACCAATGAAAATGACAACACAACTATTCAAAATCTTTGGGATGCAGCAAAGGCAGTCCTAAGAGGAAAGTATATAGCAATACAAGCCTTTCTCAAGAAACAAGAAAGGTCTCAAGTACACAACCTAACCCTACACCTAAAGGAGCTGGAGAAAGAACAGGAAATAAAGCCTAAACCCAGCAGGAGAAGAGAAATAATAAAGAGCAGAGCAGAAATCAATGAAATAGAAACTAAAAGAACAGTAGAACAGATTAACGAAACTAGGAGCTGGTTCTTTGAAAGAATTAACAAGATTGATAAACCCCTGGCCAGACTTATCAAAAAGAAAAGAGAAATGACCCACATCAACAAAATCATGAATGAAAGAGGAGAGATCACAACCAACACCAAAGAAATACAAAAAAATTATAAGAACATATTATGAGCAACTCTATGCCAGCAAATTAGATAACCTGGAAGAAATGGATGCATTCCTAGAGATGTATCAACTACCAAAACTGAACCAGGAAGAAATAGAAAATCTGAACAGACCTATAACCACTAAGGAAATTGAAGCAGTCATCAAAAATCTCCCAAAAAAACAAAAGCCCAGGGCCAGATGGCCTCCCAGGGGAATTCTACCAAACATTTCAAGAAGAATTAATACCTATTCTTCTGAAACTGTTCCAAAAAATAGAAATGGAAGGAAAACTTCCAAAGGCCACCATTACCTTGATCCCAAAACCAGACAAAGACCCCATCAAAAAGGAGAATTACAGACCAATATCCCTGATGAACATGGATGCAAAAATTCTCACCAAAATACTAGCCAATAGGATCCAACAGTACATTAAAAGGATTATTCACCACGACCAAGTGAGATTTATCCCTGGGCTGCAAGGTTGGTTCAACATCCGCAAATCAATCAACGTGATACAATACATTAACAAAAGAAAGAACAAGAATCATATGATCCTCTCAATAGATGCAGAAAAAGCATTTGACAAAGTACAGCATCCTTTCTTGATCAAAACTCTTCAGAGTATAGGCATAGAGGGTACATACCTCAATATCATAAAAGCCATCTATGAAAAACCTACAGCGAATATCATTCTCAATAGGGAAAAACTGAGAGCTTTCCCCCTAAGGTCAGGAACGCGGCAGGGATGTCCACTATCACCACTGCTATTCAACATAGTATTAGAAGTCCTAGCCACAGCAATCAGACAACAAAAAGAAATAAAAGCATCCAAATTGGCAAGGAAGAAGTCAAACCCTCACTCTTTGCAGATGATATGATACTTTATGTGGAAAACCCCAAAGACTCCACCCCAAAACTGCTAGAACTCATACAGGAATTCAGTAAAGTGGCAGGATATAAAATCAATGCACAGAAGTCGGTGGCATTCCTATACACCAACAACAAGACAGAAGAAAGAGAAATTAAGGAGTCGATCCCATTTACAACTGCACCCAAAACCATAAGATACCTAGGAATAAATCTCACCAAAGAGGCAAAGGATCTGTACTCAGAAAACTATAGAATACTCATGAAAGAAATTGAGGAAGACACAAAGAAATGGAAAAACGTTCCATGCTCATGGATTGGAAGAACAAATATTGTGAAGATGTCAATGCTACCTAGAGCAATCTACACATTCAATGCAATCCCCATCAAAATACCATCCACTTTTTTCAAAGAAATGGAACAAATAATCCTAAAATTTGTATGGAATCAGAAAAGACCCCGCATAGCCAGAGGAATGTTGAAAAAGAAAAGCAAAGCTGGCGGCATCACAATTCCAGACTTCAAGCTCTATTACAAAGCTGTCATCATCAAGACAGTATGGTACTGGCACAAAAACAGACACATAGATCAATGGAACAGAATAGGGAGCCCAGAAATGGACCCTCAACTCTATGGTCAACTAATCTTTGACAAAGCAGGAAAGAATGTCCAATGGAAAAAAGACAGTCTCTTCAACAAATGGTGTTGGGAAAATTGGACAGCCACATGCAGAAGAATGAAACTGGACCATTTCCTTACACCATACACAAAAATAGACTCCAAATGGTTGAAAGACCTCAATGTGAGACAGGAGTCCATCAAAATCCTAAAGGAGAACACAGGCAGCAACCTCTTCGACCTCAGCCGCAGCAACTTCTTCCTAGAAACATTGCCAAAGGCAAGGGAAGCAAGGGCAAAAATGAACTATTGGGACTTCATCAAGATAAAAAGCTTTTGCAAAGCAAACAGTCAACAAAACCAAAAGACAACCAACAGAATGGGAGAAGATATTTGCAAATGACATATCAGATAAAGGGCTAGTATCCAAAATCTACAAAGAACTCATCAAACTCAACACCCAAAGAACAAAGAATCCAATGAAGAAATGGGCAGAAGACATGAACAGACATTTTTCCAAAGAAGACATCCAAATGGCCAACAGACACATGAAAAAGTGCTCAACATCGCTCGGCATCAGGGAAATCCAAATCAAAACCTCAATGAGATACCACCTCACACCAGTCAGAATGGCTAAAATTAACAAGTCAGGAAATGACAGATGTTGGCGGGGATGCGGAGAAAGGGGAAGTCTCCTACAGTGTTGGTGGGAATGCAAGCTGGTGCAGCCACTCTGGAAAACAGTATGGAGGTTCCTCAAAAAGTTGAAAATAGAGCTACCATATGATCCAGCAATTGCACTACTGGGTATTTACCCCAAAGATACAAAAGTAGGGATCCGAAAGGGTACGTGCACCCTGATGTTTATAGCAGCAATGTCCACAATAGCCAAACTGTGGAAAGAGCCAAGATGTCCATCGACAGATGAATGGATAAAGAAGAGGTGGTATATATATACAATGGAATATTATGCAGCCATCAAAAGGAATGAGATCTTGCCATTTGCAACGACGTGGATGGAACTGGAGGGTATTATGCTGAGCGAAATAAGTCAAACAGAGAAAGACATGTATCATATGACCTCACCGATATGAGGAATTCTTAATCTCAGGACACAAACTGAGGGTTGCTGGAGTGGGGGTTGGGGTGGGAGGGATGGGGTGACTGGGTGATAGACACTGGGGAGGGTATGTGCTCTGGTAAGCGCTGTAAATTGTGCAAGACTGTTGAATCTCAGATCTGTACCTCTGAAACAAATAATGCAATATATGTTAAGAAAAAAAAAAGAAGGTAGCAGGAGGGGAAGAATGAAGGGGGGGAAATCGGAGGGGTAGACGAACCATGAGAGATGATGGACTCTGAAAAACAAACTGAGGGTTCTAGAGGGGAGGGGGGTGGGAGGATGGGTTAGCCTGGTGATGGGTATTGAAGAGGGCACGTTCTGCATGGAGCACTGGGTGTTATGCACAAACAATGAATCATGGAACACTACATCTAAAACTAATGATGTAATGTATGGGGATTAACATAACAATAAAAAAATTAAAAAAAAAAAAGACTTACAAGTTGCTAACCCTTACTGGTTTCCCCAGAAGGAGAGAAGCTCATTCTCTTTCCCTGGCACTTGTCCTTTTTCTCCCTCCCCTCATTTAGAGGCTCATAGCCTCTTCTGGGGACCACCTTTTGCCAACTTCTGCCATCTCCTAGAAATCTTGGCCTTGGGTGTTCCATTCATGTTAACACACATGATAACACTTTGGTAAGTATAAAGTCCAATTTCAAGGCACTATTACTGGCTGCTTATTAGGTGCACGGCACTGTACTAGTGCTGTCTTAGATGGCCGAGATTCACTTACCCCCGAGAAGTTACACATATTCGTCCAACATTTGTTCATTTAACACCTACTGCATATCGAGCATTGTCCTAGGCCTGGGGGATATTTTCAATGATCAAAGTAGACCCAGATCCCTGCCCTCATGGAGTTTACATTCAGTTGAGAATATGATTAGCTATAATACACATACGAGAATACGAAATGATACATGTTAATAACACACGCTAATTAAGTAAAGTGCAAAGACAAGCCTGTGTGTTTAGAGTTCGCGGTAACTGGAGAAACAGCAGTGCAGTGCAAGGAGACCAGCACAAGTTTAGGGATGGCCCGGGTCCAAGTTCCCCTTATGCTACTTGATTACCTGCTGTGCCTTGGATAAGTGATTTAACTTTGCTGAGTCTAATCTTTAAATTGAGGATAAATGATACATATCATAGAGGGTTTTGGTGAGAAGGTGTGATGAATCATGCAAAGGCGGGCCTAGAACATTTAGTTCTTTTCTCATTCTAAACAACTCTACCCATATCTCATGCCTTGAGGATCTTCAGATTTTTTAACTAAAGGTCTAAAAAAAGCAAAATATTTAATATCTCTGAATCTCAGTTTCTTTTTTTATAAACTGGGAATTAGAATAATTAGGCCCTAGGGTTATTTGAGAGTTAAATGAAATACATAAAAAGCCCGTAGCATAGTGCCTAGCATAGTGCCTGGCCCATAGCAAGTGATCAATAAACACTCATTGGCTTCTTTTCCTCCTCTTTCTGCCTTGTCCAGGTCACCTGCATAGACTCATATCCAGTGTCCAAAGGTGACTTACAAAACTCAACTGTCAGGTATTTGTTGATAAAATCTATTTGGCAGGGATAATGTGAGGATTAAAGGAAGCAACTCACGTGCCTGGCCCAGTATCCACGCATAAGAAAGCTCATATTCCCTGTCCCCAAGAAATCTGCCTGTAAAACATATCCAAGCCCAGGACCCCACAGTGGGTGATTGAGAAGCATCGGTTATACTCCTCCAAAAACCACAAGAGACTCTTTTCTGGGGAAGCAAAAGAACAGAGCAGAAGAAGCAAAATAAAGGGAGAAGCTAGGAACTATGAGAAATAGTTGAGAACATAGTTAAGAACATCTAGCTTTTAAAATATATAGCTGTTAATTTTTGTAGTTGTGGTAATACTACCGTAGTTATATAAAAGGGCTAACAGATGCGTACTGAAATATTTACAGATGAAAAAATTTTAAGTTATTGGATATTTTGGTCTAAATTGCACTATACTTTTATTTTTTTTATTTTTTTTAATTTTTTTTTAAAGATTTTATTTATTTATTTGACAGAGAGAGACACAGCGAGAGAGGGAACACAAGCAGGGGGAGTGGGAGAGGGAGAAGCAGGCTTCCCGCGGAGCAGGGAGCCCGATGCGGGGCTCGATCCCAGGACCCTGGGATCATGACCTGAGCCGAAGGCAGACGCTTAACGACTGAGCCACCCAGGCGCCCCAAAATTGCACTATACTTTTAAATTGAAGAATATGAATACTTCAGCAGTAATCTGGTTTTCTGGCAAAGCATATATGGCCCAAAGATACATCGTAAGTACATATGCTTATTTACAATTATATTCGAACCGAAGTAATTCTCTAATTCCTACCCTATTCCAGTTCAAACATGCAGAATTACCTCAATTCAGCAAGGTTTATTGAGCACCTGTGTATGTGCAAAGTGGGGGCTGACCACGTACCCATCGAACACAAGGTAGACTAAATTCAATTTAACAAATATCTGCTATGTGGAAGCCACGAAAATGTGGCTCCCATCTTCCTGCCATATTAACCAGGGGGACAGCAGTGTGGCAAGATTTGGGACATACAGAAAACAATCTAGGGTGGCAAAAAATTGGTTTAAGTTCTCAAGGTTCATTTTTGGTTGGATGGGATGTCTAATTACACACTGAAAGTCACTGTTTTTCAAACAGCCCCTTTCTTTCAAGAATAAACAACAACAACAACAACAACAAAACAAACATTACCTAACGAGAATAAGCATTCTTAGCCCTAGTGGCCAATAGGTTTGGGATCAGAGATGAACTGGATTTGGAGATTGGAAGGGACCTTAAATTTGAGATTTGATTTCACAGATTAACTTTTATTTGAAAGAGAGAACAGAGCATTCCTTATCCATACCCTCAAAAAATGTTCAGAGTGACTGGACACCAGAAGTGACTGAGGCACCAAAGAGATTGCAGTAAAACGTTGGTTTTATCCTTCCATTCCAAATTAGGACGAAATGAACATAATTTACCAGTTATTTTTGGCTGCAAAGCCAAAAAAGGCGCGGGGCGGGGGCGGAGAGTGGGAGGGAGGACTGGGGAGAGTTAAGTTGCCTGCCGTTTAACCGGATCTAGCCATTAACCAAAGGTGGCCCTATCAGCACGGAAGAGCAGGAACAGTGAAATTGATTAGACAACCTTAACTGCCTCTTATCAAGTGGTAGGGATAAAACACAATAGCTTGATTTTTTTTTCTTTTTCATGAATGTTCTGTCTGTAAAGATCCACTTTACCAATTGTTCTAGTAAGTACTGTATGCATTTTTATCCCACTCCAAGAATAAAATCAACTCCATTCCAAAAAGTAATGCTTCTTGAAGGCTCAGATCTGCATGAAAAGTTCCAAGGCGGGACTCTGGGTCTCCAGTCAGCCCCTTGAAACACCCAAAACATGAGTTTCCACTTAGAATCGACTTAGAGGCGCCATCGACTCTGCCTTTCACTTCAAGGGAGCAGACTAAAGATGTCAAAACCCTTCGTTTGGTAGAACAGTGATCCCAGCCAAAGAACAAAGCAGCGCAGGACCTCTCTCCTGGCCACCAAGAATAAACAAGAAAAAGGGAACAGCTTTACAAACAAAACAAACCCAACTATCCTCCCCTTCTGCTTTCTTCATCCTACTTGGCAAAAATCTCAGAGTTTGGGGGAAGATTTTGGAATATAAAAGATCTGTGCTTAAGATAAAACTTGAATTTTGCCGAGGCTCAGCACTAAGGCCCTTCCGGAAGGCATTTTTTTTTTTAACATTTCAAAAAGATAGTTTTAACTTTTCTTCAGCAACTGAAGTCACACGTTAAAAACCATATTATCAAAAAAACCCCACCCATATTATCGATAATTCATTTCCATTGAATGTTTATGAGGAAAGAAGGCTTTAAATTAATACAGTATTGTGTGATCAGCCATCATTTGTTTCTGATCCAAGATCCTTTGATTTCATATTGATAAAGTTATCTGAAACTAGGCTTTTTGGGGTTCAGAGAGTTGCTTCATAAATCATGTCCCTGTGTGCAAACTCTAATTGCGTGAAGTGTGTGGAGCACTTCACGCAAACCATATCCCTTTCCCCCCAGCAAGGGCAATGAGATTTTTACAGAAAGAATCCAGTATTTGAGTGGTTATGATTTATACTTCCATTTTACATCGAAATTAACTGTAAACGGAGCTTGTTACCCAGATGAATACTAACCATGAGGGGTGAGTGGGGAAATGATTGTGCCTATGTTACTAATAGGCCCCACCCCGGATTAAGTGTCTACACTAAGGTGGAATACATCACAGACATATAGGGTGGGGACCTGTTCCTAACTGCTGCCCTCCCAAGGTAGGTTTTTGTTGCCTGGATTTGAGCCCTCCAAGCAAACAAAAGTTGTCCTACTTGTTTCTAATCCATACTTAACTAAAACCTCAAGTACTAGGTTCCCTCTCCTCTATCCCCCATCCCATAAGACTTCATTAACCAAACAAATCTCTTTTCAGGTGAGTTTTAGTACGTAATAATGAAGGGTGGATTTCACCACTTATCATCCACAAATGGGCCAAAATTACCAAAACAGTTGAAAAGTCAGCATAATTACAGTTTATCTAAATAAAACACATGTAGTCATCTTCTGGAACCGACAGAAGGGTATGAGTTATAGCACCATCTGGAATTGTGGACAAGGCAGATACATGTTGAAGCCTAAATTAATAAAAGCTGAGCAATAGCTAACAGCCCAAGCATAAGAACTCGGCATTAATGAGATTAACTCTTAGACTACCGTCATACGTTTACTCAACTTAATTATGAGGCCAGGTGTGAGCTTTTTATCTCCCCCCTCATGCAAATTGGATACATTAAATGGAGAGGAGTTACAGTATGGCCAGAGGTGACATCTGGTAACTACAGGTGGGGCGAATGCAAATTTTGTGGATTGGTGATTATTGCCCTGGGTCAAGAGATTTGAGAAAAATCCATGATCGAGGCTGTAGAGAGGTGGTGGAGGCACGCGGCTGCCTTCAATAGCATGATGTTAATTTTCATCATCTTCATCACAGATGTGTAGCATCTGCCGAAAATCAAGTGGTTCTCAACTTTCGATGTGCATTAGAATCACTTGGGGAGTTTCGGAAAACCCCAGGACCAGGCCCCACCACAGATGAACTTAGGAGGTAGGGCCCAGGTGTCAGCATTTTTTTTTTTAAAGCTCCTCGAGCTCCTCGGGTCATTCCGATGCGCAGCTAAGTTTGAGAACCACAGGTCTAAATGTGATTCATAAGGATTCAAAGCCACACAGCGGGGGGCGGGGAGGGGGAACCAGCGACACATACTCTATGGCCTCGACATTGAACTCCCCGCTTTGGGACAGGGCTTGAGGACAGTGCCTACCCCCTCGTAGAAAAGAGCCAACCTTGAGCGGGCATTTACTTTGTGGCAGGCAACTGTGTGTGGAGCACTTCACGCACTCGGTCTCATTTAATCCTCATGACATCCCTATGAGGGATATGTTATTTTTTTTTAAGGATTTTATTTATTTATGTGAGAGCGCACAAGCAGGGGGAGCGGGAGAGGGAGAAGCAGGCTCCCCGCTGAGCAAGGAACCTGATGCGGGGCTCGATCCCAGGACCCTGAGATCATGATCCCAGCCAAAGGCAGACGCTTAACCGACTGAGCCACCCAGGTGCCCCGGGACATGTTATTTTTATTGCCTTTTTACTGAGGAGGAAAGTAAGACACAGACAGGTGAAGTCACTTTCCTAAGGCCACACAGCTGCTCCTAACAGCTCTGAAACTAAAACCCTGATTGATCTTTCACGAGGTGTCCACAGGCCTGGGTTCTCTTTTGTCAGGTTTTCGCTGCTCAAAACGTCTCTTCTCTCAGGAGGGAGCCTGGCAGTCCACCCTCACCAATCATGATGCACGATGACAAAAACGTCGGCCTACAGCCTCCCAAAAGCGCCCATTTGTATTTACGTGGTTATCCACCTTTCACCTTGGGCCTCCAAGGAGGCAGTCACACTCAGGAAACGCGGCAGGAGAGGATCTGTCAAGAAAATCCACATTTGAGACGCCGAGCCCAAGGAGCCCAAGGAGCCCAAGGAGAAGACCGCAGAGACGTCAAGCTGCTTTACCTTACCTTCTGGCCACTCCCGTTGGTGGCCCTTCCCCGACTTAATAATGAGCATCCATTTCAGCAAGAAACAGGCACCTCCCAAAGTCAGGGATCTAGCCTTGTGATCCCGGCGGTTAAATTTTTCCAGGGTATTGTTTCGCTAAAATCCAGACCCAGTGGAGGGAATGAAGGAATTCCGTTTCTAACAGCGCCCCACCGGGCTGGACATGTGTGAAGGATGGATGGCCCCAGGATACCAGATCAGACTGTTGTACGGCGAACTGCGCTGAGGCAACCCCGAGCAGGGAGGGCAGGAGAAAACCCATTAAAGCGGCTTGGAGGCCCCACTTCAAACAATGGGGCCGAGCCGCAGGCAGCAGGAAGCAAGCAACAGGCAGGCCAGGCTGGCTACAGCAATAAGGGCGTGCAGGAGGGGGCTGTTTTCTGAGCTCTGGGATGACCTCAGGCCTCCGAGGCAGAGTCCCAATCAAGCGCCATATCCGCACAGCTGCAGTTGTGACTCAAAAACAGTCTTTGTGCGAACCGTGGGCTACGGACTGGAAAGGGCCGAGACTGTCACCCTGGTCTTTTTAGCCCCATCTGTCCTCACAGATAACAATCCCCATTAGTAGTAATGTCTTCAAATGCGTGTAGAACATCAGCATAAATATAGCCAACACACCATTTCCGTGAATACAAAGGTGTCAGGACCTGTACGAGGAGGATAATAATCTGTGAAATCTTTTCATTTGTAAATGGATTTCCTTTACAGTAGAGCCATTTAAAAAAAATGTTTTTTTGTTTTATCTGCACATAAGAAGAGAAAAATATTAGAAGTATCCGCGCTAAAATGTTAACGTCTATCTCTGGATCGCAGAGTAACGGATAATTTCTTTCTTTCTTTCTTTTTTTATCCTGTTTTCTTTTGTTTGCTTGTATTTGCTAAATTTCCTAAAAGAAACGTGTATTCCTGAAGTTATTTTATAAGTTTTTTAAAAAAGGTCTTTGGTTGTTGTAGAGTTGTTTTCAATAAAAACAAACAACTTTTTATGAGTGTTTTATCTGTCCTTAATCTCAAAGATACTGCTTGAGAAAAGAGATTTGCATTTCTAAAGATAGAGCATGACACAATATACCCATGTACCCTTTGGGAAAATAAAGATTCTATAAATAAGTCACAAGAGGCCCTTGGCAGGGGCTCAATATCAGTAAGAGAGCCAGTCCTAAACTCTAAAAGAAGAATTGGCCAGGTTACCAATTCTACTGAATTTTCAGAATCCTGGCATATGTAAGAAACACTTTCTTTTTTCTTCCTTGACTGTTGGAACCTTACCTTGGAACAACACTCAGGGTTTGGTGTGTCATGCTCTACAAAGACGGAGGCAGAGGTATGCCAGGGCCCCTCACATCAGTTTAAGGCTTTGGACTGTGTGTGTCTCTTCTCCAACTCTGCGTTCGGTGACATCACATTGATAGCTTGAAATCAGCCTTGGTGGGAAGATTTATACTGTGGAAATTGGCAAATGCTACAAATCAGAGCTTTCCCCTCCTCCCACAGGGAGCTGGCTGTTAAACATGGGAATATCTAACTTCCCCTCCTAATTCAGCTGAGCCATTGTTTGTCCAATGCTTGAGTTGGGGAGTGAAACGTTTATTTGTACCAAAGCAAAACCACATTGCTGTAAAAACTGCAGGGGTTGGATTCAACCCAAGTTTAGCTCTTGGCTCTACTATTTAATCAGCAGGGGCCTCTTGCCACCCCTGGACCCCGGACTGTGGGCCTGAGTTCCTTCATCTCTACGAATGGGAGGGCTAGACAATGATGTTTAAGGTCCTTTCCAGACAGTGACCACTTATGATTCTGAGCTGAAGAGGCAGTGGTTAGAGGTTCAGACTTCGGAGAGAAGACAGCCCTTGGTTTAAATCTTGGCTCAGGTAACTCAGGTGAGGTACCCTAACTTCTCTGTGCCTCCATTTTCTCATCTGGAAGATAATGATTATAATTATAATACCCTTCATTACACAGCAGTTGCTAGGTTTAGATGAGATCATTCGCAGCAATCATAGTAGTAGGCACCAATAAATGCTAACTATCATCATTGAACCTGTTCTTGCTTGTTCCTGACATGAAAATACCTTAAAACTATAGAGAAAACTTGATTTGCTATGATTATCTTTGAGATGTTGCCCAGGCTCCGTTAGATATTTATAACCTCTTACAGATTAATCATCACTAGAAATCACGGTAGAGAATCACTTGAAACATAAATATAGATAATAAAAGGGGGGTTGGGGGCCTAATGTTCATTGTCCCCTATGTGAGGTTTTTTATATACCCTTTATCTTGTCTAATGCTCATACTTCCTGTGGGAGCCAGGTGTCCTTCTGTTTATTTTGGGTTTTGTCCTTTTTACAGATGTGGACACCGAAGTTCTGAGATGTTAGGTAATTTGCTCAAGGATCTACAGCTAATAACTGGCAGAGCCAGAAATCCTCTTCAAAAGAGATGAGCCCACGTATCACCTGAAGGTATTGGAAGACTACTTTTTTTTCAGAAACACAAACATCGAAACAATTCTGTTGATTACAAGGTACAGGGGTAGATAAAAAAAGGAACTCTGGAACAAAAATGCCATCACAGATCTAAAGAATAAAATCTGCAATAGGTATGGAGTGGTGGAGCAGTGGTGGCTAAATCCAATAATTTTATAAAATTCGCTAAATTGAGAATAATATTTTGGAAATTTTACACAGTTTCATCTTTCTGAAATATTTTGGAATGGGACTGTTCCTATACAGTCTTGTAGGGCAGTGGGTCTCAAAATCTGGTCCTGAAACGAGCAAAATCAGCATCACCTAGGAACTTGTGCGAATACAAATTTTCAGGCCCCCCACTCCAAACCTACTAAGTTGGAACCCCCCTCCTAAGAGCAACCCCCTCCTTCTCCAAAGGCTTCCAGGTTCTTCTGAGGCACGCTACAGTTTGAGAACCAGAGTTGTTTGGATAGGTGGAAAAAATGGGGGAAAAATGAATTCGATTCAGGCCTCTAAAGAAACCTTTACATATAAATATGTTGCCCTGAATGGCTGTAGGTGGTGACGCTCTAAGTGAATATTGAAAGTGCTACCGCTTTAAGAAAGATTTAAATCATTCATCTTTCTATAAATAACAACTCAATCTTGCAGAACAGGGAGTTTCATGTCTTTTTGCCACACATCCTAACTCTCCCACAAAGCACCTATAATTGAGTTTTCTGAAAGAGTGGTTACTGAAAAATAAATGATGTTCAAAGGACCTTGGTGCTTAGTGTTGACTTTGTTTCTGGTTTGGGGGCAGATGACTGTCAAAATCTACCCCTTTCCTTCTCAAGAGCCAGAACCCAAGGTTTTAGCCAGCAATGTGCAGGGAAAATTTTGCTTACACTGCAGAGCCTCGGCAAGGACAGTCAATCCCTCAGAAATGGCATCTGCTCTGGCACTTAATTCTGTTTTATCCACAGTGAATTCTGCTGGAACCAAGGTTAGCCTCAGGGGTTCCAGTCGGCTCTCAGGTGCACATCTAAACACCCTGTCTTTGTTTCATTGCAAGTTACATGACTGTCATCCCCAAGAGAACTGTGCCCTATTGACAAGTTGCTTTTCATTACTAAAATGAAATCACATGAATTTGTATTCTGGAAGGATATAATAGCCACTGTTATCAATGTTAACCGTGGCTATTTTGGTGGGGGGGGTGGTCTTTTCTTCTTTATGTTTATCTGCACTTTTTTTTAATTTAAAAATAAATGACTGCGGGCGCCTAGGTGGCTCAGTTGGTTAAGCGACTGCCTTCAGCTCAGATCATGATCCCGGAGTCCCAGGATCGAGGCCCACATCGGCTCCTTGCTCAGCAGGGAGTCTGCTGCTCCCTCTGACCCTACCCCCTCTTGTGCTCTCTCTCTCTCAAATAAATAAAATAAAATCTTTAAAAATATATAAAAATAAATAAATAAATGACTGCAATGAGTCTGATTTGATTTTTAAAATTTAAATTTTCAACATAAAAAAGAAGCAGTCTTTTTAAAAAGTCAGTGACTGTGTGTGAGTGTGAATGAGTGTGTGTGTGTGTGTGTGTGTGTGTGTGTTTATGTGTGTTGGAAAGGTGGCTAGGAAGACTTCTCACAACCACCCCTCGAGCAAATAGAACCTGTGGTTATGATATACTTTTAAAGCACCTGGTGGCCCCTGTGCCAGATCCCAGATGGTAATACTCTTAAAAGACTGTACCTTGATCTTAAAGTGAAATGTTTTCAGGATGCAAAAGGATGCTTTGCTTGTAGAGGGGCAGAAAGAAGGGGAGAAAAACAAGAACAACAAAATAAAGTTATTTCCAACCAGGAAAAATAGTGATGTTACGTGCACAGAAAAACCACTGAAGCTGTATTTTTTTCAGTCAGCAAAAAAAAAAAAACCCACAACATACCGGTTACACGCGCACGCGCGCACACACACACACAGAGGCAAGATAGTGAAACAATCTATATATTCACCGTACAAGGCTTGTAATCAGAGATCATTTCTGCCAGAGAGCATACTGGCAGATAAAATATCCTCTGCAAATTGCCTGGATAATTGCCATGCTATTATAAGACCTCTTCTTCCCCCATCAATGTGGCAAGGTACATAAGAATCTTGGTCAGAACGCTCTAGCCTACAGTCCGTGCTTTGGAGTTAGGTAAACACAGGCATCAGGAAGAGTTTTTGTGAGGCTGTTATGAAGTGTGTGTGCGTGTGTGTGTGTGTGTGTGTGTCTTCGTGCACATGCACACTCATGAACGCATGCTCCTCACTTGGCTGTTGCCTCAGTTTCCCTTCCTCTATCTCCAGCTAGAAAAGAAGGGACACACCTGACCCCTAAGAAGCAAATGCTGAACATGTGTTTAATGTGAATACAACCCAACATTTTACTCCGGGAGGTGCGAACAGTAAAGCCCTCTCCTCAAAAGTGGGCTTTTGCTTGGCCAGGAAGCAAGGAGTCAATGTGCTTTGTATACATACTCCACAGAATCCTTGTAACCAACCTTTGAGGAAGATATTAATCGCTTAATGGGCAAACCACTGTACCCTGGGAGGAATTAACCACAGATGGGGCTCATGCAGAGAGCACTTGGTATGCGTCTGGCACTGGGCTATGTGCTTTCTATGCATTATCTCATTGAATCCTCACCAAAGCAGAGTTGACAATATTGTAATATCCAGTGGTGTGCCAGGTAGTCCTTGGAAAAGCCACAGCATAAGCCTAGGACACATCTTTGGGACATCAACTTCAACTTAAAACATTATTTTAAGTACTCAAAAAACACAATTATATTATGGAGGAGGCTACAAAATGGGTCTTAATTTTTAAGACAAAGCAGGGGAGTCAAATTTCAAGGTCCCTGAGGGGTCTGTGCTTACGTCCTCTGTCACTGGCCTTACGTTATGCCATACTGCTTCTAAACAAGGCAATTCTTGCCTACCCTCTTATGAGATTTTCTAGAACTTGGGGTTCCTTTTGAGAATGTCTTAATTAAGGGGATACATATCGATTTTCTTTACTCTTACCAATCCCCTTCTTCTGGATCCCAGTCCCTTTGGCATCACCACTGGTTGAAGAGGTGATGATAAAGGAACCAAGTTTTCTGACAGGGTGGCTGAGCTACACAGGGTAATGGGGGCAAGAAATAAGAAAGCCCAGACAAGGCTACAGTCCTCAGTGTTTCTAGGTCCCGATGCTCTTCCCCCTGAGGCCTGGGTTCTACTCCTCAGTGAAGTGACAAGCCAGGTCTCCTCAGAAAGTCCTTCCCAGTTGTAGTCAAGTGAGCCTACTTCTCTTTGCCTGCTTATCACTTCCCAAACAATCTCCAAGTTCATCTTCTCTTTTTCATCATGGGAGACGATGCGAAAACAGGCTTCAGTACATGGCATCCCTCTTGGCCAGCCTTGCTGGACAGCCACAGTTTCTACCTCTATGGCTTTGGGATATATGCGAGTCAGCCTACAGTTCATGTATGATTCCGCACATATTTGAATATCTGTGTGGAGGCTTTGTGTTAAGCCTCAGGAGGATGAAAAGAAGATTAGGAGAAAAGGCAAGAAGAATGCACAAGACCAAAAGATCACTTCCCACTGAGGTGGCATTTAAATGAGCTTTAAGGGATGGGAAGAATTTCATTAGCTAGAGATTATAGGGTGAGGGAGAGGCATTCCAGAGGGAAGGAACAGCATAAGCAAACATTTGGTGGGGGAAGGGGTGGTGGGAAAGATCGACCCCAAAGAAGCACAGGGCCTATCCAGGAAATGCAAGATAAGTACTCCAGGATGTCTGAGATTACAGTATATTATGGAAGTGGTGGGAAAGTAAGCTGGAAAGAGAGATCCCAAAAGGGTTTTAGTGTCAGACTCAAGGGTTTGGCTTTATTTAATTGGGAGGGCAGGGCCATTAATATTTTGATAGAAAATGATGCTATTGGAGAAGTGATTTAGAAAGATGATACCAGGGAGTTGGAAAAGGAGAGAAAACCTTGCAGATGACACAAAACAAGGTGCTATGCTGCAAGCAAAAGGAGTGTTAAGATATTCTCTTTCCTCAAGAAGCATATACTCAAGAAAAAAAAAAAGAAGCAACATATACTCAGATAAACTAAAACCAGCAAACACCATGAAATGATTCTATACTGCTTAGCACAGTACTACAAGTGTTTTATTATAGGACACTGACTGGAACAACTTCTGAACACACATTTTTTTTCCTCCACAAATATTATTTTCTGTAGCCACAACTCTCACAGGCCCATTGCGGCCCTGGATTTTGAACCCTGTGACCTAGAACCCTTCCTTCTTCCTCATGTTCATCCTTCCTCGATCACCAAAAGGGAAAAGAAGGGTTTCCCGACAATAGCGTTTTTCGTAGGATGGTCTTTAGATTCTCTTTCCTCACTTCATTTAACACACTAGGCCTTTGATAGGGTAGCAAGGCTTCAAAGCTGCCATAGCCACCCCCTCCCCACTCCCAAATCACCTGTGCTGATTTGCTGAACAGACTTCTGAGATGACAAGCAAATATCATTTAGGAAGAAAAACATGCCATCTCTATGGCAACCTGAAAGTCTGAGAGGGAGCCCACCTTGAAATCACCAAACAATGATCTCTTCAAGAAGTCTCTAGGGCCTGGGTTAGACAATCTTTTATTAAGAGGTTGGCCTTTTTTAGTGAATCCACTTCTTAAGCCACAACTCTAAGCCCTAACTCCTGAAATTCCTATGCAAGTGGTCTCTTCTTCCCATGCCGCATTGACATGCAAAGTCGTGATGTGGAAGAAAAGTGAACGTCCCTCAGCAGAGTGGTCAATTACTGAGCTCCTGCTGTGTGCAAATCTCGCGCTAAATACTCTAGGGATACGATCATAAAAATGGTGAGGTCGCACCCATTGAGATAGCAAGATCTATCCAGGGAGACCCATGGGAACAGAAGAGGGAGCGACCAACATCATTAGGTATCCATTTTGCAATGATCACTGTAGGAGACACTAGCATTGCTAGAGATCATATGCTTGGATTTTCAATGTCAGTGCTAATGTTCTCTGGCCGAGCCCCACCTGAACCATCAAAAATGTGCAAGACATTTCAATGTTTTAGGATCCAAAGTATATCTTCCAACTGTTTCTTACACCTTCAAACATAAAAATGTTCTCCGATAAAAGAGGTGCCCCAGTTTCTGGTTCAGAAAATAGAATCACTGTGTTTGTTTATTCATTCAACACAAATTAATTGAACACTGCCATGGACTATGCATTACTATATGGATACACTGGTGAACAGGGCAAACAAGGAAACAAGGTCCCTGGCCTCATGGAGCTTATGTTCTGGCAAGTGTACTCAGACAATACATACATTAAGAAACCAGATAATTTCAGAGACTGGATATAAACAATGAAAATCACAGGGTGATGTGATAGATCATGGCAGGGAGGGATCTACTTTAGGTGACCAGGGAAGGACATCCTTTTTTAAAGATTTTATTTACTTATTTGAGAGCGAGAGGGTGTGCGTGTGTGAGGGACAGAGGGAGAAGCAGACTCCCCATTGATCAGGGAGCCTAGTGCCGGGCTCGATCCCAGGACTCCGGGATCATGACCTGAGCTGAAGGCAGATGCTTAACCGACTGAGCCACCCAGGCACCCCATGGGGAGGACATCCTGATGGGATGACATTGGAGTGAACACTGGCATGATGGTAAAGAGTCAGCCATGCATATCTCTTAGGGAAGAAAGTTACAGATAGAAGGAACAGCAAATACAGAGTTTCAACAGCAAATAATAATATTAACCATGTGACAGGCACGGTTCTAATGCTCTGCATATCAAAATCATTTCATTCTCGTTGCAACCGCAAGAAGTACATACAATTAATAACCCCAGTTTTCAAAGGGAGAAACTGAGACAAAGAGAGATTGCAAGACTAAGCCAAAGTTAATAGCTAGTGAATGGCAGGTCTAGGACTGAAATCTTGCTGCACAATCTTGCTGCAAAGTCCGTATCTCAACCATATAGTGGGGAAGTGTTCAAGCAATACCAGAATCTATCCTTAAGGGTTGTAATTTGCATAAGGCACACTGAAAAGTCTTACAAAGTAAGCTAGGCGGTTATAGAGCTAACCCGGTAATGGGGCACCGAGGAAGCAGGTAGAGCGGAGCAGTGACATAATGCATTCCACACTGAATCAGATTTGAAACACGGAATTTTGATCTATGGAATTGTGCCTGAGCACCCAGACTTAAACTCTTCTAAAATGTTCAGAAGTGTCAGAAAAAAGGGCAGGAAATACCAGAGTGTAGGATTATTAACCCTCTTCATAAACAACAGCCATAAATCCAAGTTTCCATCACCTACCTAAAGAGCTCTCCAAGAAAAACAGCCTGATTAAATGAGATAAGTGTGAAGAAACTGGCAACATGTCATCAATACAGACAGTTGGTTCATGGGTATAATCATCATTCTTCATTTCCCTGGAATTTTTCATCTGCAACACTTTATCTATTAAAATAATAAGAGCAGAAGTAACACCTTTCATCGGAAAAAAAAATGAAAAATGCCTGCAAACATTGACTCATTGTCCTCATGATATAACAACAAAGTGCAGAAAAGTCTTTTCAATTCCCTTTAAGGAGGAAAAAAAAAGGGATTTTGAACTCTAAATATTTTTGTCCACACCACTCATTCCAGACTGCCCTTTATTCCTTTTTAGCTGTCGCATGGTTTTTCGTATTATCTTCTTGACATACATACATATATACAAACAGACGAGTATAGTACTTCATTCAGTGAAGGCTTACAACGATGGGCAGAGAGCTTGCAAATACATAGAACTGGGACAAGAGCAAAAGGCATGTTAGAACTGGAAGACATATGGCAGAATTTTATCATGATACACTTTGGAAATGGGACTAGACAAGACCCAAAAACCTGCAATGGATAGGCAAGGCCTCCTCTACTTGCTGCTTCATGGTCAACAGCCCAGAGCTGGGTGACTTCTCAGTAGAGACGTTAGAAAATGACTTGACTCTATAGCAACTTTGGCCCTCAAAATGTCAGTCCAACCTGGAATTTGGTAAAAATTCCACTTGTACCCCTTGCCTCAATTTTCCTACTCAGTGACCATTGAGATAGGACAATGGCAACCCATACATGGTCCCTCTTACGCAAAACCACTTCTGTGGTTTCTCATTAGAGGATGAAGTCGAACTTCCTACTGTGGCATACAAAGCCCTCTATGTCTGCGTCTACCACCTTCTCCTGTCACGTTCACCAACCTCCTAAAAATTGCCCTCTTTCATCCATTCCTCTTGCATATACTGTTACTTCTCCCTGCAGTGTGCTCCTTCTTCCTCTCCTTGCTTCTCCCTCTCTGCCTTCTCCTGGTAACTCCAACTTGTCAACTCCTCTTCGGGAACTTTTCGGAGAGTCACTCTGGCAGTGAAGTATAGATGGTCCAGGACAGGGTTAGTTAGACATTGGGAAGGTCCCTAGTTAGAAAGGTACCTTATATACTTTTTAAATCTTCATAACACATCAATCTGTTAAAATCAGTTGTAGGCTATATCCAAATAATTTGTTACAAAGAATTGTTAGTTTGCAAAAGTTTGCAAATGCTCGAAAGCATATTCAAGGTTATTCCCATATAATATCACTAGTACTCAGGTTCCCCAAGAAGTCTTTCTCGACCCCTCCCACACAATTTAGGGTGCCCTAGACTCCCACAGTCCCCCTGTACCTCCCGTACCTAGCACTTTGCCCTCTGCGTCAACACTATCACTTCTCTTGTCTGTCTCCCTTACTGGACTATGAGTTCCTCAAGAGCAAATCAATATATTATTCATTTCTGTATCTCCAGTGTCAGGCACAGCACATGGTATAGAGTAGGCCTTTGCTGAATGGGAGCATAAGCACTGACAGGTAAAGTCACTACGAAAATAGGACAAAGTCCTTTGAGGACCAATATGACTCCACTTTATTTTACCTTACACATCTAAGCAGCCCTAAGTTCGATGGATGATCAATCACTCTCAAGAAATTGTCTCATCTTCTCATTCCACTGGTTATCATAGAACTTAATCAATACTCTTTTTGATGGGGAAGCTGCAGACATAATAGAGCAGAAGGCTTGCCTTAGTAACCCTTTCTTTTGAATTCTATGAGCTGGCAACACAGCATAAGATAAGATATGGGTGGGATAAAGTAGCTGAAATGGAAAGTTGGGACTCCAGATCCTTTCCAGAGGGTGGTGTTTCTAGATTAGGCACGTGGAGAGGGCATAAACTGGAAAGAGCTTCAGAACCCTAGAGATTGGATCCACACTAGAGATATACAGTTTGACATGGTTTAAGACAGAACAGAACCCCAAACCATTCTGGAAGCAGATCTATCCACTGCAATCAAAAGATACTGTTATCTCCAAGCTCTTGCCATCAGGGATTCCTTCCCTTTCCTACGTCATCAGCCTCTCATTCTCTACTGGCTCCTTCCCCACCTCCTACAAAATGTGCACATCTCCAGCATCATTTCATTTGATTCTCAAACTAATCCCACGAGGTAGGCAATATCACTATCCTCATTTTAGAAATGAGAAAATTGAGGGCCAGAGAATGAAGTGAATTACCCAAGGCTACACAGCTAGTAAGTGACCAGATCCGGGTCTCTAATCCAGAGCTATCTGATCCCAAAGTCCTTGTTTTTAACCACTCTGTGAATGTTTGCCTTCGTATCTAACTCAAGCCAGTTGCAATTGCAGGTTTGTTCCTATTTTCCTGTCTTCCAAGGTAATGGAGGACAACTGCCTACACTATCCATGTTAATACTCTATCTTGTACCAGGAGATTCACGGTCATGTCTATCTCTGAGCATTTCTTCTTAAAATTAAACACAGATGGTTCAGCCTTTCGACTCTATCAGATCTTTAATTAAATCAATCAGCCAAACCTGGAAACATTTATTAAGTGCCGCCTAGGTGCCCATTCCTGTTTCAGAACTTGGTACAAGCTCTTGGCTCGAAGCGGGAGAAATGTATAAAGATGGAATGCAAGACAGTGGGGAGTAGGTAGGAATGAGCAAATGTACGGTATTTATTTTAAATGTTCACACATTAAAGAAAGTTAAAGGACAGAGGCTGTCATCGTTTGCCTTTGGGAAGTACAGGTTTCAGGAAAATACCACCCGCATAACATATTGGTAGTTAAGGAAGTAAGAAAAAAAAAGAAGCCCCATATCCATATCTTACTTGTGTAGAGTCAACAGATGAAATCCAGAACTGCTATATTCAGAGCAGCTGCTAGAAGACTGGACACAGCTGGACAAAAGTCATTAACTTCAAGAGTAAAGTATTTCTAAGCACACCAACAGCTGTGTCAATCACATTTGGAGGCAACCAGATGTTTTAGTCAGTGTTGTGGCTCCAGCGAATGCCCTTACCCAACTGCTAAATAATCCCAAACTCCAGAGATCTATCATTTTCTTTCATTTCAATTGCTAGGGTCCCTACATCCTTTCATTCATGCCAATATCCACCTGCAACTCTCACTTTTCTGTTCTGTTCAACTATGACTCTTTCCTCAACATGAAGTTATTAACCTATTAATCTAGTGTCTACTGTGCACATGGTGCTATTGGGAACACAAGGACATATCATAAAAGGCAGCAATGGGCTCCATCTCCACTATGCACTTGGTGCTATTGGAAACACAAGGACATATCATAAAAGGCAGCAATGGGCTCCATCTCTCAGAAGCTTACAAACCACTAATATTTGGGAGACAAGAAGGACATATGAGATTACTAGAATTTGCTGCCCTAAACGGATGTGCCAGATGAGAATGCAGACAGGCATATGGGCTTTCAGAAGAGGGGGCAGAGAGATGGATATTTGGGGTAAGAATAGTCAGGATCGTTTCATGAAGGAGTTGTCACCTGAATTTTTGAAGGACCACCAGGTCGTGATTTAAGAAATGGGGGAGGGCTTTATAAGCAATGAGGGACGAGAATGAGTCATTGGAGAGAGAAGGAATGGATGCGGCTGGAAAACTAGTCTGAGGCCAGATCAGGGAGGTTTTGTGTCCCCAGCAAACAGTCTGACTGTCACCCTATAGGAACCCAAAAGCCAGAGCTATTATGAGGATAGTCTACAGAATATTGCAAACATTGATTTACCATTTTTAATTTTGTAGAAACTAGTCCCCATGACCTCTCTGTGTGATATTTAATTATTTTTCTGCTATCACTTTTAATTCTGTTTTCAGGGATCTTTTTTTGCCCTCCGGTTGATTAAAATAATATATTTATGATACGAAGCCCCCCGCTTCAATGCCTTTCTCTGGCCCTTAGCCCTCACAACCTGAAAAGTCGCTAACGCCTATCCCCCTTGCACTCAGCTTAATTAACTGCACAAATAGATTGTTTCTCTAACATAAAAATTATCCGGAGAGAGAAATAAAAGGAGAGGGAAGGAAGCTATGAGAAGCTGAAGCCAGAAGACAAATTTATCTCACTCAAGAAGCCATACTGGTTATCATAACAATAACAAATATTTATAGAGGGCTTTCATCCTGAAGAATCCCAGAGCCCCAGAGCAATGAACACTTGCGGTAAATAGATTAAAGGAGCTACTCAGCCATCCAAGAGAGGAAGCCCTCTCTCCCAGGCTCAGGGCACTAAGTCATTTCTGGGACAGCATTCGATTTTAGCCAAGGGATTTTAAAGGAAGCTGGATGGAACTTCCAAGTCATAAAACCTGGACAGCATGCATAAAGAACATCCCAGATTCTTTTCACAGGAGAGAGCCTGGGAGCAACAGGCATGTCCAGAGTCATCTTAAGTCTCATGCATCAAGAGGCAGCTTCAGAGGCTGGGGAAGCCTCACTGATTTGAGGTAAAAGAAGTCTAAAGTACCACCAGATATGGTTTTATATTTTGAAACCATAGATTTACCTTACTGACATAGACTTCCAAATAAATTAATTCAATAAATATTTAGTAGGAGTATACGGAGGGAGAAGGAGGGTTTAAAATCTCTTCAGAAATTCAAGCCACACCGTTAATAATTAAGAGCATGTTGTTCTGGTTTCATTTCTGGATGTTAATGAACATTCAGTAGCTGTGTGATCTTGGACAAGTCATTTGGCATTCGTGGATCTCAATTTCCTCAAACTAGGGTGTGTGTGTGTGCGTGTGTGTGACAGAGAGAGAAAGGGGGAGGAGGAGGTAGGGCAGGGGTGGGGGGAGAGAGAATATACCACATAACTTTAATAACTTTAGTAATTATTTTACCTGCCTGTGTGGAGTGATCACAGGTCACTTGGCTCAAGTCCCCATTTGGAAACCTGAGAAATGCAATCTACTAGACAGCACGGAGCTCCCTACTTAGAGCAAGTTGAAGAAAACATTAAAAAAAGAGGAGCAGGTTGTGAAGAGGGTAGAACTTGGACAAATGGGTAAAATTCCCAGGTATATTGATGTATGATCACAGGGATCAACTGGTTGTAGAGGTCACCTGAACCAATGGTTTTCAAATGACTCCATGGAATACCAAGGTTCCTTGAGGGCATGTCAGGGTCTATCAAGGGGGTCCAATGCAATGAAGAAATGTCCTTTACAATGTCCTTTCTATTTCTGAAATTCAGCCAATGTTGCAATAACTGCCCTGACTGGCAAGTCCTTCCCTCCCAAGGTAGCCTATTAGACCTTTAGAGAGCTCGGATGGTTAGATGGCTTTTCTTCATATTGAGCTGCAATTTATTTCCTGGAGCTTCGACCTATTGACCCTAGCCCTAGTCCTTGGGGCAATACAGAAAAAGGTGAATCCCCTTCCCCCTGACAGTCTTCCAGATCTTTTAAAGACAGCTAACCTGTCCCAGAAGTCTCCTCTTCTCCAGTCGCAACAGCTCCAGTTCCTTCACCTGCACCTTTCTGTCCCAAATCAGTTGCCTTACTTATGTGTTCAACCTCATGGCCCAGAACTGCCCTCAAACTTTGCAGAAGAATCCGGGACCATCAAGTCTCTTGGTCTCGAGACCATTCTATGTTTATTCCTACTTATGCAACGTGATATTACAGAAGCTCAAAACAAGGGTGAACCTCCTCAAACTCAGTGCGGCTGACGAGAACTACTGTAGCACAGGAGAGCACGGTAGCTGGAGGTGATGTGGGTCTATTGGAAGAAGGTAAACGCAGAATGAGATTATTACTTGGTAGGCATATGGTAGAGGGGGTTTGGTGGGCTAAAGCAATATTTCCCCTATTCTCTTTGAGCCTCGAAAGTCTGATTCCATGACTCAACTGACATCCTGCAATCTCTCATAAATCTCTGCAGCTGGGATGATCTGAACCCCTTCCGTGGGGCCTCAAAAGTCGAGTCAATAAAACAAGTTCCCGCAAGGAAGTCCAGTGGCCAGTTAGTAGTGTAACACCTCAGCTGCCCCGGTGGTTCTATCCAGGAAGATCTTTCCCAAATAGGGAAGAAGGTGATAAAAATAGAAAGTAGCAGGGGCCTACTTTCAGCTCCCAAGCACAGGCCTAACTTGCGGCAACATCACACCACTAGTAAGTTGGAGAGCAAGGCTTGGAAGCTGGGTGTACAGACTCCAAACCACCAGTCTTTCTTTTCACAGCTGTGAGCTTGTCTCAACACCAAGTTCACGTCCTCGCACCTTCACTTTCCAGACACCTGTATGCCTGCTACCGGTAAAGGAGGCCTTGAAGGGTTCTTCGGTCACATCAGACATTCTGTCTGGCTTTCAATGACATAATAACCCACATTTTATTCAGATCAATTTTTTCTGAGCCTTTAAAGATGTGCTTTGACTTTGCTCTTCCGATAGGAAGGTCTCTTCAGTCAGGTACATTTTCTTCCCCCACCAGCGTCTTGACAATCCTAATCAAGATGGCAAAATCCAGAGCAAATTAAGGGACACTTTGCCTATACCCCTGAAGAGACTCTTTTCTCTCCTTCCACAATCAATTTGAGGAAATTTTATTGAGCACTTGCTACAAGATAATATCTGAAAATCACTAAGAAATCCCCATTGTATAATGAAAGGGGGGGAAAAAAAAACCCTGAAGCTCCTTAGTGTGATGCACATTATATATAGGATCTTTTGTATTGTGCCTTCCAGCCTCATTTTGAGCCTTGTGTCCAGCCATCCAGACTCCTCTGCCCCCTACCCGAGCACACACACATTTTCCACACGCTGTAGCCACAACTGACTACTTGCTATTCCCTAAACACACCATGTATTGTGTGTTGTGCACATGTGTGTGGTGCACCCACTCATGCTGTGCCTTGCGTGGGAGACCCCTGTGTCCCCGGGGGCTCAAACTCAGCTTCCGAATTTAGCCATAACTTCTTTCTGTAGCCTTTCCTACCTCCTCAATTCCCAAATTACTCACTCAACTGCATTCTTCGGGCAACACTTGTTAGAGCATCAACAAACGTTTGTTAAAGTTACTTGCTTACGTATATGTATTTCCACTAGGCTCGAAAGCAGAGGCTTTGTCTTGGCTATCCTCATCCCTCCCTTTACTAGCCCTTGAGCTCCTTCAGAGTAGGGGTAAGTAACATCTTACTCATTTTTGTACGCACAGGGGCTTATATGAAGCAAACACACCATAAGCCTCTGTGGAATTGAAAGCAAGTAAAGCAAATGATTTCTAAATATAAAATCATGAAATATATAGCTGTCCCCCAAGAACTCACAGTGTCAGAGTTGAACAGTTTAACTGGATAGAAATTCAGTAACAAGGCAGACAAGCCCAAGTGTTCTAGAGGTTCAGAGAAGGGAGAAGGGAGTGAAGACTAGAGCTGGGTAGGACAGCACTTCTCAAACTCTGATGTGCAGTGGGGAATTTGTAAAAACGCAAAAGCTGAATCAGCAGGTCTGGGAGGGGCCTGGAAATCTGCATTTCTCACAGGCTCCTGGGTGATGCTGATCCTGTGGGTGTGAGCACCGTACTTTGAGAAGTAGTGAGGACATAGAAAGCTTTCTTGGAAGAGGCGCTTCTTAAGCTAGGTGCATTTCCTACCTGTCTTAGTTAGGTTAAAAAAAAAAAAAAGGAGGGGAAGCAAGAAGAACAGCAAAAGTAAAGTAACAGAAGTAAGAAAAGAGAACGTTTTATTTGCAGGAGAGTAAATGGAACCATATAAACCAAGCAGAGAGGTCTTATAAGGGCATGATTCCTGATGAGGCTGGAGAGATTAGGTAGGGCCAGATTATTAGCCACACCAAAGACCCTTCTGAGGGGTTTGGGCTTTTCATTGTAAGTTCTTTTTATTTTAGAGGTGGGGAGAGGAAGAGGGAGAGGGAGAGAGAGAATCTTAAGCAGGCTCCATGCCTAGTGCAGAGCCTGACTCGGGGCTCCGTCTAACGACCCTGAGATCATGACCTAAGCCGAAATCAAGAGTCAGATGCTTAACCGACTGAGCCACCCAGGCGCCCCTCATTGTAAATTCTTTTTTTTTTTTTTAATTTGAGACAGAGAGAGAGAGAGCACAAGTGGGGAAGAGGATCAGAGAGAGAGGGAGAAGCAGACTCTCTGCTGAGCAGGGAGCCCAATGTGGAGCTCGATCCCAGGACCCTGAGATCATGACCTGAGCCGAAGGCAAATGCTTAACTGACTAAGCCACTCAAGTGCCCTCCATTGTAAATTCTTAAGCAAGAACTTGGTGTATCATCTTCACACTGTGTATTGTAGAAATGTTCAGTTTATAAAACACATTTTCCCAAGGATTATCGTCATCTGATCCTCACAACATCCTCACCCAAGAGTGTTAGGTCAGGTGTCTTGTTCTCATTCCCACTTCACAGGACGAGGAAACGGAGGCTCACAGAGGTGAAGTTACTTTCCCATGGTTACCCAAACTTGGGATTAGAGACAATATCCACACCAAGTTTTTAGGACTCCCAGTCCGAAGTAATTTTTCATCATATCCTGCTGCAGATTGCCACTTTAAACCAGAGGGTCCTAAAAGGGGCACTTGTGAAATTATCTTCACATTATTCCAATCTTCTCTTTAACTGCAGCTCATTATCTGACGAAGGGAAATCTGCCTTCAGAATTATAATTCTCTGACCCAAAAGGCTATTAATTTCCTTCTATTTAGTCACTGAAGGATTTCTCTCTGCCTATTTCTTATTGTATGCTAAAGAAGAATGAAATTATCCGAGTAGAAATATGGGGACGCACCTGCTACTCTATTTTGTTTGAGAAATTTAAAAGAAACCACTCTGAGTCTCTTAAAATCAGGCTCTCCTCCCAGAGGCCTTGCTATTGGGGCTTCGCTGGCCATGCATCTTTTGTTTGTTTTTCCCAGCCCGGAGATGTGATCACTCTGTTGTTGCCTGTTACGATCCTACAGGAATCTACTGTTTCCCAAACTTCCCTTCTTTAGAGATTCTCTTCTGGAGATGTGGAGGGCAAGGGGACTGATAGTGCGACATCACTGTCATACTTTCTGATGCTTTCTTTTCACTTGCAGAGAACGGAGTTTTGTCACATTGGAATGAAGTGGGTCCAAATTCCTGCTAAGCAGCGCGAGGGAATTAGGAAACGCTTTTTCGAGAAATGAGAAAAGAGAAGACGACCTCAATTTAAAGATCTATAGAACGTGTATTATCAAACCAGTGATAGAAACCTAGCAGGTTCTCAACCAGTGTTTCAAATTCGATGAATTTCTAACATGTCTGTTGAATGTTCAGACTACTAAATTGAAGTTGTGTTTGTCTTCTTCCTAATTATTAATGCAAAAAAAAAACAAAAAAAACAAAACCCTAACTGGCTGTATGACTTTGGGCTAGTCCCTTAACCCCTCTGAGCCTCAAATATATCATTATCTCAAAAGGGGATGATGAATTGTACCTCTCATAGGATTGCCATTATATGCTGCTGTATGATCATGCTCTTTTTCTTCAGAAGTTATTACAGTTAATAATTATCTATTTATTTGTGATTTGGGGATTAATATATATCTCCCCCAATAGAATGTACAGTCTGCAAGTACGTCTTTCCATCATTAGTATATTTCAGCATGTAGCCCAGCCCAGCACCCGGCACATAGTAAGAAGAGTAGGTGCTCAGGAAATGGTGGCTGGTACTCTCCCACTCACTCATGCTTTCTCTGAAAAGAACATGAAAGGAAACTTAGAAAGACCCAAAGAGCATATCCCGCTATCTTTAAAGACAGGAAACTGGAGGACAGAGGTGTTATCTGATAAATTGTAATTAGACAGTTGACCACTAAACAATGTGGGGAGTTCGACCCCATGTTTTTCAAACGTCAACTGTAAACAGCCAAGGCAGGTAATTTGGATCAGTTATTCTCACTTTCTGGACTGAGATTCACAGTAAGAAATGCATTTTATATAGTTTCACAAAACAATTATTTCCAGTAATGCAACTGGAAATTTTCATTCTATTCTATTCTACTCCTGTCTTGTTCATTCCATTCTATTGTATTGGGAAAAAAAATGCTGGTCAGGATCCATACAATTGATTTAAAAAAAATAAGAATGGGTTTCATTCAATCTGCGGTTGGAAAAATACTGCTTTAGATGCCCCTAAACTCCATTTCTACCAATCAAGAAAAGAAACAGTTCTCGCTAGTACTATCTAGATTATTGGCCCTACTCATCCTTCAAATTTTAGCCGAAATGGTTCCTCTGAAATCATTTTCTGATCTCTCCAGTCTAGAGCATGTTCCTTTGTTATATGCTACTGTATGATTATGCTATTACAGTTAATAATTATCTATTTATTTGTGTTTTGGGAATTAATATATATATCTTCCCCAATAGAATGTGCAGTCCGTGAGTATGTTTGTCCATCATTAGTATATTTCAGCCTCTAGCCCAGCCCAGCACCGGACACATAGTAAGAACTTCATAAATATATGCTGAATGAATGAATGTACAAACTAATAAATGAATGAATAAAGGTGTTCATAAACCCATAGGTAAACCTGGATAGCCATCAACCTACTATGAAATAATTAGATGATTTTGCCTTCCAAAGTGAAAGGTGTGATGAGGTTTTATTAAAAACCATCTCCTTCAGTAAACTGTTAGCTCCACGAGTGCCAGGATCATGTCTGGTTTTGCTCCCCATCACCCCAGAACAAGCACCGTCCAGGGGAAGCAGCAAATGGTTTAAAAAGTTTTGTTGCATTAATAATAAATGTATAGGTGGAACCTCTGAAACATTTCCAAATTTCATAAAGGTTTCCAAGGTGAACCTAATGATTACGGATGGTCTCATGCATCCAGCCTTTAGCAGTACAGATAATCACAGAATGTCAAAGGTGGAAAAAACCTTACACATTAATCAGCGGCAAGCAAACTTTTTCTGCAAAGGGCCAAATAGAAAATGCTTTCGGCTTTGTATGCCCTACAGTCTCTGTCATAACTACTCAACCCTGTTGTTGTAGTGCAAAACCGATCATAGACAATACCTACACAAATAGGTATAGCTGTGTTCCAATAACACTTGATTTACAAAAATGGGTGGCAGACTGGATTTGGCTGCAGTGTGCTGACCTTATCTAACTAATCCAACCTTAACTCAACTCCCTTATATTTTAAAGGTGAGAACATAGGATTATTTCCCTAGAGGGCAAATGGCATGTGCAAGGTCACACCACTAATAAATGACCAAGTGGGGACTTCCAACCTTCAATTCCCATAACATCATGGCAGCCACCTGTGATGGTCGGCCTGCTTTAGCCCCAGTGTTCGTACTACACTGCCTTGTTTAGTGACGCTAACGTATTTTACCTTAGATTTGATTTGTGTTGGTAGTTTTTCACTTTTACTTTTTATTCTGTCATCCGTGTAGTCTAAAAGCCTTGGGAGTAATCAGCTTTACAGAGAGATTAGACAAATCCCTCAATTTTATTCAGGTTCCTAGAGTTCTGCGTCCTTACATATTCACAAAGAGTATATACCGGGTTCTCTTTGGCAAAATGTTCTGACTTCTATGGTACCGAGGGCTGGATGGGGGGAATAGGAAGTGAGAGCTATGTCATATCATGCCCTACCTTACCCAGCTCTCGCACAAATCATTCTGTAGCAGGGGTTCACTGAGTTCCAACCGTACATATGCAGCACTAAGCTAGATGTAAGAGGGAAGGAATGATAAGGATGAGAATATTAATAGCAGCTAACTTATATATGTTCTGACTATACACCGAGCACATTATATACAACTTCCATAAAACCTCATCACAACCCTTTAAGGAAGGCTCAGGGGCACCTGGGTGGCTCAGTTGGTTAAGCGTCCAATGCTTTTTTTTTTTTCTTTTTTAAAGGGAGAGAGAGAATCTCAAGCAGACTCCGCGCTGAGCACGGAGCTGGACATGGGGCTCGATCTCACAACCCTGAGATCATGACCTGAGCCGAAAACAAGGGTCAGAGGCTTAACCAATTTTGGCTCAGGTCATGATCTCAGGGTCCTGGAATCCGGCTCCTCCATGGGCACTGAGCCTGCTTAAGATTCTCTCTCTCCCTCTGCGGCCACCCGCCCACCCCCACCCCAGCTCACATGCACACACTCTTGCTCTCTAAAAAAAAAAAAAAAAAAGAATCAGATAGACTAAATTGCTTGAATTGGAACCCAGTTTGGTCCATGTTGCAACCCTGGGCTGTTTTTACCACTTCTTCTGTTCTCAAGGCCACAGATTCCGGAACACTCTTCTAAGGATTGGAAGTAAAAAGCTGAAAGCCCTTAGCCCAGTGTCTAGCACCTAGACACTGCATTAATGCAATGAATTAGGCATTCATCTGTTTTTGTTACTCACCACTTTCCAGCATATGCTCATGCACAGACACACACTCTGATCATACTGAACTTCTCAACACTTCCGGTACAAGCAATGCCCTTCCACACCACTTTGCTTTTGCATGTGCTGCCTGTTCTTTCTGGACTGCTTCCCACCATGTGTCCTCTACTCTGCTACGCCTCGGCTCAAATGTCACCTCTTTTATGACACTTCCCTGATGCCTCTGGAGACGCCGGATCTAGACACTGAAGCAGTCACACAGTTTCCCCTCCATGCTTCCCCCGCCCAGCACTTTGTTCAAATCTCTATTATTGGACCTAGTAAAGCATCGGTTCTCTGGTTTATCACACTAAGAACTCTACTGAGACAGGGGCTGTCTTATTGGTTTCCTTTGTAAAATAACATCTATTGCGTGTTTTTAATACAGAAAAGTATAAAAAGGGAAAAAAGAGGACCACAGTTCATCTCCCAGAAACCTCATTTAGTCTTAAAGAAAATAAAGCAATATATGAACATGGAAGAAAATTCAAACTGTACAAAAGGTACAAAATGAAAAGTAAGGGTCTCCCACTAGCCAACCCTCACCCAAGAAGAAATCTTTGATAACAATTGTTTACATAACCTACCAGAAAAACAGTTGTACTTTTCAGAACATATATATATATATAATATATATATATACACACCAGATCTTATTGAAATAGGTTTTTTGCACAAGAGATTTTTCTCAACACAATATTATGTACTTAATTATACTTAATTTTTGTACTTAATTATATATATCTCAGATATTTTTTTAAAATTATCACAGATCAATTTCATTCTTTTATGTAACTCCATAGGGTATTATTTGGGATGAATGTAAGTTACTTTACCAGTCTCCTATCCATGGGCATTTATGATTTTCTCGATATTACTATTACAAGTGACACTACAATTAAAATCCACATAGTAACTCTTTGTGAATACAGGAAAGTACCATACTGAATAAAAAAAAAATGCACCCCAATTTCAGAGATACTAAAACATGCATAAAATACACATCTATAAGATAAATGTGCATTTTGGAGGGGCACCTTGGTGGCTCAGGTGGTTAAGCGTCTGCCTTTGGCTCAGGTCATGATCCCAGGGTCTTGGGATCGAGCCCCACATCGGGCTCTCTGCTCAGTGGGAGCCTGCTTCTCCCTCTCCCTGCCACTTCCTCTGCTTGTACTCTCTCTCTCTCTCTGACAAATAAATAAATGAAATCTTAAAAAAAAGACCTTTAAAAAAATAAAATAAATGTGCATTTTGGAATTGATGAAGTATGGTATATTTGTGAAATAGTCTGAGTGGAATTGATGGGTCAAAGAATATGTGAATTTAAATATTTTTTTTTTAAAGATTTTATTTATTCATTTGAGACACAGAGATACAGAGAGAGAGAGAGAGAGCATGAGCAGTGGGAGAGGCAGAGGGAGAGGAAGAAGCAGACTCCCCGCTGAGTCAGGAGCCCGATGCGGGACTCGATCCCAGGACCCCGGGATCATGACCTGAGCCGAAGGCAGACGCTTAACCATCTGAGCCACCCAGGCGCCCCGCGAATTTAAATATTTTTTAAAGATTTATTTGTTTATTTGAGAGAGAGAGAGAGAGAGAGAGAGCACGCACAAGCAGGAGGGGCAGAGGTAGAGGGAGTAAAAATCTCCAGCAGACTCCGCTGAGCACAGAGCCCAACGCAGGGCTCTATCTCAGGACCCTGAGATCATGACCTGAGCTGAAACCAAGAGTCAGGTGCTTAACTGACTGTGCCACCAAGGCACCCCATGAATTTAAATTTTTGACATATGTTGCCAAATTGCCCCACAAAAAGGCTACATCAATTTCCACTCCCACCAGCAAGGTATGAGAGTGCCCATTTTCCCACACTCTTAACAGCACTTGGCAATAGCCAACACTTTAATTGCCAAAGAAAGAGATTGTGCCTAACTTACATCCATGAAGTACAGTTTGAAAACCACTGCACTAAACACCTTCTCAAACTTTCAACCTTGAGATACTCTGATAACCTGTGAAATTTCAACAACTGGCCCCACCAAATCGGAAGTTTTCAAGTGAACGTCCATTCAAAGAGAAAGTTTTCCATTCAGAGCAGCATCTCTGAGCCAAAGCACAGCAAGACAGCGTAGTAAGGCCAGATGCAGGATTAGAGATTCTGTACAAGAAAAACACTCCCTTTTTCCGCAGCAGCAGCTGAAATCACTCAGATTTGAAGTAAGAGTTTAGCTTTCTCTGAGCTTCTCCTGACCTTGCTTAGCTGATTGCCTTCTTAGGTTTCTGGACCATTGTTTCAGCCAGCCCCCAAATCTGTCCTGAATCATGCATCTTCTGGGAAAAGATCAACCTTCTCTAGGGAAATGTCTCATCTTACCAAATTTTTTTTTTTTTTTGAGAGAGAGAGGAGAGGGGGCACACACTCATGCAAGCAGGGGCAGAGGGAGAGGGAGAGAGAGAATCTTAAGCAGGCTCCACACCCAGCGTGGAGCCAGAGGGCTCGATCTCAAGACCCTGAGATCATGACCTGAGCTGAAATCAAGAGTTGGACACTTAATTGACTGAGCCACCAAGGTGCCCCTCATCTTATCAATTGATCTTGACATCTCAATAACAAAAACCTTTGAGGGGCGATGCACTTTTAGGTGACTCCATAGCTTTGAATTGTCACTGTCATTGTGGATGTTGAGGTGGGTGATTCCTCACCTTCTTGTACGTCTGGTTGTCACCAACAGTGAGAAGTGTGGTTCCTCACTAGTAGCCACTGAATCAAATGTCCTAGAGAAGAGCAGACAGGCAAAAGCTACTTAATGCATCCGACAAATATGTATTGAGCAACTACTAAGTGTCAGGTAGTACTAAGTGCTAATAGTACTGGTACAGCAGTGAACTTCCCAAACTCCTGCCTCTGTGCAGCCTACATTGTGTGTGTGTGTGGGGTGGGGAGAGTGGAAAGGACACAGACAATAAAGAAACTAACTAAAATATACTGTATGGCAGATGGTGACTAGTGTTATAAAGAAAAATAAAGCAGGGAAAGGGGATCTGGCAGGGGTTGGTTTAGCTATCATTGACTGAGCACCTCCCATATGCCAGACTCAGGGCCAAGCCTCTTCCCATACATGATGAAATGAGAGGGAGAAGGAGAACAGGACAGGGGAGAGAGAGTGGCTCCATTTAGCTTAAGCTTGTCTTTAGAGTCAGTTTGAGGGCTGACGCTGTCCAGTGCCACCAAGTAGAGAACAAAGAAGGGGAAGGCAAAATGAGCCACTTTCCAGGTTTTCATGCTTTTAGGGCTTCCTCATAGCATGTCTTTTGAATTTGTTTAGGTGGCCGTTTGAAAATTGGATGCACTGCTGTTCTGATATTAAGCACAATACAGCACCCAAAGGCAAACCTATATACCTTTTGGATCATCTATATAATTCCTCTTCTTCTTTTTTTAAAGATTTTTAAAAATTTATTTTTAAAGAGAGAGAGAGAGAGGCAGGCAGAGGGAGAGGGAGAAGCAGACTCCCTGCTGAGCAGGGAGCCTGACATGGGGCTTGATCCCAGGACCCTGGGATCATGACCTGAGCCGAAGTCAGATGTCCAACCAAGTGAGCCACCCAGGCGTCCCATAATTCCACTTGTTCTAATCACCCAACAAAGTGTATAGAGAATAAGAGCTGGGGGAGTGCAAGGAGTGTGTACAGTAACAGGAGTTGCTTGTGTCAAAAAAAAAAAAAAATGGGTGAGTGCTTAGGGAGAGGAACTGGGTAGATCAATGTAGACCATGACGGAGGCGCTACTTGGGGAAGGGGGAAAGGCCAGCATGAGAGGCAGGGAAGAAGAGCCTGTGACTAAGTGTAAAAGATGGGGAAAAAAGAGAGAGAGAGAGAGAGAGAACAAAAGCAGGAGAAAAAAATGTCAGTTGAGCAGCTGCTGAGATCATGGGAAATGAGTAAAAAAATCCGAAATCTCCACTTTGCCTCTCCTGCAGACTTAGATCCCCACCCTCAGACAAACATTATCCGAGCTAGGGAGTTGGTTAAAGCACTTTTGAAGTGCTTTGCAAAATCAAGGAAACTAATAGTCATTTTTTTTTTCTCATTGGGGAAGGCTGGGCCTCTCAACATCAAAGAATGGCCTCTCTTTTCAATAAGGCAGCTTCCCACAGCAGTACCTGGCTCCCTTAATCTCGGTAACGACAATAAGTATACAAGCCCCCTTTTGTGAGGAACTCCTATCTAATCAAAACTAATCGCCAAACAGATCTTTGCCTGACATATCTAAGTAACAGAGCCGAAGTCTTTACCCTAGCAGAGGCCCCCAGTAAGGCCCTGTGAATGAGAGGAAGGGTGGTCGGGCTGTCTGGCTGTGGGAAAACAGCTTCCTCAGGATTCTGCGAAAACTCTTTCCGTATTTGATAGGAATTACATCAGATATACCCACAGGCATTTGGAGAACAAGGATACAGTCCAACTCTCTACATCTAGATGGGGACCAGGCAGATCCAGATATTGAGAAACTGACAATAGCAGGGTTCCCTCAAAACTTGTTTTCTGGGAGGGGAGCTGAGGGAGTCAAATAGTGTTGGGGGGAGGGGGCTGTTGTGTAAGCTGACACGGAGGCCCTCAATTTAAAGATGATAAAAGCTCTAAGGAAGGAGCTAAGGAGGAGCTGAAGAGGCCCCTTTATGTAATCTAACTTGTCTAGCAAAACAGTCAAGACAAACCAGGGCTCCCCTAATTGGGAGCTATCAATGGCTGCCATTTATTGAGTGTTTATGGCAAAGCAAGGTGGGTGCAACATGCTTTGCTCAGATTAACTAATTTAGTTTTCAAAACAACCCTATTAAGTAGATAGTATTCTTATTCTGATTTAATAGTTAAGAAAATTCTGGCTTAGAGAGGTTAAGGAACTTGCCGGAAATCCCAACTAAGTGGATAAATTGGGATTCAAACCGTGGCCACATGTATTCCACTCCAAAGCTTGTGTTCTTTCTACTTACTACATGATACTACTTGCCAAGGGATCTATTGAATAAATGCATTTGATACAGAATTTTCTCCTCATGTGTTTTTTGTTTTCTTTTGTTTTGTTTTTGGCCCATGCCTGGCTTTTCCTTATTCTGCTCCTGGGTTTTAATGGAGGTGCCATCATAAGGTTCATTTCTCTCACCTGTAATCTTGTCTCTCTTGAGCCGTGAGACCTATTGCGAACTCAAGCCCCTGACTGGATTTAAAATTAAAAATTCACTTCTTTAGAGGAAGCTTTCAAATCCTTGAATGCTCTGGTTGGGAGTCCCTTATGCAGTTCCAACCTCTGTATTGTGGAGGTGATGACCTAAAGTTCTGGGAGGGGAAGTGACAAGCCAAAGGTCAAAGAGCTACAGAATGGTGAAGTTTGCCTCTGGGCTAAACTCTGGTCTCCTGAATCCCAGTCCAGCACTTTGTTACCTCTACAGCCTCCCACTCCCTGCTTCCCCACCCTCTTCCTTGATTAAGCTCTCTTTCCCTGATTAAGCCCATTATATCTCCCCCACCAAGTCCATCCTATGCACTTCATCTTGTTCATTACTATCCAAAGCAAGGCCTCTACATCAGTCAAGGCTGTCACCTTAAGCCCACTTCAATGCTCATTTGCTGGAGAGTCCCTTCACACATATGCATAATGTTTGTGGCTTACAGTTTTTTTGTAACTAGCTTAACTTCCTCATCCATCATCTGCTTTAAAAATTTTCTCTTTTCTATTCTTTTGTATTCCCCCCCATAGGCCTTAAAGGCGCTTAGTAAACATTAGTTAAATTAACAAATATTGTCTCTTTGAAAAAAAACAAATGTTTGCTAAAATAATATATCCTCCCTTGAAGAAAATAAAACTGAGTAAGGAGACTCCTTATCAGTTCTCATTAGAATTTGACAAAGTATACACTAGTTAATTAGCCCTCCAAAAAGGCTTAGATAAGAGCCTGTGGATGCTAATTAACCCCAAGCCCCACACAGACCAAAGGCAGAGAAGTGGGAAAATATTTTGAGCAAATTTTGTTTTCAAGAGAGTAGGGTTATATGAAAACCCAACATGGCATATTTACGACATTATAGGATTAGCTGTTGTAGCAACTGAGCCAGACTAGAAGCAAAGAGATTACAAAAACATGGTAGTTCATCTTAAAAGCAGCTCAACTGACTGCTTAATTCTCAAAACACCTCTCTGAGGTAGGAAAGTTATTATTATCACACCTAAACAACGGGGAAACTGAGACAGCCAGGCTAAGTGATTTGTAGGGGCCTAAAGTTGTCCAAGGTATACATACCTGAAACGGATGTTCTACACATTTGTTTGTTGTTTGTAAACCACAAATAGGATTGACCCTAAAATACAGGTGTGCCTCACATTTTAGTCTTCAAAGGTAATTTTCAAAGGGGTATAAATCAAATCCTATTTTCAATATGGAAAGAATGTTCCCAGTGTCAAGTGAATTCTTTGGTAAAGAAAAAAACCCCTCATTTATCCATTTGTTAAATAACCTCCAGGCTTTTTAATCACCAAGTCCCTGGACGAGCAGTCTGACCAAAGAAAAAGAGCTAGAATCTACCAATATAATTCACAAAAGAGCAGCAATTTCGGGTATTTTTGAGACGTTAATAACTACTTCATTCATTATACTGATTAGAACTTCACACTCACTATAAGGGTGGGAGTAGGGGTTGACCATCCATGACACAGAAGGATTGTTATTATCAGCACTTGGCAGAATTTCATTCAGCTATTCGAAATCAGGAGAGAGCTCTCTGATCCATTTTAAGAAGGCTTGTAGCCTCTTTAATAAAATTTACAGAAGTATTTCCAAAGCGTTAAGTAAGTAAACTGGAAAGGAAGTGCAATGAAGTTGTCTTTTCTGAGTTGTCTGTCCCATGGAAACCATTACCATCCATCTACGTTAGCTCAAGGACTTAGTATTGTTTTAAGTAATCAAGGGGAAGGCTCCAGGCTTTCTAATCTAATTGCCATCTCCAGGGAAGTGCCTCCTTTACTCAGCTAGGTTGTAGTGGAAGAGCATGTCTAGGGATTAAGAATTGAATGATTTGGACTGTAGCTTTTTCAATCATTTTGATGGTGCTTGTCTCAGCAATTAAGCTTTTTTTTTTTCCTCCAAATTTGTTATCTAATGAAAGCTGCTCATCTGTGTGGGTAGGTGTTATAAGCTACCTCTTTGGTAAGCACCACTAATTTAATGTGCCTGGTGAGCTTCTCCTTAACATTTCAAGGACTACAAATTGCTGATCTCAAGAATCTGGACTCACCTGACTAGAAGATGAAAGAAAATAGTATTATCCTCAAAGGTTGTTTTTTTTTTTTTTTTTTTTCCTGAGCCACCTGGAGAAGAGACATTTTATAATCAGAATCAGTAAGAGTTGAGAAACTTCACATGATTATCTGGGATTCTTAGAAAATGGTACCGACACCTTGCTTTTTAAAAATTATTTTCAAAGATTTTATTTATTTATTTGAGAGAGAGGGCAGGGAGAGGGAGAGAGAGAGAGAGAATCTCAAGCAGACTCCGCCCTGAGCACGGAGCCTGATGCCGGGCTCAATCTCATGACCCCAAGATCATGACCCGAGCTGAAATCAAGAGTCTGACGCTCAACTGACTGAGCCACCCCGGTGCCCCTGACAACTTGCTTTTAATACCCTTCTTCATATGCTGGTATAGAATAGATTCCCTTACCTACTCCAGCCCTACCTTTTCTTATCCAGTCAGGCCCCTACCTGGTTTCTAGCCTTCTCAGTCCTCACTTTGGGGACCACTTGATTCTCACCTGCCACCTCAACTATGCTCCAACTCCTCAGATAAATCTAAATAATAGTTGAGAGGGGGAGCATTTAAAGAGGTCTAATTCAACTCTAACACTCAGTGCAACATCACCATCACTGTTGGTCTGGCCCTAACTCTGTATTCTGGTCCTCATAATTCAATGGCTCTTCTATTCAGTTCACTTCAGCAAGCTTTAATTAGTATCTATTATGTGCTGGGTACTTTAGTTGGGCCTTGGAGACAGCTCAGCTTAGTCAGGTTTCAGACACGTAATCTTATAATATCAGCATGTGTTCAGAGCTAGAGTTATGCTCAGGGTGTTATGAAAGTCCAGAAGAGACCCCATCACCACTTCGTAGCCTTGTTAATAATGGAAACTGGATCCCTCCCTGAATTGTTCATGTTGCCTGAGTTTCCTAGTATCCTTAACTTAGTACCCTCACATTTGTAGGGTTGGAATCATGAACCCAGGGGTGTATATATACATATATAAAATACATACATATTTATATATATATATATAAAATATATAGGGGCACTTGACTGGCTTAGCCATAGAGCACGTGATTCTTGATCTTGGGGTGGTTGAGTTCAAGCCCCACACTGGGGGTAGAGATTACTTAAAAAATAATAAAAAAAAATATACAAAGTTTCCTACCCTTCCCACAGGCACATTCCAGTCACCTTCCTCAGAACTAGCCACTGTTAAAAATTTTATGTGTTATGTATATGAATTTTCACTGGATGTCATGGCTTGTAAAGAAAAATGACTGAGAAGAAAGCTTAAATCCTGGGGTTTTCTAAACCCAACTCAGCATCAGAATCACTTGAGTTTCTTTTCAAACAAGAAAAATTTCTTTTCTCTTATAGTTTCTGTGAGTCAGGAATTTGGGAGCAGCTTTCCTTGGTAGTTTAGGCCCTGGGTCTCACATTAGACTGCAGTCAAGATGTCGGCTTGGGGCTGCAATCATCTGAAGGCTGGAGGATCCACTTTCAAAATGGCTCACCCACATGATTGATCTGCTGATGATGGTTGTTGGCAGGAGACCTCAGTTCTTCCCCAAGCTGGCCTCTTGGCAGGACTGCTTGACTGTCCTTGTGACATGGCACCTGGATTCCCACAGAGTGAGGGATCCAAGAGGTCAAAGGGGAAACTGCAATGTCTTTTATAACCTAGCCTGGAAAAATCACACACTGTCACCTCTGCCATATTCTGTTGGTCACGCAGATTCTGAGTCGATGTGAGGGATGACCATACAAGGTTGTGAATAGCAGGAGCTGAGACTCACTGTGTGTCATCTTGGAGACTGGCTACCATAGGCACAGAACAAAACAAAGAAGGGTGAACAATGAACTAGTGGGTGTGGAATGGTGGTGCATAGCAGAAAACAACCAGCACCCTTCATTGGCCACCCCACACTTAAAAATATTATATGCATTCCTGCCATTCTATACCACATGACTCTTTTATTTTTCTTCACAGGACTTAATACAAACTGACACATTATATATTTATTTGTTAATTATTTTCCTTGCTGACTCCCTCGCCCCCACTGGAATACAAACTCCATGAAATAAGGAACTTAGCCTATTTTGTCCCCTGTTGGCACTCAATAATGTTTAATTAAATATTTGTGTATTTGAAGGTGTAATAATTGAGTTTTTTTTAAAGTTCCAGAGTCCCTCATCCCACCATTAGAAATGTGGATTTTCAAGACCTGGAAATCTACATTCTTCTAAAATCTCCTCACGTGATTTTTTTAATCATCCAGCTTTGTGAATCACTGCTCTGAACAATACAGAAGTTTTCTTTGATACCCTAAATGGCCTGTCCTAACTGGAGGATGCCTGGAACTAGAATTGATTATTGGATGGAAAGAGAGAAAGAAAAAAAAAATACATGGCTTTATCTAGCTGTGGGTACCAAGAGGCAATCTAGTCTATTGGGCAGTACAAGATTTTATTTATGCAACATTTACTGAACACCTACTACGTGTCAGGCAGTCTTGTAGGCACTGAAGATACCACAGGGGTAGATGAAACAAACAAACGTCTTTGGAATCACATAATTTATATTCCAGTGGGACAGCTGAAGGTAAAGGTGGCATGAAGGACAGCATGCAAGAGGCATGAAGCAGAGCACAGCAATAGGTATGTAAGCACAATACACAGAAATTGAAGTAAGCAGGTTATTGACACAGATGGTAGGGAAGGATTAGAAAGAATGATACTTTTATTTTTTAACTATGCATGTACTGGCTTTACAGTTAATTTTTTAAGTTTTCATGCATAAAGAATTCCCATGAGTATATCTGGGTTTGCAAATAATTCCCCCAGCATTACCTGTAACCCTACTCTTTTCATCTCTCATTCAGAATGCAAGTGAGCACCACTGACTGCATTATAAAGTAGCTCTTACCAAAGTTTTAAAAATGTGATACTCTACAGGGCTTTTCAGAGCCTTTGATACATTAATATGCATTGTAAACCTCAATGCACGAGGAGACCCTAGTAAATATATTTCCCAAACTCTTATGGCCTCAGGCTCATTTTTTTTTTCTAAGAAAGTCTCCAGTGTATGTATTGCATGTATGGAATACCCTTTGAGAAATATTGGTTTAGAGCACGTTTGAAGTCGTAAGTGGTAGAGATTGGCTAGATGTTTACCCAAGTTTTTCCTTTTCTTTCCAGACACATAGTTAGATTACATTCCCCAGCCTCACTTGAAGTTAGGTGCAGCCACATGACAGTTCTAGCCAATGGAATGTGGGTAGAATTCTTATATGCCACTTCTGGGTGTGAATCATAAAAACATCTCATGCAATCTTCCACATACTCTCTTCTTATTTGCCCTCATATACAGAGGATTCCAAGGAAGACTGTCATGGCAAAGGTTGGCAAGTCCAACTGCCTGCCTATTATTGTAAATAAAATTTTCTTGGAGCACAGCCATGTAAGATAAGTCTTATCTATGGCTTCTTTCATGTTACAATAGCAGATCTGGGTAGTTATGACAGAGACTCTATGGCCCATAAGCCTAAAATATTAACTATGTAGTCCTTTACAGAAAAGATTGCTAACCTCTGCTTTAGGCCATGGGACAAACTTGATGAAAGGTGCTTGGGTCCCTGAATGACTGCCTGGGACAGAGGCACCTGTTTCCTCCACGGACTCACAATGGACCTTTATTATGTTAAGTCCCTGAAATTTTTGTTGTTGTTGTTGTTGTTACCACAATTGGCCTAATATATTGTTAAGGGCTGTGCTGGATATTCTGCTTGCTTCTCCATATAGACTTTCTAGCTTTTTCTATTACGTTTTGTGCCCAGGGAGAACACCCACACTTTTGAGTATGCGTTCGGCTGAGATACTGACTGATGCAAAGGATAGCCTTGAGTCTGGTTTATTTATATTAAAAAATCACAAATTTCAGTATGTTATTATTAGTATGTTACTTAAAGTACATCTCAGAGCCGATGGAGACACGCTAGTAGTATTATAGCACTTACAAGTGAAAAAATACTAGAGTTGTCTCCATATCACATTGAAAATAAATTAATATTTTTAAAAAGCTCTCAAGGCTGGACGGTATATGAAGAAAGACATTCCACCAGGAGTCGGAGATCCAGAGTCTTCTATTTACTCTGCAAACTTCCTTCTTAATCTCTCTTTTCATTATTGCCAACAACCAGAGTTCTTCAGAGATCTTCCAAAGGCTTAACCTGGTGGTCTGTCCTATAAATCCCTCTGCCACCAATATTTGATAATGATCCCAAGAATCCACTAACTTACCCAACACACTAAAGATTCAACATGGAATCTCCTGCGTTTATTCATTATTGAGATTTTTCAGTAAACAAGTTTCTGCTTTCATGCTCAGTTAACCAGGTAATGCCATCAGTCTGTTTCCAGAACACAAGCTAATGGATAACTTAATATATTTAATTAACATAGATTAAATTTAAGAAGGCTATTTTTTACTTCTGTGAATCAAGACCATTGTTGATCTTCTTTCTATGTAAATTGCTCGCAACAGCTTAAGGAGATTATCTCGGTAAACTAGTGCATAAATAGCTGAATTGCTATTTAAGAAAAAAAGTTTAACTGAATCACTTTTTGAAAACTGGATTTCTTCAGAGCTAGAGACATTGATCGTGCACTGGCCAGAGTGAATAGTGAGATCTCCATTGGCCCACAGGTTATTTACTGAGCTTTATAATGGACAGAGGATTAGATACACATTGGGCCTAGGAGCTTTTCCACAAGGCAATAACATCAATTTCAATCCAATACAATCTGTGGTATTGATTAACTTTTGGGATCTCTTTCACCACTACTGATCTGTCTCATCTTTTATCCAACAGTTCCCTGAAAGAAATTTAGAGACAATTCTTGAACACCTGAGGCAAATCCTACTTGCAAATTCTCGGCAACACTGTTACCTCCTCAGTTTACAAACTGTCCTGAGAGAATGGGGAAACTGTCTAGATTCTCAACTCTTTCTGAAACTATACTATGAAGGACACTGAACCAGAAGTCAGGAGTTCAGGGTTTTTGAGTCACTATGTAGCTGTGTGTCCTTGAACAAATCGCCAAACTGGTATGCACCCCAGTTTACTCCTCTATATAAAGAGGATAATAATCATCAACTTCATAGGGTTGTTGATAGGATTCAAAGAGATATATGCATATAAAACACTTATTTACAATGTCTGGGACATGGTGAGCACTATTATTATTATAGTATTACTTTCCATAAAGTAGATCAACCCCACCTATGATTCTATTTTCATCCACTCTTCGATGTAAGCCATCTGCTATTAAAATACCCACTTGATCACTATCCCTTTAAAATGTTGTACCTTCAATCATGAGTGTATTTTTCATTTTTGTTTTATCCATGTTTGTCTACCCCAAAATTCCCTGAGAACTGTAGGTGAGGTCTTACACCTTAAGGTTCATGACTCGTTTCCCCAGAGGAACAGTCAAGTAACATAAATGAGTTGAGCAGGCTGGGTGGGCATTGAGGTCTATGAGAGCTTATGCCCTGTCTAAAGGGGAAGCTCATTAAGCCCCGCTGAACATTGCCATGTGGGAAAGCAAGCCAAGTGTAGCTAGATTCTAGCCTATTTTTTTAAAAAAAGAAGCTGAACAGTCTGTACCTTTAAAAAAATGTGAATTGTCTGTCCATTTACATGTTTACAAATTACACGTTTACAAATTAATTTAAAATTACAAATTAATTTAAAAACTTGTACCGACCAAATAAAAGATAGCTACACCTTCAGGCTAGATTCGGCTGTGCTATTTACTAGCTTGCGTGACTTTAGGCAGTTACTTAACCTCCTTGTACCCCAGCTTTCACAACTGCAAAATGAGAATAATGTACATAACTCTTAGGCTGTTATGGGGATGAATGTGGTAATGTATGTAAAGAAAACCATTAGAACAGTACCTAGCACACTGGTAGCACTTAGTAAATGTTAATCATTATCATATTCATTTAAAAAGTTCTTGGCAGCAAGAGTATCATTAACAACAGCAACAATAATGTTATTAATGTCAACAGCACTGGTACATAGTCTAACATATATATGTCAGCATATGCAATTGATCGTATTGCAATTAATAATTGATATTGCTATTTATTCTTCCTCAGTTTAGCACAGTATTAGGCACAAAGTAAGGACTTCTCATTCTCGATTTTACTCTTTTCTCTCCTTATGGCTAACGCAATACCAGGTCATGTTGATTCTAGTGCATACATTTCTCCTTTTCTTTTGAATGTGAATTTTCCTTTCCACCTCCACCCTTCTTGTCTAATTTTAGGCCCTCATCATTTTTCACCTAGGTTGTAACAGTGGTGTCTTCACTGGTTTCTCAGCCCTAGGTGTGGTACCCTCCAATTCACTTCCAATCAGCAGCCAGAGTGACTATTAAAATACAACTCTGGGGGCACCAGGGTGACTCAGTTGGTTAAGTGTCCGACTCTTGATTTCGGCACAGGTCATGATCTCAGGGTTGTGAGATGGAGCCCCAAGTTGGGCTCCCCCCCCACCCGGTGCTCTCTCTCTCTCTCTCAAATAAATAAATAAAATCTTAAAAAAATACAATTCTGCTCACATCTTGCCTCTGCTCAGAAATCTTCAAATGCACCCCAACAATAATATATAACTTGTCTTTTATCTCCACTAGTCCACCAGGTTTTGATCCTGGAACTTGATCTTAACTTGCCATGTGAATGTTGGAAGGTTACCAAGCCTCAGTTTTCTCATATATACTCCATTAGGTGGTTGTCAGGATTAAATGATTTAATTTAATGCATATAAAGCAGTTAGCACAGTGCCTGGCACATAATAAGTACTTGATAAATGGAAATATTACCATCAGTCCAATCTGATTAATGGTTATGTTAACCTCTACGTTAATCTCAGAGATCTAGCTACAAGGAACATCTTAGTTTCCAAAGATGCCAGATTATTCCACACTTCTCTACTCATGAAAATATATATTGTGATGAACTGTAATCCCTAAAGCAAGCACTGAAGACAACTTGCCCCTTAAAAACCACAGTAACCAAGAGCCATACCTAAGAAGTGAATATTGTGAGGAGATAAAATGGAATCAAAGCAAAGTTTAAAAACATCCTTGATTAATTAAAAAGAAGACAGGAATAGAAAAACAAAGGAACAAAGAATGGGGGTGGGGTAGCAAATAGAAAACAAATAGCAAGTAAGTAGACTTAAACTCAACCATAACAATTATTACATTCAAAGTAAATGTACTAAACGCTGCAATTTAAAGGCAAAGATTGTCAGAATGGATAAAAAGCAAGACCCATCTGACTCAACTACAGAGTCACAATTTTAGTATAAAGAGCCATACTTTAAATAAAGAGAAAATCGGGTAAAATTGACTCTAAAACAGTGTTACTAGAGGTAAAGAAGGGGGATTTTATAATGATAAAAGGGTCAACCCTTCAAGAAGCTATAACAATTATAAACATATATGCATTTTAACAGAGCACCAAAATACATGAAGCAAAACCTGACAGAAATGGAGAATTAAACAATTCGACAATAAGAGTTGGAGAGTTCAACTCCTCATTTCAATAATGGATACAAGGGGTGCCTGGGTGGCACAGTCAGTTAAGCATCTGACTCTTGGTTTTGGCTCAGGCCATGATCTCAGGGTCGTGAGATCGAGCACTGTGTTGGGCTCCACGCTCAGCATGGAGCTTGTTTGGGATTCTCTCTCCCTCTCTCTCTGCTCCTCCCACTTGTGCTCTCTCTCTTTCTCTCAAATAAATAAATAAATATTTAAAAAATAATAAAAATAATGGATACAAGTAGGCAGATCAGTAAGAACCTAGAGAACTTGAACAACCCTGTAAGCCAAATAGACCTAACAGATGTCTATAGAATACTTCTTTGAACAACAGCAAAATGTACATTCTTCTTTAGTGCACATGGAACATTTTCCAGGACATACCATATGCTAGTCCATGAAACAAACCTCAGTAAAATTTAAAGGATAGAAATAATACAATGTATGTTCTCCAACTACAATGTAGTGAAATTAGAAAACAACAGCTGGAAAATATTTGGGAAAATCACAAATATGTGGAAATTGAACCACACACTCCTAAATAACCAATGGATCAAAGAAGACATAATAAGGGAGATCATAAAGTACTCTGAGATAAATGAAAATAAAGACAAAACTTAGCAAAACTTATGGGATGCAGCTCAAACAGTGCTTAAAGAGAAATTATTAACTATAAATGCTTATATTAAGAAAGAAGAAAAATCTCAAGTCTATAATCTAAATTTGCATTTTAAGGAATGAGAAAAGGAAGAGCAAACAAAATTGAAAATAAATTAATGTAATTTACTATATCACAAAATCATCTCAATAATTGAGACCCAGAAGAAGCATTTGATAAAACACCACACCTTTTTATGATAAAAACACTCAACAAACTGGGAATAAAAGAAAATTTCCTAAATCTAATAAAGGATATCTAGAAAAAATCTACAGTTAACATGAAACATAATGGGGAAAGACTGAAGGTTTTCCTCCTAAGATCAGGAGCAAGACAAGGATGTCTTTTTTTTTTTTTTTAAGGATGTCTGTTCTCACCACTTTTATTCAACACTGTACTGAAAATTCTAGCCAGAGCAATTAGGTAAGAAAAAGAAATCAAAGTCATACACATTAGAAAAGAAGAAGCAAAATTATCTCTATTCACAAATGACATAATCTTGTATGTAAAAAATTCCAAGTAATCCATTAAAACTAGTAAAAAAGAGGGGCGCCTGGGTGGCTCAGTTGGTTGTGTCTGACTCTTGATCTCAGCTCAGGTCTTGATCTCAGGGTTGTTAGTTCAAGCCACATGTTGGGCTCCACACTGGGTGTGGAAGCTACCAAAAAAAAAAAAAAAAAAAAACTGGTAAAGAGAAACTATTAGAACTAATAAAGAGTCCAGCAAAGTTGCAGGATACAAGATCAATACACAAGAACCAATTATATTTCTATATACTGGCAATGAATAAGTGGAAAGTGAAATTAAGAAAGCAATTCCATTTCTAATAGTATCGAAAATAATAAAATTCATAGGAAGTATTTCTATAAAAAGTGTAAAATTTATACTCTGAAATCAGTAAAACGTTTGAAAAAAGTTTTTAATCTAAATACGTGGGAAAACATCCATGTTCAATGATCAGAAGACAATATTTTAAGATAGTAATACTCCCCAAATTGATCTACAGAGTCAATTTAATTCCCACCAGAATCCCAGATGGCTTCTTTGTAGAAAATTTCAAGCTGATTCTAAAATCCACATGGAATTGCAAGGATCTCAGAATAGCCAGAACAGTTTTGAAAAATAAGATCAAAGTTGAAGGTTTCATACTTCCTGATTTCAAAACTTACCACAAAACAACAGTAATCAAGACAGTATAGTATTGGGATAAGGATAGACATATAGATCAATGGAATAGAAATGAGACTACAGAAATAAACCCATTCATCTGAGTCAATTTATTTTTGACAGGGTGTCAGGATCATTTAAAGGGGAAGGAAGTCTTTTCAACAAATGATGCTGTGACAACTGGGTATCCACATGCAAAAGAACGAAGTTGGATCCTTACCTCACACCAAATACAAAATTTACCTATAAATAGATCAAAGTCCTAACTGTAAGAGCTAACACTATAAAACTCTTAGAAGAAAATAGCTAAATCTTCAGATTTGGCAATGGATCCTTATATATGACTCTGACAGAATGAGCAACAAAGGAAAAAAAAATAGAGTGGACTTTGTCAAAATTAAAAACTTTAGTGCCTCAAAGGACATTATCAAGAAATTGAAAAGACATGGGGCACCTGGGTGGCTCAGTCGTTAAGCATCTGCCTTTGGCTCAGGTCATGATCCCAGAGTCCTGGGATCGAGCCCCGGATCTGGCTCCCTGCTCTATGGAAAGCCTGCTTCTCCCTCTCCCACTCCCCTTGCTTGTGTTCCCTCTCTCGCTGTGTCTCTCTCTGTCAAATAAATAAATAAAATCTTAAAAAAAAAAAAGAAATTGAAAAGACAACCCAGAAAATGGGAGAAAATATTTGCAAATCATGTATCTAATAAGGTCCTTGTATTTAGAATATGTAAAGAACTCTTACAACTCTATAATAAGAAAACAAATAACCCAATTATAAATGGACAAGTTATCTGAATAAACATTTCTCCAGAGGAAATATATAAATGGCCAATAAGCACATGGAAAGATGCTCAACATCATTTGCTATTAGTGAAATGTAAATCAAAACCACAATGAGATACTACCTCATACCCACTGGAATGGCTGTAATCAAAAAGTTATAACAAGTGCTGACAAGGATGTGAGAATTGAAATCTTCATACACTGTTGGCGGGAATGTAAAATGGTGTGGCCACTTTGGAAAACAGTCTAATAGTTCCTTAAAAAGTTTACATAGAGTTATCATTTGACCCATCGATTCTACTCCTACGTATATGCTCAAGACATAGGCAAACCTATGTCCACACAAAAACTTATATGTGAATGTCCATAGCGACATTGTTCATAATAGTCAAAAAGTGGAAAAAATCGAAATGTCTTTAAACTGACAAATGGATCAACAAAATGTGGTGTATCCACATGATGTTATATTATTCAACCACAAAAAAGAATCAAGTACTAATTCATGCTACAAATTAATGTACCCTGAAAATATTTATGCTAAGTGAAAGAACCTAGTTAAAAATACCACATTCTGTATGATTCCATCTATATGAAATGTCTAGAATAGGCAAATTTCTAGAGACAGAATGTAGGTTAGTAGTTGCTTAGGATTTGGGCAGATGAGGTTATAGGGAGGTGCTTCCTAATGGGTACAGGATTACTTTTTGAGATGGTGAAAGTGTTTCAAACTTGACTGTGGTGGTGGTTCCATGTAGTTGTGAATATACTAAATGCCATTGAATTGCACACTTTAAATAAGTGAGTAGAATGCTCTTGTGTGAATTATACCTCAATAAAACTGCTACCAAGCAACTATGAAGACATAGGTCAGTTGAAAGTAAAAGGATGGGAAAGGTCTCCCTTGCAAATACTAATCACAAGAAAGCCGGTGTGGCTATATTATCATTTTTAACCTGCTCATCTTACCCACTAAAACTGTGAGTTCCTTGAATGCAGGGGCCACATATATCTGGGCTACGGATTTCTAGCACCTAGCACCTAGCACCTAGCACAATGCCTGGAATATAAAAGGTATTCATTATCTACTTGTAAAATCACTGAATTATTCACTGATTGATGTGCATTAAAATTAGTAGTAAATGCTACTTACAATAATATGAATGAATCTCACAGACCTGATGAGACCAAAAGTGAGACATAAAAAAAGTACACACTGTATGATTCCATTTTTATGAAGTTTAAGAACAGTTAAAACTCATTTACGGTGATAGAAGTTAAATAGAAATGAGTCTTGTGCAATTCTAGAAATGTTCTATATTTTCATCTAGGTGGTTGTTTTATATATTGAACTGAACAGTTAACTAACAGTTTTCATACTTCATTGAATGTGTATTATTCCTAAAAAAATTGACACTAAAAATGATCCATATATGAATATAGGTTCTGGGGTTCAATGTTACTAAACACCACTTTCTTTAGAAAGGTGTATTTATGTAGATTATTGAGTGAAGCTTGTTTTTTTAAAGATTTATTTATTTATTTGAGAGAGAGAGAGAGCAAGTGCATGAGTGGGAGGGGCAGAGGGAGGGGGAGAGAGATTCTCAAGCCGACTCCATGCTGAGCGCACAGAGCCCAATGCAGGGCTCTATCTCACAACCTCGAGATCAGGACCTGAGCTGAAACCAAGAGTCAGATGCTTAACCGACTGCACCAGCCCGGCGCCCTGAAGCTTGTTTTTATACTAATATTATCACCATCCCACCTCAACATCATCCAATTTACCATTGCTTCTCTTTGTCTCTTAATGCATTACAGAAAAAATTAAGGACAAGGGTGCCCTTTACTAGCAAAGTTTATAAACAGCTCTTTCATCAAAGGCTAACCATGTGTTACTGCCTGGCCTTCCACATGCTACCTCTGGAACATCAGATTCTGACTCACGGTTTAAACTGGGAGGAACGTCCGTCTGGGGGTTAAGGGAGACTATTTTCGGTGGCAGCAGATCCTGCATGCACTATGAAATGTGGCCCCTCAGCTAAAAAGAATCAGTCCTTATGGGAGGAGCAAAAGCCCCCCTGACAGTATTCATCCACAAAGAAAAACACTCTGGAAGGAAAAAAATCACCGTCAGCAGATGCTATAACCGATATCTAGAAATCATTCGATCTGATAAAATGGAAGTGACTTGAGGGCGGTTTATCCCGTTGGTCTGATTAAGCACTTTGTGCATTTCCTTTACCTTTCTTATGTGCCCTGAATTATATTTTGCATTTACCCTTACAGTTTGCATGGCAACGAGAACGTACCATGCTTGTGCTAGCAGACACTTTGCCTTTTCTAAACCTAACTCCTGACCCAAGAGTCTCTCACTAGGACATTTCAAAATACATTGCTCTAGCTTTTCCAAAGGATTTCATAATAAGAGGGGTTTGACTTCATTTTCTCTCCCAGTTTACCATCTTGCAGTTTTATGATGAATCAGAATAAACACTAGCCGTGTGCCTCGTATTCCTCATTTAAATATGGCGGATCCAGGACAGCTTTAACTAGCATTAAGCCATCCATGTAGTCATTCTAGAGATACTTACAACTGTTTTAAAATGTTATTCCTCGGGCGCCTGGGTGGCTCACTTGGTGAAGCATCTGCCTTCGGCTCAGGTCATGATCCCAGGGTCCTGGGATCAAGCCCTGCGTCGGGCTCCCTGCTCAGCGGGGAGTCTGCTTCTCCCTCTCCCACTGTCCCTCTCCCCGCTTATTCTCTCTCCCTCTCTCTCAAATAAATAAATAAATAAAATCTTTTAAAAAAATGTTATTTCTCTCTCCTCCCTTTTCATAGCACCCCTCTCACATTCCCCAGACTCTGCGGGAAAAGCAGAAAATAGGATTAATGTTTGAGAGCAAACTGTCAACTGTCTGTGGAGTAATGAGAGTTGGGTAAAAACTGCTTTCCCCAGGTATGTGAGAGCACTAGCCTGTACCTGTGCTCTCACTGTTCACACATTCCTCTGTTGTGGAATTCAGGTCAGAAACTCTGTATCCTCCACCTCTCCTCCTCCTCCTACTCTTCCCACCCTCCCTTCTCAAGGCCTCCCAAGAATGAATTCACAGCGTTGGAATGAAGAAGGTGAACGGAGCCTTTTCTTTACTCATCTTAACGTCTGTGCCCTGGCTTGGGTTTTCCCAAATGGAGTGAATTCATCAAATGTGTTGGGACAGAGGTGCTCTCTCTTAGTGAAGTGCACTCCAGCACAAAGGCATTTCTCTTATCTGAAGTCTGTGGCCCAGTGCCTGAAATCCTGGCAGGGAGATACCTATAGGAGCCCTGTTAACTCTTTCAGGACAGAAAAGTATGATCCAGCACTACCTCTCAATGCTAAATCATCATTCAATAGGCTGGTTGGGGGAAATAAGGCTCAGGCTTCAAAAACAATTCAAGGCACTATTCACTTAAGATTTAGAAAATGATGTCATTCAGAAGGTGAGTCACGGGGAAGAGAGTTCAATGTTGACTGAGAAGTCAGAAAAGACAATCAAGGTAATTCAGCCTGGGCTCCCTCTTCTGCCTATCCAATTTCCATGTCAATTTCAAGGCTTAGCTCAAGTTCCACCTGATCCGGGAAGCCTTCCCTGACCACCAAGGCAAATGCTGGGTGCTTTCTCTTTTGATCACTTATTGCCTGAACTTGGCATTTATTTTAAAATTCCTTCTATTCTCAATGACTTCCTATGTATGGAAGTCATATTTTCCACAGAGACAGTCATACACCCAGCAGATTCTGAATCCTCAAACAAGAAGAGCCTCTCTCCTTCACTAAGCCAGACCCCATCTAGTCTTCAAGGTCTACCACAAATAAACATACAGTCCACATAAGAATAATGTGTCTGCTAATGTAAATGGAGCTTCAAGCCAAGTCCTTTAGCCCTCCCTTCTAATCAGACTGCTACCCCCTGAGCCTCTCCTATATAGAAGGTCTGAAATAGCCACACTGGTGATGATCTCTTCTTTGAGGTCTTCTCCAACCTCCCGCAAAAGAGGTTATTACTTAACATTCAACAATTTTCTTGTCATTTACTGTTGCTGCTTAAATGTAGTCAGCCTTGTACCTTTCTTTAGCTTTTTTTAAATTATTATATCTTGTTTCTCAAACTAGCTATTAAATTACTGGGTGATTGGGGTCAGCATATTCTATTTCTGTTTCATCTACCACAGCCCCTGAATGCAGTGCTGTGTGCATAGTAAACGCTCTAAAAATGGCATTGGTTACATGGAAGATGTCCAAGACAACGAAAATGCTCAGCAAAAAGAACATGCAGATAGGAGCTCTCTAACCCCCCCAAGCAAAACACATGGATAGGTATAGTGATGTATTCATGTCACAAAGACATTGCAGGGAACTGAGGCTCATTTGCAGCTTTTCCTGATCAGGTAAATTAGTCTGCTTATACGTAGAGGTCCATCCACAGTGCAAACATATTTCCCTACAACTGACAACAAGCAAACAAATTCTACTGAAGTTTGTTAAAAACAAAAACAAAAACAAAAAAACTGCTGGGGCGTCTGGGTGGCTCAGCTGGTTAAGGGTCTGCCTTCGGCTCAGGTCATGATCCCAGGGTCCTGGGATTGAGCCCCACGTCGGGCTCCCTGCTCCACAGACAGCCTGCTTCTCCCTCTCCCTTTGCTGCTTCCCTCTGCTTGTGCTCTCCCTCTCTGTCAAATAAATAAAATCTTTAAAAATTTTTTAAAAAAAGAATTAAAACCCCCTGCCAATTAGACAAGTTGTACCTTTTTGAAAAGTTTAATTGGCTGACATTTTGTTTCAAGATGGCCAACTGAAGCACAAAATGAATAATCAGATATTTATCGAGCTCCTTTTACATGGAAGACCCTGGGCTAGTTGGAATAGCCACAAAACAGGTGACTATTCTTAAAATCATTTTGAAAGAGAAAAACACAAAGCCACGAGCAATATATGATAAAATAGTTAAATAAAGCTCATTTTGCTCAGTCAAAAAGTACTCTCCCCACCCTGCCCTCACAGCAAGAACTGACTTAAGGATGAATCAATCTTTTCAGACCTTAGGCACTGCCCATCTATTTTAGGCATTATCAGATTCTGAGTCATTTTACTTTTGCAATTAGTTCTGCAAATTTTACCTCATTTTATGTAAAGATCAGACTCTTAGAAATTCTAGAGCTAGGAAGGCTAAAAGATTGTCCAGGGGTTCTGCAATTGTGTGTGCGTGTGTACACACTCACACACGCACACACACACACATGCACCATGGTCTCTTTTGGCAGTCTGGCAAAGGCTTTGGACAACTTCTTAGGATAATGTTTTAAGTGCGTAAACTAAAACATACAAAAGTGATTCCTATCATTTAACTTTCAAGAACAGGGTGCCGGGGTGGCTCAGTCGTTAAGCGTCTGCCTTCGGCTCAGGTCATGATCCCAGGGTCCTGGGATCGGGCCCCGCATCGGGCTTCCTGCTCAGCGGGAAGCCTGCTTCTCCTTCTCCCACTCCCCCTGCTTGTATTCCGTCTCTCGCTGTCTCTCTATCTCTGTCAAATAAATAAATAAAATCTTTAAAAATATTTTTCAAGAACAGGTAAAACTAATCTATGATGTCAAAAGTCAGGGTTTTACCCTTGGGGGTTCCTATTGGAAGGAGGCACGAGGGGGCCTTCTGGAGTGCAGGCAACACTTTTGTTTCTTCTACTGGATGCTAATTATACAGTTACGCTCACCTTGTAAAATTTACTGAGCTGTACATTTATGGTTTGTGCATTTTTTATGGATGCATGTTCTACTTCCATGAAAAAGTTCAGAAATAAATAATACATAGCATTACCAAGAAATCTGTCACACTGGAATACAGTTCTATCCACAGACGATTAAGGGAGCCTCTAGGTTAAGAACCCAGAAAAAAGAGGTGGGGTATATAAAAAGATATGAGATAGGAGCTCCTCAATTTTAAGAGTTAATAATCTGGCTGAGGGGAAAAAAAAAAACAACCCTGGAAAACCTGAAAATTGAAGAAACCAATAAGTACACATGATAAGAGTCAAACGAGAGGGAAAGCCAAAAGAGAAAAGTGAGAATAAGTACTTTGGAGCTAGAGTATGGGGCAGAAGAAGTAGAGGATGTGGAATCCATGCTGTAAATGGAAGGACGTGAAGTGTCTGGGTAAGTTGAAGGGGGGGGGGGGATGTTCCTCTTGTAGTATGGCTAGTCAAGGGCTTGAAAGACTTCGTATCTGTTTGGTCATGGTGAAGGAGGCATGCCAGTAGGCAATATGAAATAAAGCCAGTGACTACTACTAGGTATGGAACAGGAAGAGGATTTTGAACTTGGATTTCTTTCTTTTTTTAAAAAAAGATTTTATTTATTTATTTCAGAGAGAGAGAGAAATTGTACAAGTGGGGGGAGACAGGCAGAGGGAGAGGAAGAAGCAGATTCTCTGCTGAGCAGGAAGCCCAATGCAGGGCTCGATCCTGGGACTCCAGGATCATGACCTGAGCCAAAGGCAGACACTTAACCAACTGAGCCACCTAGGAGCCCCTGAACTTGGATTTCTTATTAATAGGAAAGCATTAAAGATTTTTTAGCAAGACACTAAGCGAGAAGGTGGTTTTATGAATTCATTCAGTTAAATATAGCAAACGTTTACTAAATGCCTACTAGGTTCAATGTACTATGCTAGATTCTGCCCTGGTTGGTTTTAAATAGTCTCTAAGATTCTCTGCTTTGTGCCTTTAATACGTACTAGACCTGTCTAATTTGTAAATTGCCAAATTACATTTACATTCTAGGCTGGTGTAAGTTAGACTGCAATTTATTCACAACTCCAACTCTTTAGGGCGCCTGGGTGGCTCAGTCGTTAGGCGTTTGCCTTCAGCTCAGGTCATGATCCCAGGGTCCTGGGATCGAGTCCTGCATCGGGCTCCCTGCTCGGCGGGAAGCCTGCTTCTTCCTCTCCCACTCCCCCTGCTTGTGTGTGCTCTCTTGCTGTCTCCCTCTCTGTCAAATAAATAAATAAGATCTTAAAAAAAAAAAAAAACTCCAACTCTTTAGATATTACAAATCAAGCAAAACTGGGGCAAAAAGACAATAGGATATGCTCCTATTTGGGTCAGGAACATGCCTAAAAGTTTTTAGTTGGATTGTTTCCAAGCATACTGTTTGTCCAAGTGTTTCCCCTTCAGGCAATGTTCTTTTCAACACAGAAAATGCTAGGGTTGGACAGAAGATGAGACACCCAGGGAAGGCAGCAGATTTTAATAACCATTGAATAGCCCAGTGATTCACCGTAGCATCGTTCATTATTAACCATTTTGAAAGTTTGATAATGAAAAAGGATTGTGGAAAAGTCCATCCACGTATATAAACCCAGGTAATTGAGAAGCTTCCAAACTTCCCAGCCCACTCTGTTTTCCTACTTCTGTAACATAGAGGTCAGGCTGAGTTGGAAGTTGGGGTAGTCACTTTCACACTGAGTAAGTTAGTGGAGATGGCTAATTTCAGGGAGTTTACTGTGCTCTTTTCAGTGCCTGAAAGCTATTCTATCTTTGTCGTCATTACTACCAGTCAAGGCATGCTTTCTGATTTCTATAAGACATTCTATCCAGACTACATGGCTGCCAATAAAACAGTTCTTTTCTGAAGACCAACACTAAGCCTCCTTTATTATAAGGTGAAGGTTAGTAAAGATTAGTATTTGCCAAGAAAATGTGTTTAAGACAATTTTGTAAGGGATGGTTTCTGTGCCACATTTACTGCCTGGCTAATATTTTGCTGTTACTACCCCTAGGAAAAAGTCTCTAGGTTTGTAATTTGATTCAGCTCTCCTCCTCTCCTCTCTTGTCCTCTTCGCCTTTCTCCTCTCTCCTTCGGAGTGCCTTAAAATATAAGACTTCTCTTTTATAGTGTATAAAGACTTTGGCCATGCAAATCACATAGAAGGTAGTACTGTCTCATTGCTCATTTTAGCTTGGAATAGTTTAATTTGATTATCAGCATTAAAATAGTCACTCCCAGGTTTTCATAGTCCACTTATTTTTGCCCTTAGGTCAAGACTGGAGCTGCATCTCGGAGCAATGATGAAAGGAATATACCTTCTACCTGGGCTTCAAGTAGAGCAGGGTCAAACGGCTATGCCACACCTCTCCGGAATGTCAGAGTAAAAAACCTTTTGTAATTTCCATTTGGTCTCAGAAAAATCTATTTTCCAGCTCCCAGCCTGAAAAAGGCCAAAAGAGAAATGCTCTGACTTCTTTCTTGGAAAAGACCCAAGCAAGTATGTGTGTGTGTGTGTGTGTGTGTGTGTGTGTGTGTGTGTGTGTGTGTGTGTATGCTTATATTTATACACACACACAAACATAAACAATAGGTCGCCTTCAGCTCATTACATAGTGATAAATTAAGCTTTTCTTTTGCACATGTAAATGCTTTCTGGTATGTGGCATTTGTCTACTAATTTTTTCATGATATATTTGTGAAACAAAAAGTTTATCATATATATCAATATTTTCCCTTATGCTTTCAGATCTTTATGACAGTAATTATCCCCTACTTTACACTTATGAGAACATTTCTCTACATTCTCTTCTAGGATTTTTGCAGTTTTTATCTCCTACATTTAAAACTTTATCTGGCATATATCTTAGTGCACTGTAATATCCTAGTGCACAACACAGATTTGTCTTTTTCAAAATTATTAGTCAACTATCTCTAAAAAACTGATTTGAGATGTTACCTTCATATCTGTACTTGGATATGTATCTGAAATTGGTAATTTCTTGAGTCTTTAGAAATGTGCACATCCTGGGCGCCTGGGTGGCTCAGTCGCTAAGCGTCTGCCTTCGGCTCAGGTCATGATCTCAGGGTCCTGGGATCGAGCCCCGCATCGGGCTCCCTGCTCAGCAGGAAGCCTGCTTCTCCCTCTCCCACCCCCCCCCCCGCTTGTGTTCCTGCTCTCGTGATCTCTCTCTCTGTCAAATAAATAAATAAAATCTTAAAAAAAAAAAAAAAAAGAAATGTGCACATCCTTTGACTTAGCTATTTTACTTGCAGTTATGTATCCTAAGGAGAATCATAGGTAAGTATAAAGCCTCAGCTATAGAGAATGTTAATCAGAACATTATCCACAAGAACTTATATTGAAAACAACCTGACATGTCTAAAAATAGGAGAGTAGCTGAAAACATATGGTATAGCCATTTAATATGATACAATATATTCCTTACAAGACTATGTATAAAAGCCATTAGGGATATCATACGAAAAATAGTCATAATTTTGGTAAATGAAAATAAGAGGTTATAACAAAGTAGTATGTACAGTTAAGATCACATTCATGTAAATAAAATGGTGGGGATTGTGAAATTTTGGGTGATCTCATTTTTCTTGTTTGTGCTTTTTGGTATTTTCCTATTTTCTATAGCAAAGATCCATTATTTTGTAAGCAGGAAATTATGTTTCATTTTTCAAATAAAATAAAATTTGCAGTATTTACATGTTGACAGAGAGTAACCAAACTGAAATTTGAGACATGAAGTTTATTGCTTGTTGCTTTAAAAATGTTTCAACTTCTATGAAGGTCAAATGAATTGTCAGGGAGTTATACATGTACTATTGTATGAAAATCTCTCTACTGCAAGGAGCAGATAATTTTCTTCTCCTTTAATCTATTATTATGGTAAGTTACTTTATATATGTCCTAATGTTAAGAATACTATTGCATTCCTATATATGTTAAGAAAAAAAAAAAAGAAGATAGCAGGAGGGGAAGAATGAAGGGGGGGAAATCGGAGGGGGAGACAAGAGACGATGTCCATGAGAGACGATGGACTCTGAAAAACAAACTTGAGGGTTCTAGAGGGGAGGGGGGTGGGGGGATGGGTTAGCCTGGTGATGGGTATTAAAGAGGACACGTATTGAATGGAGCACTGGGTGTTATACGCAAACAGTGAATCATGGAGCACTACATCAAAAACTAATGATGTAATGTATGGTGATTAACATAACAATAAAAAATTTTTAAAAAAGAATACTATTGCATTCCTGGAATCAGTTGAGCATGTGAGATTTTTCTTTTTTATATCCTGATGGATTTAATTTCCTGATATTTTGCTTAGGATGTTTACATCTATGCTCATGAAAGAAACTATCCAGTAATTGTGCTCTCTCATTGCCATTATCTCTTTTTTTCCCCCTAAAGTTTATCCTGATCTCATAGACTGAGTTGGGTATGGGGGGATACTCCAATTTTTTTCTATTCTCTGGAAGGATTTGTATAAAGATTGGGATAATCTGTTTCATGACGATTTGGTAAAACTTTAACTACAGAACTCATTTTAAAAATAATTAGTCTTCTAGGAATTTGTCCATTTCATTTGGATCAAAATTTATCGGCATAAAGTTGTTTATAACATCCTATTATTATATTTTTAATATCTAGTGCATCTGTAGTTACATCATCTTTTTACTCATATTGATTATTTGTGACCTTTTCTCCTTGCCAGAGGCTTTTCAGTTTTATTATTCCTTTCAAAGAACCAACTTTTTGATTTTAATGATGCTCTCCACTGCCTGTTTATGTTCTATTTCATTAATTTCTGTTCCTACTTTTATTTTCTTCAACCTTTTAGATGTATTCTATATTTCTTTTTCTAACTTCTTAAGCTGAATGCCTACATGATTAATGTTCAGGCTCTCATTTTTTTTTATTATAAGCATTGAATACTATAGATTTCCTTCTATGTATACCTTTCACTACATCTCACACTTTTGATGTGTAGAATTGTCATTATCATTCAATTCTCATGTTTACTTTACATTATGATTTCCTTTTTTAATGTGATTTTAATGCCTGAATGTATGAGGATTACAAAATTATTATTTTTTTTTGTTATTGTCTTCTAACTAAATTTCAGTGCATCTAGAGAACATGTTCTGTGGATAAGAATTTCTTTGAATTCTGTTATAATTTGCTTTAGGGCACAATATGTGGTCAATTTTTACATATGTTCCATGTGTGCCTGAGAACAATGTGTATTCTCTAATTGTTGGGTACAGTGTTCTATAAATATCCATCATATCAAGCTTGTTAATTAGGTTATTCAAACGTTCTATAGCCTTGCTAAGTTTTTATCTGCTTTAAGTATCAATAATTTAGGGAAGTATTTTGAAATCTCCCTATAAAATGTTAAATTTATGAATTTCTTCCTACATTACCATTAAATTTTGCATTCCATTTGATTAGTAAGGGGTCTGCTATCAGTCTAACTGTAGCTCCTTTGTAAATGATCTGCCTTTCTGCTTTCAAGATTTTTTTTTGTTGGTAGTGTCCTGAAGGGTCATTACATCTGTCCAGGCTAGGATTCTCTCTCTCTCTCTCTCTCTCTCTCTCAGTCTATTTCTGTATCTCTCTACCTCTCTCATCCTGTTTGGTATATGTTGTGCTTCCTGAATTTGAGGATTCATGTATTTCATCAGTTCTGGAAAATTCTCAGTGACTGTGTCTACAAATAGCACCTCTCCTCAATTCCCTCTATTCTCTTCTTCTGGGGCTCTAATCAGATATAAGTGTTCTCATTCTTTTTTTTTTTTTAAAGATTTTATTTATTTATTTGACAGAGAGAGAGAGAGACACAGTGAGAGAGGAAACACAAGCAGGGGGAGTGGGAAAGGGAGAAGCAGGCTTCCCGCGGAGCGGAGAGCCCGATGCGGGGCTCGATCCCAGGACCCTGGGACCATGACCTGAGCCGAAGGCAGACGCTTAACGACTGAGCCACCCAGGTGCCCCAAGTGTTCTCATTCTGTACTCCATATCTCTTATTTTTTTTTTTTTTACATTCCAACTCCTTGCATTTTAGTCTCCATTGTAGATAATTCTTCGAGATTTTTCTTCTAGTCCACCAATCGTCTCTTCACCTATGGTCTGAGATGTTGTTTTACCAATTCACTGTGTTTCTTATTTCAATAAATGCATTGTTCATTTTTTAAAGTTCCATTTAATTATTTTTCAAAATTTCCTGGTAACCACTAATAGTCTCTTATTGCTTGTTCATCTTTGTGATATATCCTTACTTTTTAAAAACATTTCATACATAGGGATTCTGAATATCATCAGTCTTTAGGAATATAAATCTGCTCATTATTGTTTCTGCTGACTCTTGCTTATGGTGTCTTGTTTTGTCAGATGCCTGGTGATCTTTGATTATTGTGAACTCATATATGCTTGTCTATAACGTGTTGTAGAACTGCAAGCCTAAATTGGGGATTTTTTCAAAGGGTATTCTTGTCCGCTTTTCCTGGGAGGAAGAACACTACTAACCTGGGACCATGTTGGTCCCTTCAAGTGTCCTGTTTTAATGAGGGAGTCTCAGCTTCAGAGCCCCCTCTCTGTGCCCCCAACACTGCTGCTCTTCCAAGTCTTAGTGAACCAAAAGCAGAACTAATATATGTAGGGCAATTTCCATATGTCTGGCTTTCTTATTGCTCTTTTCAATTTGGGGAACTGAGGTGGTTCTTGGAATCCCCCATTTACTTTCTCTGACCCCAGAAATGCATAAAACTATATATTATCCAGGATCTTATTGTTTTTTAGTTAGAGAATACTCCCAATGTCTATTACATCATATGGCTGGGAGAAGAAATGTGTAGGCAATGTGAATTTTTATGCCCCATCACTATATTAAAAGCCTTGGTTCTTAGGCTCAGACAAATTACTACCAACTACTATATTCTGGACCAATAATAATCTTCTAAAATTCATAACTTGTCTTCCCTTAACTTAGTGTGAATAATTAAACTTGAATTGACAATTCAGCAACAGATGTCATCTGCCTTACCTGAATATTTGACTTGGCAGAGAGTCATATAAAAGTTATTTGTTCTAAGCTTATCAAAATCCAATCAAGTAAAAGTTGTCTCCCTATTCAGCTGCTGAGAGTGGGTCTTTTCCCCCACCCTTCTCCTCATGGCCCCCTTCAAGTTCTCCCTCCACCCCTGCTGCAATGTTTGATCTATTTCACATTTCACAATCAAACTGACTAGAATACAGGTTTTCCACAAATGGAGGGAAGCCTAGAAGCTTTCATGATAATAATGTAATAAATAAGCACACTTATTTTTCAATGCATCAGTTATATCTCATTTTAATAAACAAAAGTAAAGGCTTGGCAATAACTACTTAATTTTTCACTTTTTACATATGCAAACTTAATTAATTCATTCCTATCAAAGAACTATAAAACTAAAAGACAACCTATGGAATGGGAGAAGATATTTGCAAATGACATATCCAGTAAAGGGCTAGTATCCAAAATATATAAAGAACTTATAAAACTGAACCCTCAAAAAACAAATAGTCCAATTTAAAAATGGACAGAAGAGGGGTGCCTGGGTGGCTCAGTCGGTTAAGCGTCTGCCTTCGGCTCAGGTCATAATCCCAGGGTTCTGGGATCGAGCCCCACATCGGGCTCCTTGCTCAGTGGAGAGCCTGCTTCTCCCTCTCCCCCATGCTCCTGCTCTCCCACTATCTCTCTCTCTCAAATAAATAAATAAAATATTTTAAAAAATAAAAAATAAAAATGGGCAGAAGACACGAACAGACATTCCTCCAAAGAAGACATACAGATGGCCAACAGACACATGAAAAGATGCTCAACATCACTCATCATCAGGGAAATGCCAATCAAAACCGCAATGAGATGTCACCTCATACCTGTCAGAATGGCTAAAGTCAAAAACACTGATTAAATGTTTGATTTCCAGAGATTTACTTCCTCTGCTGATAAGTCATAAACCTGATATACATCTTGTTGCTTAATTACTGGAGTGGGACGGAGAGGAGACAGAAACTATCACCCGCATATACAGTTCATCCTTGGTTTTCAATAGAAACATTGACTAACATTCCAGCAGAAGTTTTAGTTTCTGGAAATTTAATCATTTAGGAATGGTAATTGTCAATTTACCTCATGTGTCATATGTGGTGAGTGAAAAAGTTAAACTGATCATTCTAAAACACACCTAAGGCAGAATCCCCCTGGAGAACAAAAGCTTCTAATTGTTCATCTGATCATATCCAAATTCAATAGTGTAATATTTAAGAATCTACATTACTTGGCCTGTCTCATGTACCCCATACCTCATCTGGCAAGTACCTCCTAACAAATATGTATTCCACCTTCCCACACATTAATTCACAGTTAGCAATATGTGATGATTTAATGATGCTGAAGTGAATAAAATAGAACAGAACACCAGCCACGCATCATTAGTAATTTTTTAACATTGATATCATCCCTTTCTTTTCACCAAAAGTAGAATTTGAATTTCAGATACTTTGGGTTTCAACTGCATTTAAATCAGTCCTTTGGAGAGCTGGGTGCCAAATTTCTCTTTTTTTAACAGTAGGGTTCTCCTCACCCACCTCCATCCAAGCCAAGCTTACAATGAAAAAAAAAAAATACACACACATACACATAGAAGTTAAGCATGCTTCTAAGGAAGCACGTTCTAGCATGATTGAGAGGGCTGCTCTGCCTTTTTCTTGTCCCATGTAGTTGCCTGGATGGTAGCTCCACAGGACTTTGGCACTTTGAGAAGCTGTCTGAATTTTGGTATCATCTTTAACTAGGTTGTAATGTGCTTGAAGTCAGGGCACTTTATATTCAGCACAGACATTCCTCCTATTGTCAGCATAGACACTCAGGAAATATTTGTTAAATATTGGTGTGGTGGCAGGGGTCTATTCTTAGATTTCTGTTCTTTTTCTTCCACATGTTCTCCTTGAGTAAGCCCATCTATGACCATAGTTTTAATTGCCATCAAAATATCCATCCTTCCTATATCTATATCTAGCCCAAACCTCTACCAAGAACTAGTATTTCCACCTGCCTTATGGTTATCTCCACTTGCATGGACCAAGGGAGGGAGGTTGGGCATCTTAAACTTCCACACTGATGTCAGGTTGAATTCCTCCTAAGTCTCTTCTTACCACGTTGTCCATATCAGTCATTATCATCACTAAGCTTGATACCCAGGACAGGAGTTTTCCTTAATAATTCCCTCTTTTCTGACCCCACGTGCATTAAATCACAGAATCCTGCCAATTACATCTTCTAAGTATTTCTTGAACCTGTTTTTTTTTTTCCACCTCCACTTCTACAATCCCTGCCCTAATTCCTGCCCTTATCGCCTCCGACTCACTGGGTTATTTGGAAAAATTGTCACCAAACCATTCTATGAGCCTTCCAGTATCCACCCTTATACTAGTCTAGTCGATCACTATCATTTACATGATACATTCCAGGCTTATAGTATCCAAGGTCCTTGATCTTGTGCCTGCTTATTCCAGCTTTGTTTTGCATTGATTCCTACCTGGCACACTGTGCTTCTCTAACATCTTGGAGTTTTCCAAACACGCCGTGCTGGTTCTTGCCCTGGTTTTACACTCAGTGCATGCAACCCCTGCCTTAAATAGTCCTTCTTTTCATCTTCACCCCTTTCCCTGGGAAACTCCTATCTTTCAGGATGTCCTGTGTGCTTGTACAACATCCTTTGCATATTTCGATTAGAATGCCATGCAATAAATGTAAAGGAAAATCTCAGTTAGAATGTCATGCAATAGGGGCGCCTGGGTGGCTCAGTCGTTAAGCGTCTGCCTTCGGCTCAGGTCATGATCCCAGGGTCCTGGGATCGAGCCCCGCATCAGGCTCCCTACTCAGCGGGAAGCCTGCTTCTCCCTCTCCCACTCCCCTTGCCTGTGTTCCTGCTCTCACTATCTCTCTCTCTCTCTCTCTCTCTCTCAAATAAATAAATAAAATCGTAAAAAAAAGAATGTCATGCAATAAATGTAAAGGAAATCTGTTCTGTATCTGTCTCTCCTGCTAGACTCTTTACTCCTAGAGCAAGGACTGATGGTGGTGGTGGTAATTATTTACACAATGTTTGTGGAAGGAAGGCAGAAAGGGAGGCAGAAAGGCAGGATTTCTCTAACTCTAAGCAATGTCAGTCTAAATTTGCCTGCTGGATCGTAAGGACAGGTTGTATTTATTAATACACAACTCTTGAGGTTTTATGGCATCTGTGATTTTACTACTGGAAACCTCAATTCTGGGAGCAAATTATATGTAATCAAATGGCTTTGTTATGACTGCTAAAAGAGTCTTTTATAACTAGAAACTGTTAAGTCGAAAATAAAATGTTTTTGCCTCTCCCGTGAGAGATTAACGCCAAATGACAAACTCTCAGACGGGCCTCAAACTGTGATCTGAGAAGGCGGGCCAGTGATCCTTCAGTCACTGTTGGGCAATAGTACCTTATTGTCCTTATTTAGAGGATATTAAGGCCTTCAAAATCTGGAGGTTCCAGCTGGGAAACTGAGGAACTCTTTATCTACTAAAAGGCTGAGACCCTTAATTCAGGAGACACCAACAAAACGTTATAGCAATGTTAGAAAAAGAAATGGTGAGGGGGGGCCAAGAAGCAAATTTACTTTTACATGGGAAGGTGGCTAGGGATGATGGGAGGTTTCTTTAAAATCCAGAGGACTTGAATATAATCCATGAAGTAGTTTTTGAACATCTGCTGTCCCAGGCATTGCAAAGAATATACAAATAAATATAACAGAGACCCTGCTCTCAAAGAGCTCATAATCTGCCAGGCAAGGATTTTGCAGGAACTGTGGCAGATATCTATACCAGTGGTTTCCAAATTGTGTACGACAGAACCTAAAGTTAGTATCTGACAAGAGATGAGCATTTAAGGTTAGGCATTTTACAGTGTTGTAAAATTCATTTGAAAAAGTGTTTCCCACCCAACAGCAAAGAGCCAAGGAATGTATTGACTAAATTCTGTCGCTGTGTGATTTCAGCAATTCAAGCTGATATTGCTGCTGCTGCTGGTGGTGATGGTAGTGAGCATGAGAGTGGCAGTTAGTATTTACTGATTACTAATTATGTGCCAGGCATTCTGAACAGCCTACAAAATCCTGCGAACACTTTACATACAATGTCTTACTTAACCCACATCACCCTTTGAGATAGGCACTATTATACAAATAAGGAAACCAAGGCTCAGGGAAATTAAGTAGCTTATACAAGGCCACACAAATCTTTTCCATTAATATTCTTTTAAGCTTCTGGATCAGTTACTAAAACAAACCAACCAACCCTGCAGCCATTTACAATTACCACACCTATGTGAATTGTACATTTTAAATACTACTGTATAGAAAACAAAAGGCAAAAACAAATTGTATTATAGACACTGATAGAAGACTACTACTGTAATCCATAGCACTGGTTTCATTTTGTGCACTGAAAATCATACAGGTGATCCTTGAACAACACAGTTCAAGTGACTTGGCCAGAGTATGTGAGGGGAGGAATCTAGCAAGCTGTTCTTCTTAAGCTGTGGCTAACAGAGCTTCCTAGAGACCCTCCATAATAGCCACAAAGATAGGAAGTTATTAGATATTATAATAATAATTATAATGAAACTATGACATCGGGGAAACAGCTACCAGCAGTAATCAAGTGATTACTATGCTAAGTGATTTAAATGTGTTATCTCATTTATTCTTCAAAACAATCCTGGTACACGGGGACTACTATTATCTCTATTCTACCAATGCAAAGAGGCAGGCTTGGGGAAGTCTGAAGGGGCTACGTCACTTGTGTCAGGAAGAGGAAGAGTTGGAATGGATCTCAGGTCTGTCCAGCACTACCCCCTCTGCTTTTAACCACTACGGCAAATCACCCGCTGCCCCCAGTTAGCTATATAAAAACTCCACTACGCAGCTCTCTTTAATTTAAGCCCCTTAAAAGCAGTCGGAAAAGATGGCGTCAGGCAGAAAATGGGTTGAATGCCAAATTTCTTGTGGAAAGCTATGCCCTTCTCAAGGATAATAGTGGCACTCTATGATCAAGGGTGGAGAATGGTCTTCATTTCTTCATTGAATGGCTAATGAGATTGTCCCCCAACAAGGTTTCTCCTGAGTTGGGCATGATCAACCTTTCTGCGTATCTCAAGCAGCTTATTCCACGCCTATCCCTGGAAGTCTTCTCCAGGATCCTCCTTTTATCATCCAGGAGAGAGCTCCTTGGGGAAGGTGAGAAATTGAAAATCAGGAAAGAGTTTCTCAAGTTAAGCAGCATGTCTGGAGGGTGTTTTAGAAGTGATCAGTATGTTCTCTGAAGGTTCTGAATACATGCATAATTAAGATAATTGATCAATAAATATCACTTCAACAACTGGTTATCACCATTTTGGGGGTGAACAAAAGCTTGCTTTGGACTCTCCCCAGCAAGACTAGCCATTCATGTCACTTTACTACCCCGTATTCTCAAGTGACATTTGCACCAAGAACTCAACTTCCATCTTGTATGAATAACAACCGAGAGGTGTTTTTTCAAAGCTTAAACAGAGAGTGTTTTCTCCTAAACAAACCATATGCCAGCCCACCTAGGACAACAATCATTTCCCAAATTTTTAATAACTGTTATCTGTCTAGACATCAACTCATACTGAAAAAGGAAAAAAAAAAGCTGTCAGAGGGTAGAACAATCAACATCTGCAAAGATGAAGAATTTGGGCACAGCAAAGGTATATGTAAAATAAATAAATTGTACTTCAATATGGTGATTAATGCACAAGCAAGATAAGCCAGGGGTGGGCCAAGGCAGGCACTAGTAAATATCTCCTCTTAAAAATCTTGCCAGTAAATCATAATTACCTACCAGGATCATAAAGTCTTTTTGAGGAGGTACCTTTTCCTTGGCAAGTGGACAGGGCCTTAAAAATATAATAAAACTATGGGAAAGATTGATGATTATAATAAGTTTACCCTTTAATTTCTTCCAGCTGCCACTTGATAAGAAATGGTATGCAATTTTGTCTCCTCTCTGACAGGGAAGGGAGGTGTCTGAAATAATATAACTTTAAAGTTCTGTGGAGCCTTGTGTCCGTATCTATTATTATGTGAAAACTTGCCAACAACTTTGTGAGGTGCTCCGTGCAGATACTATTATCACCATTTTGCAAATGAAGCAACTCAGGAAGAGCTGAAGTGACTTGCCTAAGGCCACGGTGGTTGGGCCAGAAGTCCTCCAATTGGTACCCAATGAGTTTCCATTACCCCTATTTCCTCAAAACAAAGGGTTAGATCATGGTACTAGGTCACTTGTGGATTTGATTTATCCAGGATATTCTAATTTAACAGCAGGAGAAACAGAGTGAGAAGTAATTCGACTGCCTGCCAAAGTTGATTGCTTAGAGCATTTTTATTTCAAAAGCTGTAGGCATTTCAAGTGCATCTCCTTAATTTCATTTTCCCCCTCTATTGCTGTTTGGGGGGAGGGGATGCTCCCTGTTGATGACTGGGGTGGGATCAGAGGGAAGAGAGACTTAAGGAGCCCATGCAAGGGAGGCCATGAGGAGGGCCTGCTGTGCTGGGGTGCTGCGTTTCACACGCTAAAATAGGCATTTTCACAAGAGCATACCTAGATCTTAATGAAGAGGAGCAAGAGATAAGCCTTATCAGGGAAAAAGAAAAGACTCATAGGGAATAACATTAGTGTTTGTTTTAATAGAAAAGCAGGAAATGTGTTTTGGGGCCCATCCAAAATGCCTGCCCAGTAAAAGGAATGAGAGATGGTGTCAGTAGATTCGTAGGCTTATCTAGCTTTCCCAAAACAGCTATTGTATGTAAATACTGGTTTATTACTACTGACTCTAATTATATTAGTTAGAGGATCTGGCACAACATAGGACAAGCAAAGATTTATATTCTCTCAGAAATAGCAGATGCAGTGCAACACACCGGCCAGAGTTTCTCTGTCTCTCTCACTGGAAATTTGAAAACAGAGATAGTTTCTCACTGCTTAATGTATCTTAAGCCCAGTGTATGAAGGAGCACTCGACTAAATCCAAGACGGCTGGCCATACATTCAGAAGGAATGAGGAAGGACAGGTGAGAGGTCAGTGAGCATCATCATCATGATGTGCCATTTGAGGGGCCATTTTTGGTTTGTAGATCTGTGGGGAGGGGATCGCTCCACCCCACCCCTGCCCCCACTAATTTAACAAAATCACTGAATGCCTTTGCTTTTCCTGCGACCATCTGGTACCCCACCAGCTCAGGGACCAACACCACTGAATGAGAAGGGAGCCCAGTTGACATAGGAAAGTTTCTGGGATTCTGGCAGCCAGCATATAATGATTCGAGTGGGTACACACCTGTTAGCCAAACGACCACGCACAATAGAGGCAGTTCCCTGATCCAGGAAAGAACACACTGAATTTCATGGTACAGCGAATTCAACAAAATTCTGTCACAATCAAAACTTCAGCACAGCCTGGAGTGCTGTGAAATTGATTTGGGGTGTGCATGCCAAATAATCAAAGCTAAGAAAGTGACTTTTTTTTGAAAGGTCTTGTTAGTCATTGCTGGGCGGTCTATTATTTGACCCATTAGCTCTTATTTGGGGAAAGCTGAAGGTTGGTAGTACCTTATTATGGAATTCAGGAGAGTAGATTATATACATGGAATGTTTAGTAGCCTTAATGGCAGGCACACAGGAGGATTGCTACATCCATTAAAGTAACACAAGGTAAAAAGGTTTTATTTGGGGATCATCACGTTAAAGAGTCAGCATCACAAACGCACACAGAATTACTGCGTAAAAATGTGAATCTCCAAATGAAAGTATTAATGTTAAAATTCAGGTGTAAGAAGATGATAGATTTAATGTTAACACATTTTAAAAAAGGAAAATGATCTCTTTGAAGGAAATGAGTCACTGGATTGCCTGGCTTACCAAGTTAATCATAACATTGGGACTAAGGTCAGTCTGGTCCATCTGAACTGATTCAGCATGCTCCACAGAATCCCAAAGGGAAGAGATAACCTGACCTGCCATGCTTCTAGCAGCATTTAGGCAGTTTCCACTGCTTTGCTAGAATTAGGATGCACTGGCTTTGCCTGGTTTCTGTATAGTCCCGTCAGAACTGGTTTTCTAGCCTAGGTCCAGGGCACTCTGGAGGTTCACAAAGACTGAAGGCAATGTAGGAGTTAAACATCTGTGACTACTGGTTTTCAGGAACAGTGTGGATAGTATCTAGTGGTTCTCATCTATACAAAGCTGTTCAGAACCATCACATTATCAAGAGACATTAATTAAAGGTTTCATTCTCTCCCCATCTCATTTGCTACAAAGTACATGGGTTGAGGGTTAAGTCTATGGCCACTGCACTGAGCAAAGGGAAATTCATAGAGACATGGAAAATGCAGTGTATGATGATTTTTAATAGAACTCTCTAATCAAACCTCTCAAAGTTATGCTCAGTAGTCAGTGACTAATAGGTTGAGGAGGAAAAGATTATATTCAATCTGCCTGTTAACTACAAGACTTTAATCAATTTCAGTGGAAAATGCTCTGAGGCAGAAAGAAATATAATAGGACAGTGATCTAATCTCTCAGAAAGCTTGGTGCCATTTTCTGTTTTCTCTCCAACTGGGAAGACACTAATGCTAAGACCATTCCCAAGTATATTCTACATCGATGCTGAGGAAGAAGAGGGTCATCTTGCTCAGTGAACCACACAAGTCCTTAGCTACAAACTGCTGAAATCTGAATATCCTGGTATAGTTGCATTTCATCACACCAGAGCATTTGGAGGGCCTTGTTGAAGGGGGCCGGGGTGTTGTGGCAAACCTGTGACCTCAAAGGTCTGCCCTCCTCTCCAAGAAAGTCAATAAAATCCTACAACTAGCGTACAGCAGCCCTGGTGAAAACAAAACCTGTCTTTGAACCAGATTTGGACCATGGATCACTAGTTTGTAACCTCTGGTCTAGGCTGCAGTTATTAGAGAATTTCAGATGTAAGAATTGTTATAGCATGCTTTGCCAAGGTAATGCAATTCGAATGGATCTCGGCATATGAGTAGGATTTCTCTTCTCTCCAACTACTTCATTTCATGTAAACCTACTTTTGAAAGGTCTACAAACATTACCCCCCAACACACACACACTCAACATTCCCTATCAGTGCATACCTATACCCCATCGATTTAGAATCAGGGAAACCTACCCCTTTCCCACGTACAGGATTTATCAAAGAAGGAGGGAACTTGATAAACCATCCTACAACTCAAATTTCATTTCCTCCAAGGAAACTTTCTTAATTACCTTCTTCCCAAATGACCTCTCCCCTCAACCACCCCAACTGCCTACTCTAGAACTCAAGCGCCTATACCATTTATTTAGTTCACAGAGAGGCTTGCAATAAAATAGCAGATCTTTTTGTGAAATGGGATGTATCAAAGTCACAGGATGGGCAGAAAAGCAAATGTGGGATTGTTGGATGACCACTGGATTCAGGCTGTGGCTCTGTAAATGGCTTTTGTACCTACCAGCCAGATGACCACTTAAAATCAATAAACCTCAGTCCCTTCCATCTGTAAAATGGGTATAATAATCCCTACCTATCTCATATAACTGGTGAGTAGCTCAAATCAGATAACATGAAAACCCTTAATGGAAGTGTGAAGGCAATGCCATCATCATTATTATTATTCACCATTTCAGTCTGTGACAATAGGTTGTTTAAAGTTCACTCTGAAAGAATAATCAACCTTTCAATTTACTAGTTGCAAAAAGCAACTCTCATTATGTATTGTTCATTGCTCCTGGTAGCCTCGCATGATGAGAATTTATAAGTAACACATTTTGAGCTGCGCATTGAAGTTAAGACTTCTACAAAGGAGATCTGACTATATTGTTCAGGTTTCACCTGAGAAACAACAACAGTGAAGACCAGAGAGGGTAACCAAATAAGCACAAATAAAAGCAAAGTAGCCAGTAATGATGAAGGAAAGGGAGGTGATTACCTACAGACATCCAGGCCAAGACACTTGCCGCAAGACTTAAGTCCACAGATTTACAGTCTCTGTTGTGACTTTAGGCAATGTTTGGCTTGGGTATCTTCCTAGCAACCACTTATATATCCTTTTCCATTCTTCTTCCCTGCCTCTCTTTACTCCCACTGATTAGGTAGTGCAGAGTAATGATTAAGAATGGCAGATTTGGGTTAGCCAGACCTCGGTTTAAATCCCTGTTCTGCCACTTGCTAGCTTTATGACCCTCTGCAAGTTGTTCAGCTTTTCTGAATCTCGGTATCTCATTTGTAAAATGGGGTAATAATAGTAATGAAGGCAGAGTCTGGCACACAGTTTATTCTCAACAAGTATTAGTTATTATAGTAGATAATTGTTATAGTAGATAATAAACATTAGCTCTTATAGTAGATAATAAACAATTTCTTAATATACTTCTCACAACTCTCTCCAGTAGTGATCCATGCTCCAAAATGGTCCTTTACCTCTTTCAAAATGACTCTGGCCAGATCCTCAGCAAAGATTTAAAAAGCCATTTTGTACTAATGTGTAAATGACTTACACTTTCTAGATATATACTAAGATAATGTTTAGGAGTATCGGTGGCCAAAGGAATGGATCTATTAATAGTCTAATTTTCGACAGAGTGTAATAAATGGCAGGTAAAATATTTGGGACCCTTGCATAGTAGAGAGTTCGTAGGAATATTTAGAGATTATTCAGCTTAATAAACAGCCACATACTACCAGCAAGCCTTACCTAAAGTTTATTTTATTCTCCTAGCCTTTCCTCCATTTAAATATAAAATCTAACAGGCCAAGTCAACAGGCATTTAGTAAGTGCCTGTTGTATGCCTGACATCATGCTGGGTGAAGGATATAGTAAATGAAGATTAGTTTCTTTCTCCCTCTTAAGCAAAAAAAAGAGAGAGAGAGAGATGAATATACTTTCAACAGTTTAAATGGAGTTAAGGGTCAAGATTGAGTATAACAGTAGGAGAAGGTAATGTGATGAAGACTTGTACCTTAAGCAAATAAAAAGTACCTGAGCCTCCATTTTTTCATCCAAAATGAGTGTAATACTCCATAAAATTTTTCTTTCCTATTTCATAGTGTTCTGGCCAGGATCAAATGAGATAGTACACAAAAAAGAGATTTGGTTAACTTCATATGAATATTAGATGCTGCTGAAAACTCATACTGTGATATGGGAGTGAGTATTATGGAAGTAGCAACCCACCCTGGAAGATGAGAAAGGAGAAACTGCCAGAATGAAATACAAACAGATGAGCTCTAGGGGCTTCCACTAACATACATTATCAGGTATCAACAGCACCTCAAGCGAACAAAGGAGGAAAATCCTATCACCCTACCACTCTTGGGTTTATTATGAAATAAAATCATAAATAAGGTTCTTAGTACAATGACTGGCACATGCATCATCTTCGTTTTGCTATTGTTATCATATTAGTAGTAGTAGTAGTAGGCATTTGCATACAACAGTTTAAGCTATGGCCTTGTTTTTAAGAGCTCTGTAGTGAGAAATGAAAGCACTTGTAAGTTTCCATTCCAAAGCCTGCTTGGAATCCTCTGACTGCCACTAAGTAACCTGTGTGTCAGCAGAGGGGAGTCCTCCCCCTAGCTGATTATTGTTCCCTGTAACATAGGTATAAAGTAAAATAATGGTCAGTTCTGGATGATAAAAAAGGACTAAAGCCTTCCTTGTTGTCAATTTCAATGCTTTATTAATGGAGACAAAAATAAAGTGAATGTTATTTTACTTATACAATTATTAAAACCCAGTACAGAATCCTACCTAGGTTTTTGAAGCAGGCCTCTACTCTGTACATGCAGAGTAGCACATGACTTCCAAAATATTCTCCTACCAAACCTACCAAGTTTATAGAATCCACATTTACAACATCCCTAATCTCATATAAAACAGTATCACACTGACAGAAAACACAGAAGCGCAGACTCCTCAACTTTACAGTAAAACGTCATGTTTTGATTTAAATAATCCAGTCCCAATATACCTTTCTAATCTTATTTTCCACCACTTTCAACCCCATATTCTTTGGAAAGCTTTTAGCTTCACCAGAATGTCCACATTCTGTTTACTGGGGGCACAACTAGTATAAACCTCAGGACCTATGTATTTGTTTCCATGGCAACGTGTTTGATAAAACTCTATCTTCCTTTAGAGCGGTATTTCTCATCCTTCAGAATGCCAAGGAACTCTACAATGGATTCATGGATCTATTTGAGAAACACTGACATAAGAAAGTTAAATCTTATTTTATTAAAAAAAGGCTTCTGATAATGCATTGCCATTTTAAAAGACAAGTACTGGTGAGGGGCCTGGGTGGCTCAGTTGGTTAAGCGTCCAACTCTTATTTCTGCTCAGGTCATGATCTCAGATTGTGAGAGAGAGCCCCTCGTCGGTGGGAAGTCTGCTTGTGATTCTTTCCCTCTGCCCCTGCCCCCACTCATGCTTGCTCTCTCTCTCTCTCTCTCAAATAGATAAATAAATCTTTAAAAAAATAATAAAAAAGACAAGTACTGGTAAATGAATTCAACATGAGTACAAGAGTGAACACTCAGAAGGATTATTACCATTTTGTCATTAGAAGAATGTTTCTTAATCTTAAAAACTTGTAGATCCCCAAGAATACTTTTGCTGACACCCAAAGGTTGATAGATCACAATATGAGAAGCAACAGTACTTTTCGAGCTTTCAAGCAATTCGATATAATGGATAGATCCTAATAGAAAGATGTTGAGTCTAAGAATTTCTTTCTTTTTTAATTACAGTATAATTAACATACAGTGTTATATTAGTTTCAGGTATACACTATAATGATTCAACAATCCTATACACTTCTCAGTGCTCATCAAGATAAGTGTACTCTTAATCCCCTTTATACATTTTACCCATCCCTCAACTCACCCTCTGGCAACCACGAGCTTGTTCTCTGTATTTAAGACTCTGTTATTTTGTTTGTCTCTTTTTTAATTTGTGCATTTTTATTGCTTCTTTAATTCCACATATGAGTGAAATCATATGGTATTGGTCTTCCTCTGACTGACTTATTTCACTCAGCATTATACCCTGTAGATCCATCCATGTTGTTGCAAATGGCAAGATTTCACTCTTTTTTGTGGGTAAGTAATATTCTGTAGTGTGTGTGTGTGTGTATATATACATCCTCTTCATTATCCATTTATTCAACATAGTACTGGAAGTCTTAGCCACAGCAATCAGACAGGAAGAAAAAATAAAAGGCATCTAAAATGGGAGGGAAGAAGTAAAACTGTCACTATTTGCAGATGACATGACACTATATATAGAAAATGCTAAAGTATCCAAAAAAATAATAGAACTGATAAATGAATTCAGTAAAGTTGCAGGACATAAAAATAATACAAAGGAATTTGTTGTATTTCTATACACTAATAATAAGGTTGTAGGAAATTGGTTGATAACATCTGTGGTTGAGCTATTCTAGTGACGTGAATATTTTGGATATTATTTTCTACTGGTGTGAATAAATTCTTTCTTTATGTAAAAACCTAATATTTACACTTACAGTTGCCATAAAAAGTGAAAAGGCATTAAGAAACTGTTCACAGCCATGAAATGCAAATGGTTAGGATAATCCTCATCACAGTCTCACAGTAGATTGGCCATGAGGTGATAACTGTTGAAGGTAGGTGATAGGAACACAGTCATATTATACTGTTCGCTCTGCTTTGTGTATGACATTTTCCATAAGGAAAACAATGGACCTGTTAGCTAAATGACCACAGCAAAAGACTGTGAAGAAATATTACGGAAGATATTCTATCACCACAGACATACCATGAGTGAAATTGACTTTGACTTTGCACTACCAGCTACTGCCCTCAGATATCTAGCCTTGTGCTTCTATTGATGACAATAATCTCAGGTTTTAGTGTCAGAAGAGTAATCAAGATCACCTGCTGCCAGAAGACAAAGTGTTGGAATAGTTCAGAATATCATTCTAACGGGTTCTGTGTGGCACTCTTTAAATACGTTCTTTCTTCCTAACCTACAATTTATATTATTGAATGTCTATAAAAACTCAATGGCACGTGATGTGATGAGCACTGGGTGTTATAAGCAACTAATGAATCATTGAACACTACACCAAAAACTAATGGCTAATTGAATTTAACTTAAAAAAAGATAAAAAACAAATTCAATTGTCTATTCCTCTATTAAGCCCAGGCAGAGGTTTATAGTACCTGCAGATACTCTAGACCACCCATGTGATATTTGGTTGGTATCTTGACAAGAACTGTGTGTGTGTGTGTGTGCGTGTGTGTGTGTTAAGATTTGTCTTTATATTAGAGATGTCGCCTTTATCATCTATGATTTTTAGTGACAGTCTCATTGGCTAGGGCCTTCTCTTAAGCCATTAGCAATAGTAAATTTGGTTAAAACAAGAAGCATTATTGAAGAGCTTTATGGCAAACTAAAAAAACTAAAAAAAAAAATTTTTTTTAAAATGACCTCTAAATTGAGACAGGCGGACACAGCAAAAGCAGTAGTGCTCTCACTAGGTTTTTGATGCTCTTTTTAGTTTTAATCCTTGAACATTGTCTCACATTCTAAATACTAGTAAGAAACAAACCTGGAATAACACAGTGTATGCAATGCCTTATTCTAGACTGAGATGCAGCGGGGGTGCTGAAAGTCCTCATTTGTTTGAGTTTTACAGATAGTCAGGATCGTGTCATTGATTCACTCAGGGCTAGTTGTTTGCTTAAAGAAAGAATACAAATGTATTGGCATAGGAATCCCAGGAATCCGATTTTATGACATGGAATCCATCAAAATACTCAAAAGGAGACATTTAAATGGAAAATTCCTTCTGTGCAAGATTAAAGACCAGATTCTGTTGTTACCAGTCCTCTCTGGGAGTAAATTACACAGCCACCAGTTATACAACTTTCCTTATAATAGGACCTGGTGTAATAAAAAGAAAACAGACTTTGAGTCAGAAAATCTGAGTTCTAGTTCAGGCTCCTCTAATACCAACTACTACCTACCCTCGAGCAAGTCATTTAACCCCATCCCATGGTCAGAGGATCACAGAATTAGAGCTGTTCTGTTACTCTAACAGTAAACAGCAAGAGGAGAGAAAGAGTCCAGAATAGAGCATTTTAAAAATTAACAAGTCAGGAAACGAAAGATGTTAGCGAGGATGCAGAGAAAGGGGAACCCTCCTATGCTGTTGGTGGGAATGCGAGCTGGTGCAGCCACTCTGGAAAACAGTATGGAGGTTCCTCAAAAAGTTGAAAATAGAGCTACCCTATGACCCAGCAATTGCACTACTGGGTATTTACCCCAAAGATATAAAGGTAGTGATCTGAAGGGGCACGTGCACACCAATGTATAGCAGCAATGTCCACAATAGCCAAACTATGGAAAGAGCCAAGATGTCCACCAACAGATGAATGGATAAAGAAGATGTGGTATATATATACAATGGAATATTATGCAGCGATCAAAAAACCCGAAATCTTGCCATTTGCAATGATGTGGACGGAACTAGAGGGTATTATGCTAAGTGAAATAAGTCAGAGAAAGACATTTATCATATGATCTCACTGATATGAGGAATTTGAGAAACAAGACAGAGGATCATAGGGGAAGAGAGGAAAAAATAAAACAAGACGAAACCAGAGAGGGAGACAAACCATAAGAGACTCTTAATCATAGGAGACAAACTGAGGGTTGCTGGAGGGGTGGGCGGTGGGAGGGATGGGGTGGCTGAGTGATGGACATTGGGGAGGGTAGGTGCTATGGTGAGTGCTGTGAATTGTGTAAGACTGATGAATCACAGACCTGTACCTCTGAAACAAATAATACATTCTATGTTAATTAAAAAATAAAGTAGAAATAAAAAAAAACAAAAGACAGCCTTTTATTGAAACAAAATTATTCTAGGTTAACACCTTTGTATACCACTGCAGCATACACCTACAGGAACACCAAAGAGGCAGAAGGGATTTAAATCAAGGGGGGGGAAAACAACACCTTGCTTTAAACAACACGGCCTACAGTTTGGATGATAATGATCAAATTCATAAGAAGTAGCTTGATTTTTGCAGAAGCAAGAAAACAGGAATGAGTGAAATTGAAAGGAAGTGATTTAGCAAGAGGATCCCAGGGAAAGGGACTGGCCTAGTGAGACCAGCAGTATCTTTCCACAGGGCACATGAAGTAAGAGTGTGACTGACTATTTCCAGCTCTCCACCTTCAGGGGACATGGTAGGATTGCACTTTCTGGCCTCCAATTGATCCCCTGATCAAAGCTGACCAATGATAAATGAAAAAAAAAGTGACATGGGTCCGCTGCAGAAAAAAAGAGTTAATTGGTAGTGCAGGGTGAGACCTTCAGAGCTCTCTTTCCCTCTGTCACAACAATCAGCAGCATTCCAGATGGTGGCTGCTCCATCTGGGTCCGAGGTTGAGGACCATATAATGTCCCCCACATGACCCATGATGGATATGCAGTGTAAACAAAAAATAAACCTTTGTTATTTTAAGCCACTGTGATGTTGGGAGTCGTTTGCTATAGCAACATAACCCATCCTATCCTGACTGAAGGGATGGCATTTATGAGGTCAAGCACTCTTCCTAACAGAGGGGGGAAAAAGAGCTTGGGGGCTTTTCTCGCAGCAGATGAACCTCAGTTAAAGGTCTTGGTGCTTCTCAGAGGCTTGTGTCCTGAAATATCGTAAGGTTCTATTATGGACATGAACAGAAGTATGTCACTGTTACTGGCAGCTAATAGTGGACGTGAAAAATAAAGAGGACAACTCAGGATAGGGAGGCTCAAGGGACTGGTAACTTGATATAAATCCTTCCTCTCATTCTGTTCCAAGTAAATAGTGACTGAAAGTCATATGGCTCTTCAATGGCCTATCCAGAATAACAGGCTCTAGGCCAGTTTGAAGCCGGCAGGTGTCCTCTGTAATAGAGTTGGCACCTTCATTTGTCAGTCTATTTAGTAGCAGAGTGGGCAAAAAAACTGAATGAACAAGGAAGAAAGAACTACCTTCTCATCATTGGAGGCCCTTAAAGGTGACCAGGCTGAGAAGAGTATTACAAACTTTGGGGGATGAAATTAAAAGTATATCCTTATGTAATGTAAGGCTAACTAGTCTCCATCTAAATTATTTTCTCCTGAAGATTCTAGGGATCACGGATCCTGCCCTAACCAGGACTATTAATAGGTATAGGGCTACAACAAGGCTAGTGAACAGCACCACAGGAAGCTGGCGGTAATTACAGGCTGTCTTCTTGGCATGACCTCTGTCCATTAGCAACACCTTAAATGGGGGGGGGGGCGGGGGACTGGGAGATGATGAGCTGCACCACAGCGCTATGAGAATGAACTGCCAGTAGTAGCTACAATTTATGGAAGCACATACAACAACGAGGCACTTTATGAACATTATAGCTAATCCTCACCACCATAAGAGGTAGCTATGACATTTTTCAAATGAGGAGACAAAAGAATGTCAACAAAGTGCGGAAGGAGAAAGTCTAGAAGGACAAGTGAGTCAAGAGTAAGATGCTACTGGTAGTTCTATGAAGGACTCAAGGGAAGCAGTTCAGTTTTGGTGATTAAGAAGTGACTTTTAAGAAATTAATTTCAGTGAGCTGGTTGGGAAGAAAGCCAGAATACAAAGAGCAAAAGAATAAATGAGTAGCAGAGAAGGATGTGCACGAACTGTAGAGTATTTTTTCATGAAATACCATACTTTGCACACACTTTACCTATATCCATGTAAATCTCATCAAAACTATGGATCTTTCCCCCAGAAAAATGCACATACATATCTAATTTTACATACAATTTCAGGGCACTCATACACCCACCTGAAACCCACAATGAAACTGTAGGTTAGGAATGAATGATATATACTAAAACTTAAGATGGTGCAGGTGGACCTATGGGAGTGATACACAGGTGGTTTCAACTGCACCGGTAATATTTTATTTCTTTTTCCTGTTAATATTTAATTTCTAAGTCATCTCCACACCCAACGTGGGGCCCGAACTCACAACCCCGAGATCAAGAGTCACACGCTCCACCAACTAAGCCAACCAGGCGCCCCAGTAATATTTTATTTCTTATGCTAGGTGATGCCCATATATTCATTATGTTATGTCCATGACATTATTATGAATGTTCATTTTATTGTTTTATGTAATATTTTATATAAAGCATTTTGTTGTGTTATTAACTTTTTAAACAGAAAAAGATGTTTATATAGAAGAATATCTTTGTTTGTAGGAAATGCACACTGAAGTATTAGGGAGCGATGTGCCATCATGTTGGCAAATTACTCTCAAAATGTTAAAGAATCACTTTTTGTACCATAGTTGAAACTTTTCTGTAATGCTGAGACTGTTTCAGAATTTTTTTAAAAGACAGTAAAAGACACTTAACACTAAAAAGAAAAAAAAAACTGACAAACAAAAAACCTTAAATAAAGACATACTCTCACAGGTATACAGAAGGGCATAACCAAATTTACAGAGAAATGTACACATAGAAATGCACTGAGTGATCCTTCAAAATAGAGACAGGAACTGCTATCCATTTGGCTCTAAAGAACAAAGTTTTTTTGTCAGAATTCTCTTTTCCCCACTGACTCATACTCTGACTGGGAGAGTGTAAACTGGGAGGCAGTGGACAAAGCAGCAGCAATCTCTCAGCACCTTTGGCTCTCCTGGCCATCAGGGAGACTGGGAGCCTCAAGCTTCTCTCATGGCTTCAAGACTGGAGAGCTCAGGCTGAAGGCTTCAAAACAGGTGCTGGGCAGCAAACCAGAAAAAGCTATGGATTTCCTCCAACTTGACCACTGTGCCTTCAATTCTTCTGGTAGTCCAGTGGGGAGAGATTTAGGGGGTGGGGGGAGAAATAGAGTTTTTTAATTGAGTAGGCATCTGGGTGAAGTTACAACTTTTTTTAAGATTTTATTTATTTATTTGACACACACACACACACACACACACAGAGGATGAGTGGTAGGAGGGGCAGAGGGAGAAGTAGACTCCCTGCTGAGCAAGGAGCCCAGAGAAGCAGGCTTCCCGCTGAGCAAGGAGCCTTATGTGGAACTTGATCCCAGGACCCTGGGATCATGACCTGAGCTGAAGGCAGATGCTTAACCGATTGAGCCACCCAGGCGTCATGATGTTACTTTTTTTTTATTATGTTCAATTAGCCAACATATAATACATCATTAGTTTTTGATGTAGTGTTTTGATGTAGTGTTCAATGTAGTGTTCCTCTTTCACCTTCTATTAGCACCTCATTCTGTCCTATGAAGTAATGCCCAATTATTATGTAATTCGGTGCTTTAAAATCATGGAGGTATCTTGACAGTTCCGCAACATCTGATTTTAATTTCATTTGAAAAATATGTTTTAAACTATTTTAAAACTGAAATAAAACACAGCATGCAGCATTCAAATGGGTTGCATACCAAACATTAACTCATCGGAAACCACCAATTGTGTTAATGTGCATTGCCAAGTTAACACTGTGTATTTATGTGCATGTGTGAGAGAGAGAAGAGAGAGAAGAAAGTAGTGTCTGTAGACCTGAAAATATAGATTTTATTGCTACATCTGTTTAACTGAAATGTTAAACATAGCACTTGACATAGCAAGACCAAGTGTTAAACAAAAAAGCCCTCACCCCACGATGTCCACTATTTATTTGGGTACATCAGTATTTTCTCCACACTATATAACCAGAATAAAACAGAAACTGGAGACGAAGACTGCTAATAGCTCTCAATTTCAGATTTTTATGTTTTTTTCTTAGTCTCTTCCTTCTTACTGACTTTACAAATATATAAATGTTAAAAAAAAAAAAAAGAAACTTTGGCTTACCGGCAAAATGGCTATTTTGGTTTGGATTCTATATGGGGGATCATATGAAATTTCATTTGGGGAGAAAAGGGTCTACTGCTGTAAATTTTGAAAAATGCTCTAATAATTCTTTTTCTTCATCATTATCAACATCAACATGGACATTATTATCTATGAGCATGCTCTGGATATCTAGTTGCATGCTCGGTTCTGGTAAGTATGCAACTTAATCTTATCTCCAAGACAAGGTCACATAAATCTTATAAGCCTAAAGTTAATCCTCATCTTTAAGGATCTGCTACACTCAACAAACAGAATTTAGAGATTCTAGGCATTTTAGATTTTTCTCTGCCAACCCTCTTCTCTCTGGGAAGGAAAAATGGTCACTCAAAGCTTTAGAGAGCAAAGAGAAATACCACTTAATTTTCATTTTCTCCTCAACAGAAAATCTGTCTCCCAAAGGACCAATTCAGCCTCTTGACCAGCAGTCCCAGGTAAATCTTGTAGAGCTTTATGGACAGGGAAATTTCCACTGGAGAGCACCAACTCCCCCTTAGTACACGTGAATCAGATTGAAAGATACTGGCAAACTAACCCTATTGTTGCTAGACCAAGGGGAACTGCCTGGGGAGCTCCCTTCAGACATAATCTTCAGTTGGGACCCTGGTCTCCACAGGGGGTCACAAAGGTAGGGCAGCAGAGGTAGAGGTGACTTTGGGGAAACTGGATCAAGTGTAACAATTCTGACTCTTCTTCTCTCCTAGGAAGCTTGAAAAACAAATTCAACAAATAATTAAGCAATTGGCTCTCATGTGTCCCCCAGATGGGCTCAGCACTCATTTCTGGTACACAGGCAGTCACAGTGAGTGATCAGAGGATGACCATAGTAATAATTTTACAGCTAATAACATATTTAGGGATTTGTCCTAAGGCCATAGTTAGTGTTGGAGTCTATATTTGAACCTAGGAGCATTTGGCTCCAGATTTGGAGTTTTTTAATTTTTTTAACCACACTATAATCCATAAAGGAAAAAAAAAATCGGGAAATAGACCTCCAGACTTAAACATGGAACCCAAAAAGAGCTCGAGAAAAGACACATGCCTCGTGGCTTTCCTAAATTTTATAAACCTGGAACGGGCAGAAGTGTGCCACAGAAGTGAGCCCTCCATGCATAAAGAGTTTGTCAGTGCTGGACACAGAGTAGGTGGTCAGCAATAACCATAATGCCTATCACCCCCCATCTAGAGAAATATACCTTACCACAAGCATTAAGTAAATGCTCTGGGGAGTCAGGGAGCAAATAAGAGTGCAGGGCAGGTCTCGCTCTTTCTTGTTCCTCCAGCCTCATCTTACACCATGCTCTGCCAACCTCCCTGCTCTTCCCCCTCCCCAGGCTCTAGCCACACTGGCTTAGTGCTTGCCATGGTCCTTCAAACCACAGGGACGACCACAGTGTTTGGCACATCGTAGGCATGAAATACCTATTTTTTTGAAGGAAGGAAATGAGGAAAAACAGGAGGGACAGAAGAATAGAAAGAAGGAGACACTTCAGAAAATTATTCACTAAAGTGGGCCTGAAGGGAAGAATAATATGTCCATCTGCAGACACAGGAGGAAAACAGGGGCGGAGAAGAGAAGGGTGTTTCAAACAGAAGGAAAAGCAGGAGGAGTGACAATGCATGGCATGTTGAGCCAACACCAAAAGTATAACTGTGATTTAAACATCAGTACGAGAACAGTAACAGCAGATGGAGTGGGATGGGTAGGCAGGGCCAGATGATGATGGGTACAGGCAGCTCTCACAAATGTTGGAGTGGCACGATCATATTTGTGCTTTAGAATAGGTCCTTTGCTTGCAGAGAGGATGGCTATCAGGAACGAAGGTAGGAGGCAGCGGAAGACTGAAACCAGAAGAACAGTCAGGTCTGTTGTAGGAGTCCAGATAAGAGATGATAAAATGCCTGGATTCGAGAGACAGCACAGTATAGTGGGTTTTAACCCTAATTCTGCCATTGGCTGGATTTGTGATCTTGGATAAATCAGTTCATCTCTCCGGGCTGAGAATATTTGCCCTATATATTTCACAGGGTCACTCTGAGCAGCTAATAATATAAGTGAGAAAAATACTTCGTAAACTTAAAGCACTAGAAATTATATGTCATTATTAAAGAGGTGGAAGAGAGAAAAAGAGATAAGGGGGATAACTGAGAAACATAGCCATCCTTCCAGACATACAATCTATGGATGAGAGAGTCTTCTCTGACATCTCCCTTTTTCTCACCTTGTTATATATCAGTTGCCAAAATTGGGGAATCTTTTTTTAATTTTCTCTCAGCAATAAAAGAAATAAAGAACACCTGTGGTGGGGGGCAGAGTAGGGATTTAGCACCTACCTTGTTATTTCTTCTAATCGCACAACACTCTCAGGAGGAAGGCGTTATTATCCTACTTTTACTGATGAGAAAATTGAGTCTCCAAAAGGTCAAATGAGTTGTCCTTAGTCACCCAGCTAGGAAGTGCCAGTGGGCAGAGACAGCATTCAAACAAAAGTCTGATTCCAGAGTCCTTTCTCTTAAACATTATACCATTGAAAAAGGTGGTTATTTTGCCATCGAGGCAATTGTTATTAGAGTTAATATTAGTAATTGCTCAGATAGACAAGGAAAAGGCAGGAATAAATCTTACTCACTCAAAAGTCATCTGTCATGCTTGGCCGTACCCTGGACATTGTATGTACAAGGCTGAAGAGGACAACACAGACATATAAGCACAGAACTTTCATGACTGCATGGCAGGTGCTATCAAAGAGGCCCAAAGAGCCTTAGAATCACAGGGGAAGGAAGAATGAATTCTTTCTGAAGAGGTCTGGGATGGTTTCATAGAAGAGATAACATTTTATCTGGGTATTAAAAAAAAATAAAGATTGGAGTTCACTAGGTAGAGGAGAAAGTGTAAATAATGGAGAGAGACATTCCAGCTAAGGAGGACAGCATATACAAACACAAAGAGATAGGAAAGAACATAAGGTAGTATAGAAATGGAGAGATGTTCAATCCGAATGAAGTGTAATGTACACTATGAGGATGAGAAGGAGGGTTGGCAGGAAAAAACACACAGACACGAGGCTGGAAAGGTAGTTGGGGCCAGATCATGAAGGCCCTTAAATACGCCAAGCTAAGGAGTATGTATTTTAATACTGGAAGAAACAAGAAACCAACAAAGGTTTGAAATCAGGAGATAACATAATTGGATTTACTGTTAGTAAAATAACTCTGGTGGCCGTATAGAGATTAGAATGGAGTCAGGAGGTAGAAAAACTAGTTAAGAGGCTATTGATATATGATAATGAGGTTTGGAACCAATCTAGATTCTACAGATTTTTGGCAAAACTGATGGAGCTTGGTGAGAAGGATGGAGATAGTGAGAGTTAGTGGCTGATTCTATAGTTTCTTCCTTGAAACTGGGTAGATGGTGATATTTAACAAAGATAAAAAAAAATGAGAGCAGGAGGTTGGAGTGTCATGGAAAGGATTGGAAAACAGTTTCATTTTTGGACACATTGTATTTGAGGCAATAGAAAATAATAATAGCTGGCATTGGTTGAGTGCTCCAGGCATTGTTTAGGATTTATATATTTTTAATTAATTTATTTATTTGAGAGAGAGCACGTGCGCACGAGCGAGCGCTGGGGGAGGGGCAGAGGGAGAGGGAGAAAGAAAATCCCAAGCAGGCTCCACGCGAAGCGCCGTGCCTGACGCGGGGCTCCATCTCAGGACTTTGAGATCCAGACCCGAGCCAAAATCAAGAGTCCACACTTAACCGATGGAGCCACCCAGGCGCCCCCAGGCATTGTTTAAAGTGCTTTGTATGTATCAACTAATTGAGATCTGAGCTGACTAGGTAATTGGAAGTATAGGTTTGGAGCTCAAAAGACATGTCTGAGCTGGAAATATAAATTGATAGTCATCAGTGTATACGAGTCATAGTTAAAACTGTTGAGGCGAGAAGAAGGCAAACGATAAAATGCTGAGAAAAAAGAGCACCATTTTAGGAGCAGAGAGTAATGAAGATGATAAGCTCCATGACAGCAAAGATCACACTTGACTTGTTCACCACTGTGTCATCAGAGCCTGGCATACTATTTAGAATACAGTGCTTGCTCAATAAATAAATGTTGAAGGAATAAAATAAAAATATCAGAGAAGTATAAGGAGCAACAATGAGACATAGTATCTTGAAAGTCAAAAAAGGAAAGGCAGTTTCAGAATGACTGGAAAATGCAAAACACTACAGTAGAGAGACCAGACTTGTGGTTACCAGAGGTGGAGGATGCAGGGAGGGAGAATTGGAGGAAGGTGTTCCAAAGGCACAAACTTTCAGTTACAAGGTAAATCAGTACTAGGGAGGTACAATATGATGACTCCAGCTAACACTGCTGTATGGTATATAGGAAAGGTGTTAGGAGAATAAATCCTAAGAGTTCTCATCACAAGGAGAAATTTTTTTAACGTTTTTTCTTTCTTTTCTTCTTATTGTATCTATATGAGAAGATGTATGCTTGCTAAAACCTATTGTGGTAATCGTTTCACAACATACATAAATCAAATCATCATGCTGTATGATTTAAAGTCATACAGTGATTTATGTCAGTTATTTCTCAATAAACCTGGGGGAAAAACCCAATAGGTAAGTCAGATAGAATGAAAAGAATCCATTGGGCTTGGTAGTTAGACAGCTGTTAGTAACTTGAAAGAGGCAATTTTGGAGAGTAGCCTCAGTCTAGACTGTAATAGGCTTAGGGGTAAATGGTTGTTGAAGAAGAGTAGACAATGAGCAGGAATTTGGTGGTAATAGGATTGAGGGGGTTAGAGGTACAGAGAAAAATAAAGCTATGTTTTTATTATTATTATTATTTGTTTTTATAATGGAGGAGACTTTACTATTATTTGTAGAACAGAAAAGAAGTCCTAGGAGAGGGATTGATTAAAGATGGTAAGAGAGTGGATAATTGCTCTTAGCTAATTTTCCCATCACTGTTTTCCTTTGAGCATGCTTATTGGGTCTTTTATGTACATTTAATTAGATTTTAAAACAAGTTACAGCCCTATGATCTACCTCACGGGGACATTTAGTCAGCTTAAAAGGACTTGATAGTTTAATACAGGATGGCACTTTCCTAATATGTTCTTTCTATATGTGTATGTCCTGAAATCTACAGAGGATAGGACTAGTCTATACTCTAAGCATGGTGGTGAAATTATGGAACTATCCACATAATTGAGGCAAGCAAAAACAAATACATGTTGATAATTGATGTCAATCTGTTTCATTCTTTTAAAATTTTTTATTCAATTTATTTAAATAAAAAAAAAAACCAGTTCACCCATTTCTCCCACCCCCTACTCCCTGCCTCTAGCAATCACCAATCTCTTCTCAGTATCTATGAGCTTGGTTTTTCTTTTTTTAGATTCCACATATAAGATTTATCATATGGTATTTGTCTCCCTCTGTCTGACTTATTTCATTTAACATAATGTCCTTGAGGTCCATCCATGTTGTTGTAAATGGCAAAATTTCATTCTTTCTGACCGAATAATATTCCGTTGTAGATATATACACACTACAAATTCTTTATCCATTCATCTATCAATGGATAATTGCTTGCACATCTTGCCTATTGTAAATAATGCTGCAATGAACATGAAGGTGTATATATCTTTCCAAATTTGCGTTTTCATTTTCTTTGGGTAAATACCCAGAAGTAGAATTCCTGGATCACATGGTAGTTCTATTTTTAATTTTTTGAGGAACCTTCATACTGTTTTCCACAGTGGTCACACCAATTTACATTCCTACTAACATTGTACAAGGGTTTTCTTTTCTCCACACCTTCGCCAACACTTGTTATCTCTTGTTTTTTTTTTTTAAGATTTTATTTATTTATTTGACAGAGAGAGCACAAGCAGGGGGAGTGGCAGGCAGAGGGAGAGGGAGAAGCAGGCTCCCTGATGAGCAAGGAGCCCAATGAGGGACTTGATCTCAGGACCCTGGGATCATGACCTGAGCCGAAGGCAGACGCCTACCCAACTGAGCCACCCAGGCACCCCTATCTCTTATCTTTTTGATAGTAGCCATTCTAAGAGATGTGCAGTGATATTTCTTTGTGGTTTTGATTTGCATTTCTCTGATGATTAATGATATTGAGCACATTGTTATGTACTTGTTGGCCATCTGTATGTCTTCTTTGGGAAAATGTCTATTCAGATCCTCTGCCCATTTTTTTTTTTTTTTAAAGATTTTATTCATTTATTTTACAGAGAGATAGACAGAAGAGCACAAGCAGAGGGAGTGGCAGAGGGAGAGGGAGAAGCAGGCTCTGCACTGAGCAGGGAACCCGATGCGGGACTCGATCCCAGGACCCTGAGATCATGACCTGAGCCGAAGGCAGACGCCCAACCATCTGAGCCACCCAGGCGCCCCCTTCTGCCCATTTTTTTAAATAGGACTGCTTGTGTTTTTGCTATTGAGTTGTATGAGTTCTTTGTATTTTTTGAATATTAGCCTCTTATCAGATATATGACTTGCAATTATTTTCTCCCATTCAGTAGGATGCTTCTTCATTTCATTGATGGTTTCTTTTGCTGTGCAGAAGCTTTTTTGTTTGATGGAGTCCCGCTTGTTTATTTTAATGTCAGATTCAAACAATCATCTCTAAGACCTATGTCAAGGAGTTTACTGCCTATGTTTTCTTCTAGAAGTTTAATGATTTCAGGTCTTATATTTAAGTGTTTGGTCCATTTTGAATTAATTTTTGTGTATGGTCTAAGATATTGATCCAGTTTCATTCTTTTGCATGTGACTGTCCAATTTTTTCAACATCATTTATTGAAGAGACTGTCCTTTCCCCATTGTATATTCTTGGCTCCTTTGTCAGAGATTAATTGACCATATATGCATGAGTTTATTTCTGGGCTCTCTGTTCTGTTCCATTGACCTATGTGTTTTTTATGACAATACCATACTGTTTTAATTACTATAGTTCTGTAATATAGTTTGAAATTAGGGCATGTGATGCCTCCAGTTTTGTTTTTCTTTCTCAAGATTGCTTTGACTATTCGAGGTCTCTTGTGGTTGCATACAAATTTTAGAACTGTTTGTACTATTTCTGTGAAAAATACCACTGGAATTTTGATAGAGATTGCATTGAATCTGTTTACTGCTTACGTTATATGGAAATTCTAACAATATTAATTATTTTCAATCCATGAGCATTTAATATGTTTCCATTTATTTGTGTCTTCTTCAATTTCTTTCATTAATGTCTTGTTTTCAATGTACAGGTCTTTCACCTTGGTTAAACTTATTCAGTGGTATTTTATTCTTTTTGATGTACTTGTAAATGGGATTGTTTTCTTGATTTCTCTTTCTGATAGTTCGTTAATAGTGTAAAGAAATGCAACACACTTCTGTGTATTAATTTTGTATCCTGCAGCTTTACTGAGTTTATTAGTTCTAATGTTTTTATTTTTTTGATGGAGTCTTTAGGGTTTCTATATATAATACGTCATCTACAAATAGTGACAGTTTTACTTCTTCCTCTCCAATTTGGATGCCTTTATTTCGTTTTTTGAGTAATTCCTCTGGCTAGGACTTACAATACAATGTTGTATTGTTTCATTCTTATATTAATGAAGTCATTAGGGAAACAGCATACTTTGCTCCTGTGATCTGGCTTGATTATAAGATTATAGTACCTAGGGGCGTATTTACTGGGGACTACATAATATGCCTAAAATCTAACAGATTATTGGTATTTGTAGTCAATGCAAATGCCCTCATCCCTGAACAAGCCTTAGAAAGTGACAACTTGTTTATTCTAAAAACCAATTGCATAACTAGGGTTTTTTTAATGTCACAGATTACTTTGGCAGTCTAGTGAAGCCTACGGACTCCTTTTCAGAATAGTTTTTTAAATGTGTTCAATAAAATACATGGGATTACAGTGGAAACCAATCATATTGAAATATAATAATCAAAACATATAATAAGACAAATTTGTGATATGGAATTATCTATCTGCTTCTTTAGTAGCACATTAAATAATATCTATTTCCCCTCCTCTCCTGTCTTAAAATATGTTTGTATTTGACCTGTCAATAGTGTAGCTACATTATCATCTATGTGTTATCCATTTATGTAGTCATTTGAAGATTCCTTTGATGATGTACTCATATGTATGTATCAGTATCCTTAGTCATCCCAAGATAAATATTCTATGTACATACACACACACACATATATATGTTATATATTGTGATTGGTCACAGCTAGCTGATATAGGACATTTGCTGGCAAAGCAGAAGACTACTTTAAAATTTCATATTAAGAAAACGAAAAGACCAGCCATCAGCCACAGATTGGGAGAAAATATTTGCAAGTTGTAATGTATGGCAAAGGACTTGTATCCAGAATATCCAAAGAACTCTTACAACTCAATAATAAGACAACCCAATCTTAAAATGGGCAAAAGATTTAAATAAATATAAATAGAAATTTTTCATATGACCTAGCAATTCCATTCCTACATATCTACTCAAGAAATGTAAATTGAATGTTCACACAAAGATTTGCATGATAATGTTCATAACGGCTTTATTCAAAATAGCCAAAAAGTGGAAAGAGCCCAACGTTCATTAACTGGTGAATGCATAAACAAAATGGGGTATATCCAGGGCACCTGGGTGGCTCAGTCGGTTAAGCGACTGCCTTAGGCTCAGGTCATGATCCTGGAGTTCCAGGATCAAGTCCTGCGTCAGGCTCCCTGCTCAGTGGGGAGTCTGCTTCTCCCTCTGACCCTCCCCCATCTCGTGCTCTCTCTCTCAAATAAATAAACAAAATCTTTTAAAAAAATGGGGTATATCCATAATGGAATACCAATATTAAATGCCAACACCAATAGAGTAAAATACTGATACATGCTACAACATGAATGAACTTCAAAAACATTATGCTAAGTGAAAGATGCCAAACACAAAAGATCACATATTATATGATTCTATTCTATTTATATGAAATGCCCAGAAAAGACAAATCTATAGAGGTAGAAAAGTAGATTCATGTTCACTTGGGGTTAGGGGTGGGAATGAGGGTTAACTGTGACTGGATATGAAGGATCTTACTGGGGTGATGAAAATGTTCTAAAACTAGCAATAGTTGCACAACTTGGTAAATTTACTAAAAATCATTGAATTATATATATATATAAAATATGTGAATTTATGGTATTTAAATTGTATCTCAATAAAGTTGGTTTTTTTATTTAAAGAATTCTTAGAGACACAGCCCCAAATAAGGCAAATACTCCTCTTGATCCTTAGAGTAGGAAGAAACTTTCTCCATCTCTGAAAATCCCGAACACTCTATTCATACTTTGATGGCTGCAATTAGGGCTGAACATCACAGTGGAAAGGACCAACTTGGGCAAGTTACAACTTTAAGGAAAGAAGTTTGTATTTCAATCAGACCTTGATTTACCTATGCTCTTTGCAGAAGGGGACAACCAGACATATATTTTCTCCCCTTTGCCTCTTCTCTATCTAAATAACTCTCGCTAGGCTTTGACTTTAAATATGCTTGGTTGTATTCGAGCTTTTCACAAAAGCAGATTTGAGGCAAACTGGGAAGAAAAAATAAGGACCCTGACTACTTTGTTCGCATATTTTAACTGCTAGATATGTTGGCCTATGGTGAGATATGAATCTTCCTATTCTTTTCTTTAACACAATGCAGGTACATGCAGATAATAATTTATCATTAGGTATCCTATCTTTTAAGGAACATAATGACCACCATTGTCTGAGAAAGTAAAATCCTAGAGAGTTAGAGACTATGTTTAAATAAATCTTTGTGTGCTGTGCCTCAGGCACTTAATAACCAAAAATGATTATGGATATTCTGAAATCCTAGGCTCTATCTCATTCAGATAAATTGTGCAAGTACTTCACCTCAATGGAGATCATCACTCTTTTAAAGAAATTTAATGGAAACTCATTCTTTAATCCCAGGTCTTAACATTTAGCTTTCCATCCCTTTAAATAGCACTGCTTTATAAACTCTGACAAAGAGAAATCAAAAGCACCTAAAAGACCCTATCTCAAATGGTCACCAAGATTCTGTTATTGGCAACTTAACTCTCACAGTGAACAAACTTTCTTATAGAGAAGCATAACCTAGTTCCTTGTCAATCTATTTAAACGTTATTTTTCATTAGTATTAGTCAAGGTACAGAGAATTCAAAGAGCTAAAACCATTTGAAAGGTGAAAAACATTACAAACCCAGAGGATAAACTGGAATTGAGAGGAGATGAGAACCATCCAATACACATGAGAATCCACTACAAAGAGTAAAAACAAACAAAAAACTTCCCCTCAGAAAAGTCACCTTTTGAGAACTTATCCTGTGATTCTCCTCTTTTTCTTTGCCATTTTCTCCCAAATGAAAAAAAAAAATAGCTTTACACTGCCAAAGATAATATGCAGAAGTAAACAGCAGTGAAGGAAGCAGCTCTGGATGTAAATAAGCTAAAACAAAAAATATTGTCAGTGTATCTCAAGGTTTATTTTAGTCTTACCGGGGTCACTCACACTGATCTAGCTGGTGGCACTGTAAAACAATGATAATCTGAAATCCACACACCAAAGCAGGGCTTGCTTTTAGAGACACACTTCAATACTTCTAAGAATTAAAGCATAATCCTCCAGTGACTTTTATGTATATCAAGTGATAAAATGCAGTGTTTGGGCAGTCTCCAGCTATCTAGAATGATTTGTTAATGCCTTTCCCCAAAAGTACACTGAATACAATCAGCTAGAGTCTGAAAATAAAGGTTTTGCTGGAGGGTATGCTGCCCAGGCATAACATTTTTACAAGTGGCAAGATTCCCGGACAAATTGTTAACTAATCAAAACCTGGCATTTTCAATAAATGTAGTATTGAGCCTCAAGGTAACACATAACTAAACTTGTGTACTGGAGGAATCAGATGGAGAAGCACACAGAATCGTAGATCAATACTCCTGTTTACAAAGTCTTGAATTTACTTACATAAGAGCTGATGTTCTGAGTTGGGGGGGGGTGTCACAAGATGTTAAAAGTCAGGTATTCTGGCATCATTCTCTTTTCTTAAGAGAAATCATTTCACTTCATTCTGATATTTTCTTAAAGATATATGCCAGGACAAAGTAATCCTTCCCCCCACCCATAAACATATTAGTTGCTTTTATTGGGTTGAATTAAGTATGGCTCTATACATAGTATTTACAAATATTTCAAGTATTAAAAATACAGCCAATCATTTTAAATTGTCAAACCCACAAGGTAAATATCTATCATCTATATGGTGCGTGACTTTGGCTATTAACAGTTTATTAAATAGAGCAGTGAAATTGTACTCAATAGTCAAACAACTTCATATTTGAACTCAGCAGCTAACTTTATTTCTGCCAGCAGAAGTAGCTAGTGAGATTGGAAAACTGCAATATCTCTCATTATTCGGGTCATTCCTCCTTTGGTAAATTATCCTAGTAATTACACTGGGGGTCTCTCTACTTTCTGGGATCCATTAAACTTTTCTTGACCAGATGTCTGCAGAAATTCCTTTGCCTGCAGTCCCTAGCTGATTCGATGGATGATATCTAAACAGCCTATGAAATGTTAACTTTCAGATTTTTTTTTTTCTATTCTAAACTTTCTGATGACACAGAAAACCAGTGAAAGGAAACATCAGACAGAAACTGAACATCATCTAGTGGTATTAGTTCAGTTCAGGTAGTTAAAGAGTCCAGATGTTGTCATCTGGTACTGTCAAAGGATCACAAGCAAGTTGACTCCCATAATTTCCGCGGCACTTTCAAGTCCCATTCCTTGGGCTCTCCTCCCACTCTCAAACTTGTGTGCCAATTCATGTTCTTGTAGACCAGGGAAAATTACATTTCTTCTGCCTTGGAGATAGATGCAGAGAAAAGCATCAGATGTCAGTCATCTTAAAGTCGTCTGGGAATAGGCTCAGAAATGTGCGTCTCTTGTGTCTTCTACTTTTATTTTCCCAACCCGTTACGAAGTTTTGGGATAGAAAGATGCCTGAGTCCCAAAGGCATAAGCGTGACGCTGTGCTATTCCTAAGAACCCCATTAACTCCCACTAGAGTGATGTGAACTCTGTTTCGCAGTGCAACCTTCTGTAACCCCCTAACACAAACACAAGAGGTGGAACGGGAAGGGGGTCAAAGGAGGAGGAGGGAAAAGGGTCGGGGAGGAAAAGAGACTCACGGCTCCTGCCAGTTCCTCGGTCAGGCACAACGTAACCAGGAGCAGCCACAACCTGAAACAGGAGGAAGGGTGAGTAACATGGGCTCTCAAAGCTCCGGGGTCCTACGTCTGTCCGTAGTCCCCGACCCTTTTTGGCTGCCTGCCCCCCACTTTCTCTGCAATGACATAAGTACAAGTATAGTCCCGGTCCGGCAAAGTAGCTCAAAGTAGGAAAGAGGGAGGGGAGCTCAGGGCAGCAACAGCTCACCCAGGGTGCATGCTTGCGGCTCCTCCGGAGCTGGGTCCCGGGAGACAGCTAAGCGGCTCCACAGCCCCGGCTCATCAGGGCTCCGCTGATGCTTGGCGGCTGCTTCCTTATTCAGGAGGACGGGCTAGGGGGGCGAAGTGGCTCACTTCGGAAGAAACTAAACTCAGCTTCTAGATAAGAAGTGCCCCAAAGGGAAACAGTCAGCGGTGCCCGCTACAACTTGCCGCACTCAAAAGATAGTTCCATACACTAGGAGAGGAAGGAATGGAGGGAAAGGGGCGGGGCTGTCTGCTGTCAATCATCCCCCCTACCTTGGGCAGCCCGGCGTCTTTCTCACTTTCAGGGACCTCTGCGCATAATATTCCCACGCATCTCCATAGCTTCATGCGCAGGCCCATAGAGACCTCTACACTAAGATCTAAGCAACTGTGCAGCATACACTTCCATAAACCACCGTTAACTGTTACACATAAATACATTTAAGGCACAGGACTCCTACCGATGGGCCCCAAAGTGCCCTTGCACGCTTGCCCAAATGCATACAACACTCATTCTGATCGTCTACTAAGCTCCTGGGGGTGGGGTGGGGTGGGGTGGGGTGGTGGTGGTGGTTTCTGGAGTAATAAATCTACCCAAAGCTGAGTAGAACCTAAGGCTGAGTGGGCCCCCATGAATAGGTCCAAAGTCTTGCAAGACTCTCAAGTGGCAAATTCTAGGTTCTGAGATAACAGAAATGTTCTGAGGAATTCTTGAGCAAATCCGCGAAAGACCCTCCAAGGAGTCCACACAAAATATTTTCTGGGCCTGTTGGTACTTTAACAAATCTGTAGATCAGGATTACCAAAGTAATGCTCAAGTCTACTTTATTTCGGAAACATCAATTCAACTGCCATTAACTCTACATAAATATTCCCAGTTAGGTATTTGTGTTAGTTTTAAAGAAAACTTCATGAAAGTTATTTAATTCCCTGTACTAAATCCTTCTGAAACACAACTGCAATGAGAGTCAATACCTTTTTATATTAGTTCAACACAAAAGGTAAAAATTACAGCATTTAACAATGTAGTTAAATAAAAAGATATGGCTGTATTACAATAGCATCCAACCATATAATAATTACCAATATCTACTGAATGCTCCTCAATCTTAGATGTTTAAATCACGCATAAAGGCTTCGTACACCTAAGTAGGTTCGTTTTCCTAATTCTTCGGTTGTAAGAATATGTTTAATTATGTAAATATACTTATACAGTTCTAATATTTTCACATATTTTATTGTATGTAGAAACTGTCCTGCGAGCAGGTGGAAGGCAAAGAACACCAGCAGCCCAGGGAGCGGCGACCAAAATTTGTTTCTAACCATTAACAATAAAAAGCTCAGTTCTTCTAAGATCCATCCGCTAAAAAAAATAGTCCCAGCTCAGGTCTATTTGTAATTGGCTTTGGTGTTCTCACCAATGAGAGTGAGACTGGGCAGGGAAGAGTAATACCAACGGAAGGTGCAAGTGAACGAATAGAAAAGCTTCCCGGTTGGACTCATGGTGCTCAGCCAACTGATCTGGAAGTTTCCCTCCCCCAAATAACTGAGCGTCACTCCCTCGCAGGTTGCTGGGGCAGTCTGAAGCGGTGGCGGAGTGATCCTCAAATTCCCCAGTAGCTGGTGGGGAGGGGGCGGTGCGGGAGGAGAGAGGGAGGAAAGTTGAGCTGTGGGACTTGCGTGAGGAAAAAGTTTGCAAGTCCAGACAGAAGGGAAAAGTGCTCCCGAGAGACCAGCTTTGGGGAGGGGAGGGGGGGAGGGAAGAAGAGCTTCTCCTTTTTTTTTTTTTTTTTCCCACCCCCAACACTCTTAAAAAGCTTCCTCCTCACCTAAGCCGACGGGCACAATTGGGACACCCTCGCTGTCCCTCTCCGCCTCTAGCTCTCTCCCCATAAACTCAAGATTATGTCAGTTGGTCAGAGCTAGCCAGGGATTTCGTGCGGGTGCTGAAGGAGCTGCGGGAGCCGGAGAAGAATGAAACTGCGTGGAGTCAGCCTGGCTGCCGGCTTGTTCTTACTGGCCCTGAGTCTTTGGGGGCAGCCTGCAGAGGCTGCGGTAAGTCCTTCCTTCTACCCCCCCCCCCGCCTCCACTCCCCCCCCCCCGCCCCCGTCATCTCACTCTCAGGCAGAAATTACTTTTTTGTCCCTTTACCTTCCTTTCTCCTCGGCCTTGGCTAGGGAATTCCACTCTGCCCTCACTTGCTTAGGAGGAAACATTATTTACAACGCTGGTAGCTCAAGCCTTCTCCAGCCCAAGGGAGAGGTTTACGTTTAAAAATCGGGCTACGGGCTTTGCAGCAGCTAGCTGCCCTGGGGGGCCAGAGCGGAGCCGGGGTGGGGGACGCACCTTAATAGCTCACTAGGCTCTGGAGGGTATTTGAAACTTTTCCTCCCCACCCTCCGCCCTCGGGTTGTTTCCCTTGCCTTGCCGGCTAACCTTTACACTAGTTGTACCCAGCCCACGCACTCTTTAAACCTGGTCTGTAGTTGAATATTTTGCCTTTTCTAAATCCAGCTTCCATCAGAATGTTGGGCGCGCCCGGGGAAGTGCTTCCCTTTTGCCCCTTCCTTAGGCCACACGAACCTGCCCTCACCTCTGGCCACTAAAGCCCCTGTAGAGACCGTGTCCCCCTTTTGACGTCCTTATGGCAAACGCTCAGGTAACACACGGAAGAAGGAGGTAAAGACGGATGGCCTCAGGCTTCAGGTCTTCGGCGTCGTGGGTTGTGTTTTTTTTTTTTTTTCTTTAAACTCCTGGGTTTTTGTTTGTTGTTTACTTAAAAAAAAATCTTACTAAGGCACCTAAACAAATCGAAACTATGCCCATCATCTATTTAAAGGAAAAGAATTCTCTTTTTTTCAAAGGAGAAGGAGTGTTCTGATTTAACGGACAGTGGAGGAGGATGCACCTGTGAAATGACAGCGCAAAAATTCCACTCAGTTTTAGGAATGTAGAATTAAAACTCCAATATATCTCCTAGAAGGATCTCTGGGTAGTCCCACCCACTATCTTTCCGGGGATGAGGCAGATGTAAAGGAATGAATGGCTTTGTTAAAGAAAATGTTTTCCAGCCTGAAGCCCATCATCCTTCATTTCGCTTAACCTTGAAAGAATTAAGTATGCGACAAATTATTTAAAAGTTATATTTGAGTGATCATAATGGGTGGTTTTAAAAACACTTTAATGTGAGATCATGGCTTAGGCCTTCCGTGGTTGAGTGACTTATCAGTTCTTTATATATGCAGCTGCTATGTTATGGCTTATCTGGGTCCACTTTTAAGTTAGCTGTCTGGTTTCTCTATACACTCAGCATACCTTAGATTACATTGTCCTTTTATCCTCCAGAAAATGTGTACCCAAGGTATGAAAACTAACTTTCATATTACTCTAAGCACAACATCATTATGATAGCAGGTCTGCTGAAAAACCATGAATATCAACTACACTTATAATTTTTCCTCTGAAAAATTAGAGATGACTTAAAATTGCTTTTTTTGATGCAGAGCATCTTAATGGGGTAAGGTTTTGCCACTCAGTGGTGCTTATAGGCCCCCAGATAAAACTACAATTGTGTTGTTGAAAATAAGTTACTTTTTTTTAGTTTTTTAAAATTAATTAATTAATTTTTTTGATGTAGTGTTCCGGGATTCATTGTTTGTGTGTAACGCCCAGTGCTCTATTCAATACATGCCCTCCATCGGGAAAATAAGTTACTTTTAAAAACATCTTGGTGCTTACCGCTTATGGCATGTGGCCCAGGGGCAAAGGTTTTGTGGATGTTTAAATATTTCTAATTTTTTTCCTTTGATATTGCTATTAGTAAATGTGCACCCGATACCAGTCATACAGGTATGTATAACAATACTATACATCAATTTGTAATAAAATCAAAAGTGAGATTTCTTTTTATGGTTGACAGAACTTGGGAGCAAGCTTATTTTCTTGGACTCTAATGATTGAGTGTTCATGAAGTAGTTACAGAAGATACCATGCAGTTTTTTTCCTTTTTCTTTCTGTATAATTTTAAAAGAACATTTTATATCCCATTTCTCTATCATTAGGACATTGTGCCTCTAATAAAGCCAGGAGTTTGTTTTTTCTGCTTCACACATCAATATCCTCGTTAGAGGAAATGTTTTAATCATCTCAAAGATATGAATGGTATCTTCTCTCCATATTAGTGCTAGGGATATTGGTGACCTTCTCCAGAGTAAAATGGATGATAGTGGAGTTGACTGATTGTTGACTGAAGTAGTCTGGTATTGGGACTTTTATATCAGGAAGAACATTGATACTTACAAGAATTGCTTTAATTTTTCATAGTTAAGTGATTTATTTCTGAAGTCATGCCAAATTGGGATATCATAAATACGTGGAAGATTTTTTTAGGTAGAGTGTTTATTAGGTGGAATAGAATAATCTTTATGCTGAAAAGGTTGGCAGTAAGTGAAAAAGGCAGGTTTAGTTTGTAAAGGTCTTTTCTAGTGGTGGAAATAACATATTTTTATGGAAAGGTAATTATACCCATACTTACTATCAGTAGAATATGCACTTAGATTTATGGATACTGTGTGTAAAATTGTACTACCCCTACTATACAAATGTGAGTTTTTTTGTGCAGTGAAGTGGATAGGTTTCTCTAATATAAATGTACCATCTCTCTTGTGACCAGTGGCAACAACTCACTGAGGGTAGTAGTGTCATTTGTGACCAGAACAGTTTTTCCTCTGAAGTATACTATGAATTGACTGCTCCATAGGAAGAATTTGTTGACACTGTGATCATAACTTTAATTTTTGAGTGTTTACTATGTGCCAAGCATTGTGCTAATATGGCAATGTACATTATCATATTTAGTCTTTGCAACAGACCTATGAGATATATACCATTGTTATCCCCACTTTACAGATCAAGAAGCTATGAATCATAGAGGTTAAGTAACTTCCAAAAAATCACATAGGTACTAAGTTGTGGGGCTGGAAATTGCAACAGTTTGACTCCAAATTCTTTACCCTCAATGACTGTACTATACTACCTCCTTTGTATATGGTCTATAGAGACTTATTTGCTGTTCAGAGTGTTTGGATCTCTGCTACCTTTTTTTTTTGGTGGTGGAGACACAGGAGGTGAAATGGAAATGATAATGGGGATTACATCTCTTCCTGCTGATGTTAGGAGAAGTAGCATCGTATAATGGAAACAGCTTTGGACTTAGAATAAGAGATCATAATAGAGATCAGTTTGATTTTTGTACATATATCTGCATATAGAGAGATAATTTAAAAGCAATCTAGAAGCAATTGTGTGTTGCAGGTGTGATTTTATACAATCACATATAAAAAGTTAGATTTATAAAACAACTATAATTTGTGGTGGATGATTATTTTGAAGAAGGTTTTGCTTTTTGCTCGATCCCAGGACCCTGGGATCAGGACCTGAGCCGAAGGCAGATGCTTAATGACTGAGCCACCCAGGCGCCCCACTCTCCATTTTTTTTTTAAAGATTTTATTTATTTGATAGAGCACAAGTAGGCAGAGCGGTAGGGAGAGGGAGAAGCAGGCCTCCCGCTGAGCAGAGAGCCTGATGCATGGGGCTCCATCTCAGGACCCTGAGATCTTGACCTGAGCCAAAGGCAAACGCTTAACTGACTGAGCCACCCAAGCGCCCCTTGCCTCTACATTTTGATTGGAATCCTGTTGATCCAAATCTTTGCTCAGTTTCAGCGTGATGTTTATATTCATCCAGCAGATATTTATTCAGCAACTTGTAAGTACTTAAGAATTGTATATGTTGTTTTATTTCCACCCTGTTGGATATGTTCTGTTCGCAAAATCATTCTGTGCTAGACACTGTGGATAAAACTAAATAAGATAGGTTTCTTGCCTCCATGGAGTTTACGTGCTAGTGAGAATAGTCTTTCTGTGAAACTTTCCCTTACTATTACATATCAATGGCTGATTCTAGTCTTCTTTGAACATTTGTAATATTTAGCCTCTTCCTGTCTAGTATCTTAATGTATTTGGTCTTTTTTTTTTTTTAAAGATTTTATTCATCTATTCATAAGAGACAGAGAGAGAGAGAGGCAGAGGGAGAAGCAGGCTCCCCACTGAGCAGGGAGCCCGATGTGGGACTCGATCCCAGGACTCTGGGATCATGACCTGAGCCGAAGGCAGACGCTTAACCATCTGAGCCACCCAGGTGCCCTAAATGTATTTGGTCTTACAAGCATTTTGTTTCATGGGATTTTATCTGTTCTCCCTATTAGATTATAGGCAAGAACTGTATATTTGTTCATTTGTTCAACCATTTTACATGTTGGTTTTGTCTAATAGCAAAAGTAATACATGCTTAGTATTGGAAACTTGAAAAATGCAGAAAATTATAAAGAAGAAAATAAAAACATGTCCACAGTTCTATCAACAACATAGAAATTGGGGTTCCAATTATTGTTTAATGATTTTCCTCTTTAAAAATTGGTTAAAATTTTTAAAAATTGGGATTACTTTATATACAGTTGTATATCGTAATGCTTTTTTCATTTATTAAGCATTTTCCCATGTTATTAAAATTCTTCGTTTAAAGATACTAGTTTTAGGGGCACCTGGTTGGTACAGCCAGTTAAGTGTCCGACTCTTTGTTTTAGCTCAGGTCATGATCTCGGGGTCCTGGGATCAGGCCCCATGTCGGGCTCCACGCTCAGCAAGAAGTCTGCTTGAGATTCTCTCTCCTTCTCCCTCTGCCCCTCCTGCTTATGCTCTCTCTCAAATAAATAAATAAATCTTAAAAAAAATAAAGATACTAGTTTTAAATGACTGTATATAAGTTATACATACCATAATTAAATTACCTATTCACTTTGTTCTTCTTTTTTCAAAATTTTATTTAAATTCAAGTTAGTTCATATATAGTGTAGTATTAGTTTCAGGGGTAGAATTTAGTGATTCATCAGTTACATATAACACCCAGTGCTCATTACATCAAGTGCCCTCCTTAATACCCATCACCTGGCTATGCCATCCTCCACCCCACTCCCTTCTGAAACCCTCAGTTTGTTTCCCAGAGTCCATAGTCTCTCATGGTTTGTCTCCCTCTCTTTCTTTATCTTATTTTAGTTTTCCTTCTCTTATTCACTTTTATAGAATATTTTTTTAAAGATTTTTTTTAAGTAATCTCTATACCCAATATGGGGCTCACACTCACAACCCCAAGATCAAGAATCACATGCTCTACTGACTGAGCCAGCCAGGTGCCCCTATAGAATATATTTTTAAATTTCAAGTTTTTAAAGCCATTGTAAGAAAAACTGCCATGAATAATTCTTATTCCATATTTTGTATTCTTTTATTAGTACTGCCTCCTTTATGGGGAGTTAGTGGGTTAAAAGCCATTAGTATTTTCAGAGTCTTTGGTACATGCAGCAGACCCTGACATTTAGAAAGGTGATATCAACAGATAAATTATGATAGCTAACTTTTTTTAGTGGTTACTATGTTATACCTGTTAGGTAGATAATACTATTCCCATTTTTATGTATAAGGAATCTGAGGCCCACAAGGTAGTTAAATAACTTGTCCAAAGTCGTGCAGTTAGTAAATAATTGGGCCAAGATTTGAATCAGAATGGTCTGGCTCTAAAACCTGCTCATGAGATTTTCCTCAGTTCCTGTTTCATACATGATAGATAATACAGAAAAATAAAGTCATGTTGAAAAGTTGAATAATTCCCACTGCCCTGTCCATAACCCCTTCCTGTGACTGGTCACTTGACTTGATTTTAAAGATACACTCACCACTGGCCCATCCTTTAATAACTCTTTACTGTAATTGCCTAGGCCATCCATCCTCAAGGGCCTAAATTTTAATTTAGTAAACCATGCATTCCTCCCCATTTCTCCCCTGGACAGAAGGTGGAGCCTGCCCTCCATGAATACCACCCCTCACCTCTTCCTAGCAATAGCAAGGATATAACATACGCCAAACCCATTGACATTCCCCTTTCCCTAGCAGAGTTGTGGAATGCATCTGAAATGGGAGCCCCTTCTGCTCTCCCTTCTCACTCTCTTCACCAATCCCTACCCCATAGCTGCCTGTGATGCTTACACTTAAATGGCTGTGTCTTTGTCTAGTGCTGTCCCTTGCTTTCGTCTTTCCCTTAGTGTTACTCCAGGACATTTCCCCCATTAATTGCTAATCTGTTTTTCTCACTTTGGGGTGATGCTATTCCAGCCCCCATCTCCTCTTTTAAGAAACAAACTTGTAAGTATACATGGAATCAGAGGTCCCCCATCCATTTGGTACCACTTCCATTTTACCTTCTTCTTGTGTTTCCTCACGAGCTAAGAGACTTTATTGCCTTTATGCCAGCCTTGTAGCTTGTGCAATTCAAATGTATTCCTCTGTAAAATCACAAACTGTTATGCATTATGGCTTTTCCAGGTGGCATTTGAATAGCTGAACTTTAAGCTTCTGAATGATAGAGATCTGCTCTTGCCAAATTACTTTCCAGAATGGTTTTACCAATTATACTCCTATCAGTAGTGTATAAGAGTGCCTATGAGACAACCTTAATAATTTTTTTCTGTCTAGTACAGTGACTATGGAATTGATGCTCAATTGATTGCCAGTTGGTTGGTTGATTTGGTCCTATCCTCTAATGATTTTCTTTTTAAAATGTAATGATTCCATTATCTCATGCCCTTCTGATGATAGCAACCATGGAACAGAAGTAATTTTTGAAAATATATTCTCTCTAATTAACATTATAAATGAACCACCCAGCCACTTAACTAAATCTTCATTACAAAGATTTATTTTTAATAGCAGTAATTCTTGAGGTTTTTTGGAGAGGCATCTTTAGTGTGATCTCTGATACATAGGCTCCTTTAATTTTAACAAACCAGATTCTCATTTTATGCATCAATGCTTGAGTTTATTTACCTTCATAATCTATCCAGGTCCAACTGCCCTTTGTTCCTTTAGCAGCTTCTGCTGGCCTTTAACCAAAAGTGTAGTTTGTGATGGTACTTGCTGCCCAGATGAAATGGGAACCGTAAATCCCTTGCTCTTTGCTAACCAAAGACAACCAAAGCAAATGTTATAAGGAAACAGGCTTTCACTAAATTCAATTTTTCATTTATTTTTTTTTAAATTTTATTGAATCTGATGTAAACATTACATTTACTTATTAACTTGGAGACTTAAGCACCGCTTATGAGCAAGTGCTAGTCAGGTTAATAGAATTGGTTTTATGACAGTGAGTACTAAAATAAGACTGTAAGAAATTCTGTTAGCATTTACATCATCTTATAATTAAGTCAAATAACACTCTTCCTATATGTTAGGAGAACTGGCTGAATTGCTTCCAAATTTTCTTATGGTATATATGACACTAATGGAATATTGAAGGAGATCTTGGAACTTGAGGAGGAAAATGGTATTAAGAGTGGGACACTAGGGAAAAATTGTTTAGTGTATTCTGTATTTTGAGCTCTCTAGGACTTTGCTCATGAAGGAGAGGCCCTTCTCTGTCCATAATCTCACAATCTAATTGATGTAGTAAAACATTTCCTATATGAAAGATAGGCATAACAGTGCCTGTTTATATCAGATAAGTTTTTTTCTGTTGCAGGTGGTAGAAAACAGAAATTCAGCTGTCTTAACAATAAAGGAAAATTTTAGCTCACTTAACAAGAAGTTTTGAAGTAGAGTATCTCCAAGGTTAATCAGTTCAGCCAAATAAATGACATAGGTTCCTTCCACTTTCTGTTCTATCATACTCTGCCTAACAGCTTACTTTCAGATTAGTGCCCTTCATACTACCAGGATGGCTGCTGCAGTTCCAGAGATCACATGAAGATACCACAATGACCAGTAAAAGAAGAGTATGAACTCTCTGTTCATTTGTGTCCTCTTTTATCAGCAATGAAAACTTTATCAGGTGTCCCATACCCCCACCCTGAAAACACCCCTTACATCTCATTGGTTAGAATTGTTTTGTATGTATATATTTCTACTAGTACATTGGCAAGTGAAATAGGACCATAAAAGTAGTTAGAGTAGTGACTTAACACCCCTGCTTCCAAAGCACATTGGTGCCTGGAAAAGTTGGAGGGTGGGAAAATCTGAATAAAAGCAAGGTTCTTAGGGGCGCCTGGGTGGCTCAGTCATTAAGCGTCTGCCTTTGGCCCCGGGTCATGGTCTTAGGGTCCTGGGATCGAGCCCCACATCTGGCTCCCTGCTTGGCGGGAAGCCTGTTTCTCCCTCTTCCACTCCCCATGCTTGTGTTCCCTCTCTTGCTGTGTCTCTCTCTGTCAAATAAATAAATAAAATCTTTAAAAAAAATAAAAGCAAGGTTCTTTTAGGAAGGAAGAAATAGTTCCTGTTTCATGACCTCATGAGCTTATCCCCAGGATTAGTTGAATAACAGATTTGTAAGAAATTGATGTATTTGTTAAATGTAAGATGTATTTCTTAATAGGGAAACTAATGTTTTTTAGAGTTGTATAAATGAAAGATGTTGAGTATTTACATAATTATGGACATTTTAGAGCTAGAGGGACATTAATCTTTTAGGTCAGTAGTTTTCAAAGTGTGGTCTCTGGACCCCTGGGATTCCTAAGATTCTATCAGGAGGAACATGAGGACTATTTTAACAAGAGTATGAAGACTTTTTTGTCCTTTTCACTGTGTTGGCATTTGCACTGATGGTGGGTAAACTGCTAGTGCAGTGTACCAAATTGTCCTAGTAGTTGTATTCTTCATGTACTCAGGGGATAAAAAGCCAATTTTACTTAAGAATGGTCTCAGTGTAGTATTAATTTTATTAATTCTTGACCTTTGAGTGCACATCTTTTTAATGTTCTGTATGACAAAATGGGAAGTATACACAAAACACTTCTGTATGTTGGAGTAAGGTCATTGTTTTCAGGAAAAGCACGTGTGCAGTTGATTGTGTTGTAGGTTGAACTAGCTGATCTTTGCATGGAACACATTTTTATTGAAAGAACAACTGAGACAAACTATGGTTTTTCAGACTTGGGTATTTGGCAGGCATTTTCTCGAAAATGAGCAAAGTGACTCTATCACTTAAAGGAAAACTATTGGCAGTGTTTGTTGCCAATAAACAAATTTGAACTTTTCAAGTAAGAATTAGAATTAGAATTTGCATCTGCCACTATGAGCTTCACAGCTTCCCAAATCTTAGTGTTTTCTAATGAGATCAGTAATTATATTAATGTATATGATTTTGTATAATGAAATGTGTTAACATTTGGAAGTTGTGCAAATATCAGTGAACTAATATTTTCCAAATGACTAATGCATGATGTTACAATATCATGCATGGGTAAAAGATCCATTCAGAGGCAAGATAGATCAATGAGTTTTAATGTAATTGAGTACAAATAGTTAATTGATGAGGTTTCCGATTCTGTGTTGCAACTAACCTTAGAGTCTATCACTTATAGAGCTTTGGCATAGTATCAAAAAATATCCACAATTCTCTTAAAAGGCTATTAAAATACTCAATTTTCCAAATATATAACTTTATGAAGCCAGATTGTCTTCATATATTTCAACCAAAACAACATATTGCAACAGAATGAATGCAGAAGCAGATACGAAGATCCAACTATTTCAACCAAAACAACATATTGCGACAGAGTGAATGCAGAAGCAGATATGAGGAAGCTGTCTTCTATCAAGGCAGACATTAAAGAGATTTGCCAAAAAATAAAATAAAATAAAAACAATCCAGATAATTCCTCTTCACATTTTTTTTGTACTTTTGGAAAATGTAATTAGTTTTCATAATATATGTTAACATGTAATGGGTTCATTATTGTCACTTAAAATTTTTTAATTTAAATTTTACTTAGTTAACATACAGCACAATGGTATTGTCACTTTTAAATGAATGAGTAAGTAATTATTTTAAATACTAGTTTTATTTTATATGGTACGTATTGATAGATATAACTCACCTAAATAAAAGCTCTTAGAATCCTCATTGATTTTTAAGGGAGTAAAAGGGTCTTGAGACCAAAATGTTTGAAAACCACATCTCTATGGAGACCAATTCCATCATTTTATAGGAAAATGAAATGATTAATAAAGGATGCAGCTAGTTAGTTGCAGAAGCAGAACAGGAATCTTATTCTAGTCCTCTTTCCAGTATACCACTTTGATTTAAGGATTGGTGAGCTGTTAATATGATTTTGTAATTTTATTCATCCTAGTAGACACAATTAAACTACCAAATAGAAATAGTGATACTAGATTGTACTCATGTATCTTTCCTACCATCTTCAGTCCAATTGCCAAGTCAGAAACATTCTCACTGTATAAACCACAGCAGAGGAGACAATGATGAAGAAGGACAATGAGCTAGAGTTAGTTATTTTTAGATACTAAATTGGAAAATCCATGACATCAGGATCCTTGTCTTACATATCTTTGTATTCACCACAGTATATAGACTGAGTCCTTGCATATAGTTGGTTCTCAGTAGCTAATCGAATGAATTTTGAATTTGGGGGAAGGTAGATTTAAATAGCATCAGAGACAAGATCTAGAATCAATGGAATGAGTTACAGGAACTCTTGGTATCAATAATTTTCTGACAATTAAGCTATTTAATAATGGAAATGCCCCATTACTAAAAGTGCTCAAATAGGGAATGTATGCTACCTTGTCAGAAATAAACAAGAAGTGTCTTTTAATTGTAAAATTCTATTGTTCTGGTTGTTAGAAGGAAAATTCTTTCTTATTGAGCTCAAATCTGCCTCTTTATAAATTTTAAGTAACTTTGAGATATAATTGACACACAGTAAAATGTACATATTTAAAGTATACAATTTGAGGGGCGCCTGGGTGGCTCAGTTGGTTGGGTGTCTACCTTCAGCTCGGGTCATGATCCCAGGGTCCTGGGATCGAGCCCCACATCGGGCTCCCTGCTGAGTGGGGGGAGTCGGCTTCTCCCTCTCCCTCTGTCTGCTGCTCCCCCTGCGTGTGCTCTCTTGCTCTCTGTCAAATAAATAAATAAAATCTTTAAAAAAAAAAAGTATACAATTTGAGGAGTTGTGACCTATGTAAATGCCTGTGAAACCATTGATACATTAAAAATAATGAACATATATATCACCAGAAAAGATTTTCATACCTCTTTATAGTCCCTCCCTCCCTCCCTACTTCCATCCTTCACTCCCAAGTAACTACTGATCTGCTTTCTTATATTTGTTTCATTTTCTAGAGTTTATATAAATGGAATCATACAGTATGTACACTTTCTTTGTTCTGTCTTCTTTCTCTCAGCATTTGAGAGTTATCCATGTTGTGGTGTGTATCCGTAGGTCATTATTTTCTTGCTATGTAGTATTCCATCCTATGGATATGCCACACTTTGTTTTTCTAATTACCTGTTAATGGACATTTGGGTTGTTTACAGTGTGTGGCTTTTATAGGTAAAGCTGCTAAGAACATTTTAATGTTTGCATTTTTTAAAAAATTTTTTTCTGGCGGGCGCCTGGGTGGCTCAGTTGGTTAAGCGACTGCCTTCGGCTCAGGTCATGATCCTGGAGTCCCTGGATCGAGTCCCGCATCAGGCTCCCTGCTCGGCAGGGAGTCTGCTTCTCCCTCTGACCCTCCCCCCTCTCGTGTGCTCTCTCTCATTCTCTCTCTCTCTCAAATAAATAAATAAAATCTTTAAAAAAAAAAAATTTTTTTTCTGGCTACAAATTTATTCAACACAAAACATCTCCGGCTTTACTGAGGTGGCTGACCACGTCCACGACCAAATCCGCCTCTAAACTGGAACTCAGTTGCTGACCCAGCCCCGGCCTCAGCTTTCTTGTCGGCACCAGGAGGCACAGCGCTTCGTCTGTAGGTGTCTGTGTCAGCTTCCCCTCGTGTGAGTCTTGCAGATTGCTCTCCCTCCAGACCTTTGGGCCGTGGTCGGCCAGTCTCAGGGCGGCTGCGGCGCAGAGTGGCAGGCACAATCTTGGGGGGCAGGTGGAGGTAATCACGGAGATACTGGAAGCCCTCGTTGGTAAGGTACCAGTAGAAATGTCTCCAGGCAAACTGTTCCTTTACGTAGCCTCGTGATTTGAGAGACTGCATGGCCTTCATGACGTGAAGGTTGGGCACATTCTTGTCTGCCAGCTCAGGGTGTTTGGGCATGTGGACATCCTTCTTGGCCACCATCATTCCCTCCTTGAAAAGGAGTTCATAAATGGCAATTCGGTACCTCTTGGGCATCAACATCTCGGCAGCTGCTACGTCAGGGGCCGGGGCTGGAAAGGAAGGGGCATGCGCAGCCTGATGTTTGCATTTTAACAGTTATTTTATTGAAGTGTAATTTACAACAAGTGATATGCACTGATCTTAGGTGAACAGCTCAATTGTTTTTTTTTTATTATTATTATTTATTTGTTTGACAGAGAGAGCGCGAGAGCAGGAACACAAGGAGGGAGAGCGGGAGAGGGAGAAGCAAGCTTCCCGCTGAGCAGGGAGCCTGATGTGGGGCTCAATCCCAGGACCCTGGGATCATGACCTGAGCCAAAGCCAGATGCTTAAGCGACTGAGCCACCCAGGCACCCCAGCTCAATTGTTTTTTTAACAATTGTATACACAGTAACCACCAAGCAGGTCAAGATCTAGAACTTTTTCTATTAAGCTCCCTCATGCCCCTTACCTTTCAGTGTCTTTTGTGTCTTCTCTAAGAAATCTTAAACTCCAAGGTTGCAATAATATTATCATGTTTTCTTCTAGAATCTTTATAGTTTCAGATTTTTTTCTATGTAGATAACCAGTTATTCCAGTACTATATATTCAAAAAAATCTCCTTTTTTAATTAATTTACTTTGATGGCTTTATTGAAAATCAATTGAATGTGTATGTACAGGTCTTGGATGGAACTCACTAGTCTGTTCTGTTGATCTTTTTATATATCCTTATGCCAATATCCTACTGTCTTCATTATTTTGGCATTATAATAACTCTTTAAATTTTGTAGTGTGACTCCTTTGAATTTGTTCTTCATGATTGTCTTGACTATTGTCTTGGCTATTGAGTCCATATAAATTTTATATATTTTTATTTTTTGATCTTTAATATTGAATTTTTATTACTTTTTTTTAGTTTCATTTCTTTTTGTTTCAAGTTTTTAGTTAAATTCCAGTTAGATAGCATATAGTGTAATATTAGTTTCAGGAGTAGAATTTAGAGATTCCTCACTTCCATATAACATCCAGTGCTCATTTTTTAAAAATTTATTTAGATTTAATTAGCCAACATATAGTACATCATTAGTTTCAGATGTAGTGTTCAATATTTCATCAGTTGCGTATAACACCCAGTGCTCATCACATCACATGCCCTCCTTAATGCACATCACCCAATTACCCCATCCCCCCATCCACCTCCCCTCCAGCAACCCTCAGTTTGTTCCCTGTAGTTAAGAGTCTCTCATGGTTTGTCTCCCTCTCTGATGACTTTCCATTCAGTTTTCCCTCCCCTATGATCCTCTGCCCTGTTTCTTATATTCCACATATGACTGAAACCATATGATAATTGTCTTCCTCTGATTGCTTATTTCACTCAGCATAATACCCTCCAGTTCCATCCATGCCGATATAAATGGTAAGTATTCATCCTTTCTGACGACTGAGTAATATTGCATTGTGTATATATAGCATATCTTTATTCATTCATCTGTCGATGGACATCTCGGCTGTTTCCACAATTTGGCTATTGTGGACATTGCTGCTATAATCATTGGGGTGCAGGTGCCCCTTTGGATCACTACATTCATCTTTGGGGTAAATACCTAGTAGTGCAATTGCTGGGTCATAGGGTAGCTCTATTTTTAACTTCTTGAGGAATCTCCATACTGTTTTCCAGAGTGGCTGTACCAGCTTGCATTCCCACCAACAGTGTAAGAGGGTTCCCCTTTCTCCACTTTCATACCAACATTTGTTGTGTCCTTTCTTGTTAATTTTAGCCATTCTGACTGGTGTGAGGTGGTATCTCATTGTGGTTTTGATTTGTATTTCCCTGATGCTGAGTGATGTGGATCATTTTTTCATGTGTCTGTTGGCCATTTGTATGGCTTCTTTGGAGAAATATCTGTTCATGTCTTCTGCCCATTTCTAGACTGGATTATTTGTATTTTGGGTGTTGAGTTTGATAAGTTCTTTATAGAGCTTAGATACCAGCCCTTTATCTGATATGTCATTTGCAAATATCTTCTCCCATTCCATAGGTTGCTTTTAGTTTTATTGACTGTTTCCTTTGCTGTGCAGAAGCTTTTTATCTTGATGAAGTCCCAACAGTTCATTTTTGCTTTTGTTTCCCTTGCCTTTGGAGACCTGTCTAGCAAGAAGTTGCTGTGGCCGAGGTCGAAGAGGTTGCTGCCTGTGTTATCCTCTAGGATTTTGATGGATTCCTGTCTCACATTGAGGTCTTTCATCCATTTTGAGTTTATCTCTGTGTATGGTGTAAGATAATGGTCTTGTTTAATTCTTGTACATGTGGCTGTCCAATTTTCCCAGCACCGTTTATTGAAGAGACTGTCCTTTTTCCATTGGATACTCTTCCCTGCTTTGTCGAAGATTAGTTGACCATAGAGTTGGGGGTCCATTTCTGGGTTCTCTCTTCTGTTCCATTGATCTATGTGTCTGTTTTTGTGCCAGTACCATACTGTCTTGATGATGACAGCTTTGTAATATAGCTTGAAGTCCAGAATTGTGATGCCACCAGCTCTGGTTTTCTTTTTCAACATTCCTCTGGCTATTTGGGGTCTTTTCTGGTTCCATACAAATTTTAGGATTGTTTGTTCCAGCTCTGTGGAAAATGTCGATGGTATTTTGATAGGGATTGCATTGAATGTGTAGATTGTTCTGGGTACCATAGACATTTTCACAATATTTGTTCTTCCAATCCATGAGCATGGAACGTTTTTCCATTTCTTTGTGTCTTCCTCAATTTCTTTCATAAGTATTCTGTAGTTTTCTGAGTACAGATTCTTTGCCTCTTTGGTTAGATTTATTCCTAGGTATCTTATGGTTTTTGGTGCAATTATAAATGGGATAGATTCCTTAATTTCTCTTTCTTCTGTCTCATTGTTAGTGTATAGAAGTGCAGCTGATTTCTGTGCATTGACTTTATATCTTGCCATGTTGCCGAACTCCTGTATGAGTTCTGGCAATTTTGGGGTGGAGTCTTTTGGGTTTTCCACATACAGTATCATGTCATCTGTGAAGAGTGGGAGTTTGACTTCTTATTTGCCAATTTGAATGCCTTTTATTTCTTTTTGTTGTCTGTTTGCTGAGGCCAGGATTTCTAGTACTATGTTGACCAACAGTGTTGAGAGTGGGCATCCCTGTCATGTTCCTGACCTTCGGGGAGAAGCTCTCAGTTTTTCCCCATTGAGAATGATATTTGCTATGGGCTTTTCGTAGATGGCTTTTATGATATTGAGGCATGTTGTCTCTATTCCTACACTGTGGAGAGTTTTAACCAAGAAAGGATGCTGTATTTTGTCAAATGCTTTTTCTGCATCAATTGAGTGGATCATATGGTTCTGGTCCTTTCTTTTATTAATGTAGTGTATCCCATTGATTCATTTGCAAATGTTGAACCACCCTTGCAGCCCAGGAATAAATCCCACTTGGTCATGGTGAATAATCCTTTTAATGTACTGTTGGATCCTACTGGCTAGTATCTTGGTGAGAATTTTGGCATCCATGTTCATCAGGGATATTGGTCTGTAATTCTCCTTTTTGGTGGGGTCTTTGGTTTTGGAATCAACACCCAGTGCTCATCACAAGTGGCCTCCTTAATACTCATCACCCATTTAACCCATCCCCCCACCCACCTCCTGTCCAGCAACCCTAGTTTGTTCTCTATAGTTGAGTCTGTTTTATGGTTTGCCTCTCTCTCTTTTTTTCCCCCGTTCATCTGTTTTGTTTCTTAATTCCATATAAATTTCAGATTCATCTTGTCAATTCCTACTAAAAAAACTTTTGAATTTTTGATAGGGATAGCAACAATTCCATGGATTAATATAGGAAGATTGAAATCTTAAAATTATTGATTTTTCCAATCCATAAACACAGTGCATCTCTTGATTAATTTAGATGTTCTTTAACTGGGTCATCATAGAGTCATGCACAGCATTTGCTCACTTTCTTCCCGTGCATATGATTGTTTTTATAGTAAATGCTATTACTTAAAAATTGTACTTTCAGTTGCTTGTTGCTAAGATACAGACATATGATTCACTTTTATATTGAACTTTTTATCCTAAGATATTACTCATTTTTTCTTTTTTCTTTTCTAGGGTTTGATTTTTGCACAGTTCTGTGAGTTTTGATAGATCCATACAATAGTGTAAGTGTAATCTATAATCAAGTTATAGAACAGTGTTGTTAAATTTATTTATTAGTTCTAGTAGTTACTTTGTATTCTCCATGTACGTAATTATACATCGGCAAGTAAAGAGACTTACACTTTTTCCTTTTCAATTCCTCTGCCTTTTTGTGCTGGCTGCCTTATTGGACTGACTAGGACCTCCAGTACAAGTTTAATAGAAGTGCTAAGAGGAGATATCCATTTTTGCACTCTATCTTTTGGGGAGGATATTCAGTATTTCACCCTTATTTTAGCTTTAAGTTTTTCATCATTACAGATTGAGGAGGTCCTTTTCCATTTCTATTTCCTGAGATTAAAAAAAATAATGTTAAATTTCATCAAGAAATAATTTGCACCAATTTAAATGATCATATTGTCCAGAGCTCAGCTGAGCTCTTAAGTCTGAGTAGCCAACTAAAACAAGCCAAAATGAAAATTAGAGTCAAGTCTTTAATTGCTTACTTTGTCTCACTGATGAAGAAGCTTCAAAGAAAAAGCTCTCACAGTTTTATGGACCTAGGGGCCCAGGGGCAGAAGAAGAGAAAGAATAGGAGTGGAAAAGTACTGGGTACTGAGTCAGAATGGAGAAAAGTGTCTTCAAATTTTACCCCACTTCCTCTGCTATGAATGTTGCAACAGGTGTTTGTGTGGACATGTGCTTTCATTTTCTTGGATAAATAATCAAGTAATGGAATTGCTGGGTTGTATCCTAAGTCTATTTTTAACTTTACAAGAAAATTAAAACCTGTTTTCCAAAGTGGTTGTACCATTGTACATTCCACCAATGTATGAAAGGTCTAGTTGTTCCTCACTGTTTCCTGCATTTGTAGTTATTTTAACCATTTTGGTATCTTGAGTATTGCAATCACCTGGTAGTTTTCATATAGTTCTCTTTTTATTTATATTTAGTAAAATTTACTGTCTTTGGTTTACTATTCTATGAGTTTTGATAAAAGCATACAATCTTGTAACCACTGTCATAATCAAGATTCAGAGCAGTTCCATCACCTCAAAATACGTTCTCATGCTGCCCCTTTATAATGAGCCCCCTCCCCCAACCTACCCACAGTTCCTGGCAATCACTCATCTATTTTCTTTTCCTGTGATTTTACCTTTTTTCATAATGTCATATAGATTGAATCATCCAGTATGTAACCTTTTGAGTCTAGTTTTTTTCTCATTAACATTATACATTTGCAATTCATCTATGTTGTGTGCTTTAGTAGGCCATTTCTTTTTTGTTTTCTTATAGGTGAGTAGTAAGAGCTCTTTATATATCCTGGATACAACATCTTGTCTAATCTAATACATACATGTTTTGTGGATATGTTCTCCCATTTGGTAGCTTGCCTTTTCAATTTTGTAACTGGTATTTTCAGAGAGTAAACGTTTAATTTTGGCACAGTCCAGTTTATCACCTTTTTATGGTTATGGCTTTCTGTGTCCTTTATAAGAGATCTTTGAGTACCCCCAAACTCATCAGGATTTTCTCTCACGTTTGCTTCTAAAAGTTGCTTTTATAGTTTTAGCTTTTGACTCATTTAGTTATTTTATGTATGGTATTTGTTAAGAATACTGGTTCAGTTTTTTTCCCATTTGTTTAACTAGTTCTAGCACCATTTATTGAAAAGACGATCCTTTCCGCTATTGAATTACCTTGGTACCTGACTCATTTAGTTATTTTGTATATGGTATTTGGTAAGAATACTGGTTCAGTTTTTTCCCATTTGTTTAACTAGTTCTAGCACCATTTATTGAAAAGATGATCCCTTCCCCCATTGAATTACCTTGGTACCTTTGTTGAAAATCTACTAACCATGTATGTGTGGGTCTATTTTTGGACTCTGATCTGTTCTATCGACCTATATGTATATTCTTAAGCTAATATCACACTGTCTTCATTACTGTAGTTTTATAATAAGGATTTAAATCAGGTAGTGCAACTTCTCCAAATCTGTTCTTTTTCAAATTTTTGGTTCACTTCCTTCTCCTCCTTCTTCTCTTCCTCTTCCTCCTTCTCTCATTCTTCTCCTCCTAATCTTCTTTTGCATTTCTATATAACTTTTATAATTAGCTTTTCAACTCATACAAATAAAACTCCTGGAATTTTGAATGGGATTATGTTTAATCTACAAATCATTTGGGGGGAAATTTGATGTCTTAATAGTATTCAGTATTCTGATGAATGAACATGATATATATTTGTTTATTAAGGTCTTCTTTAATTTCTCTCAGTAATGTTTTTTACTTTTCAGTGTGTAGGTCTTATACATACTTTGTTAAATTCATCCCTAAGTATTCATGTGTTTGAACAGTATTATTAACGGTATTGTATTTTATTTTCTATTTTCAGTTGTTTGTTGTTAGTATATGGAAGTACAATTGATGTTTTTATTGACTTGTATGCTGTGATCTTACTAAATTATTTTACTATTTCTGGTAGCTCTTTTATGGATTGCTTAGAATTATCTGCAAATGTCATTATGTCTTTTGTGAATTAAGATAGATTACTTCTTTTATTCTACTATGCACTCTTTTTTCCCCTTTATATTATTGTTAGGGCCTTCAGGAGAATGTTTAAAATAAGTGTTGAGACCACAGTCTTCGCTAACTTTTCCCAATGTCTGAAAATATTTATTTCACATATTTTGCAGTTTTCTGGTAGTTTATGGCAAGAGGGCAAGTCCAATAACAACTGATCCAACATAGCCTGCTTTTATTTTTTGATAACACTGGTGTCAACATTTTTGAACAAAATTATTTGTATTTCAGATTATCTCCTTTCCGAAGACTTCTAAAACTAGATATTGCCATCTATATACCTATGTCTCTACCTACATATCTATCTATCCATCCATATAACTACCTAAACCTATAATATAAGAGTTACCTCAAGAGCAGTGATCGTTTTCTACTTCTTCTATACTTCACATCATCTGGCAGAAAGCCTTTCATATATTGTTTAGTGTTTAGGATTAGTGTTTAGTGTTTAGGATTAATTAATTTTCTCATACTCATAATATCCCTTTAATCATAGGATAGAGATATTTCTGATCTTACCTGTGAAGTTTAAGGGAAGAGAAACTGGGATCATTACGGTAGTTTTTATTTTCTATTCATTTAACGGTCTTATTTCTCTTTGATAATGTTGTAGGAAACAAAGAATTCAGCTATAATAGGTCTTAGATTTGGTCATTGATAAAAATATTTAAAGAATACATTTATTTTGAAATGAGGAAGACTCTTTTTCTACCTTCCTTCATTTTGACTTTGTAGGAGAAATGCTTGAACAATGGCCTTACCCATTTTGAGTTAATTTGGTTTCAGGAAGCCTTTTGAAATGTGAAGCATTTATTAAGCTTTAGTATCCCTTCTGAGTAGTTTTCCTAGCTGGCTATTAATGAGCCAATTTACCCTAGCTTTGAGGTCATGTTAATTTTCATTGTTTTCTTTCAAAATGAAAGAGTCAATTCTTAATGTTGTGATTTGTAAAATAAGCTATACATTTTCTTCACCTGTGGTATGTTGAAAGTTTCCACTGTCTGGCAAAATTTACCTCCACAGGTTGTGGATTTCCCCATCTCCCATTCCCCTTGCTCCCTGGAGATACTAGATACATTTTGGAAGAAGAAAAATAACAGCTTTTCTTTTCCAGTTCTTATGGTCAGTTCCTGGGTTTTTAATTTTTAAAGATGATTTTACTTCAGAGTGAGTATACTCAGTTTATAGTAATTTGGTTAACAGTGGATAAATTCATTTTTTGCTGTCACCTCTCTCAGTTCTGTTTGCTTGCTTATCTTTTACAGCCTATTTGGGCATTTCATTTTTCTCCACAGTTGCAATAAAGACTTCTTTTTGTTATGTCACAAGCTTATTAGACCTTATCACTGCCTTCATGCCTTCATTTGTGTATACTGTATAATGGAAAAAACCACAGACTAATGTTGTAAAATAACAAATGAGACTAAACTGAAAAAGGTCACCTTTCTTAGAGGCTGGAAAAGAGGTTCGTCTTCAGGGGCTTGGATTTGTTTTCCTGACTAGTTTGACTAACACATTTGAATTTGCAGATTGACAACCCTTATATTAAAAACATGGGCTTATAAACATATCTGTTTCCTAGTAGATTTTCACACCTATATTCTCATTTTATTCCCTCCACTCCATGATACACAGATAGGGAATGGGAAATATTTTTTTCTCCAGATGGTTAAATCATTATAATTTGAATTTGTCAATATGCCAGAAAACAAAGGTGAGTTCAAAATCAGGTCTTTCTGATTTTCAGGAGGCATTGTAAACCTTATTTACCCAGCCTTTGTTTGTTTTTATTTGAGTGTAGTTGACATACAATGTTAACATTTGTTTCAGGTATACAACATAGTGGTTCAACAACTCTTATGGTTATGCTTTGCTCACAAGCGTAGCTACCATCTGTTACCATGCAACGCTATTGCAACACCATTGACTATATTCCCTATGCTATACCTTTTATTCCCATGACTTCTTCATTCCACAACTAGAAGCCTGTATCTCCCACTCCCTTTCACACATTTTGTCCATCCCCCACCCGCTTCTCCTCTAGCAACCATCAGTTTGTTCTCTGTATTTATAGGTCTGATTCCGCTTTTTGTTTGTTTATTCGTTTGTTTTGTTTTATAGATAACAGATATAAGTGAAATCATATAGTATTTGTCTTTGTCTGACTTATTTCACTTAGCATCCCCAGGCTTCGTTTTAAAATCAGGTCCTAATTTAATCCGAACAAAGCTGAAAATATTCAAGGGGCAAAAGGGATTAAATTATTTCAGATGATAATCTTTTTCTTAGTTTTTCTTACATGTCTAGTTTTTCATCAGTATTCTTACCTCATGCTACTGAAAAAATTCTGTAAAGATTTTTATTGGGTTTAAGCATTAGTAGAAATGTAAATTGTTATAGAAAACAAGAGTATAGACGTAGGGTCTCTTTAAATCACAATTAATGAAAATGTGTACTCATAGGGACATTAACTTGGTTCATTTTGGGTAGAATACTCGAGGGCCTAACATTTCATCTCCATGGTAAATGTTTATTCAAAATTAAATGGAGAAAAAAAGACTTAAGAGGATGATAGTGAAATTATAGGGTTTTTTCCTTATCTGTATTTCCTCATTTATCTATAGTAAATATTTACTTTTGCAATAAAAATGTTAAAAAATACTGAATATTAGTTTACAACTGTATATTTCAACTTTTTTTGGATTTAAACAATTTAACAACATATTTTACAGTTAACTATTTTCATGCCATCATTATTAAAGGAAAAAAATTACAGGTGAATTAATGAAAGAAACTAAAACAGGATTTTATTATTTTAATAAACATTTCAGGTCAATTTTAGAGTTTTCCTTTACTTGCTTTTCTAAAATAGAACTTCAGTGGGTCTTTTTTAAAGTAAAAAATTCCAGAGGCTGACACAATAACCTAATACCAGTAATAATTCTGTCATTGAACACAATGAAGAGGAGTCATCTTTAATTTGTACTCTTTCATGTAAAGTGTAACACGTATTCTCCTTATTTTTTCCCTCCACTGAGTAACAAACACCCTTCCACTTTTACTTGTCAGTGCTAAAAAAAGTGATATTTTGAACGTTGGATCCAACTTTTTCACTTATATTTGGAGCAAAATATGTAATGTATATATGAAACCTATGATTTTGTTTTAGGTTCTTGTGAATGTACCCAAAATCTTTAGATAAATTGACAGAAAAGTTGCTATAAAATACAAATTCCTGGGGCACCTGGGTGGTTCAGTCGTTAAGCTTCTGCCTTTGGCTCAGGTCATGATCCCAGAGTCCTGGGATCGAGCCCCGAGCCCCGCATCGGGCTCCCTGCTCAGCAGGAAGCCTGCTTCTCCCTCTCCCACTCCCCCTGCTTGTGTTCCCTCTCTTGCTGTCTCTCTCTCTCTCTCTCTGTTAAATAAATAAAAAAAAAATCTTTAAAATATAAATTCCTTCCTGGTTAAAAAAAAATTTCAGGGGTGCCTGGGCAGTTCAGTTGGTTGAGCATCCAACTCTTGATATCAGCTCAGGTCTTGATCTCAGGGTTGTAAGTTCAAGCCCCACATTGGGCTCCATGCCTACTTTAAAAAAAAAAAAAAGAATCCCAGATCTTTATGTTTTAACTGAGTGTTTTGTAGTTGAGTTAGGAATATTCGGGATTTATAGAATATGTAGTAACTCTTTAATAAACACTTCAAAAAAGTGTCTTAGTTTTTAATTACTTGTAAGTTCTATAATTTGTTCCAAAGTCTTAATAAAATCATTTTTAACTAGTTAATGCTTTTTCCCAATATTAATTGAAAATATTGAATAATATTTCCTGTTGCTGTCCCGAAACCCATCTCCAAGTTATATTTTCCCTAAAGAAGAAAATTGTGTCAACCTCAGTGATTGAGAGTTGACTCCATAACCTAGCCAGAAGAGAGGGTGTTGTGGAAGGAAGATACACTTTTAGGGTTTCTATTGCTGAGACGATGTAGATTTTCTGATTTTGTCTAGAAGATGGTATAGGTAAATGCAGCTGGGTACAATGAGAGTGGCATGCCATTAGGCATGTTATATCCATCTTCTTTAAAGATTCTGCACATTTCTTAGTCATTCCTTTGTCAGGTAGTCAAAGTGTGGTGTGGAAGGTACATTTTGCTCCTTCTCATTGTTGCTTTAATGTAGCACTTTATCACAGGAAATTATGGAAAGAGCGGGATTTGGAAGTTAGGTTACACTTCAGAACTGGGGTAGAGAGAGAATGCTGAGGTAGTTTATCCTGGACACCAAAGGGCCTGGAATTAGAATGATGGACTGCTTTAGCATTTTGGTGTTTGCAGTAGGTAGAACAAATTCCTCTCTTTTTACGGCAGTACAGAGCCCCTGCAATAGTTGGTTCTAAAGTTACTGTAGTAGTGTAATGGTTTGTTGTGGAGCATGGTTGTTGACATCAGACTTAGTTTAAGCCATGACTCTTCCACCTACTAATTAGACTAATTAGGCTAATATTAACCTAAAGTGTCTTAATGTGTACCACATAGTAAGTGTTAAATAAATGATAACTGTGATTTTCCACAGGATCTGTAGTCTCTTGTAATATAATTCAGTGAAATCTAATTGCCTTTCCTTAGGCATAATAATTTGTATTTTTCCTTTTTGATTATCTTTCTTCATCTTTGGTCTTTACCATAAAGTGGAAAGATGACTTAAAAGAACTTTTTTAGTTTATTTCTAAAGGTATTGGCTAGACATGTCGGTTAAATATGCATATACCAATATTTGATATTATTAAAAAAACAGATACAATTCCTTAAATAGTGTTATCTGACTAGAGATGAAAAGGACCAAAAGAGAGACAGGAAAATGGGGGAGTGGAAGTAGTTGTAAAGAGAAATTAAAACTAAGCGTCAACAAGAAAGCAGGTTTATCTGTAGCCATAGGGGAGAACTGTTAAAACTACTTTGAGCATTTTGATTTCCTAGGAAGCTTCTTAAGGTTTTTAATTATTAAATTATTTATTGGGTTGAAACTAAATATTTATATATGTTACATATATGTAAGTTTATTATTCCTAAATTGATTTGAGGGGTTCTTTTCTACCCAAAGGAAATTTAAATAAATACTTCGAATATTTCAGGAAATACAGCATGCCATTTAGTAAATTTAAGGGAACAAGTGAATAACTTAGCTATTCCAACAATGTTTTGCCTCCGCATTCCTTGGCGCAAACAGGGACCTCAATGAAGCGTCCCTCATGGGAGTTGCCTGTGGAAATCTTACTGAAGAGGTCCAAGTCCCAATTCAGGATTCAGGCTCCCCTCCCTTCTATTTTTTTTTAAATCAACTTTTTTTGAAGTATAGTTTACATACAATAAACTGCATCCATTTTAAGTGTACAATTACTGCATTTTGACAAGTGTGTGCACCCACAATAATTAAGGTATGGAATAGTTTCATTACCCCAGAAAGTTCACCTATGCCCCTTTCCAGTAAAATCTTGCCCTGTTTTTGTACCCTGGAGGTCACTGATCTGCTATCTATCTTTCAGTGTGAATGTTTATGTCCAAGTCATTTTGTATACATATTTTTCATTTCTTTTGGGTAGATACAAAGGAATGGAATGTATAATATATTTAACATTACAAGAAACTGCTGAAATATTTGTCAAAGTGATTATACTATTTTACATTCCCACCAGCAGTGTATGGGATCCTTTTAATTATAGCCATCCTAGTGGATATGAGGGGGTATCTTGTTTTATTTTGATTTTCTTGATGCTGAGCATATGTTCATGTAGTTAGTGGCCATTCAAATATCCTCTTTCATGAAGTGTCTTCTGTAATCTTCGCCTATTTAAAAAAATTGTATTGCTTGTCTTCTTAAATTGAAAATTTTTATATTCTGAATACAAATTCTTTGTCATATGTACACTCACACACACGTAGTACTTTTCCCATTCTACAGGTTGTATTTTCTTTCCCTTAACAGTGTGTTTCAATTAGATTTTTTAAAATTTTGATGAGGTCTAGTTTATCAGTTTTTTCTTTTATCATTATTGCTTTTTGTGTCATGTATAAGAAGCCTTTAACTACATGAAAGTTTTCAATTTTGCCTATTTTTCTTCTATATGTTTGATACTTTTAGCTTTTGAACCATTTAGAGTTATTTTGTGTATAGTACATAGGATCCTGGTTCAGTTCTTTAAAAAAATTTATTGTGAAATTCACATAATATAAAATTAACCATTTAACATGAATAATTCAGTTACATTTAGTACATTCACCATGTTATGCAGCCGCTGCCTTTATCTAGATCCAAACAGTTTTATTGCTCTAAAATAGAACCTCATACTTAAGCAGTTTCTCTCTGTTTCCAACCCCCACCCCCAGCCCCTAGAAACCACCAATCTGCATTCTGTCTCTGTGGATTTAACCTATTCTGGATATTTCATATAAATGGAATAATACATTATGTGACCTTTTGTGTCTGGCTGCTTTTACTTAGAATGATGTTTTTGGGGTTCATCCCCATCATATCATCTATCAGTACTTCATTCCTTTTTATGGTTGAATAATACTGCATTTTATGAATATACTACATTTTGTTTATCCATATCCATTATGGACATCTGAGCCATTCTTTAAGCAATTGTGAATAACACTGCTATGAACACATACATATATATACTTATTTGAGTACCTGTTTTCAGTACTTTGGGGTATATACCTAGGAGTAGAATTACTGGGCCATATGGTAATTCTGTCTTTTTGAGGGGCCACCACACTGTTTTCTTCAGGGACTGAACCATTTTAAATTCCTACCAGCAATGCCTGAGCATCTCAATTTTCCCACCTCCTTCCAACAGTTTTTATTTTGTTTTATTGTTATTACTATTATCATTGTATTATGGCCATCTTAGTTTGTTAATGAAGTACTTCTTCATTATGGTTTTGATTTGCATTTTCTTAATGACTAATGATGTTGAGTATCTTTTAATGTGCTTGTTCCCTATTTGTATATCTTCTTTGGAAAAATGTCTATTCAAGGCCTTTGCCTATTTTTTAATTGGACTATTTGTCTTTTTCTTGTTGAGTTATAAGACTTCTATATATATTCTGGATACTTAAGAGATACATGATTTGCAAATATTTTCTCCCATTCTGGAGGTCATCTTTTCACTTTCTTAATAATACCCTGTTATGCACAGAAGTTTTAAATTTTCGTGAAGTCCAATTTGTCTGTTTATTTTCTTTTGTTGCTCATATTTTGGTGTCATATCTAAGATTCCATTGTCAAATCTAACATCATGAAGATTTACTCCTGTGATTTCTTACAAGATTTTTATAGTTTTAGATTTTATATTTAGGTCATTGATCCATTTTGAATTAGTTTTTGTAAATGACATGAGGTAGAGAGCCAATTTTATTTCTTTGCATGTGGATATACAGTTGTCCCAGCACTATTTGTTGAAGAAACTATTCTTTTCCCATTGGATTGTCTAGGTACCCTTGTCAAAAATCAATTCACCATAAATGTATGGGTTTATTTCTGGACTCTCAATTCTATTCCACTAGCTATTTGTTTGTCCTTATGCCAGTACCAACCATAGCTTTATAGTAACTTTTGATATTGAGGTGTGTGAGTCCTCCAACTTTCTTTTCCTTTTCTCGATTATTTTGGCTATTTGGGGCCCCTTGCAATTCCATATGAATTTGAGAATCAACTTTTCCATTTTTGCTCAAAAGGCTGTTGGGATTTTGATAAGGATTTCACTGAATCTGTAGATTGCTTTGGGTGGCATTGCCATCTTAATATTGTTGAGTCTTCCAATTCAGGAACAAAAGTTGTCTTTCCATTTATTTAGGTCTTTTTTTCCCCTTTTTAAAAAAATTTTATTTATTTATTTGACAGAGAGAGAGCACAAGAGCAGGAGCACAAGCAGGGGGAGTGGGAGAGGGAGAAGCAGGCTTCCCGCGGAGTAGGGAGCCCGACGCGGGGCTTGATGCCAGAGGCAGAAGCTTAACGACTGAGCCACCTAGGCGCCCCTCCCTTTTTTTTTTTAAAGTAAACTCTAGCCTCAACGTGGGGCTTGAACTCATGACCCTGAGATCAAGAGTTGCATGCTCTACCGACTGAGCCATTCTCTACTCTGCCAGCCAGGCACCCCTATTTAGGTCTTTTAAAATTTCCTTCATCAGTGTTTTCTCTGTACATGTCTTTCATTTACTTGGTTAAATTTATTCCTAGATATTTTATTCTTTTGGATGGTATTACAAATTGTTTTCTTAATTTCTTTTTCAGATTGTTCATTATGATTATATAGAAACAAAATTGATTTTTTGTGTTCATGTTGTACCCTAGGACTTTGCTGAACTCATTTTTTAGCTCTAATATTTTATTTGTAGATTCTTCAAAACTTTCTATATAGAGAGGATCATGTCATCTGAAACAGACATAGTTTTACTTCCTTTCAAATTTGGATATATTTTATTTCTTTTCTTTACCCAATTACTCTGGCAAAGGCTTCTGGTACCATGTTGAATAGAAATGATGAAAGCAAGCATTCTTGTCTTACACCTGATCTTGGAGGAAAAACTTTCAATCTTTCACCATTGAGTATTGAGATAGTTGTGAGTTTTTCATAAGTACTTTTTATCATGTTAAGAAAGTTTTCATCTAGTCCTAATTTCTGAGTGCATTTATCATGAAAGGGTGTTGGACTTTGTCATATGTATTTTCTGTATCAATTAAGATGAGCACTTGGTTTTTTCTCCTGGTTCTATTAATGTGGTTTCTTCTCCTTGTTTTGTTAATGTGGCCTATTATATCAATTAATTTTCTTATGTTGAACCACTCTTGCATTTCTGGGATAAATTTCACCAGGTCATGGTGTATAACCCTTTTTGTATTCTATTGGATTCAGTTTGCTAGTAGTTTGTTGAGATTTTTTGCATCTGTTTTTTGTAGGGAGTATTGGTCTGTAATTTTCTTTAGTGTCTTTGTCTGGCTTTGGTTATCAGGATAACATTGGCTTCATAGAATGAGTTAGGTTGTATTACCTCCTCTTCTACTTTTGGAAGAGTTTGAGAAGAATTGGTGTTAAGTTTTCTTTAAATATTTGGTAGAATTCTCCAGTGAAGCTATCTGATTGTGGACTTTACTTTGTTGTGAGTTTTTTTTATTACTGATTCAATGTCTTTACTTGTTACAGCTTCTTCAGATTCTCTATTTCTTTTCTTTTTATTTTATTTAATTATGAAATATAATTCACATAAGATGTTATCTTAGTTTCAGGTGTACAACATAGTGATTTGACAATTCTATACATTATTCAGTGCTCACCACTGTAAGTGTGGTCACTGTCTGTCACCATACATTATTACAGTATTATTGACTATATTCCTTATGCTTATTTTCATCTCTGAGATTTATGTATAACTGTAAGTTTGTATATTTAAATCCCCTTTATCTATTTTGCCCATCCCCCCCACCTCCCCTTTAGCAACTGCTAGCTTGTTCTCTGTATTTAAGGGTCTGTTTGTGCTTTTATTTGATCACTTGTTTTGTTTTTTAGATTCCACATATGAGTGAAATCATATGGTATTTGTCTTTCTCTGACTTATTTCACTTAGCATAATATCCTCTAGGTCCATACACACTGGCACAAATGGCAAGATCTCATTCTTTTTTATGGCTGATAATATTTTATTCTATATACCACATCTTCTTCATCCATTCAACTAGTTTTTTAAGTTTTTATTTAAATTCCAACTAGTTAGCATACAGTGTAATATTAGTTTCAGATATACAATATAGTGATTCAACACTTCTGTACAATACCTGGTGCTCATTATAACAAGTATACTTCTTTTTTTTTTTTTTTAAATTTTTTTTTACTGTTATGTTAATCCCCATACATTACATCATTAGTTTTAGATATAGTGTTCCATGATTCATTGTTTGTGCATAACACCCAGTGCTCCATGCAGAACGTGCCCTCTTCAATACCCATCACCAGGCTAACCCATCCTCCCACCCCCCTCCCCTCTAGAACCCTCAGTTTGTTTTTCAGAGTCCATCGTCTCTCATGGTTCTTCTCCCCCTCCGATTTCCCCCCCTTCATTCTTCCCCTCCTGCTACATTCTTCTTCTTCTTTTTTTTTCTTTCTTAACATATATTGCATTATTTGTTTCAGAGGTACAGATCTGAGATTCAACAGTCTTGCACAATTCACAGCGCTTACCAGAACACATACCCTCCCCAGTGTCCATCACCCAGTCACCCCATCCCTCCCACCCCACCCCCCAACAAGTATACTTCTTAATCCCCATCACCTATTTAACCCATCCACTCACCCACCTCCCCTCTGGTGACCATCAGTTTGTTTTCTATAGTTAAGAGCCTGTTTCCTCATTTGCCTCTCTCTCTTTTCTTTCCCCCCATGTTCGTTTGTTTTGTTTCTTGAATTCCACGTAAGAGTGAAATCACATGGTATTTTTCTTTTTCTGACTTACTTTGCTTAGCATAGTACTCTCTGGCTCCATCTCTGTTTCTTCTTGAATTAGTTTTGATAGTCTGTGTTTTTAAGAATTTGTTCATTTCATCTAAGTTGTCTAATTTTTTGGGTGTATAAGTATTTATAGTAATCTCTTATAATCCTTTTTATTTCTGTAAGGTTGGTAATAATGTTACATCTTTCATTGTTTATTTCAGTTATTTACATCTTCTCTACTTTTTGATTTTGTTGATCTTTCCAAAGAACCAGTTTTGGTTTCATTGATTTTCTCCATTGTTTTTCTATTCTCTGTATTACTTATCTCCACTCTGATTTTTAGAATTTACTTCCTTCTGCTAGCTTTGCATTTAGTTTGCTCTTCTTTTCTGGTTTTTCTGAGGTGCAGAGGTAGGTTACTGATTGATTAAGATCTTCCTTTTTAATGTAGGCATTTACTGCTATAAATTTCCCTGTCACCACTCCCTTTACTGCATCCCATAAGCTGTGGTATGTTGTGTTTTCATATTCATTCTTCTCTGAGTGTTTTCTAATTTCCTTTGTGATTTTTTTCTTTGACCTTTTATTGTTTAAGAGTGCATTGTTTGAGGGGCGCCTGGGTGGCTCAGTCGTTAAGCGTCTGCCTTTGGCTTGGGTCGTGGTCCCAGGGTCCTGGGATCGAGCCCTGCATCAGGGCTCCCTGCTCTGCGGGAAGCCTGCTTCTCCCTCTCCCATTCGCCCTGCTTGTGTTTCCTTTCTTGCTGTGTCTCTCTCTGTCAAATAAATAAATAAAATCTTTTTTTTAAAAAAAGAGTGCATTGTTTGATTTTCATGTCCAGTTTTTCTCCTTTTATTGAAATCTAGCTTCATTCCATTGTGGTTGGAGAATATACTTTGTAGGATTGCAGTATTTGTATATTTATTGCGGTTGGTTTTGTGGCCTGTATAGGTTCTATCTTGAAGAATGTTCCATGTGCACTTGAGAAGAATGTGTATTCTGCTCTAGAGTGAAGTGTCCTATATTTGTCTTTTAGGTCTAGGTTTAAGGTATTGTTCAACACCTCTATTTTCTTATTAATCTTCTGTCTAGATGTCTTGTCCATTTTTGAAACTTGGTTATTGAAGTCTCCAACTATTATTGTACAGCTATCTAATTCTGTCTTTAAGCCTGTCAATATTTGCTTCATGTATTAGGGGCTCTTTTGTTTGGTATGTATGTTTATAATTGTTATAAATTATTGATGCATTAACTTAAAAAATATGTACAAGATAATGTCATTCTTTGTGTCTTGTAACAGGTTTTGGCTTAAAGTCTAGTTTGTCTGATATTATAGCCAGCCACTCTAGCTCTCTTTTGGTCATTATTTGCATGGAATATCTTTTTTCTTTTTTTTAACTTTGAATCCATTCTGCCAATCTCTGCCTTTTGATTGGAGAGTTTAATCCATTTACATTTTAAATAGTTACTTATAGGGGCGCCTGGGTGGCTCAGTCGTTAAGCGTCTGCCTTCGGCTCAGGTCGTGATCCCAGGACCCTGGGATGAGCCCCACATCGGGCTCCCTGCTCCGCGGGGAAGCCTGCTTCTCCCTCTCCTACTCCTCCTGCTTGTGTTCCCTCTCTCGCTATGTCTCTCTCTGTCAAATAAATAAATAAAATCTTTAAAAAAAAAATAGTTACTTATAAAAGGGATTTACTATTGCTGTTTTGCTATTTGTTTTCTGTATGTCCTTCCACCCTTTTTGCCTTTCATTTTCTCCATTCATTTCTTTTGTGTTTAATAGATTTTTTTGTATTGTACCATTTTTATTCTCTTTTCATTTCCTTTTATTTATTCCTTTTACATATTTTCTTAGTAGTTACCCTGGGGATTAAAATTAATGTACTGGGTCGCCTGGGTGGCTCAGTTGGTTAAGTGTCTGCCTTCAGCTCAGGTCATGATCCCAGAGTCCTGGGATCGAACCCTGCATTGGGCTCCTTGCTCAGTGGAGAGCCTGCTTCTCCCTCTCTCCCCTGCTCGTGCTCTATCTCTCGCTATTTCTCTCTCAAATAAATTCTTTAAAAATATAATAAAATAAAATTAATTGACTAAATTTATAACAGTCTGATTTGAATTGATATCATATTGTTCTTCTTACAGGTTGCATCTGTAATACATTGTGTGCCCTGTAACATATATTTATAATTACCTTTTTATGCATTTGGTTTTTAAATTATATAGGAAATAAAAAGAGGAGTTACAAACTGAAAATATAACATACTGGCTTTTATATTTACCTCTATAGCTACCTTTACCAGAGATCTTTATTTCTTCATAAAGTTCTGAGTTACTGTCTTGTGTCCTTTCATTTCAACTTGAAGAAATTCCTTTAGCATTTCTTTTTTTTAAATTATGTTAATCACCATACATTACATCATTAGTTTCTGATGTAGTGTTCCATGAACCTTTAGCATTTCTTGTATGGCAGTTCTACTGGCAATGAACACTGTCAGGTTTTATTTATCTAAGCATATCTTAATTTTAGCTCCATTTTTGAAGGATGGTTTTTGCTAGATAGGGAATTCTTGATTTTCAGTGTTCTTTTACTTTTGGTACTTAAATATGTTATTCCACTGCCTTTTGGCCGCCATGGTTTTTGATGAGAAATCAGCTATTTATTGAAAATCTCTTCTTTGTGTTGAGTTGCTTCTCTTTTGCAGCTTTACAGATTCCATTTGTCTTTGTCTTTGACAGTTTGATTAGAATGTGTCTTGGATCTCTTTGAGTTGTCCTACCTGGAGTTCATTGAACTTCTTGAATGTGTAGATTCATGTATAATCAAACTTGGGAATTTTGCAGCTACTATTTCTTAAAATATTCTTAGAAAGAATATTTAGGGACACCTGGGTGGCTCAGTTGCTTAAGTGTCTGAGTCTTGATTTCAGCTTAGGTCATAATTTCAGGGTTGTGAGATTAAGCCCCACGTCAGGCTCTGCACTGAGTGTGGAGCCTGCTTGAGATTCTTTCTCTCTCTCCCCCACTGCCCCTCCCTAGCCCCCTCACGTGCACTCTCCCTCTCTCAAAATAAATAAATAAAAATATTTTTTAAAAAAATATTTAAATATTCTTTTCTGTTTTCTTTGGTACTTCTAAAATGTATATTTTGTTCAGATTGATGGTGTCCCATAGATCTCCTGGCTCTGCTCATTTATCTCCATTCTTTTCTTTCTGCCACTCATACTGGGTAATATCAATTGTTGTATCTTCAAGTTTATTGATTTTTTTCTTCTGCCTGCTGATATCTGATGTTAAACACCTCTACTGAAGTTTTAATTTCAAATATTGTGCTTTTTAGCTCTGGAATTTCTATTTGGTTCCTCTTTGTACTTCTCTGATGTTGTTGATATTTTCCTTTTGTTCACATGTTGTTTTTCTGGTTTCGTTTAGTTCTTGGTCCATGGTTTTCTTTAGGTCTTTGAGTATATTTAAAACAATTGTTTTGAAGTCTTTGTCTAGCTTTTTTGCAATGGGTTTGCCACCAGAACACAGGTGTCATGAAAACCACCACTGAACCCAAACCAAAATGGGAAAGGAAAAGACTCCTATCAACATTGTCATTGTCATCATTGGACATGTAGATTTGGGCAAGTCTACCACTACTGGTGGTCATCTGATCTACAAATGTGGTGGAATCAACAAAAGAACTATCAAAAAATTTGAAAAGGAGGCTGCTGAGTTGGGCAAGGACTCCTTCAAGTATGCCTGGGTCTTGGATACTGAAAGCTGAACATGAATGTGATATCACCATTGAAAATTTGAAACCAACAAGTATTATGTGACCATTACTGATGCCCCAGGATACAGAGACTTTATCAAAAACATGATTACAGTCACATCTCAGCCTGACTATGCTGTCCTGATTGTGGCTGCTGGTGTTGGTGAATTTGAAGCAGGTATCTCTAAGAACCCGCAGACCCGTAAGCATGTCCTTCTTGCTTACACAGTGGGTGTACCATAGTTATTTGTTGGTGTTAACAAATGGATTCTACTGAGCCACCCTACAGCCAGAAGAGATATGAATAAATTGTTAAGGAAGTCAGTACCCACATTAGGAAAATTGGCTACAACCCTGAGACGGTGGGCATTTGTGCCAATTTCTGGTTGGAATGGTGACAACATGCTGGAGCCAAGTGCTAACATGCCTTGGTTCAAGGGATGGAAAGTCACCCATAAAGATGGGAATGCCAGTGGAACCACACTGCTTGAAGCTCTGGATTGCATTCTGCCACCAGCTCATCCAGCTGACAAGCCCTTGTGTCTGCCCCTCCAGGACGTCTACAAAATTGGTGGTATTGGTACTGTCCCTGTGAGCGGAGTGGAGACTAGTGTTCTTAAACCTGACATGGTAGTCACCTTTGCACCAGTCGATGTTAAATGTTAAAACTGAAGTAAAGTCTGTTGAAATGCACCGTGAAGCTTTGAGTGAGGCTCTTCCTGGGGACAATGTGGGTTTCAGTGTCAAGAATGTATCTGTCTGGGTGCCTAGGTGGCTCAGTTGTTAAGCGTCTGCCTTCGGCTCAGGTCATGATCCCAGGGTCCTGGGATCGAGCCCCACATCAGGCTCCCTGCTCCATGGGAAGCCTGCTTCTCCCTCTCCCACTCCCCCTGCTTGTGTTCCCTCTCTTGCAGTGTCTCTCTCTGTCAAATAAATAAATAAAATCTTTAAAAAAAAAAAAAAAAAAAGAATGTATCTGTCAAAGATGTTTGTTATCCTGAACCATCGAGGCCAAATTAGTGCTGGATATGTACCTGTGATGGATTGTCACACAGCTCACATTGCTTGCAAGTTTGCTGAGCTGAAGGAGAAGATTGATTGTTATTCTGGAAAAAAGCTGGAAGATGGTCCCAAGTTACTGAAATCTGGTGATGCTCCCATCGTTGATAGGGTTCCTGGCAAGCCTATATGTGTTAAGAGCTTCTCTGACTATCCTCCTCTGGGCCATTTTGCTGTTGGTGACATGAGACAGACAGTGGCTGTGGGTGTCATCAAAGCAGTGGACAAGAAGGCAGCTGGAGCAGACAAGGTCACCAAGTCTGCCCAGAAAGGTCAGAAGGCTAAATGAATATTATCCCCAATACCTGCCACCCCAGTCTTAATCAGTGGTGGAAGAACGGTCTCAGAACTGTGTGTCAGTGGGCCATTTAAGTTAATAGTAGAAGACTGGTTAATGATAGCAATGCACTGTAAAACCTTTGGACAGAAAGGAGAATTTTTTGTGGACCATTTGTTTTGTGTGTGTGTGTGTGTGTGTGTGTGTGTGTGTATGGCAATTTTAAGTTATTAGTTTTTAAAATCAGCACTTTTTAATGGAAACAACTTGACCAAAAATCTGTCACAGAATTTTGAGACCCATTAAAACAAAAGTTTAATGAGAAAAAAATATATAAAAATAAAGTCTTTGTCTAATAATCAGCATTTGGACTTTCTCAGTGATAATTCCTGTCAGTTATTTTTTTTTTTCTTAAACGGGCTACACTTTCCTTTTACTTTGTAATATTTGGTTGAAAGCGGTATTTGATTATTTTAAATGTGGTAACTGGAAATCAGACTTTGCCCTTTACCAGAGTTTCCTTGTTTTTTTTTTTAATTTTTTATTGTTATGTTAATCACCATACATTACATCATTAGTTTTAGATGTAGTGTTCCATGATTCATTGTTTGTGCATAACACCCAATGCTCCATGCAGAACGTGCCCTCTTTAATACCCATCACCAGGCTAACCCATCCTCCCACCCCCCTCCCCTCTAGAACCCTCAGTTTGTTTTTCAGAGTCCATCGTCTCTCATGGTTCATCTCCCCCTCCGATCTCCCCCCGTTCATTCTTCCCCTCCTGCTATCTTCTTCTTCTTTTTTTTTTTTCTTTAACATATATTGCATTATTTGTTTCAGAGGTACAGATCTGAGATTCAACAGTCTTGCACAATTCATACAGAGTTTCCTTGTTTTTATTGTTGAGGGCTGCAATTATTTATTCGTTTAGTGGCTTTTACAACCTGTTTATGCAGAGCCTCTATCCCTTGTCATGTATGGTACTGAAATCTGTGTTCCTTTAACTTGTGCTCAGATAGTGTTTTGATAGATATTTCTCTGAATGCCAGGAACCAATAAAAGAGAGAAAAGGAGAACAAAAGAAAAAAAACAGAAGGAAGGAAAAATATCTCCTGTCTCTGTGCATTGGCTCTGTGTTATGGCACTCCTTTAACACTTAGCCAGGACATTTGCAACTCTGCCTTAGGTTTCACTCCCTGCTTATATTGTGCTTAGAGATCAGCTAGAGTGAAAGCTTAAGTTTTTCTTAGGTCTTTCCTGAGCGTAGGTCCTCCCCTGGGCATATACCTGGCTTTTTAAATTCCTCAGTATACATGGGCATTTTTCAATGCCCTATTTTTTCCAAAAAGCTCCACTGCTTTTCCTCCCAGGCTTTTGGCATCTTATCCATATGCCTCACCTTCAGTCTTTTGCCCCTGGCAACTGTGGTTTGTTCATTTACTTTACATTGTTTTTTCACAATGCCTACAGCTCGACTGTCCTGTGTCTTTTCCAGGTTAGGTAAAACAAAGATAAATGCCTTGCATCAGTACTTCAGGTGGTCCCCAGACAGGTTAGAACAGACAAACAATTCTTCGTGAACGAAATCTGCTCTGCTGTCCCTGGTACCAGGGACAAGGATCCCACAGTGAACGTGGCTACCCTCTTAAAAAGTGCCACTGAGCCAGGGAGGCAGCTGGGTAAGGACAAGCAAAAGCACCACAGACCTTTTCTACCACTTTTAATTTGTATTTTTCTTGATTCAAAATTTATTTGGTGGTTGTAAACCTTGGATCATTTTCCAGAGTTCTGACCAATTTGGTTTTGACAGTTCCTTCTTAATTTTTTGATGTTTCTGCAGAGGGACAGGTGCTTAGAGTTTCCTACTCCACCATTTCATTGATGTCCAAAAAAAATTTTTAATACGTTCTTTCACTGTTTTTTGGAAGCACAATCCATTCCCTATTGAGTCACTTTTCACTTTCTGGATCCTCTACTCTGTTTTGTTAATCTGCTTGCCTATCCTTACACTAATATCACACTGTCTTGATTATTGTAGCTTTATGATAAGGCTTGAAATCAGGCAGTGCATGTTTGTTTGGATTGTGTTTAATCTGTAGACTAATCGACATTAACAATATTGAATCTTTCTTTACATGTCTGTGGTATATTTATTTTTTAGGTATTCTTTAATTTTCCTTGGTGATGAAAAAATTTACATTTCAGTGTACCAGTTTTATTATTTTTTGTAGTAACTTTTTATAGATTCTTCAGGATTTCCTATATGCCATTTTTGAAAAGAGACAGTTTTACTTTTCCCTCTCCATTCTCTCTATTAGTTGTTTACTTTGCCTGTTCTGGATAGGACCTCCAGTACAATATTCAGTAGAAGCAGGGAGAGCAAAGTGGTGAGATTAGTCATTTATGCCTTGTTCCGCTTATTAGAAGGAAAGCATTCAGTTTTTTACCATTAAATGTGATGGCAGTTCAATGGTTCTCAATAGGTGGGGAAATTTTGCCCATAGAGGACAATTGGCAATGTCTGGAAACATTATTGGTTGTTATGATTGGGGGCTGTTATTGGCATCTACTGGTAGAGGCCAGAGATGCTGCTAAACATCCCACAATGCACAGTACCCCCACCCACCTAGTCTGCATGACAAAGAATCATCCAGGCCAAAATGTCAATAGTGCCGCTGCTGAGAAACTCTACGTTAGTTGTGGGTTTTATGTGCTGCCTTTTATCAGATTAAAGAAGTTAGCTTTTATTGGTGAGAGTTTTAATCAAAAATGACTACTAAAATTCTGCATCTACAGAGGTGATCATATAGTATTTTTTCTTTTATTGTATTTATAGAGGGAATTACTATCTTCATCCGTTCAGGTTGCTATAAGAAAGTATCATAGACGGGGGGAAAAATTTATTTCTCAGTTTTGGAGGCTGGAAAATCCAAGATCAGAGTGCTGGCAGAGTCAGTGTCTGGTGAAGTCCCCCCTCCTGGTTCATAGACAGCTGGATCTGGATCTTGCATCAAAATCTGGATCATGGAAATGCACTTGACTTATTTGGGATTTGTGTGACTAAACTGGCTCAAAGAGTCTCACATTGGGAAATGTGGAAAATAATTTTTATGCCTTTGTTGATTATCTCATTACAATTGGGCTGGAAAATACTATACAATATGACTTCATTTTAGCTTGATTACATCTGCAAAGACCCTACTTCCAAATAAGGTCACATTCTGAGGTCATGAGGTGGACATGAATTTTGGGAGGACTAGTCAAACCAGTACACCATGCATAAGAAAATTTTTTTTAATTTAAATTTTTAGTTAACGTACAGTGCAGTATTGGTTTCTGGAGTACTATTCAGTGATTCATCACATACAACACCCAGTGCTCATCACAACAGGTGCCCCCTTTTTTTTTGAGGTGGGGGCAGAGGGAGAAAGAGAATCTTAAGCAGGTTCCACGCCCAGCGCAGAGCCTGATGCAAGGTTCAATCTCACAACCCTGAGATCATGACCTGAGCTAAAATCAAGAGTCGGACGTTAACAGACTGAGTCACCCAGGTGCCCCACAACAAGTGCCCTCTTTAATACCCATCACCCATCTAGACCATCCCCCACCCACCTCCTTCCATCACCCCTCAGTTTGTTCTTTATCATTAAGATTCTCTTATGGTTTGTTTCCCTCTCTCCTTTTTCCCCCTTCCCATATGTTCATCTGTTTTCTTAAATTCCATGTGAGTGAGATCATACGGTATTTGTCTTTCTCTGACTGACTTATTTCACTTAGCATAATATGCTCTAGCTCCATCCATGTCATTGCAAATGGCAGGGTTTCATTCTTTTTGATGACTGAGTAGTATTCCATTGGAGATAGATAGATAGATAGATAGATAGATAGATAGATAGATAGATAGATAGATGATAGATATAGATACACACACACACACACACACACACACCACATCTTTATGCATTCTTCTGTTGATGGACATTTGGGCTCTCTCCATAGTTTGGCTATTGCATTCCCTCCAAGTCTGTATTTTGGATCCTTTGGGTAAATACCTAGTAGAGCAATTGCTAGATCATAGGGTAGTTCTATTTTTAACTTTTTGAGGAAGCTCTAGAGTGGCTACACCAAGAAAATTTTTTATTTATGCTTTCAAAAAAGATACCTTGAAAATATTTTCATTTTAATATCCTTTGGTCTAAATGCCAAATCTAAATAGTCCTATATGCAAATGTTCAAATGCACTGTCTAAGATTCATATAGGATTTCCCAAAATTTTCAAAACAAGAAAATGTGGAAGAATATGATATCACTGTTATTTTTTTCTAAGATTCATATAAGATTTCCCAAAGTTTTCAAAACAAGAAAATGTGGAAGAATATGATATCACTGTTATTTTTTTCTGATTTAAATTTATCAGAATAAAGCAAATGATCATTACATTAGAAGGTGTTTGGAGGAGGAGGTTTGTGAGACAGTCATCAAACTTTTGCATTCCAGTACCTATGCCGGCTTGACTAGTACATAATCTCCTCACCCTCAAAAAGCCCACAGTTCTGTTGAGAAACAAATTACAATATGGCATGAGTGCAATAGTAGAATTGTACATAGGGCACAGAACAAAATAATTATCTATATTGAGTTCTAAAACTCTGTGTGTGTGTGTGTGTGTGAGTGTGTGTAAGACAGAGGCGTGGGGGGAGGGAGAAAGAGAGGGTGAGAGAGAGAGAGAAAAGAGTTAACTGATAGTTTTTAAAGGAAAAATAAGTAAATCAAAGTTGTTTATTCTATATACACTAATGCAAAACTAATCACCCTCATGGTGTTGTAATATAGTTCCACCATATGTCCACAGTGTTGATTTATTTATTCCAAACTGTCAATTCTCTGACCAAGTATTCTCTTTTGGATCTGGAAGAGCTGCTAAAGGTAAAGCTCTCATATAGCTAATCGGGAAACTTCAGTGGGGAAATACTTAGAATATGTAGAATACTTAACAATACTTATAATAACTTGAAAAATTACAATACCATGAAACAAACATCAGCCTGATTAACTGCTGATTTTGTAACTGAAATAAATTGGTTCCCTTGGTTCTTACCCTGCCCCAAGGTGTTTTTTAGACAGGAGAAATTAGCTGTAATAATTTGCTGAAGAAGATGTGCTGTGCTGCTTTGGATTGTTTTTCTTTTTCTTCCCCCTCCCCACCTCTTTCTCCATTTACATTTATTTTTGATTAGGTAATACATTCAGGTAGTTCAAATTTTGATAGTTATAAAAGTCTATACAATTAAAAGTTTCCCACTCTTTGTGCCCAGCCTCATAATTCTCCTTCCCAGAGGCATCCCGTGTTAACTTTTCTTATTTTTCCTTTTAGAGCTATTTCATGCATATATAAGCATGGGCGCTTACAAACATACATGCACTTACTTATGTTTCCTTATTTTTACACATTTATTTATGTTTCCTTGTTTTTATACATTTTCTGTACTTTGCTTAAGATCATTCTATATTAGTACATAAAGAGCTATGGCTGTGTAGTATTATTCAATTGTATGGATATGCCATAATTTATTTAACCAATCCTCTATTGAGAAATACGTAGCTTGCTTCCTGACTTTTGCTATTATATTTCTGCAGCGAATAACCTTGTAATAGGTCATTTCAGATGTGTACTATCTGTAGGATAAATTTCTAGAAATGGAATTGCTAGGTTGGATGGTATGTGCCTTTGTCATTTTGATAGATATTGCCAAATTGTCCTCCATAGAGGTTGTACCAATTTACACTTACACTGGCAATAGATAAAAGTGCTTGTTTCCCCAACACTCACCAACACATTGTGCTATCAAACCTTATATCTTTGCTAATATGATAGGTGAAAAAATGATATCTCATTGTGGTTTTAATTTGCATTTATGTTCTGAGTAAGGTTGAACATCTTTTCATATATTTAAGACCCTGTGATATTTATAAAAAATAATTCCCTTTTTATGATGGTTGGTATGCTACTGGATTGATGGCACAATATCTTTTCTCCTTAACTTATACCTATAGGCATGTTTTTTTACATAAGAGAACAAAGGTAATTCCAAAGAGCACCTTTAGGTCAAATAAACTCTAAGCCAGAACATTTTACATGTTTTAAAAAATCACTAGCTTTTTACAATTAACTCATTTTACAGCTAACATATCATAGTTGACAAACAACTGAACCAACATCCCCTCATAGTTTGAAATGATGTAAATTACTTATAAGAAATTTAAGTCAACATTTTGTTACTTCTTATTATATATTGTACTTAAAAAATTTTTATATCTTAAGAAAAATAGAATTATTCTTTACTTAGAAACTTACCAATGTGTTAGAATTTACAGAGAATTATTTAAAATTATGATATGTTCTCATTTGAAATATGTGTTTGCAGTTTCCTTTCTCAATGCCTAAGACACATTATAGGAAGGTTAGAAGTTCACTGTATATTTAAATGTGTTGGCTGATTCATAAGTGGCTCTGGACTCTTGCATCATACAACAAATTGTTCTTAGAGCTTTGTCTATGGCACTGTATATCACTTCTATTATAGCACTTATCAATGTCTGCCACGTATCATCATTAGTTATTTATGTGTCTGCCTTTCTCACTAGATTGTGAACTTCTAAAGGATATAATTTGCATTCCCCTTTTGCATTAGCTTATAGCTTTGCATAAACTCCATATGTATAAAATGTTTGTTGAATTGAATTGAATCACATTTACATTGGGGTTCTAAGGTTAAATTTTTAAAAACACTTTTCTACATATTTTTTTATTTCATTTTTATGTAATGTCTTATTCTAATGCTGCTCAAGTTTCCTTTCTGCTAATATTATTGACTTTGTATTGAAAAGAATTACCAAAGTGCTTCTCTAATAATAGCATTGAAGAGGTAGATTTTTTTATTGTACATATTTCCTTACTCTTCTTCATTTTCTTCCATCAAAGTCCAACTTTAATTCTTTTTTTTTTATTTTTTATTTTTTATTTATTTATTTTTTTTAAAGTCCAACTTTAATTCTAACCACAGGCAGTTCTAAATATTTACTGGACAGTGGTGGGTAGATTGGACATTGTGGTAAGGTATATGCATTGATTGATCTCGCTAAGATTCTCAATTTATGTAGGCAATTTGAAATGTGAAATTAAAGTTATGGTCATTTATATATTAAGTAATTTAGAAGATTCTATAACAGAGTGAACAGCTTTTCAAATGGCTCTTTTTAACTTAAATTTTTATTAAAATAATTGTGGATTCACATGCAGTTCTAAGAAATGATATAGAGAGATCCTTTGTACACTTTACCTATTTCTTCCCAGTGGTGATATCTTGCAAAACTATTGTATAATATCACAACCAGGATATTAATATTAACACGAAATTTCAGTTTATTATTATTTCACCATATTTACTTGTGTTCATTTGTGGGTGTGTTTTAGTTCTGTACACTTTTATTACATATATAGATTCATGTATCCTCCACCACAGTTAAAATACTGCACAGTTCCAACACCACAAGGATATCTGTATTGTGCTTTTATAACCACACACACCCCCATGCCCCACCCCCACTACCCTAACTCATGGCAACCCATAATCTGTTCTCTATTTCTAAAATTTTGTCCTTTCAAAATGTTATATAAATGCAATAATATAGTATGTAATTTTATGTGATTAGCATTTTGATCAGCATAATTCCCTGGAGATACATATCCAAGTTCTTCTGATTATCAATAATTTATTCCTTTTTATTGCTGAGTAATATTCCATGTTATGTATGTACCACAGTTTGTTGAATCATTCACATATTGAAAGAAATCTGGGTTGATTCCAGTTTGGGGCTATTACAAATAAAGCTGCTATGAATATTACTGTACAGGTTTTTGTGTAAACATAAATTTTCATTTCTTGGGCTAAATGACCAGGGGTATAATTGCTGGGTCATATGGTAGTTGCATATTTGCTTTTCTAAGATATTGTCAAACTGTCACAGAGTAGCATTCTCTCTTTTTTAAAGATTTTATTTATTCATTTGACAGAGAGAGAGAGCACAAGCAGGGGGAGCAGCAGGCAGAGGGAGAAGCAGGCTTCCCGCCGAGCAGGGAGCCTGATGTGGGACTCAATTCCAGGACCCTGGGATCATGACCTGAGCAGAAGGCAGATGCTTAACTGACTGAGCCACCTAGGCATTCCAGAGAGAGAGAATCTTAAGCAGGCTTTGATTTTGCAGATATTCAGAATGATTGAAAACTATATAGCTGTATTCAAGGGACCAGACAAACTTAGAGTCTCCTTACTCCTCTGCCTTCTTACCTTCTCTAGGATGCAAGCCTTTTTAAGGAATTTTTAAGCCCAAATGACTCTTTGATGCTATAATTCCTTTCAAAAATGAATGAGGGAATTTTACCTCACTATATCTGTTCCCTTTTCTGTAAAATGAAAGTAATAATGACTCTCTGACTCTTACTTCTTTACAAAAGTTTTTGTAAATTTTCTTCTTTTTTAAAGATTTATTTATTATTTGACAGAGAGAGAACACAAGCAGGGAGAGAGGGAGAGGGAGAAGCAGACCCCCCCACTGAGCAAGGAGCATGATGTGGGGCTCAGTCCCAGGACCCTGGGATCATGACCTGAGCCCAAGGCAGACGCTTAACCGACTGAGCCACCCAGGCGCCCCCAGAGTAGCATTCTTATCCTAAATGAGTGATCCAGTTTCTCCTCACCCTCACTGGCATATGCTGTTCTCACTATTTTTTATTTTAGCTGTTCTTATAGGTGTGTAGTGACAGCTTAATTTGGTTTCAGTTTGTGATTCTCTAATGGCTAATGATGTTGAACATCTTTTGATGTGCTTGGTTGCCATCTTTATATCCTCTTCAGTGAAATGGCTCTTCATTGTGTTTTGCCCATTTTCTAATTGGACTGTTTGTTTCTTCTTTTTACTATTGAGTTTTTGAGTTTTTTATATATTCTAGATTCCAGTCCTTTGTTGGATATGTGGTTTGTAAATATTTTTTTTCCAATCTGTAGCTTGTCTTTTCATCTTCTAAACAGGATCTTTTGCAGAGCAAAAGATTTAAAATTTGATGAAGTCCAGTTATTCAATATCTTCTTTTTATGAGTTGTGCTTATGGTGTCATCTAAGAACTCTTCACCTAGCCCTAGATACTAAAGATTTTTTGAAAGTTTTATAGTTTCATTTCTAACATTTAAGTCCATGATCCATTTTTAATTTCCCCAGTACAATTTGTTGAAAAGGCTACCTTTTCTCCATTGAAGTGCTTTTTATACTTTCATAACAAAAAATCACCTGGTTTTATTTGTGTGAATCTATTCCTTAGTCTTTACTCTGTTCCATTGATCTAGATGTCTATTTTTTCACCAATAACATACTGTTAGCTATATAGTAAGCCTTAATATTAAGCAGACTGATTCCTCCCACTTTATTCTTTTTTCTCAAGGTAGTTTTAGGTATTCTAGGGCCTGTGTTTTATAAATTTTATAATTAGCTTATGTCTATAAATCCTTGCTGGAATTTTAATTGGAATTGAATCAAACCTACAGATCAATTTGGGAGAATTGGCATATGTAGGATGTAGAGTCTTCCAATCCATGAGCATGGTATGGCACTCCATTATTTAGATTTTTTTCTACCCATAATAGTCTCTTTTGTGTTTTCCTTGTTTTGATGTCAGATGAAAGTGCATACATTAACATGGATTTCAAATTTTTAGGCTTGCTGAGAATGATAAAACTCATTAATACTCATTTACTATTTATTTACTTATTCATTCATTCATTCATTCATTCACTCATTCACAATGCAGATATATTTACCTTGCTCCTTGTAATTAAGACATAATATATTTTTACAGTATTAATATTGATTTTAAAGGTTATAACCCTGTAAATAAATGAGAAATTGACTGTACTAAAGAAAGGACATTAATATAGACTAAGGAAGTTTTGTAATGATACTTACTGTAAAGATTTTTATCTCTGGTACAAAATAAATATGGGCTGAGGGAGGGATTACTGACTAAAGGAATAGGACTTATCAGAGGGAGGGTGTAATCTTTGAAAAATTTCTTATTTGGCAATTTTAACCCCAGAATCAAAAGAAATTGAGGGTATGGAGCGAGTCAACTCAGGAGGTATGAGTAAGTGATTATTTAGGAGAGAATAGAAATATGAGGGCTGTACTGGAGATTTCCTTTTATGGAGTAATGCAAACATTTAGGTAAGTTTATAACTCTTCCTTGAAATAGGAGTAACTATTTTGCTTGAGTTTTCTTGAGTTAATTATTCATTCAACAAGTATTTATGGAGCCCTTACTACTTTCTCTGCATTTTGTCTGGACCTGTCAGTATATAGATGTTATAAAAACAATATCCAAAGACCCAGCAGTCACTGGCTCCCTTCTCAGTACCTGCTCCCAGTGGTCCTGAGGGCATGTGGGCCAGGGGCAGCCCCAAAGAATAGGAGGCGGAGGGAGAGCAGGTGTGCAGGTGTGTGTCTTGGCTGTGTACTCGCTGAGAGAAATGGGAGGGGGAGAATGCAAGGATAGGCCCAGGAGCCATGGCGTCCAAAGAGAAACAAGCAGTGAAAAATCTCAATGTGGAAAATGCCCAGCAGGAAAACGAAAGAGAACAGGGCCCCATGCAGAATGTAAAGGAATCATGCAGTTGGAGAGGAGGGTGAAGGCCAGAAGCCTGGAGGAAATGTCAGGCTGGGGTGAATGAGACGGCTTGTCTCTAATTTTCAATGAGCCATACCTAACAGGCATATTGACCACAGTGAAGTGGGAGATGATGTGGAGAAGTTCATAGGGCAGATGATGGGAATCAGGAGAAAGACTAAGGAGCAGCAAATGAGGCATCATAAGCGCCTCCAAACTCCTGAACCTCATAATCATTATGGCTTTTGCCTTATACCTTGAATCCTAAGGTTTTCCCCAAGGTTAATAATGTGGCCTCTGCTCTACAAGATTGTAGTTTTGTGATTTACTTGCTCTGTAACCTTTTTGGTATTTCCACTTAGAAGTTTGTAATTAAATATTGTTTTGTCTCAGTGTAAAACTTTCTGTCCAGTAGAGCAATTTCACCCAGTTTTAGGAAAAACTATTATTTTCATAATATGAAATTAATAAAGCAGTTTAAAAAGCAAAAAAAAGGTAGGATCCCTGAGTTCATGGAATTTATAATGTAATATGATATATAATATAGCAAAATAACAGCATCTATAGATTTTTTCCAGCAGATAAATGGTATGATAAATTTATTATTTGAATACATCTATTTACAGATATTAGTAGCCAGTACAAGAAGGAATACAACCTTGTATATCACTTTTCAAGTTACAGGGATAGTTCTGATTTTACTGTTTTTTAAGGTTTTGAAATCTACGTATCTGAAGTTATTGATTTGATTGGCAAATGAATTATGACTTAAATAGGTGTTTTCTAAGCCATTAATACACAGCATTTTAAATATATTTGATGAATTGGCAATATATGTCAAAAAGAAAGGCATGGGGTGCTTGGGTGGCTCAGTCGATTAAGTGTCCGACTCTTGATTTCAGCTCAGATCATGATCTTGGAGTCCTGAGATCAAGCCCCATGTCAGGCTCCCTGCTCATCGGGCATTCTACTTGAGATTTCTCTTCCTCTCTCTCTGCTCCTCCCCACTGTGCATGCTCTGTCTCTCTCTAAAAATAAATAAATCTTTTAATGAAAAAAAAGGAAAGGCATATACAACCTTTGGTATGAGGAATCTGACATAAATAAGTGGCTGATAATGTTAAAAATACGAGTTGCCTTGTATTTTCCTCCTCATTCATAAGAGATCAAGGAGTCTATAGGAGCCTGTGTAAAGTTCATATTAAAATAGATACCCTCCAGGGTCCCTGGGTGGCTCAGTTGGTTAAGCAGCTGCCTTTAGCTCAGTCGTGATCCTGGGGTCCTGGGACCAAGCCCCGCATCAGGCTCCCTGCTCAGCGGGGAGTTGGCTTCTCCCTCTCTCTCTCCCTCTGACCCCCATTCTCGTGCTCTCTCTCTCTCTCTCTCAAGTAAATAAAATCTTTAATAAAATACATATCCTGGAAAGCAAAATAAGTATGCTTCCTGACATGTGACAGTTGAAACCCACTATAAAATATGTTTTAGATTGAATGGCATGTTAATAGGAATATTGGGAATGATTATATATTTGAAACCATTGATTCCTTTGTACATTTCATTTGTTAGAGCACAACTGTTTATTTTTCACTATTTTTTATTTTTAAAAAATATCTTACATATTGGGGCACCTGGGTGGCTCATTCGGTTAAGCGTCTGCCTTCAGCTAAGGTCATGATCCCAGGGTCCTGGGATTGAGGCCCGCATTGGGCTCCCTGCTCACAGGGAGCCTGCTTCTCCCTCTCCTCCCCACTCGTGCCCTCTATCGCTATCTCTATTTCTCTCTCAAATAGAGCAATAACTTTTAAAAAAAAAAATTCAAAAAAATATTTTATTTTATTTTAGAGAGAGAGAACATGAGAGCATGGGAGTGGGGAGGGCAGAGGGAGAGGGAGAGAATCTCAAGCAGACTGTGCTGAGTGGCGGAGCTGGGGGGGGGGAGGGAGGGAGGGGGTTAATCTCATCACCTTGAGATTATGACCTGAGCTGAAACCAAGAGTCAGATACTTACCTGACTGAGCCACCTAGGCACCCCAAAATATAGTTTTTTCAAACAAATTAATGAATGCAATGTGATTTGTTTCAACCTTTATTTTTAAGATTTTATTTATCTGAGAGTGAGTGAAAGAGAGCACGAGTGGGGGGAGGTGCAGAGGGAGAGGGAGAAGTAGACTCCCCACCAAGCAGGGAGCCTGATGCCGGGCTCAATCCCAGGACCCTGGGATCATGACCTGAGCTGAAGGCAGATGTTTAACTGACTGAGCCACCCAGGCACCCCATGAATCTTTCTTTTTTTAAATAAAGATTTTATTTATTTATTTGAAAGAGAGAGGGAGCACAAGCAGGGGGAGGGGCAGAGGGAGAGGGGCAATTAGACTCCCCACTGAACAGGGAGCCCGATGCAGGGCTTGATCCCAGGACCCTGAGATCATGACCTGAGCTGAAGTCAGAAACTTAACAGACTGAGCCACCCAGGCACCCCTATTTGTTTGAATCTTGATTGGAGAAAAACAGTCTGTTTATTTTAGGAAAGTGTAGGAATACTCTGGGTTATGAGACATAGATATCCAGTCTACCCCAAGATATGGGTGGGTTGGTTACTGTAGAATGGAACTATAGAGCATTCAAGAAGTGAGGCAGCAAAGAGAAGATAACTTGTTTTTGAGCTTCAAGATTCCATATTATCTATTTGTATTTATTTTGTTCTTTTTTTCTCGTCCTCATACTTTTTGTTCCCTCTTAATATTGGCTTGCATATGGCCGACATAGCCTTTGAGGCCATTCTCTATCATGACCTCTTGGCTTCATTCCCATTGCTACCTAGGTTAATCTCTTGCTGTTTTGTAGTTCAAATTCATGGGAGGAAATCTAATCAATCTGTTTGGTATGTTTATTTTTTCATGCTGGCCCCCTCCTAGTCTACTGGCCAGCCAAAGGACTGATTGTTTTTGAGTTACCTTGCTCCTTCTTATTCTATAATTACCTATAATCATGCATGAGAATTCTGGATCATGTAGTATAAAACATGACTGCCTGTGGCTGCCCTTGTGTAGGGACAGTGGTCAGGACCATTTCACTTAGCAAGGACTTGCATTGTCATTATGATTAATAATAGTAAAGGATAGTTTATGAAAATATGATACCTTCAGATAGGTTTATTTAGGCCTAAAAGATAGTTTTTAGGAAGAATATCTATACTGTATTATAGTTATCTGGGGTATAATGTTGATTCGGAGTTGTCTTAGTTCTTGTTTTTAGAAAGTGGCTGATACCCTAAAGTTTACATTGCACATATTTCTCTTAGAAAAACGGACAAAATTTCATATCTTCATCTTACAATATTTATGTATATTGTATAAATATAACAAAATATAAATCGTTTGGATACTCTCTACCATTAGTTCATTATCTAGTTTGAACCTCATTAACTTTACAGAGATAACTAATTGGTTTGGCTTATCTATTCAGGCCTGTGTCAACATTTGTGTAGACTGAGCCAAGAATACAAATGCAACTGTTCATACCATATGTGTAAAACTTAAAAAATTTTTAAACCAAGTTAACAAACTATTAAGTAAAATAATGTTGTAGTCCCACATTTTGACATATGCCTTTATAATGAGCTGGAAGGTTAGGTTTCAAGTTTAGAATTCTCAAACTCCTCACAGTTTAACACTGGAATATGATTGCTCTGGGAAATCTGACTCCTAGTCCTTGGCTGGCCTCCTCTATTCAATACCTGACTCTGTCTTGCCTGAGGGGCTTCATTGTAATGTTATGTTTCCTTCCAGCCTATGTGTACAAGCTCTGTCCATGGTCCCTATCACCAGCTTCTTTTGACAATCCAGTAGGCACATAGATAGCAAGATCCTCCCTCCAGAACAGCACTTCAAAATGGGTTCCAAGAGAGAATTAAGCCATAATACCCCAAGGCATTCATTGGATAAAAATAATAAAATGTTACCAGTCTTGTACCATATTTGAGAGAATGGGCAAAATGGTTACATGGATAATTTTCTTTAGGGCTTAAGAAAGGCTACTGGGCTGAGAAAGGCTGGTGGAGAGTAGACCTGAAGAAGAGTTCTATGTGGGCTCATGAAAGTGGCTTGGGGATATTTGGGCAGGGAATTTCAAGACCTTGGGTACTCAAATTATGATCTGGAAGGGGGAGGCACAGGCTTCTGGTGGTTCTTTCCCTTTGGCCCTGCAGAATCTTCTCTCCTAGAACTGGGAGCAGCTGAGGAATGGCTAGTGTGGGGTCTGCTAAATTATGGGGCCCTCTTTGCCCATATCAAAGTGTGGTACTTCATCCATTAATTGTTTTTCACATTTTACCTATTAGATGCTATGCTAATTTTTTTGGCTTGAAAATGTGTTTAGATGTAATCAGGCTTGGTTCCAATGAACATGGCAGAGTAGAGAATGCCAAAGATCCATCTTTCCACAAAAGCAGCAAATAAACTAGCAAATATTCTCAGAATCAACTTACTGGCATTCTGGAAACTAATAAAAAATTTACAGCAACCAGGCAAATGTTTAATCAAAGAAAAAGCAGTTACTTTTTAAGAGAGCTTTGTGGCATTTTAACTTACCTAGTCTCCATTCCCTGTTCTCTAGTTTGGCAGAAGCTTTCAAGTGCCCTCATTCTTAAAGAATTGTGGTCATTTATTTTGACCAGTTTGGTGGCTCCCTGAAGGACGAGCTCAAAAGACTTGCCCTTATTTTGCCTAACTCAGAACTCTCCCAAGGCTGAGGTAGCTACTTGGCGGGCATTGTGGAAAACATAAAGGCAAATATATTAACCACTGCCTCCCATGGCAAGGAATAACAAACAAACAGTAAAGATCAACTGAAAATATTTGGGTATATAGGTATCTCTTTGAGACCCTGCTTTTAATTCTTTTGAGTACTCAGAAGTGAAATTGCTGGATCATACGGTAATTCTATTTTTAATTTTTGAGGAACTGTTTTCCATAGCAGCTACACCATTTTACATTTCCACCAACAGTGTTCAAGGGCTCCAATTTCTCCACATCCCCACCAACACATATTAGTTTTTTCATAGTAGTCATCCTAATTGGTGTGAGGTGCTGTCTTGTTGTGGTTTTTAATTTGCATTTGCCTAATGATCAGTGATGTTGAAAATCTTTTCGTGTACTTCTTAGCCATTTCTATATCTCCTTTGGAGAAATATCTATTCAAATCTTTTGTCTTATTCTAATCACGTTGTTGTTGAGTTGTAGAAGTTCTTTATATATTCTGGATATTAATCTCTTATCAGATTTGATTTGTATGTATTTTGGTTGCCTTTTCACTTTGTTGATTGTGTCCTTTAATTCACAGAAGCTTTTACATTTGATATAGTCCAATTTATCTCTTTTTACTTTTGTTGCCTGTGCTTTTGGTGTCCTGTCCAAAAAATCATTGCTAAATCCAATATAATTCATGAAGATTTTCTTTCATGTTTTTTTCTAAGAGTTTTTAGGGTTTTAGCTCTTATGTTTAGGTCTTTGGCCCATTTTGAGGTTGTTTTTATTTTTTTAAATATAATGTAGCATTCATCAAGAAAGATTAAAAGGAAGGATGGAAATGGTAGAGTGGGAAAGATTTAACCTACTATATATAGCTAATTGGACAAGTAAAATGGGTAAATAAAATATTTAACACAACTGGAGGAATTCCTATTTATTAGTAAAATACGCTTTTATAGAGATTGAAAGCTATTCCAAAAATGTCTGGCCACTTTTATTGCATTATAACCTGTAATTAAATTTTAATTATTGTTCTTTTATTATGATATGTAGAAGCTAAGCTATTTCCTGTGAGCAAATGGATTGATGAGTTTTGCACAAGTATGGAACATCATTGAGTCTTTTACAGGATTTGTGGTTCTTTGACTCTGACTCAGATAGTATGTATAAACTCTTTCCCAACTAGTACCTGGTTCTGCTATATTTTTCTTTCTTCCAAGCCCAACTCTTTTTTTATTTTTTATTTTGTTTTCTTTTTATTAACATATAATGTATTATTTGTTTCAGGGGTACAGTTCTGTGATTCATCAGTCTTACACAATTCACAGCACTCACCATAGCACATACCCTCCCCAATGTCCATCACCTAGCCACCCCATCCCTCCCACCCTCCTCCCCTCCAGCAACCCTCAGTTTGTCTCCTATGAATAAGAGTCTCTTATGGTTTATCTCCCTCTCTGGTTTCGTCTTGTTTCATTTTTCCCTCCCTTCCCCTATGATCCTCTGCCTTGTTTCTCAAATTCCACAGTGAGATCATATGATAATTGTCTTTCTCTGATTGACTTATTTCGCTTAGCATAATACCCTCTAGTTCCATCCACGTTGTTGGCAAATGGCAAGATTTCAACTTTTTGATGGCTGCGTAATATTCCTTTATATATATATGCCACATCTTCTTTATCCATTTATCTGTTGATGGACATCTTGGCTCTTTCCATAGTTTGGCTATTGTGGACATTGCTGCTATAAACATTGGGGTGCATGTGCCCCTTCAGATCACTACATTTGTATCTTTGGGGTAAATACCCAGTAGTGCAATTGCTGGGTTGTAGGGTAGCTCAATTTTCAACTTTTTGAGGAAACTCCATACTGTTTTCCAGAGTGGCTGCACCAGCTTGCATTCCCACCAATAGTGTAGGAGGGTTCCCCTTTCTCCGCATCCTCACCAACATTGTCATTTCCTGACTTGTTAATTTTAGTCATTCTGACTGATGTGAGGTGATACCTCATTGTGGTTTTGATTTGTATTTCCCTGATGCTGAGTTATGTTGAGCACTTTTTCATGTGTCTGTTGGCCATTTGGATGTCATCTTTGCAGAAATGTCTGTTCATGTCTTCTGCCCATTTCTTGACTGGATTATTTGTTCTTTGGGTGTTGAGTTTGACAAGTTCTTACAGATTTTGGATACTAGCCCTTTATCTGATATGTTATTTGCAAACATCTTCTCCCATCCTGTTGGTTGTCTTTTGGTTTTGTTGACTGTTTCCTTTGCTGCGCAAATGCTTTTTATCTTGATGAAGTCCCAGTAGTTCCTTTTTGCCCTTGCTTCCCTTGCCTTTTCAAGCCCAACTCTTTTTTAAAACAGATTCATTTATTTGAGAGAGAGAGAGAGAGAGCTTGCGAGCAGGGGGAGGGGCAGAGGGAGAGGGAGAAAGAGAATCCTAAGCAGATTCCCTGCTGAGCATGGAGCCTGAAACGTGGGGCTCCATCACAGGACCCTGAGATCATGACCTGAGCCGAAAACAAGAGTTGGACACTTAACTGACTAAGCCATCCAGGTGCCCCCTTAGCCCAGTTCTTAAAGCCTTACTGTCTCACTTGTACCTTCTGATAAGCATTTTTATTATGTTAAGTATGGTTGACTATCATTTTCATCTTTATAGAGAAAGCATTTTAAAATGGATTTTAAATGGGTTATTTAGTAGCTATTGAGCTATTGAATAGCTACTGAGACTTAGAAAAGGGATGGAGAATTTTTAAAAAGGTATGTTTATAAACAGTGGTACGTGGGAGTTGAGTAAGTGAATTGTGCATTCATTTTAGGGATCTGATTCATTAGAAAATAGAGAACACTAGAGAAAAAGACTCTTGATTTTATTAACTAAATGTACTTCATGCATATAAAGCAGTTTGAGTAGAATCAATTCAGAGGGAAAATGAATGATGTCAAAGAGGAGAGTAACAATTTTACTTCATAAGTTGCTAACTCAAGTAGTGAGCATTTAGGAAATGTACTGGTACAGCCTATAGATGAGTTAAAGTTTTTTATTAATTAAGCCTTCTTTGGAAGAGTTGACTTTAGTGACTAGGCTGTTTTTATGTAGTGTTTTTCTATGTCGGTTTTTATTTATATACTTCATGTTGGTGAGTGATGTCATCAGCAGAGATCATATGGCAATAGATACGCTGTTGTTTAACTCCAGTTCTGATTTTCTTAAAAAAGAAATGTGTGTACAGTGTAGTTTCTCCGTTATCCAAGGGACCTAATCCTTGGGTCTATATAGCCATCAAATAAAGTACCATATTTCATTAGAGAGAGCTTCCCAAGTGCATGGGGGATTAACCAGCATTTACAGGGTTTACCTTATATCTCCAACATAAAAGAACTGATGTAAAGAATGGTATCATGCAAATGTTCTTTGACATTGTAATCAATTTTCACTTTTAATTGTTTTATAAATTGGTATTTTGACAGGAACAGGATAAAGATGTAACTGAAGCACCTTAAAATACAATGTTAAATTGTGACTGCTTTGTTTACATTGTGATTTATTTTGATAATTGCCTGATACTCAGAAAATAATAAAAAATCTCAATAAGAAAATAGACTGCAACTATTTAAGCCTATAATACTTCTTTCTTATTTTTATAAATTAATTTTAAGCACAAGGCTTATATTTAAAGCTGTTTTTGACTGAGAAAATTACAGTACTGAACTCTCTGTGTAGATTCGCAGAATTTCTCTGCAAATCCAAACAGGTGTAGCATGGAGACTGCATAAAAGAAGCTGCTTCGAGGTATAACAGGACCCATTATTGAATTGCTTGAAATGATTATTCTAGAAAAATTTCACTTTCACCCATGGATTTTTTTATAGGTCAACATTTTATATAAGGGATCCTTATGGCAAATGGGTGATAGGAAGGGCAAAATAGGAGGAAAGGTCCATAAGTAAAGATGTAATCAGTTGCAGTTAGTACAGCAGGCAGGAGGTAAGAGGACCTTTGGTTCTTTTTTTTTTTTTTTTAAGAATTTATTTATTTATTTGACAGAGAGAGACACAGTGAGAGAGGGAACACAAGCAGGGGGAGTGATAGAGGGAGAAGCAGGCTTCCTGCCGAGCAGGGAGCCCGATGTGGGGCTCGATCCCAGCACCCTGGGATCATGACCTGAGCCGAAGGCAGACGCTTAACGACTGAGCCACCCAGGCGCCCCCATTTGGTTATATTTTGACATGCTAAATCTTTTATAGACAAGAAAATATTCTAGTTTCAATACATTTATGCTATCTTCTTAATTTGTGTTTCAGCATTCGATAAGCATATACTTCCAGAAGGACTTTGGCCTGTCGTTATAAATTAAACACATGTTTTTTCAGATGTGTTGTTCATCATGCATTTATAGCATAGATAATGTAGAGAGAGGTTGATGTGGAAATGATTGTTTTTATAAATATTCATCCAATGAGTCACCCACATGTTCTCAAAATGACTTACATGTATTAAGATATATGCATGGCAGATTCTATACTGCAGAAATAACACTGATTTTGTAACAACATCAAATTAAGCTTTTCCATTCTCTCATTCTCTCTAGCCCCATGATTGAATTTCATGTCTTTTGTGATAAGTACTTAGACATTGAGTACTTAAACATACAGTTGATGTGTTCAGACTCTGGGTTAGATCAAGATGCTTAAAAACTCAGTTGTGAATCTTTAAAAAGAAGACTAAAGATGGAAGAATCACACTACCTGATATTAAGGCCTGCTATATAGCTATAGTTAGTAAACCTAGCTGTGGTAATTGTAGAAGGGTGGACACATGAATTATTGAAACAGAGAAGAGAATCAGAAAATAGACCTCCATAAATATAGCCAGCTAATTTGTGACACAGAAACAAATGCAGTTCAATGAAGGAAGTGTAGTTTTTTCAACCAATGATGCTGGAGCAGTTGGATATCCATAGACAAAAAGGTGAACTTTGACCCAAACCTCACACTTTTAAAACAATTAACTCAAATGAATCATGGACAGAAATGTAAAAATAAAACTTTAAAACTTTTAGAAAAAAATAAAGTTCTCAGTACCTGGTACTAGGTAAAGAGTTCTTACATTTGATACCAAAATGCTAACTGATGAGAGGAAATACTAATAAATTGGACTTCATCCAAATTAAAAACATTTGTTCTATCAAAGTCTTTGTTAAAAGGGTGAAAATACAAGCTATAGACTGGGCATAAATATTTGCAAAACATGTCCATCAAAGGGTTAGTATCTAAAATATATAAAAAACTTAAAACTCATCATTAGAAGAAGAATCTCATTAAAAACGGATAAAAGATATGAACATAAATTTCATGTAAAAGGATACACAGATGATATGAAATTATGTTTAACATCATGAGCCATTAGGGAAATGCAAATTAAAACCACAATGAGACACTACATACCTATAAGAATAGTGTAAATCGAAGATAGTGACACTACCAAATGCTGACAATGACGTAGAGAAACTGAATTATTCATATATTATTTCTCCTTTGTAGTGATATTTCATCATGGTTTTAGTTTTCATTTTCTTATAGTTCATGACATTGAATGTCTTTTCATGTGCTTATATGTATAACTTCTGTTTTGTGAAGTATCTATCCAACTCCTTTGCCCATTTTTTTTTTTTTTTTAAGATTTTATTCATTTATTTGAGAGAGAGAGAGAGAGAGCACATGAGAGGGGGAGGGTCAGAGGGAGAAGCAGACTCCCTGCTGAGCAGGGAGCCCGATGCGGGACTTGATCCCAGGACTCTAGGATCATGACCCGAGCCGAAGGCAGTCGCTTAACCAACTGAGCCACCCAGGCGCCCCATCCTTTGCCCATTTTTAAATTGGGATGTTTATTTACTGCTAACTCTTCAGATTTCTTTATATGCTTGGGATAAAAGTACTTTGTTTACTGTGTGATTTACAGTGTTTTCTCCCAGTCTATAGTTTTTCTTTTTATTCCCTTAACAGTGTTTTCAAGTTAAAAATTTAAAAATTCGATGAAGTCCAATTAATCGTTTTTCTCTTCCATAGAATGTGCTTTCTTTGTCATGTCTCCAAGAATTTGTGTGTGTGTGTGTGTGTGTGTAAGACAAATTTTATTTTCTAAGAATTTTTTTGCCTAAGGAAGATTTTTTCCTATATTTTCTTATAAAAACTTTATAGGTTTAAAGTTTAAATTTAGATGTATCATCCATTTTGTGTTAATTTTTGTTTAAGATTTGGAATTTCATTTAAGGTTCATGTTTTTATGGATTTCCAGTTTGAATACCATTTGTTTAAAAAGACCATTCTTTCTCCATTGAATTGCTTTTGTACCTTTGGTAAAAATCATTTGACCACATTTGCATGGTTTTATTTCCTGACTATTCTTTTACATTAATTTATGTGTATATCTCTTCATCAGTACCACTCTGTGTTGATTAGTATAGCTTTGTCATTAAGTCTTGAAATCCTTTAATGAGTTTCTTCCACTTTATTGTATTAAAAATGTTTTAGCTATTCTACTTACTTTGTTTTTCCATATAAATCTTAATACTAACCTTTCTATGTCTACAAAAATTACTGCTATGATTGTGATTGGAATTACACAAACGTATATATCATTTTGGGTAAAATTGACATCTTCACTATATTGCATCTTTCAATCCACAAACACAATATGCATCTCCATTTATATTGTCTTCAATTTCCTCTATGGGTATTTTGTTGTAAAAATGCTAAAAAATCACATAAAACTGCTCATATTTTGTTAGATTTATACTAAAATATTTTGTTAGAGTTGTTAATGATGTTTCCTTTTTAGTTTCAGTTTTCAATTGCAACTTGCTAGCATATAGGAATACATTTGATTTAAATTGATTTTTGCATGTTATTCTTTTATGCTACAACTTGATAAATTCACTTACTAATTCTAGGAGATGTTTTGTAGATTCCCTGGGATTATCTACATAGAAAATCGTGTAATCTGTGAATCGAGACATTCTTATTTCTCTTTTTCCAATGGTTTATATTTTTCTTTTCTAACCACTCTGGCTAGGACTTTCAGCTTAGTGTTGAGTGAGAGAGATTCTTCTTTCCAAAAATACTCAGTCTTTCTCCACTACATAGGTATTTTTTATAGGTGCTTTTTATTAGGTTGAAGAATTTCTCTTATATTTCTAGCTCATTGTTTTTATTATGAATGAGTATTGAATTTTGTTAAATGCTTTTACTACATGATGTTTTTATTCTTCAGACTGTTAATTTGTAGGATTACATTGATTGATTTTCAAATATTGAACTAGCCATGCATTCCTGAGACATACCCCATTTAGTCCTGATATATTATTCTTTATGTATATTGCTGGCTTCAGTCTGCTAATATTTTATTGGGGATTCTTGCATTTATTTCATGAGGGATATTGGGCTGTAGTTTGCTTTTTTTGTACTTAGTGTGGCTTTGGTGTTAGCCTAATGTTGGCCTCACAAAATGAGTTGGGCAGTGTTCTGTCTTCTTCTATTTCCCAGAAGAGATTATATAGAATTGTTATTATTACTTCTTCAAATATTTACAGAATTTGCCAATGAAACTATCTGGGCTTGTGATTTTTTTTTCAGGAGGTTCAAACAATGAATTTAATTTCTGTAATAGTTATAGGACAATTAAAGTTATCTGTTTCATTTGGGGTGAGTTTTGTAATTTGTAGACTTTTAGGAATTGGTTCCATTTCATCTACATTGTCAAATTTATGAGCATAACGTTGTTCATAGTGTTCCCTTATTCTCATGTTAAGGTCTCTTGGATTCGTAATGATGTCTCCTCTTTGATTTCTGATACTGATAATTTAGGTGTATCTTTTTTATAGTCACCCTGGCTAGAGGTTTATCAATTATATTGATGTTTTCAAAGGACCAGCTTTTGTTTTTATTGATTTTCTCTATTGTTTTTCTATTTTCAGTTTCACTGATCTCTGTTCTAGTTGTTCTGTTCATAGTAGTTTTACAGATGACTTGGAATTTTCTACATTTAACAATCATGTTATCTTCAAATAAAAACCGTGCTGTTTTTTCCTTTTCTATCACTTTGCTTTTTTATTCTTTTTCTTATTACAGTGGCTAGGCATAGTGGCACAATGTTGAATAGAAGTGATGAGAGAAGACATTTGTATGTGTTCCTAATCATTGGAAGAAACGTCTTTGATATTGCATTATTAACTATAATGTTAGATAAATATTTTTTATATGCAAATCATCAGGTTGAGGAAGTTCCCATCTATTTTTAGTTTGGAGACAATTTTTATTATGAATCGTGTTGAATTTTGTCCAATAACCATGTAATTTTACTCCTTTAATCTGTTGATGAATATGGTTGTATTTATTGATTTTTGATTGCTAAGCCAGTCTTGCATTTTGGGAATCAAACCCTATTTGAACAAGATGCAATATCCTTTTTATATATTATTGTATTTGATTTGGTAATATTTTATTAAATATTTTTGCATCTGTGTTCTTGAGGGATATTTGTCTTCAATTATATTTTCTTGTAACTCATTTGTCTAGTTTTTGTATCAAGGTGTAATCAAGGTCTTCTAAATGAGTATTTTCTCTTATTACATTTTCTGGGAAGTGTTTGTAGCATAGGTATTATTTTTCTCCTTAAGTGTTTGATCAGATTCACTAATGAAGCCATCTGGGCCTCTATTTTTCTTTATGTTATAATACAGTTTTATATTTATATTGTGCTTATTTAATTAACATTATATCATGAAAACTTGCATTTTTCATTAAATATTTTTCAAAAACAAGATTTTTTGCAGTTGTATAATATTTATTTGAATAAATATATTGTAATGGATGTAACTAGTCCCCTGCATTTGGGTATTTTGGTTGTTAAATATATTCCCTCATTGATCTCTTATTACCAAACAATGAAACAATTAAATTATAATGCTCTTTTCTCTAAAACATACATCTATGTGTATGAATATTTATATATAATATATATATTACATTGTATATCATATAAAACTTAGAGTGTATTACATACATTATATATAATAAATATATGTGTATGTATAAAAATAGATACACACACATGTATGCACACACACACACATGCTAAGAGAGAGGAGCAGATTGACAGACTCTGGTGTTAGATACATCAGTACATTAAGACAGTCCAACTTTAGATGTTGGGAGTTCAGGAATTTTTTTTTTGTGCTCTTTTCATAGTTTTCAGTATTTCTATATATTTTTTTCCAGACTGACAATGTCACTTTATAATTAGGCAGGAAAGAAAAAAAGTAGACTGTTTTAAAGCTATTACAGACAGGTTGAGAAATTACTAAAATACTATATGGTAATTAAAATTCTGGCAGTGTTCATATTAGAGATTTTTTTCCCCCAACAGTAGAACGTTAAATGATGTTGGAGTCAGTGTAGTATTTCAGGCTCCCATGGGAATTGCCAAATGATTAAGAGGGCACTTATGCTTTTTGGGAATAGGTCCAGCTTTTAGTTTTTCTTCTTCAAAGTCTTAAAGAAATGAAAATCTTCACAGCAAATGGCTTTTTGTTGTTGTTGTTCCATTTGGTTTACAGCATGGAAGGCTACCCAATATCAGCAGACACCAGAAGAATTTGGCTTGAAGTTTTAAAGTTGGTTGAGAAGGGGAAGGGGGATGAAAGGAATTACTTTGAAGAATTACCCAGCCAATTGGTTTAATGTGACCAGTGATAGGATAAAGTAAAAGCTTTAGAACATGTAATTCATTGTGACTGCTACAGTTTTTCAGGACAATTAAGAAATAAACTTTATTGCTCAGTCTTAAGAAATATTGGGAAAAAACATATGGTTACTTCATCAAGTGCCTGTAGAATGATTAGGGGGTGACAGTTTAGAAGTGTTACCTAAACTCGGGGCGCCTGGGTGGCTCAGTTGTTAAGCAACTGCCTTCAGCTCAGGTCGTGATCCTGGAGTCTCGGGATGGAGTCCCGCTTCGGGCTCCCTGCTTAGCAGGGAGTCTGCTTCTCCCTTTGACCCTCCCACCCTCACCCTCTTATGTGCTCTCTCTCTCTCTCTTATTATCTCTCTCTCAAATAAATAAATAAAATCTTAAAAAAAAAAGAAGTGTTACCTAAACTCTTTGACTTCTTATTTGGCCTTGTACGGAGGTATGTGACAGCTTATAAGTTTTAGAAGAAACATTGAGAGAAAGAAAAATCGAGAGCTTTTTAAAAGGTGCATGTATATAGGCAGAGATCGAGTGTTAACCCACCCCTCCTTTCCACAAAACTGGGGAAAGAAAGATAAAATCATCAGAAGTCTAAGATTATATAGGCTGTTTCAGAGCAATCGTGAGGGATAAGGATGAGTATAGCAGGAGGAATGGGACCAGAGGACCAAGGAAGGATGAGAGTTGGTTGGGAGTTCAAGAGAAAAACTGGAAACAAAGTAGAGAAAAATCCAGATGGGTATTGGGCATAGGGTGAAGAAGTTTGTTTGTTTTTTTTTTTTAATTCCCAAATTTGTATGATTTCAGGATGTTCCCATCAGTATCTATACCTAAAATATGTTATTTTTACATCAGCCTTGGTTTAAATGACGCTAGGAACAAATAATGAGGTTAAGAAGATGAAGAAAGAATGAAGGATAGGAGTAAAATCTTATTTGCCCTATTTCTCTAGCTCAGTATTTCATAATGTATAGTCTGAAGACTCCTCACAGTTGCATCACTTGGGATGCTAGCTAAATAGAATCTAATGGTGTCGTGAGTTATTTCTGAGACTTTGAACCTGGGATCAGCATTTTTAACAAGCTTCACAGATGACTCATAGCACAGGAAAGTTTGAGAACCACTGTTCTCTAGTGTATAAGGCTGACTTGTTCCCATAGTGTCCTAATCCATAACTCTCCTCTTTTTCTACCCCATCACCCCATCCCCTTAACACACATGTGGATCATTTCCTTCATCTGGAATAGATGTCACTTATTTCAAAATTGTTTTGTCTTATCACTCCTTTTTTCACTACTGAACTAAAAGTACATTGCTTATAGCTGTTCATTGTTTTGCCGAGGTGCCAAATTGAGTAGTGCACCTTTAGCCAGTATAGGGCTGGTCACTTAGTATGTCAGTGAGCCTAGGCAACTGCCTGCTAGACAGCTATACTCTTTGTGGCTTATTTCTTCTGCTCATTGTTAGGTACACTTTAATTGTTGTGAAGTTGTAAATAGTATGTATGTAGGTATGTATGTATTTTTTGTCAGAATGAACCTAACCAGAAAGCTATCTGTGGATGATTGTGATAGAAGTGAAGTAGTATGAGAAAGTTACCTTTAGCCATGACATAGTTGTGTAAATGACCTTCTAGTTGCATATTACTACAATTTGTTTGGGACATTACATATCTTAGTGCTTTTTGTAATTTGAGGATTTGGTAGTTTGAAAGTTTATGGAAAGCATTTGAAAATTTCTGGAAAGCATTCTACCTGTCTTCTCTTTTTTCCCCATTAGGCAGTGATCCAAGTCTTGTTGGGTTATTTGTGTTTCCATATTTCCCTTTGATTATTTGAGAGGTAGGAGGCCAAAGGAGAAGGAACTGGAGCTCCTGCGGTGGGACAAATTGAAGTATCACCTTTATTTTATTTTGTAGCCAGATGTATGATGAACATGGACAGGACATAGAGAATATAGACCAGAACCAGGAGAGGAGGTGGGTTTTAGCAGTAGGCAGTTTGTTTGTCCAGTTGTCTGTGTTGTGTGTGATAGGTAATGTTTACAGGTGAGTTGAGTACAAGAACCAGGGTAGCTGGTAGGAGGCATTGTGCAAAGATCCAAGTCAACATGATAGGTCTGGCAGTGGGATTGGAGTAAAGTTGAAAGAGTTTTACAGTGACCACTCATGTAGCTACTACCTAGATTTTACCATTAAATTTTGCTATAATTGTTTTATCTCTGTGTCAGTTTATTCATTTCATTACCTGTTAATTCATACTAATTCATTAATTCATACTAATTATTTGACTCATTTAATTGTAAATTGTGGAGATACATCCTATGATTATGCATCAGAAAAATTGATATTGTTAAGATGGCAGTACTCTCCAAATTAATCTAAAGATTCAGTACAGTCTCCGTAAAAATCGCTACTGGCTTCTTTGCAGAAATTTGAGAAGCTGACCTAAAATTCATACGGAAATACAAGAGACCCAGAATAGCCAGAAGGATCTTGAAAAAGAAGAACAAATTTGGAGGACTCACACTTCCCAATGTCAAAACTTATTAAGTTACAGTAATCAAGACTATATGATATTGACATAAGGAGAGACATATAGATCAATGGAATAGAATTGAGCGTTCAGAAATAAACCCTCATTTTTACAGTCAATTGATTGTTGACTGGGGTGCCAAAACAATTAGATGGAGGAAAGGAGATAAGCTTTTCAACAAATGGTGTTGGGTCTGCATGCAAAAGAAAGTTGGAACCTACCTCCACCATATATGAAATTTAATTCAAAAATTTTTTATATGAAATGTACAGAATAAGATGATGGACTCTGAAAAACAAACAGGGTTCTAGAGGGGAAGGGGGTGGGGGGATGGCTTAGCCTGGTGATGGGTATTAAAGAGGGCACGTACTGCATGGAGCACTGGGTGTTATGCACAAACAATGAATCATGGAACACTACATCAAAAACAAATGATGTAATGTATGGTGATTAACATAACAATAAAAAATTTAAAAAAAGAAATGTACAGAATAAATGAATTCATATAGACAGAAAGTAGATTAGTGGTTGCCTAGGGCTGGGAGGGGGTTGGAAGAAAATCAAGAGTGACTAATGGGTACAGGATTTCTTTTTGGGATGATGAAAATATTCTAAAATTGTGCACAATTGTGCTGATGGTTGCAAAACTATCAATATACTAAAAATCATTGAACTATACAGAAACTATGGCTCAATAAGCTGTTAGAGAAAAACAAGTAAATTGCAGAAACAGGTACATTTCCTTCTAAATATTTTAACATATATTATTAATATATATTCAATATTTATTTACAGATTTTTCTTATAAAATTATATAAAGTGAAATGCAGGGGCACCTTGGTGGCTCAGTCGTTAAGTGTCTGCCTTTAGCTCAGGTCATGATCCCAGGGTCCTGGGATCGAGCCTCGCATCGGGCTCCCCGCTCCGTGGGACGCCTGCTTCTCCCTCTCCACTGCCCCTGCTTGTGTTCCCTCTCTAGCTGTGTTTCTGTCAAATAAATAAATAAAACCTTTAAAAAAAATAAAGTGAAATGCATAAATCTTAAGTGTGTATTCACTGAGTTTTGACAGATGCATACCCCTATGTAACCCATTCCCCTATCATGTTATAGAATATTAACATCACCCCCAGAAAGTTCCCTCCTGTCATCTTCCCAGTCCATTTTCTCTTACACCCTACAAGAAGCATCCTTTGTTCTTTATTCTGATTTTTTCTACCACAGAAATCATTTTGCCTGTTTTACTATTTTATATATATATGGCATCACGTAAGACTTTCACTCACTATGCTGTTTTTTTAAGATTTTATTTATTTATTTGAGGAAGAGAGAGAGAGTGTGTGTGCGTGCGCAGCGGGGAGGAGGGGCAGAGGGAGAGGGAGAAGCAGGCTCCCCATTGGGAGCCTGATGCGGGACTCTCCTGGGATCATGACCTGAGTCTAAGGCAGAAGCTTAACCCTCTGAGCCACCCAGGCCCAAAGATTGTTTATTCATTATCATAATGATACATACCTAACCTCTTTCCAGTGTCTGGATATTATGAATAAAGCTGCAACAAACATTTTATCACAAGCCTTTTTGTGAACCTATGTTTTTATTATTTCTCTTGGATAAATACCTAGGAGAGGAATTGTTGGGTCATAGGGAAGACATATGCTTACCTTCATGAAAAGCTGCCAATTTTCCCAAAGTGCTTATGTCATTTTACATCACCATCAACTATGTATGAGGGTTTCAGTTGTTCTACAACCCCTCCAGTGTTTGATGTTGTCAATCTTTTTATTTTTAGTCATTCTGCTGATTGTATAGTGGTATCTCATTGTGCTTTTAATTTGCATTTCGCTGATAATGAATGATGTTGATCACTTTTTCATGTCCTTATTGGCCATTTGTATGTCTTCTTTTGTAAAATGTCTGTTGAAATCTTGTGCCTCTATTTCCATGAGGTTGTTTGTATTTTTACTGTTGAGTTGTAGGAGCTCCTTTTATATTTAAGATATCAGTTCTTTGTCAAACATATGTAATATCTTCTTCCATTCTCTGGCTTGCTTCTTCATATTGATAATGCTGTCTTTCAATGAATAGACGTTTTGAGTTTTGATGAAATCTTATTTGTCAGTTTTTTCTTTTGTGGTTGTTCTTTTCTTTGTTCTGTCTAAAAAAAAAAAATCTTTGCCTAACCTCAAATCTTAATGGGATGTTGTTCCTCTAACAACTTTGTGGTTTTTAACTTTTATGTTTTTGTCTACGATCCATTTCAAGTAATTTTTGTGTTTGGTATGAGGTAGGGATTGAGGTTAATTTTTTCCCCATAGAGATATTCAGTATCCCAGCACCATTTTTTTGGAATATTTTTTCCCTGTTAGATTGCTTTGATACCTTTATCGAAAATCAAATATACTACAAATAAACTGTAATGTCAGATTGGGGTTGTTAATAGTAAGGGAAGAGAAAGCTGAGTACAGTCAACTGTCAATTGCAATTTCATGACCAAAGACTCTAATAGGAGAGTGATTATGGGCAAGTCTAAAAAGTAAAATTCTATCAAAGAAGCATGAGAACTCAAGGAGAAAGGAAATAGAGATGTGTGAATAAACCAGAGGTACAACACAGTCAACTGTATTGATTAACTGATTTATTTGTTAATTATTATGATGATACCACACTGTCTTAATTACTGTACATGTATACTAGGTCTTGAAGTCAAGTTTGTGAACACCCCTACCAAGATTAAGCAAAAGATCTAATAAAGAAAAGCAAGATTTTAACTAAGTTATGATAAATGTCTTCATCTTCCTGATAGAAATGATGATTCACTTTGAGTATTTTCAAGTTGGTTAAATAAACCATTATAATTTTCGGAAAGTCACTACTATTTACTAGGGAAACTACTCTAGTGATATGTGTAATTTGGGGCATAATCTTTGGGAGTATTTGACCCTAGCATTAGTAACCTTTCCTGAAACTCTAAGTAGGACTCTGGTATCAAGAACTACTGCACTCACCATAGCACGCTGTGAATTGTGTAAGACTGTTGAATCACAGACCTGTACCTCTGAAACAAATTATACATTATATGTTAAAAGAAAAAAGAAGAAGATAGCAGGAAGGGAAAAATGAAGGGGGGGAAATCAGAGGGGGAGATGAACCATGAGAGACTATGGACTCTGAGAAACAAACTGAGGGTTCTAGAGGGGAAGGGGGTGGGGGGATGGGTTAGCCTGGTGATGGGTATTAAAGAGGGCACGTACTGAATGGAGCACTGGGTGTTATACGCAAACAATGAATCATGGAACACTACGTCAAAAACTAATGATGTAATGTATGGTGATTAACATAACATAAAAAAAAAAAGAACCACTACACTAGTTTTGCATTGTTCACCTCCAGGGGGCGCCATTCACACTCTCATTGTTACTAGAAAAGTAAATAAAAGCAAGAAAGAGATTAGAACAGAAGAAAGATGGTGGTGCCTTGGTGGCTCAGTTGTTAAGTGTCTGCCTTCGGCTCAGGTCATGATCCCAGGGTCCTGGGATCAAGCCCTGCATTGGGCTCCCTGCTCTGCGACCGCACTCCCCCTGCTTGTGTTCCCTCTCTCGCTGTGTCTCTCTCCGTCAAAAAAAAAAAAAAGAAAAAAAGAACAGAGGAAAGATGAGGAAAAGAGATAAGAGAAATACATGTGGTGTAAATGGTAGGTCATCACATGTCTGGTTTCCTTTAGCTAGACCAGAAGTGTCCGTTTCAATCATTTATTTTAAAAGTCTTGAAGAAATAAAGCAGATAGGGGTGCCTGGGTGGCTCAGTCCGTGAAGAGTCTGCCTTCCGCTCAGGTCCTGATCCCCAGGTTCTGATCCAGCCCCACGTGGGGCTCCCTGCTCAGTGGGGAGTCTGCTTCTCCCTCTGCTCCTTCCCGTGCTTGTGCTTGCTCTCTCTCTCTCTCTCAAATAAATAAATAAAATCTTTAAAAGGAAAAGAAATAAAGCAGATAAAAGTAGAGCTTCTCTGGCTAACAGATGCATGTGTAAGATGACTAGAGCTCATTCCATTCACACCTCTGCTTCTTCCAACCACACTCCCTAAAGTTGAAATCCAGCATATAGGGCTGTTATGTTGGTTTTTGCAGTTTGGACTTTGAGAAGTTATGGTGGTGTGAAAAAAAAAAAAGTACTGTGCTATGTACCAAAGTGGAAACTATATGTTTATAATTCTTTGAACTTTTTTTTGCCTTTAAAGCAATTAACAGTTGTCTTAACTAAGTAATTGTCTCCGATTATTGCATCTCTGATTTGACCGTTGGGAATCTTGTGTATAAGATAGATTTATTTAGAAACATACATATTTGAGGTTGCTAACATCTATCTAGTTAAGTTTAATGTAGTGAATAAAGTACAGTTCTGTATATACATTTACAAATACTTTATTTCTCCATCTCTTCCAATTCCTTTCCATATTCTGATAACTAAAGGATGCTGAAAGAGTTAATATCTGCATAATCACCTCAATCAGAAACTACGACTTTCTCCTAACAGGTTCAAAACTTAAAACTGTCATTTGTTCCTATTTTATAAGTGGGAGAAGGTAGAGCAATTTGCTTATTTTTGTTACTGTTGATACGTATTTTTCTCTTCATTGGGTGTTTTGGCAGGTCAACTGTACCCATGGAGGTATACTGCAAACGTTATATTCAGTGATAACATCATGCTGGTTTTCAGTAACAGCAGTAATGATTTGGCTGCTTAAGTTGAATACCAATGAAAATGAAGAATTCACGCTCTTTGATAGTAATTATCTTGATGATATATTATAAATAACAGATCTGGTATTAGAGTAAATATAAACATAATTTAAAGGAACTAGCCATCCTATTAAGTATGTGTTCAAGAAACTAGACTGAGTTAAATGGATCAATAGCACTTTAGTGAAAAAATAGTTGACTCACATATACTTAGGTTTATTTATTTTCTCTAAATCATGAAAGTCTCTTTGAAATGGTGATGCCCATTTTTTATGGTTTTCATTACAGATTTCATCTGGCAGTCTTTAGTAATTTTGTTTTAGAATTGTCACCATGTTTTCTGAGAATGTTAGAGCCTTCAGTAGGAAACTCAGTTTTAATAATTTGGCTAGTTCAAAGAGGTATCATAAACTACAGAGAAGCAAAAAAAAGCAGGGAGCAACTTCAGATTGTGTTGAAGGTCTGACATCTGTGAAAGAAGAGGGGGAAGAAAAGACTGAGTAGGAAGCATGTCAGACTACAGTGCAGTTCTAACAAATTTTAGCCAGGCCAATGGAGAGTCCTTGAGCCAAAGTCACCTGTTAGTGGAGTCCCTTGTCCTATAGGAATGGATCTGTACTAGAATTCCTGCTATGTTCAGTTGTCTGGGAGCAGTCTGGGTGAAGCATGGGCTTGTTCTGAGCATGTTCTTGGACTGTATATTAACCATTACCCCGCATTTCCATGTGTTGCACATATCCACTTCATGCAGATTTGGGGGCAGTTTGTCAATGCATGGTGCCTGTGGTCCTGTATTCCTGAGAGGCAACTTAGAAGACAGAAGTTAGTTGGATGACCCATGGTCTCTCCCCACCACACACACACGTACGCGCACACACACACACACGCAGACCACATAATGATGAGTATTATGAATAAAACTAAGAAATAGAGAATGATGGTTTTGCTTTTTTAGATAGAATTATCAGAGCAGAATTCTCTGAAGAAATAATATTTGAGCTGATACCTGAATGAAAAGAGTGAGTGAGTGAGCCAGGCATGTGCATGTGAATTTGGGGCATTCCAGCCAGAGGCAACAGCAAGAGCAAAAGCCCCAAAGCTTGAACATGAACACTCTTTGACATGTTTGAGGCAGAACATGAGGTTAGGCAATAGGACAGTGTAAGAAATAAGGTCAGAAAGGTAGGAGGGGAGTCAGATGTTGTGGTCTATGGAAAGGACTTTAGGGAATCCATGTGATTAAATTCAAATTTCATCTAAGCATATTTTGCCATTTCATATGTGAGTGTATTATGTTTGCCTTGCTGAAATTAAAGTCACTATGCTCTTCCATTTCCCTTATCTAAAAACTATTCTTTTATCCATTTGTCCTATTAACTTTTCTGTAGTTCCTGTAATTCTTCTCTTTTTAACAATACTGAAAATTTTCCAACTTGAGTCATCTAAACATCTTAACTACTTTCCATACATTTAAAATTTTTCCTAACACTGGTTATGAGAAAGTTTGCATTGGCTTAGTGCATGATTTATTTGACCCTGGAAACATGCATATATTCAACAGTTAGGATGTTGCCTGCCCTTAAATAGAGTCTCAACTCCTTTCTAGTTTGAAGACCACCTTTCTTGTTGGAGATGAAGAAAACCAAATGTTCCCCAAATACCAGACCAACCACTTCTCTGCTACTTTTGTTTTTCTAAGCATTTTTCCCCATGAGCTATGGTTCCTTTTAGGTTTTTAGTTTTCTTGTGATTGTTCTTACATGTTTACATCACTCATTTGTGCTTGTCTTCATTTTGTTTTCCCCTTTATTCATCTTTCACATGTTTTAAAAGTCTGACTTAGTTGGAGTGTTCCCTGTGTTGTACCTCTGGTTTATTCACACATCTCTATTTCCTTTCTCCTTGAGTTCTCGTGCTTCTTTGATAGAATTTTACTTTTTAGACTTGCCCATAATCACTCTCCTATTAGAGTCTTTGGTCATGAAATTGCAGTTACAATTTTGAACTTTCAAAAATCGACTTTTTAGTGTACAGGGTGTACAGTTGACTGTACTCAGCTTTCTCTTCCCTCACTATTAACAACCCCAATCTGACATTACAGTTTTTCATCCTTAGGTTCCTTTTACTGCTAAATGTCAATCAATTCAACTCTGCTCCTCAGGCTTAAAGTCCAGAATGCTTTTGTTGGAAATAATCTGATTTCAGCCATCTTCTCAAGGCTATGAGTCTTCCCAATTTTTTAAAACACATTGGTTCTCAGCCCTGGGTGCACATAAGACTTAATTGGTCTGGACTGGGGACAAGGCAGTCAGATTTAGGACTACTGTTGTAATGGAAAAGGAAGCTGTACAGAACTACTTCTGTTATCCAAGTGATGAGAAGATTTATATTTGTTTATTCATTACCATCTTCTTAATATCTCGTGTTATCATGAGATAGTTTTTTTCTACCCACTCTTCATTATTCTTTTTTTCTTGGTTCTCTATCTTGGCTAAGAATGTTTTGTTCTCTAGAAGAATAACTCTTTGCACTTTATAGCCCAAATATATTTTGTAAGAAACCATCACAATTGTCATTATTTTTGCTTTATAGATCAGCTTTATTCAATAGAAATGGCACAGCACGTCATGTGTATCATTTTAAATTTTCTAGAAGTGACATTAAGAAAGCATAAAAAACAGGTGAAATGAACTTTAGTAACATGTTATTTAACCCACTCTAAAATATTATCATTTCAACATGCTATATATCATAAGTACGTAATTTACTAATGAGATATTTATACTCTTTGGAAGCCAGTGTGTATTTTACATTTATAGAACATCTCAATTTGGACCAGCCACATTTCAAGTGTTCAATAGGCACATGTGGCTAGTGGCTACTGTATTGGACAAAGCAGGTCCAAATAAATAATTGTTCATATTATTTTCCTTTAATGTCTGCTATAGAAAATGCCTTTTGATTGTTCATTTGTCATAATTTCTTCCTAATTAGAATTAATCCTTTATCTTTTTATAGCACTTTATTTACACTTCCGTCATAGTATTTTTATTTTCTGTTGTGTTTATTATATTATAATAATTGATTTGCTTTGTGTTTCTCCAACTAACTTGCTGGGTCTCTGAAGGTAGATTATGTGTACCATATTCATCTTTGTGCCATCTTTCCCCATCCCCAGCAGTTCTCATTGGTTTTTGAGATAGTAAAGCATGCAATAAATGTTTACGGAATTGAGTTGCATACAACCCATCTGTTGATGTGCCTACATACTGCAGAGGGTTAGTAACTAGGAATGTGGTCAGTATTCCCTCAAGAATAAAGAGACATTACATTTTTAAAAATCTAGCCACAAATCAAGACAGTGTACATTCTGTTTCAATTTTGTCTACTCACATATGTGTAGCTCTTGTTCTACCAGTTGTACCATTTGAATGTCCTTTTATGATTTTCTGGTATGTGGTATTTATTTCATTCTTTTTGTTTCAAATTCAGTGTTGCCTTGAAGTATGTTTGGATGACTAGCCTGGTAGACTTTGATTTTTAAAGTTATTTTTGCTAGTTTATGTATGCTTCTTAAAGCTTTTCACCCAGCACTCTAGTATTCATTCACTAGAAATGGGCTGGTGATAAAACTCAGGTACAATCCCACGTTAACAAACTTGATTAAATAGCACATTGCCAGGTTGTTGCTATTTTTATTAAAATAAAAGCTCATTGATGGACTCTATGTATGTAAGGTATATTGTGGACAGTTTCTGCCTGTAAGGGATTTTTTAATCTTCATTTCCCAGATATGTTTGTTAAATCTTCTCTTTCTCACCTAGAGTCTGCCTAAGACGAGGCTAAGTAAAGGACAGATTTTTGTCATGACAAGAGCATAAAGTAACAATAAATTTTGAGTTGTATATAAATTGAAGCTGCTTTGGAAATAACTGCTCTATTTGAGTGACAAATATTGAAAAAGGACTGCCAGCTTTAATATTAGAGGAAGTTGTAAGTTTTCTAAATATTGACTTCACAGTTACCACACTATTGCATGGAGCTGGAGCTCTTATGATTTTGGAGGGGCTGTGATGGTGATGGTTTACTATTTCCCACCTTTCATAAGGGATCCTTTGTAATCAGTGGCCCATAATCAGGAACATTATTAAGAAAGCATTGGTTTTTTTTTTCCCTGTTGATTATAAGTGAAACAGCCAAAACTGAAGTATTCCTGCTTTTTGCGATTATACTAAAATAGGGTTTTCCTGATTTCTGCCCATGTTGGAAAATACCGTGGAGGTTTTCATGCAGAACACTTGCTTTACTGAAAGTGGTAGCAGGGTTTCCTGGTTTGCTGCCTGTGAAGTAAAGATCACATTAGCTCCTCCTACCATGAATACCAACTGCTGAGATGATCAGCCAGTAATTCTGTTAGAAATGCACAGGAAATGTTGCTCTACTCAGCGTAAGGGCTAAAAACAACTTTTTCTTCTTACCTTCCTGCCAGCAGGCAACAGGGAGGCCTAGGGCATGTTAGTGCATTTTTGCACTGGCATAGAGCCCTGGAGTTGGACTCACTGAGTCTTAAATGCACTTAGAACACAGATTTTGACTGCTTAAAAAGGAGTCATTCCAGACATATTTATGCTCAGCACAACTCAGAGGTTTTTATTCTTATTATCATGGTACTGTGGTCTTTTTGTTTGTTTCTTTTATCTGTGATGTTAGTACTTTTCCAAGGCCAAGTTAAAACAAATAACTACAGATAAGTTCAACTTGTGCTAATCTCTTTACATTTATGGAACTGCTTTACTGCAATCCTAAGAAAGATGTTGAAACTCAGGATATGTCTGTACAGGCCTGGTACAGAATGTCAAGCCACAGTGCTGTTAGTAGCCAGTCTGTAAAAACCTTCTTGCCACAAAATCAAGGTTTATCTTCTCAGTTTTCTTTTCCCAGTGAAGCCGTAGCTGTGGTTAACTCATTTAACCAAAAAGAAATCAGTTTAAATGGTGTTGGAAGTTTTCATAATACCCAGAAATAAATTACAACTTAAAATCCAGTGCTTTTATTGTGCTCCTCATGTTTATCATCCCATCATTTTCTGGACCACTAATTTTTGGTTGGAAGTTTTGGATACTTTTCTTCCGGAGTTAGTAGTGAAAAGAATGGCATTTAGAGGCAAAAGACAAAAATCTGAGTTCAAGTGTTAGCTTACTATGTGGTACTAATTCAAGTCATTTAAACTCTCTAAACCTCAATTTCTACATCTGAAAGCATAAATATACCTGCATATATCACAACACTATTACTGAGAGGACCAAATATGATATACGTTATGTCATTTATAAATTATAAAGAACTACACAAATGCTATTCATCATTTTTCTTGTTTTGCAGCCCTTTCACCCCCAAATCTTTAATACATCTATGGCATACATATAATCCCATAGTTGCAGGTTAGATATGATGGTATCACTTAAGAATGTGTGTTTCATTTTATTGATGAAAATGTATATATCACCAGATTTTCTTACCAACGGTTCATATTAAAAATGAATAATAATCATTATGGCAGAAACCATTTATGTATAAAGCCCTACCCATCTCCCTATACCCCCAAAGTAAAATAACTGCCTTCCATTTAAATACAGAAATTAAATGTTTCTTCTGCTGGTTATATTATATCTTTTAAGAAACAATATTAAGTGATTTGTTGGGTTGATCTCATTTTAAGATGATTTTAATCTGTTACTTGCTTGAGTTCCCATTGTTGAATTTTCTTTATAAGGGACTTAAGCAGGTTAAATCTTACTACAAAAGTGTCTTAAATATTAGTATCATGGGCTGCCTTTTGAGTTCATCATCACTAGAGATGTACACTAGGTGGACTGGATGGCTAGAAATGTTTTAGGTGGATATCATAGATCATGTAGAGCTGAGGACTGAAAAGCTTCTTATTCTTCTAGGTTGTGATGCTTACTTGTGTTTATTTTCAAATTTAGATAACTGACGTGTATATATACTTATTTCCTTCAAATATTCCTTATTCTACTTAAAAACTTTGGGAATTCTTGCTAGAAAAAATCTACTTGAGTAGCATGTGAAAAATACATTTTGTGTTTGTTACCAGTTTTCTAAATATTTTTTTTTTCTCTTTTGAACACTTTATGTTCATCTTAAGTCATTTATCTCATTCTAATAAATACTATTTGCTTATTTCTCTATTTGCTTATTTCTCTAATTCCCCTTTTTAGGTTATAAAATCTCCCAGGGAGATAAGATATTTAATAATCTCCATATATCCCATATTAATTTGTACAGAGCCAGACTCCATAAAAACTTCTCAAATTTAATTTTTGGTTACTGACACCTAAAATTGGGGGGAAATTGCTCCTAATTAGAGTACTTATACTTGGTTTCTTTCTTATCTGCCAGTCATAGAAACTACTCTTAACAAGTGCCATTCTGAAAAGAAGGGCCATATGCACCCCAATGTTCATAGCAGCAATGTCCGCCATAGCCAAAGTGTGGAAAGAGCCGAGATGCCCTTCAACAGATGAATGGATAAAGAAGATGTGGTCCATATATACAATGGAGTATTACTCAGCCATCAGAAAGGATGAATACCCAAATTTTACATCAACATGGATGGGACTGGAGGAGATTATGCTAAGGGAAATAAGTCAAGCAGAGAGTCAATTATCATATGATTTCACTTATTTGTGGAACATATGGAATAGCATGGAGGACATTAGGAGAAGGAAGGGAAAAATGAAGGGGGGGGGGAATCGGAGGGGGAAAAGAACCATGAGAGACTATGGACTCTGAGAAACAAACTGAGGGTTCTAGAGGGGAGGGGGGTGGGGGGATGGGTTAGCCTGGTGATGGGTATTAAGGAGGGCACGTACTGCATGGAGCACTGGATGTTATACACAAACAATGGATTGTGGGTCACCACATCAAAAACTAATGATGTATTGTATGGTGACTAACATAACATAATAAAATAAAATTTTAAAAAATGCCATTCTGATTTAGGATAACTTTGTAATGTAAAAATCCCATTTACACAAATGCCATTAAAAGCATCTAGTAACCCAATTATTTAAAAAGCTCTCCATTTCACATATTTTCAAATGGTATACAAAAGTACTCAGAAATAAATAATTTACCCAAAATAGGCATTGCTTCCTTATCCTAAATGTAAAATCACTAGGGCTAATCTGAGTTAACTTGTTTATGGATTTTTAAGGTTACAGTACTTCTGATAATGACATGTTTGGTAATTTGTCCAGATTAGATACCAGTGTCTGATAACTGATGACTTCAAATCTTTGTGCTCATTTTGAACAATGTTATTTTATAAGCTTAAACTTAACAGTCCAGCATACATCTACTTGGTAGCTTTTTATTTAGACCTGTCACCTCCTTTCCCCAACCTTCTTCTATCCCCATTGGAAAAAAAATAGGTTCTTGAAAACTAACTGAGTGTATCTTTATTCTTTAGTTATCTTAAAAACTGTTATGTTTTTAATCAAGGAAAATCATTAACGTTAAATGTTAGTACTGGTGAATAATAACATGTTATAGTCATCATTTTATTGAGTCTCTTCATATTTTAAGTTCTGGGTTTGTACAAAGTGGCAGCTGCTGCATTGGTTACAAGGCTTTCAAACTGATGAATGTGTTCATCTGTAATTTGATTTTTTAAGAAATACTTTTATGATAGAAGAAAATGTTTTCATAGAAAATCTGGCAAAATATCTTGGCTTTTGCTCAGATTTGGGAAGTGAACAGGAATCAGTTTAAAGTGTTGGAAAAGTCAAGAAACTTATTCTGGCTTTGGCTCTGGCTCTGTCATCGACTGGCCCTCTATTTCTTGTTTAAAATGAGGGGAATCGGTTAGATAATTTCTAAGACCTCTTTCAACTCTGCTAACATTCTTTTGTTGTTAGCATTTTTTTAGGAAGAAATAGCATGATCTGTTTATGGATTGTGGTAGGATATCAAATAAAGGATGTAACAAAAGATATGTAAAATTTTTAGCCTTGAACTGTTAAAGGATGGTGAATTCATGCCCTCCAAAACAGAGGTTCTGTGTTAAAAGTTGGCAGGTTAACGAGGACTTCTGTTTTGAAATGTTAAATTTAAATTAGTATCTTCCAAGAGTTTATGAGACTCATGAGAGTAGCCGTTGTGTAATAATATGACATAGTATTATATTGTGTGCATATGGCTTAAAAAGTACAACTCATAGTAAAAAACATGTTGCTTTCCTCATCCATTTTGACTTCCTAGATCAGTTCCTTAAAACTTAAAACTTGCAAATAAGTTTTTTTTAAAGATTTTATTTATTTATTTGACAGAGAGAGTGAGAGAGCACAAGCAGGGGGATCAGGAGAAGGAGAGGGAGAAGCAGGCTCCCCAATGAGCAGGGAGCCCAATGCGGGACTCGATCCCAGGACCCTGGGATCATGACCTGAGCCGAAGGCAGACACTTAACCATCTGAGCCACCCAGGCACCCCATCAAATAAGTTTTTCTTGATCAACACATTATCTGCTTCCTTTGTGTTAGGACAGATGAAGTGCTCGTTCTGCTACCATCTTTATCTCTCCTACCTTCTCTTAGTATGTCATGCTGTTTTCAGTTAAATCAGTAAGCAATGTTTACAGTATTTGGAAATTGTGAATATTATGAATGTGTTTCTGATTGTAGAGCCAGATAAAAACTCAATGATTACATTTCTTTTTATTTTTTTGATGTTGATCTTTCCCCCTGAGTCTCTAATTACGTTTCATCTGTTCTTAACATGCATTTCTCATACACTTTGTTTTTTTCAAAAGCTCATCATATTTAGTTCCCTTACTTTTTTTTTTCCTGGGGGACTGCACTAGGGACACCATTGTCTCTTTTTTAAAAATTTTTAAAAGAGTTTATTTATTTATTTGAGAGAGAATGAGAGAGAGAGAGAGAGCACAAGCAGAGTGAGGGGCAGAGGCAGAAGCAGGCTCTCTGCTGAGCAAGGAGCCCAACGCAGGGCCCGATCCCGGGACTGCAGGATCGTGACGCGAACCGAAGGCAGACACTTAACCGACTGAACCACCCAGGTGCCCCTCTTTTTTTTAATTTTTATTTTTGATTCTCTGATGGCATATAAAAATATAATTCACTTTAATATATTAGATTCATACCCAGCAACTTTGCTAAATTTTATTATTTCAAATTCTGTGTATATTCTTTTAAATTGCCTTTCTATGCAATCATATCATCTGTGAATGACATTTTTCTTTCTTTTTTCAAGCCTTTTCTATCCTTTCAACAATGGCTAGGGCCTAGGTTAAATCCAACCCTGTCATATTTTATTGAGAATTTTTGCACTTAAATTCATTGGTAAGATTGACCTCTGATTTTCCATTCGTACTCAGTCCTATTTCAGTTTGGTATCATGGTTATGTTAGTTTTATTCCTCCTCTTCTGTTCTCTGGAAGAGTTTGATTATATTTAGATTATTTGTTCTAACTTAATTGCGTTATGATCAGAGATCATGTTCTGCATGAATTCTATCCTTTGAGATTTGCTTGGACTAACTGTAAAGCCCAGTGTATATATGGTCAGTTTTTATAAATATCTAGTATGTGCCTGATCTAAATGTGTGTTCTTCATTTGTTTGGTACACTGTTTTATGTATGTTCACTAGAACAAGTTTGTAATCATGTTTAAATCTTTCTACATCTTTACAGATTATTTTGTCTCCAGGTTCTATCAGTAATCAGAGATCTCTTTAAAATTTGCAACTATGATTGTGGATTTGTCTGTTTCTCCTTGTAGATCTGGTACTTTTAACTGTGTGTACTTGAGAATGTTACTAGTGCATACAACTTTAGGTGTTTTTAAAGTGTATTTCTTGGGGCGCCTGGGTAGCTCTGTCGGTTAAGCATCTGCCTTCGGCTCAGGTCATGATCCCAGAGTCCCGTGATAGAGCCCCATGTTAGGCTCCCTACTCAGCAGGGAATCTTCTCCCTCTCCCTCTGCCCCTCCCCCTGCTCCATTCTCTCTTTCACTCTCTCTCTCAAATAAATAAATAAAACCTTTAAAAAAAGTGTATTTCTTGTGAACCAAACCTTTTATCATTTGGAAGTGACCCTATTTTATCTTTTATAATGCTTTTTGCCTTCAAGTCTATTTTATTTAAAATTAATACAGTGATACCAGTTTTCTTTGTTTATTATATGTATGATACAACTTTTTTCATCTTTCATTTCAATCTTTGCATGTAACCTTATGTTTTTGATGTCTCTGGTAAATAACATACATGTTGCAATTTGCCCTTTTTTTTTTTTTTTTGCAGTCTGAGGATACTTGTCTCTTAAGCACTTTTATCAATGTAGTTACCCACCTAACATTTTAGTGACAATATTTTAAAAAATTGAAAGAAGGTTTCATGAATACCACTGTATGGTCCCTCTAGATTCAGCCCTTGCTAGCATTTTACCCTATTTGCTTTATATTTTTATGTCTTTTGCTCTCCAGTGTCTGTGTGTGGGCAAGTTTAATGATTATGTAAGTATTTGTGTGTGTATATACACTTCTTTTTTGCTAAGCCATTTAAAAGTAATTTGCAGACACATGTATGTTAAATGCCTAAATACCCCCGCATGCATCATGCCTCACCAAAAGAAAAGGACATTATACTATATGTAAACATACCATTATCATGCTTGAAAAAATTAACAGTGATTTTATTTTTATTTTCAGATTTATTTATTTGAGAGAGAGAGCGCACGAGTGAGCACAAGTGGGGGGAGGGGCAGAAGGAGAGGGAGAAGCAGGCTCCCCACTGAGCAGGGAGCCCAAAACCGGGCTTGATCCCAGTACCCTGGGATCATGACCTGGGTCGTAAAGGCAGACACTTAACCAACTGAGGCACCCAGGCACCCCAACAATGATTTTAAGGTATAATCTAATACTCAAGTCATATTCAGATGTCCCTAATGGTCCTTAAAAGTCTTTTATAGCTGTTCATATACTACATTTGTTTTGCTTCCTTAAATTTTTAAAAATCTGGAATGTGTTGGAAGAAAATTTACTATAGGTCTCTCATGTCTCTGTATATCTTGAGAGGAGTGGAGCTGGCTCTTTGGTCTGGACTATCTTTTAAAGTGTATTTGTGTAGTGAACAACTTGGAAAATAGAACTAGTATTTCTATTTGGAGGAAAAACCAGGTTTGTTTATTGCCCAGTATAATAAAGATAACATTTCAGAACAAAGGTCAAGCAACCTTACTGCCCATTATAAAATATGTGGGTTTCCTAAACATTCAGTTTATCTACTTTAACAATAATGTATATGTGAAGGCATTACCTTGTCCTCTTCATGTCACCCTGTGGAAACTGTGGATCAGGGAAGCCAAGGATATTGCTGTGAATAATGAATTATTGTCTGGTCAAAACATCTTGTATTTTCTGCCAGTATCCATGAAACTATGGCAGGCTAACTTGTTAGCTTCCAACTAGGGAAAAATCTTAGAACCTTGATTGTTCTTGACAGAATGGTCTTCCCACATTTTTTTCATGACACTGATTTTTTAACAGCTTCATTGAGATATAATTTACATACAATTCACCCACTTGAAGTTCACAATTCAATACTTTCTAGAATATTTAGAGTTGTGAAACCATCACCAATATCAGTTTTTGAACATTTTGATCAACCCCCAAAAGAAACCCTTAGCTGTCAATCCCTATGTCCCCCCAGCACCCCAGCCCTAGGCAACCACCAATCTAGTTGCTTTCTCTATAAGTTTGACTATTCTGAACATTTCATGTAAATAGAGTCATTCAACATGTAGTATTTTGTGTCTGGTTTTTAGCACTTAGCATAATGTTTTCAAGGTTCATCCATGGTATAGTGTGAATCAGTACTTCATTGCTCTTTATTGGTGAATAATATTCCATTGCATGCATATACTACATTTTGTTTGTCAGCCCATCAGTTGATGGACATTTGGGTTGTTTTATACTTTTTAGGCTACTCTGGATAATACTATGAACATTCATTTATATGTTTTTGTGTAGATACATTTCTATTTTGCTTACATATATACCTAGGTATGGAATTGTAGAGTTGCTGGGTCATATGCTTGAGAAACTACCAGATTATTTTCTGAAGCAGTTGTACCATTTTGCGTCCCCATCAGCAGTATATGAGGGTTCTAATTGCTTTGGAATCCTTGTTAACACTTGATGTTGTCTATTTTTTATTATAGCTATCCTACTGTGTGGGAAGTTATATCTCATTGTAGTTTTGATCTGCATTTCCCTGATTGCTAATGATCTTGAGCATCTTTTTATGTGTTTAATGGACGTTTGTATATCTTTTTTTGAGAAATACCAATTCATATTCCTTTGCCCATTTTTATTTTTATTTTATTTTTTATGGTAAAAGGGTTCCTATATTACTCTCCTGCATTCTCCTCCTGCCAATTTCTCTCAGCTATGTCATTATTTTGCTATCAGAGATTATAACTCTTACATGCTGTTCTATCATGATAATTAATTCTCCTAGGATTTGCCTTCAGAGTTAATCTAAAATTTGATAAAAAATGGATAGCAATATAATTATGTAAGTATCAGTCACACCTAGAACTTCATATTATGATTGGACTCAGAGACAAAAATTTTATAATTATAAGCCACAAAACCTGTGGAGCTCAAAGAGAATCTTGAATTATAGTCAAATGTAGTCTTATAGATTCATTTGATTTGTTTCCAGTTTGGACCATAACTTTCTTTTATAGATTTTTTCTGAAGATTTTATCTTTATTTTTCTTGTTACCATTTAAAAAAAAAACCTTCTTCATCATATCACTGATTTTTAACTCAGTTTCTTAATTAACCTCCTCATCGGATATGAGAATATTTCCGAATTTACACATAAAGATATACAAATTCATTTTCCTAAGACCAGCATATGACATTGCCTTGTCTTTCCTACCCTACGGCTAGGATTTTTTTTTTTTATCTTTGCCATTCTGCATATATTTAAGAAATGTTTTGAAATTGAATTGATTTAATTACCAATAATTCTAAACATTTTTTTATTTTTTCATTTTTTCTGTTCTCTCTTATTTATGTAGAAGTTAGAACATTATAATTAACATACAGTGTTGTATCAATTTCAGGTGTACAACATAACGATTCAACAATTCTGTACATTATACAGTGTTCCCCACATTAAGTATAGTCATCATCTGTCACCAAACAATGTTTATACAATATTATTGACTATATTCCCTATACTGTAATTTTCATCTCTGTGACTTATTTTGTAACTGGAAGTTTGTACCTCTTAATCCCCTTTATCTATTTTACCCAGCCCCCAACCCACCTCTCCTCTGGCAACCACCTGTTTGTTTTCTGTATTTAAGAGTCTGGGATTTTTTTGTTATCTTTTGTTCTTTGTGCATTTGTTTTGTTTCTTAAATTCCACATAGGAGTGAAATCATATAGTATTTGTCTTTCTCTGACTTATTTCACTTAGCATTATACCCTCTAGGTCCATCCATGTCATTGCAAATGGCAAGATCTCATTCTTTTTTATGGCTGAGTCATATTCCATTGTGTGTATATATCACATCTTCTTTTTCCATTCATCTATTGATGGACACTTTGGTTGCTACCTTTGCCCATTTTTAAACTGGGTTGTCAGTAAGTTAATAAGAGTTTTTTATATATTCTAGATACAGGCCCCTTATCATGTACATGATTTACAAATGTTTTTCCACTTTATAGGTTGTCTTTCACTATCCTGATAGTGTTCTTCAAAGCACAATTTTTTTAATTTGATGAAAATTTAAAAAAATAAATTTTTATGAGATTTAAAACGTACCTACTTTTTTCTTTTATCATTTGTGCTTTTGATAACATATCTAAAAGCCTTTGACTAACCAAAGGTCAGGAAGATTTACTTACATTTTCTTTTAAGGTTTTTTATAGTTTTAGCTCTTGCATTTAATCTATGATCCATTTTGATTTAATTTTTATGTATGGTGTGAGGAAGAAGTAAGTTTAGAAAATGAGAAGTCTGAATTCTCTAACTTTCTTTTTCAAAGCTGTTTTGACTTTTGAGATACCTTGCAATTTCATATAAATTCTGTATCAATTTTATATATCTTTAGTTATCTTTATTCCTGAGTATTTTATTCTTCTTCACACTATTGTAAATGGATTTTTGCTTAATTTCATGCTAGTGTATAGAAATACAATTGATTTTTTTGTATATTGATATTGTACCTTGTAACCTTGTGAACTTATTTATTAGCTTTAATAGAATTTTCTATATACAAGACTATGTTGTATGTGAGTAGAGATGGCTTTACTTCTTCCTTTTTAATATGAATGGCTCATTTTCTTGTCTAATTACCCTGGTTAGAACCTCTAGGATGATGCTGAAAGGAAGTAACAGACTAGACATCATTGTTTTGTTCCTGATATGTAGGGAAAGGATTCAGTCTTTCACCATTAATTATGATGTTAGCCAAAGGTTTTTTGTAGGTGCCTTTTATCAGCCTGAGGAAGTTCCCTGCTATTCCTACCTATATTGGTAGTAATGTCCCCTCTTTCATTCTTGATTTTAATAATTTGAGTCTTTCAATCAAAAAGTCTTTCAGTAAAACTCATTAACTTGAGTGTCTCTTTTTCTTGGTGGCTTGTCAATTTTGTCAGTCTTTTCTAAGAAGCAACTTCTGGTTTCTTTGATTTTCTCTATTTCTCTATTTTCCACTTAACTAATTTCAACTCATATATGTATTATTTTCTTTCTTCCACTTGCTTTAGGTTAGTTTTCTCTCTTTTCTAATATCTAAAGGTTAAAGTTAATTTATTGACTTGACATCTTTTTTAAACATAGGCATTTACTACTATAAATTTCCTCTAAGCAATACTTAAATGCATCCCATATGTTTCGATATTTTGTGGGTTTAGTTTCATTTTTTCTCAAAAAATTTCTAATATGCCTTGTGATTTCTCCTTTGACTCAAAGGTTAATTAGGAGTAAATTGTTTATTTTCTGCATACTTGTGAATATCCCAAATTTCTTCCTGTTGGTGATTTCTAATTTCATTTCATTGTTATAGGAAAACATACTTTGTATGATTTTAATCCTTCTTAAGTTTATTAAGATTTACTTTATGGCCTAGCATATGATCTATCCTGTATAATGTTCTATACAATCTTGAGAAGAAAGTATATTATGCAGTTTTTGGGTAGAGTGTTGAATAAATGTATGTTAGGTCTAGTTGGTTTATACTGTGGTTCAAGTCCTCTATTCTCTTGTTGATCTTCTGTCTTGCCGTTCTACTCATTATCGAAAGTGGGGTATTGAAGTCACCAACTATTGTTGTTGAACTATTTCTCACTTCAATTCAGTCATTTTTTGTTTCATGTATTTTGGGGCTCTCTTAGGTACGTCTGTGTTTATACTTGTCATGCCTTCCTGGTGATTTGACTCTGTTATCATTGTAAAACGTCCTTCTTTATGTCTAGTAATACTTCTGTTTGGCATGTATCTTGTCTGCTATGAGTATATCTACTCGAGCTTTCTTATGGTTGCTATCTTAGTCAGTTTACACTGCTATCACAAAATACCACAAATTTGGTGGTTTATATACAATAGAAATGTATTTCTCACAATTCTGGAGACTGAAATTCTAGTATCAGGCTGCCAGCATGGTCAGGTTCTGGTGGAAGCCCTCTTCCGGCTTGCAGACTGCTGATTTCTTATATTTTCACATGCCAGAAAGAGGGCTAGGTAACTTTTTGGCCTTTTCTCATAGGGACAATAATCCTACTCTGAGAGCCATACCATCATGATCTAATTACCTCCCAAAGACTCCATCTCCAAATACCATAAAATTGGGATAAAGATTTCAGCATATGAATTTGGCAGTAGTAGGGGGAGGTGTTGGGGATGAACAAACATTTAGTCTCTTGCTGTTGCTGTTTGCATGACTGTATTATTTCCATTCTTTATTTACAAGCTTTTCGTATATTTTATTTTACAAGCTTTTCGTATATTTTAAACTATTGTGTTCTCCTACAGACATCATTTGATCTTGCTTTTTTATATAGTCTGACAATCTCTGAATTTTGATTGGCTTGTTTAATGCAATCACATTCAGTGTTATTATTGATATAAATAGATTTTTGTCTGCCTTTTTTGTTTTATGTATTTCTCATGCTTTTTTTGTTCTTCTGTTCCTCCTTTACAGTCTCCTTTTTTATTAAGTGAATTTTTTTAGTTAAATATTTTAATTCCTTTAATGATATTCTCCACTGTATTTTTTGAGTTATTTTCTAGTGGTTGCCCTGTGCTCTGGGGGTGAGCTGTGGCTGGGGCAGTTGAGCACAGTACTCTGTCGGCCATGCCTGGGGTAGAGCTTTTGTTTATGAGTTGAGGCTGTGTGGAAAACAAAAGCCTTAGAATTCTCAGCTGTTTTAGGTTGGAATAGAGCTTCTGCAACTTGGAACTGGGCAAGGGGGAGAATGAGAAATGCTGATGACCTGTTGCAGTGAGATGCTCTAGTGCTCAGCTGGAGCTGGAGGGAGAAGGAGCTCTGGGTTCATGTCTGCTTCCACCTTGTGTGGAGCTTTTGTCAAGCCGGACAGGGAAGGGAGAGAGGAAGGGAGTGGGACATGGCTAAAATGCCATAGATTCTTGCTGTTCATACTGAGATTTAGTAAATTTTGTTGAATGGTTGTTTCTTCATTTGCTGTAGGTTCTTAGGGCAATATCCAGAGACATAAATTTTGTTGTTTCTAAATGTCACCAGCTATTGTTGTTTTGCTAGGGAGATGATCCGCAGAGGTCCTCAAGCTGTCATTCACAAAACCTCAGTATGGCATTGACTTTTTGAAGAGTCCATGGTAGTTGTCCTTCGTAGATACCACATTCCACATTTGTCTGATTATTTCCTTATATCATGTCATTTTACACTTACTTATGCTTGACATAATTACTGATATATTTCTTTTATTTTTCCTATCTATTTTAAGATAGCACTTTCTTTCTCTCTTTTGCCTTTTTTTGGGTTTATTGAGTATTGTCCCTCTCTACTCCTTTGGAATTAACACCTCACTTACCTTCTTTTAAGGTTTACCCTAGGAATTAGAATACCTAAGTTGTATGCTTACCTTATCAAAGTCTAAAGTAATCAATACCCATGCCCGTTTTCTACACAATTACAATTACCTTAAGAATACTTTAACTTCACTCATCCTCCCCTGACTTACGTTGTATTATCACTGTGTTTTTCTTTTAGTTCTGTATTTTTGAACCCCACAGCTCTTTTTATAATTGTGTTTTATAGTTACTGTTTGTTTAAATTCACCCACAAATTTACCACTTTTTTCTCCATTACTTTTGGTATTTTAGACCTTCCATTTCAATTTCATTTCCTTTCATATAAAGTCAGAAGATACTCAAAAGGTTTGAATTTCCTTTTGTGTAGTCCTGCTGGGAGCATACTGTCTCAGTTTTTATTTGTCTAAAAATGTCTGTATTTTTACCTTGTTGTTGAAAGGTATTTTTACTGGGTAAAAAATATAAGTTGACAGTTTTCTCTCAGTATATTAAAAATGTCATTCTAGTCTGGCTTCCATTGTACCTCTGAGAACTAATCTGTAATTGCCACTCCTTTGAAGGCAATCTCTCTTGTCTTTCTTGATACTTTTAAAGTCTTGTCTTTGGTTTTATGTTCTGAGGTTATACTATTTTGTGTCTAGCTTGGGGTTTGATTTTACTTCCATTGGATCTGTTAGACTTCTTCAATTACAGATGTCTTTATTTCTTGAAAACTCTTTGCCATTGTCTCTTAACTCCTGTCCCTGCCCCATTCCCTCTTTCACGTCTTCTTCTGTAAACCTAATTACCTGTATGCTATACACTTCCTCACTTTTTCTCCCATACTTCTTAACTATTATTTCACATTTTCCATGTTTTATCTCTGTAATATATTATAGACAATTTCTGTTAACTTTGTCTTGTTTTAAACTTTACTGTCTCTTTAGCTATATATAGTCTGCTGTAAAGCTCATCCACTGAGTTTTAAATTTCACAATTTTTACTTCCAAGATTTTTATTTTATTTCAATTCAGCCATGTTACCTTTTCTTTTTTTTTCTTTTACAATTTCTTGGTTCATTTATTATTTTCAAGTTTTGAAAATATCTTTCATAATTGCAAAAATAGTTATATATTTTGTGTCTAGTAATTCTAATATCTGAAATTTTTGCCAAGCAGTTTCAGCTGTCAGATGTTTCTCCTGGTTTTTGCTTACGATATTTTGCTTCCTTGTATGCTTAGTGATTTTTGAGTAGGATATCTTATTTTCCTTTCCAAAAATTTTTTTTAGAATTCTTTGAAGTTCACTCTGAAGGTATATTCTTCTACATAGGCTTTGTGTGTGTTTCTGCCTAGCCTCTGGGAGGTCAAAGCAATTTGAGTCTACTCTAAGCAAATTTGCTGTTGGAGGTTACTGGGCCACCCAGCTAAATGCTAATTTAGATTGTAAATCTGTATGTAGGCCAGTTTGTGGTTATACTTTCTCAGAGATGTTTTTCCCCTGTACTTTTCTGCTGAGTGCCAAGATATCTTTCTTAAAAGTTCCTGGGGGTGCGATCGTGGGGTACTTTTTTATGTTTGAAATACCTTTAACCTGAAAAAGTTGTGAAACAAGAATCTCAAATTCTCCCAAGTTTGGTAAATGCCCTCAGGGCAAAAGTAGTTTCATTGGTCAGCTTACTGGGTTTTTTTTCCTCTAGATTTTTGCCTGATAAATCCTATTGTGCTTTTCTTTGATGCTTTAAGATATTTTTACATTTTAAAAACAGTTTTAGTTTTTTTTTAAGCAGTCATATCAGTTAGGATACTTAATTAGCCACGTATTGGAATATTTCTTATTTTTCTATGCCATTATTTTGTAGTGTATATATCTTGAATCACTGAATCAGAATTAACTAGAGATGTTTATTAAAATTTAAGAATCTGGTAGCCAATTTCAAGCTTACAGAAATAGCATCTCTAAGATGGGGTCCTAGTACCTGAATTTTTGTGAGGTTCTTTAAGTGATCCTAATGCATGTTGAAGTTTGCTTTTATTCGTACTTTTAATCCTCGTATCTGTTTTTTTTAATTGTACGAGCCTGAGATCTAAATTTGTTTTCTATACTTGTCCTAGCACCATATGTTGAACAATCCATTATTTTCACATTTATTTGATATGCCAACTTTTATCATATAGTAAATGTGTGTGTGTGTTTCTGGCCTTTCTATTATGGCTCATCCAGCTGCCCATTCTTTGAACGAGACCATACTGTTTTAATTATTGTAGTTTCATGATGTGTTTTACTATGTGATAATAATAAATCTTCCATGCTTTTTAGTATTTTCTCCTTAAAACATTTAAAACATTCCTACAGTTGCATCATTTTCTTGCTTTAACAGTGTTCAATGACTTTGCAGAATTAAATAGTTTTTCCAGTTTTTAAAAGAACTTTCTTTTTTTGGCCTTATTTCCTACTATACCTTTTTCATATGGACTTAAGAAGTCCTTAGACTGAGGTACTTAATGTTTATTTTACCTGGCTCTTTGCCCACAAAAATTTTGTGTTTTAATCTTCGTACTTGCCATGGCCATTTTTCCTCTAGAAATCTTTCTGCCCATCCTTCAAAATTGAAGTCATGTTATTTACCTTCTTTCTCTATAGAGCTGTTATGAACACTCCCAGGCTCAAGGGAACTCCCTTTCTTAATTTTGACAGCAATTATTGACTATACCACTCATTTTTACTTGGTAAATCCTACTGAATCACAGACTGTAAAAGCTGGAAACTTCCTAAAGAGATTATATTGTCCATCTTTGTCATTTTACCAAAGAGAAAAAACTGAGTCCTAGGGCATGGGAATGACTTGTTTATGGTCTCCTAATGATTTAATTGTTGAGGTAAACTCAGAATATATTTCTTATATTTTAGAGCTCATTCTATTACCATTGTCTCCTACATCATTATTCCATTGTATTTAAATTTTATTTTTATTTATTTAGGCATAGATTTTTTTTTTAAACTAGATTGGAAGTTTCTTTAAGGCAGCACTCATGTCTACACGTTTTTTGGTATGACTCATAGCCCTAATATTGTGCTTTGTACTTATTGGGCACCTAATTAATATTAATGGCTGTTGGTAAAAAACAAGTTGCTCCATTAACCAAATGTCAAACTGGGGCTAGTTCCTTGTGGGCATCACTGTTATAACTGTATGGAAAGTGGCATCTAGTGGTCAGTGTGTGTATTACAATGCCTTTAAACACTCCCCTCCCCCCAGGACCAGTGTCATTATCATGTAGGTGGAATAAATAGAATATAAATTAAATTTTTAAATTGAATTCAAAAAAATATCAAATGTCTTAAGTAGCGACCTCTCTAAAGTATAGCTACATGTTAAGTAATAAAGAAGTACAAAAAGATGAAATTAATTAGTTTTAAAGAAAAATACTGTATAAAATTACTTCCAAAATAACATGCACACATATTTAAAGTTATATTGCTTGTTTACAAATTATATTAGGATTTGGAGGATTTTGTTGGATACTGAGAAGCCAGAAATACAATTGTAAAGAAAATTCACATAGTATCTTCTCCATATTAACAAAATCCTCTCTGTCTTTGCATTATTCTCAGGAACTTAATTTATATTTTAAAAAGAAAAATTTCTTAGTGAAAGATGAACATGGAAAGTTACACCATCTTTTACTTGTAACACCAGAAAGCGATGCTCGTATGTTTACATTTAAAGTGTAGACATACATTCCAAAGTCAAATGTTATTTTTAGATGTACAGCCATTTTGGATTACCATTATCCTTTACTCCTCCATTAATGCATGTAACTGATTATTGATAATCTGCACAATCTAATTCAGTGAATATGACCATTGGCAGTTTTTATCTTGTGATTCAGTAGCTTCTAAAATTTGTAAATTGGTACTTTGAAATCTAGAATTCATGTTTGCACAAAACAATATTATGTATCTTAAATTAACCTCTGTTCCTGACACACTGTAATGTAATTTTTCCATATGGAATTATCCTTTCTATTAGAGAGCAATATGTACTGTCTTTGCATCTTCCATCTGCACCTAACATAACATAGTGGCTGGCACATAACAGATGATCAATAAGTATTTGTTGAGTTAGTTTTATATGTTGGAAGGAGCTGTGTCTTATTCGTCTGTAGTGCCTAACAAGTTTTCTGGCCTCTAATCGTGCCCAATTCATGTTTGATGAGTAAGTCTGTATAAGTCCATTTAACTTGTAGTTGATGTATAATACTAAAACCAGTGTATAACCTAATCCCATATGTATGACAAATAACAGCTGCATAACAGACTTTAGATTAGAGATGTCAGAAGCATTTTTTACTGGAACAACATCTTGCAATATGAGTAAGAGATTAACTTCCAACATCAAGCCATTGTTGTTTGCTTTCATCAGGAAAAGGAGTTTGAACATGTGGCTGGCTTCTAGTTGCAGCTGAATGGGTTAGGAGTTATGAGTAGAAGGATGAGGTCAGTAGTTGATAAGGAATTGGGAAAGTATTCTGGTAGTAGTTGGAGCAAAGGAACACATGGAACGTTGGGAAGGAGGCTAAGGTACTTTTTAAGTCACAGTCTTCTGAGGCCGAGAATTGATACACATTACTTGGTATTTACATCACATAAAAATTTCTCTTATTTAATGAGAAGCATACTACCGTATTGTATATAAATGGTGAGCTATCTACATGTGTTAAACTAATTACAATTTGTTTTTCTAAGCAGTTCAGCTTTAGGCCAGAGTATAGGGTAGATCTGGATGTCAGAAGTCATCTACTGTCTTTTTCTCTTATAGGTTCTTATTTTATTTTATTATTTTATTTCATTTTTTAAAGATTACTATTTTTTAAAGTAATCTCTGCACCCAATGTGGGGCTCAAACTCACAACCCCAAGATCAAGAGTCGCTCCACTGACTGAGCCAGCTAGGTGCCCTTCTTATGGGTTCTTATTTTAGAGGAGGATATTTTTCTGGCTTCAAGACCTCAATTCTTATTATGAGTTAATGAACTTATTAGTAGTGGCTCTTTAGAACATCTAGGCTGTGGGAACATTTGTGGTAAAACTGTTGGAATCATTATAGACTGAGCTACTAGTAATGAGAGAGTGGAAGCAAATTTTAAAAAGTTGGTAAAAGATAGCATTATGTATTTTATGCTCCGTGATTGCTCACAAATGCCAAGATACAAGCAACTTCAACCAGCAGACATCTTTGGCTAGTTGCCAAGGTCATTGCTAATATAGATTGAAAGGTCATTTCTTGCATGTGATGTTAGTACAAAAAGAAGGAGTTCCTAAGAGCTTGGACAAGTGGCAAATCATACTACAGGGAAGTTGTTTGAATTCTTTTAAGTTTTTAATATCTTTTAAAGATATTTTTCACTTTAAAATTATAAAAATTACATCTGCTCATTGTGAAAAGATCAAATGGAAGTGTGTACCATAAAAGGTGCAAGCTTCGCCAGAGGTAACCATTGTTCACAATTTGGTATGTATTCTTTCAGATATTTTTCTGCTATTTGGGTAATAAGTTTGGATTGTTGAATTTAGTTGAGGGGTAAGTCAGAGACTGGTTTTCAGGTTCATATTTAATCATTTTCCTCCCTTTTTTTCTTCCTTACAGGCTTGCTATGGGTGTTCTCCAGGATCAAAATGTGACTGTAGTGGTGTAAAAGGAGAAAAGGTAAGATTTGAAATGAGCCTTTGAAAACTCAGTAAAACCAGTAAAATAATGTTTTAATATGTTTTTTTTTAAAAAAAAAAATAGGGCTTCTACTGCACATCTAAGTAAATAAAATGAATTCTACCATACTGCTTATTTTAGATTGCTGTAAGGATTAGACTATATCTCAGGGATTAGCAAACATTTTCTGTAAAAGACCATAGAGTAAATAATTTAGGCTTTGTGGGCCACATAAGGTTTGTGTCACACATTTTTCTCTCATTTTTAAAATAGCCCTTAAGAGTGTAAAAAAATTTCTTAGCTCTTGGACTATACAAAACAGACTTATTACTGCATTTGGTCTGAGAGTTGTAGTCAACCAGATTGAACTCACTGACTTAAGAGGCAAAAGAGGGAAAGACACTTAAGAAGGAACCTAACATCAGGCTACTAATCTGTGTTGGGTATCATGCTAGGCAATTTCATATATTTTTATCTAGTCCGTGTGAGTTAATGATTGGTGAATCTCTATTTTTATCTCACTTTTCCCATAGCAGCACCCCTTTTGTATACATGTGATAATTACACAGTAAGTATTGGTGAGGATGAAATAGCATAAACCTAGCCCCTCTGAGTCAGTGACTGACAGTAAAATTAGAAGATTAAAAAAGGATAACGAATTGTGGCCTAAAGAGAATTATGCTAGGAGAAAGGGGATAACGAATTGTGGCCTAAAGAGAATTAGGCTAGGAGAAAGGGGTTCATACTCTAGTCTCCACTGTATGGGGCTCAAATATTTTTTAATGAATCAGTGCATTTTACTAATTATATACGAAAAAGTTTAGGATAGTATCTCAGGAGCATATTCCATTTAGGGATATAGAAGGTCTACTAGCACATTAAAGATGTTTAAAAGTCCTGGAGTAAAGAAACCTGCTTGTTTTGCAATGCTATATTTCCAAGCTCCATTTGACTCACTTCTTCCTAACAGAGCACCTGTTAATAATAATTGACTAGTGTAAACTAGAACACCTATTCAAGTGACGTTAGTTTGAGGGGAGTAGTTTTATAGTAAGGGTGTGCTTTTTGTAGTGGTAAAAAGACCAAAAGAGATTCATTTCTGATATTGGTAGAGTGACTTTTTTTTAAAGATTTTATTTATTCATTTGAGAGAGAGAGTATGCACATGGGAGCATGAGCCAGAGGGGTGAGTGGAGGGGAGAGGGTTGTTGGGAGAGGGAGAGGGAGAAGCAGACAAAATTTATACCTACTTAATGGCATAGGAAAAGCAGGAAAAAAGTAGAGAGGATTCTACCCTTGGAAGAAAGGAAGTACACTGGGCAAGTTTGCATTTATGGGCTTTTATCCTGAGTGTGTCCTTCAGTCTGCATGGCAGAGGATGGCTATAACCCAGACAAAAAGCCACAGTCTTACTGGCTCAAGAAGTTAAGAGGACAGAGTTGAGGATGCCAGAATGACTGGAAAGTGATGGGAGATATGCTGCAATAGAGGGAGGCACAGAGAGCACAGCCCAAAAATTTGTGTGTAAATTCCACCCAAATTCTTGGTTGAACCCTGAACTTTGTATGTATAGGGGAAGATTCACACAACCCACCAAAAGGAACAGCTGGAAGTCTGCAATAACTGAACATAGATTTAACTGCTGCCCATCGAAGGGAAAACAAAGTTAAGTGTTAGTTCAGTTGAGTTAACTATTTCCGAAAACAAAAGTTCAGTACACTTCAGAGGAAGATAAAAAAATCTAGGATGACTATAATATACAATGTCTCATTTGCTCTTAAAACTTACTAGGCATAAGAAGTAACAGGTAAAAGAGATCCATAGTCAAGAAGAAGACTCATGAATGAAAACTAACTCTGAAATAACACAGATGTTAGAATTTGTAGACAAAGATTTAAAGCGATAAGATAAATATATTTGTTGATTTAAAGGGAAATGTGCTCTTATGAGTGAACAAATAGAGAATTACAACAGAGCACTGGAAACTAAAAAAAAAAAAAAAAAAGGAAAATCTAGATTTAAAAGGCAAAGTATGAGAAAGAATAATTCACCCGTTAGGCTTTTAACAGCAGAATCGATGATGGAAGAAAGGGTCAGTGAATTTAAAGATGAATCAGAGGAAAGATACAATTTGAAGAAAAAAAGAAAACAAATGCATAGGGCCTCACTGACCTGTGGGACAATATCACATGGTTTAATGCAAATGTAAATGGAGTCCTATAACAACGGGGAGAGAAGTAAACAGGGGAGAAAAAAATAATAATCGAAGGGGCAGTAGTAATGACAAGAATTTCACACACTTTGTGAAAAATATAAATTTACAGATATAAGAAATTCAGCACACCACAAGCAGAATAAAAATAAAACTATACCTAGGCACATCATAATGAATCTACTGAAAAAAAAAACAGATTAAAAGAAAGTCTTGAAAGAAGCTAGAGAAAAAATACACATTACATACAGGGACACAATGATATGAATGATGACAGACTTTTCATCCAAGAGGATGAATACTGTATAACAACGTAAAAACATTAGAGAGTTGAAAAATCTGCCAACACAATTGTTATATACGATGAAAATATACATAAAAATAAAGACAAACAAAAACCAGACTCTTAAATACAAAGAACAAATTGGGGGTTATTTTAATTCCATTTAGTTAACATATAGTGTTATATTAGTTCCTGTACAATATAGTGATTCAGCACTTCCATACATCACCTGGTGTTCATCATGACAGTTGTATTCCTTAATCCCCATCACGTATTTCACCCCATCCCCCACATACCTCCCCTCTGGTAACCATCAGTTTGTTCTCTAAATTAAGAGTCTGTTTCTTGATTTGTCTCTCTTTCTTTCTCTCTCTTCCCTGTGTTCATTTGTCTTGTTTCTTAAATTCGACATATGAGTGAAATCATATGGTATTTGTCTTTCCCTGACTTATTTCACTTAGCATTATACTCTAGCTTCATCTGTATCATTGCAAATGGCAAGATTTCATTCTTTTTTATGGCTGAGTAATATTCCATTGTATATATATACCACCTCTACTTTATCCATTCATCAACCAGTGGACATGTGGGCTGCTTCCGTATCTTGGCTATTGTAAATTATGCTGCTGTAAACATAGGGGTACATGTATCCCTTTGAATTAGTATTTTTGTATTCCTTCAGTAAACACTCAGTAGTGTGATTGCTGGATCGTAGGATAGTTCTATATTTAACTTTTTGAGGAACCTCCAGACTGTTTTCCAGAGTGGCTGCACCATCTTGCATTCCCACCAACAGTGCAAGAGGGTTCCTTTTTCTCTACATCTTTGCCAACACCTGTTGTTTTGTGTGCTGTTGATTTTAACCATTCTGACAGTTGTGAGGTGATAGCTCGTAGTTTTGATTTGCAGTTCTCTGATGGTAAATAATGATGAACATCTTCTCATGTGTCTTTTGGCCATCTGGATGTCTTTGGAGAAAGTCTGTTTATGTCTTCTGCCCATTTTTAAAAAAATAACAGCTAATTTTATTTATTTTATTTTTTCATCTTCACAAGTGTCCTCTTTAATACCCATTTAATACCCATCACCAGCAACTCTCAGTTTGTTCTCTTAACTATACAGTCCCTTATGGTTTGCCTCCCTTTCTGTTTTTTTCTTATTTTATTTTTCCTTCCCTTTCCCTTTTCATCTGTTTTGTTTCTTAAATTCCACATATGAGTGAAATCATATATTTGTCTTTCTAGGACTTACTTCACTTAGCATAATACACTCTAGTTCCATCCATGTTGTTGAAATGGCAAGATTTCATTCCTTTTGATTGCTGAGTAATATTGCATTGTATATATGCCACATCTTTATCCATTCATCTGTGGATGGACATTTGCGCTCTTTCCATTATTTGGCTATTGTTGATAGTGCTGCTATAGTGCAATTGTTGGGTCATAGGGTAGCTCTATTTTTAACTTTTTGAGGAACCTCCATACTGTCTTCCAGAGTGGCTGGACCAGTTTGCATTCCCACCAACAGTGTAAGAGGGTTCCCCTTTCTCCTCATCCTCACCAACATCTGTTGTTTCCTCAGTTGTTACTTTTAGCTATCCTGACAGGTGTGAAGTGGTATCTCATTGTGGTTTTGATTTGTATTTCCCTGATGATGAGCGATGTTGAGCACTTTTTCATGTGTCTGTTGGCCATTTGGATGTCTTCTTTGGAGAAATGTCTGTTCATATCTTCTGCCCATTTCTTAGCTGGATTATTTATTTTTTGGGTGTTGATTTTGATGAGTTTTTTTTATAGATTCTAGATACCAGCCCTTTATCCAATATGTCATTTGCAAATATCTTCTCCCATCCATCAATTACCTTTTAGTTTTATTGAGTGTTTTCTTAAGTGTACAGAAGCTTTTTATCTTGATGAAATCCCAACAGTTCATTTTTGCTTTTGTTTCCCTTGCCTCTGGAGCTGTGTCTAGCAAGATGTTGCTGCAACTGAGGTCAAAGAGATTGCTGCCTGTTTTCTCCTCTAGGATATTGATGGTTTCCTGTTTTACATTTAGGTCTTTCATCCATTTTTAATTTATTTTTGTGTATGGTATAAGAAAGTGGTCCAGTTTCATTCTTCTGCCTGTCACTGTCAGTTTTCCCAACACCATTTGTTCGAAAAGACTGTCCATTTCCAATTGGATATTCTTTCCTGTTTTGTCAAAGATTAATTGGCTGTATAGTTGTGGGTTTACTTCTGAGTTTTCTGTTCTGTTCTATTGATCTATGTGTCTGTTTTTGTGCCAGTTTCATACTGTTTTTGATTACTGCCACTTTGTAATATAACTTGAAGTCTGGAATTATGATGCCTCCAGGTTTGTTTTTCTTTTTCAAGATTACTTTGGCTATTTGGGATCTTGTGTGATGGACAGAAGACTATTTAAAGCATAACAACAGAGTTTCAAAATACATGAAGCAGAAGTGACAGAATTAAAGGGAGAAATAGACAAATCCACAGTCATAGTTGATAGATCCTAACACACCTATCTTAGTCATTGATAGAAACAACTAGAAAAAAAAAGATCAGTAAAGGCACAGATGATTTGAATTCCATTATTAACAACCTAGGCCTAATTGACATATATGGAGTCCTACATCCAATTACAGAATGTGGTTTTTTTCAGAGGCAAATGGAATTATCTCCAAGATAGACCATGTGATGTGCCATAAAATGAGGCCCTATAAATACCAAATGATTGGAAACATCAGTATATGTTCTCTGACCACATGGAATGAGTATGAAATCATTAATAATAAAATATGTAGAAAATTCCCAACTATTTGGAAGTTAGGAAACACTATTCTAAATAACTGATAGACCAAAGAAGAAATCACAAGGACAATTAGAAAATACATCAAGTTGCATAATGATTAAACTGCAGCATACTGAGAATTGTAGGATTGAGTTAAAGCAGGGCTTAGTGGGAAATAGCTTTAAATACCTATATTAGAAAAGAAGAAAGATTTAAAATCAGTGACCTACATTTTCCACTTAAGAAGGTAGAAAAGGACAAGTAAATCAAATTTAAAGTAAGAAAAAGAAGGAAATACACAATATAGTACACAATTCTAAGACACTAAAACTGTAGTAAACTTGATACTGTGTTAATAGCAAAAGAATAGACATATAGGTGAATGGAACAGAATTAGAGTCCATAAATAGACCCACAGATATATAATGAATTGATTTTTTTGACAAAAGTGCAAAGGCAGTTGAGTGGAGAAAAGATTCTCTTTCAACAAATAGTACTGAAACAATTAGATGTGCATATGCACAGAAATAGACTTTGACTCATTGCTTGCACTGTATACAAAAATTAACTCACAGTAGACAATAGACCTAAATATAAAACCTAAATCTAGAAATATTTTAGAAGAAAACATAGGAGAAAATCCTTATGATCTTGGGTTAGGCAGATTTTTCTTAGGACACCAAAAACATAATCCATAAAAGAAAAGGTTGATAAATTGTATTTCATCAAAATTAAGAACTTATTCTTTTCTGAAGACATTGTTTAAAGAATGAAAATACAACCCACAGTCTAGGAAAAAAATATTTGCAAATCACATATCTCATAAAAAGTTTTATATACAGAATATGTAAAGAAATTTCAAAACTCATTAATAAAATAAACATCCCAAAGTACAATTAAACTAGAAACAAAGTGACAAAAGATTTTAAGGTACTTCACAAAATAAGATATGTAGATGGCAAATAAACACATAAAGAGTTACTCAACATTATTAATTAGGGAAATGCATAATAAAACCATGATAAGATACCACTATAAACCTACTAGAATGTCTAAATATTAAAATATATCCATACTAAGTATAGATAAGGATGGGGAGCAACTGGAACTATTATAGATTGCTGATGCAAATATAAAATGATGCAAACCCTTAGGAAAAAAGTTTGACAGTTTCTTTAAAAGGTAAGTGTAAACCTATCAGATGACTGTCCTTTCCTAGGCATTTACCTATGAGAATTGAAAGCATATATCTATATATAAGTAGTACATGAGTTCATGGTAGCTTTATTTGTAATAACAAGAAACAGGAAACAACTCAATTAGTATTAACAGGTGGGTGAATCAATAAATTGTAATGTATTTATACAGTGGAATACTACTCAGCAATAAAAAGGAGAGAACTATTGACATATGCCACAACATGTCTAAATCTCAAATAATTATGCTCAATGAAAAGTTACACAAAAGAGTACATTCTGTATAATCCCATGTATATAAAATTCTAGAAAAAGAAAATTAATTTATAATGACAGAAAGTAAGGCAGTCATCACCTGGGGGAGATGAATAGAGGCATGAGGAAAATATTATAAAAGGGAACACAAAATTTTTTTATACTTATGATGTTCACTTCAATATTGTTTTTAATTAAAGACTTAATTTTTTAGAGCAGTTTTAGGTTCACAGCAAAATTGAAAGATACAGAGATTTTGCATATACCCCCTGGCCCCACACATGCATACATGCATAGCTTCCCTAACTATCAACATCCCCCACCAGAGTGGTACGTTTGTTGCAGTTGATGAACCTACATTGATACATCATTATCACCCACAGTTCATAGTTTACCTTGGAGTTCACTCTTGGTGTACATTCTGTGGATTTGGGCAAATGAATGACATGTATCCATCATTATATTATTATATGAGTATTTTCACTGCCCTACATATATTTTGTGCTCCACCTATTCATCTACCACTCCCATCCCTGGCGACCGCTGATCTTTTTACTGTCTCCGTAATTTTTTCTTTTCCAGAATATCATATAGTTAGAATCAGAGTGTGCAGCCTTTTCAGATTGGCTTTTTTCACTTAGTAATATGCATTTAAAGTTCCTCGATGTCTTTTCATTGCTTAATAGTTCTTTTCTTTTTAGTGCTGAATGATATTCCATTGTCTGGATGTACCAGTTTCTTTATCTGTTCATCTACTAAAGGACATGTTTGTTGCTTCCAAGTTTTGACAATGATGAATAAAGCTGCTATAAGCATCCATTTGCAGTTTTTTTTGTGTGTGGATATAAGTTTTAAACTCCTTTGGGTAAATACCAAGAAACATTGCTGGATCATATGAATATATTTAGTTTTATAAGAAACTGCCAAACTGTCTTCCAAAGTAGCTGTATCATTTTGCCTTCCCACCAGCAATGAATGAGGGTTCCTGTTGTTCCACATCTTTGTCCGCATTTGGTGTTGTCAGGGTTTTAGATTTTGGCCATTCTAATGGGTGTGTAGTGGTATGTAATTGTTGTTTTAGTTTGCATTTCCCTGATGACATATTACATGGAGCATCTTTTCATATGCTTTTTTGCCATCTGTATATCTTATTTGGTGAGGTATCTGTTAAAGTCTTTGGCCCATTTTTAAATCAGGTTGTTTTCTTATTGTTGAGTTTTAAGAGTTCTTTGTATATTTCAGATAATAGTTCTTTATCGGATGTGTCTTTTGCAAATATTTTCTCCCAATCTGTGGCTTGTCTTCTCATTCCCATTAACACTGTCTTTCACACAGAAGTTTTTAATTTTAACAAAGTCCACTTTATCAGTTATTCCTTTCATAGATTGTGCCTTTGCTGTATCTGAAAAATTATCACCATACCCAAGGTCATCTAGATTTTCTCCTATGCTGTCTTCTAGAAGTTTTATAGTTTTGTATTTACATCTATGATCCATTTTGAGTTGATTTTTATGAGGAATATGAGGTCTCTGTCTAGATTCTTTTTTTTTTTTTTTTGCATATGGATGACTAGTTGAGCAACATTTGTTGAAAAGACAAGGGAATTTTTGTGAGTGATAGATATGTTCATTATTTTGATTGTTATATATGTGAAAAAAATTTCAAATTGTATGCTTTAAATATGTGCAGTTTATTGTATGTTAATTGTACCTCAATAAAACTGCTTTTAAAAAGTAAGTTTAACACACAAATAATAAAATATGTCAATTCTGCCAAAGAAATGTGTCCAAGTGCACACTGCTAAAAACAAAATTTGCTAGACTCCTGCTGACAAGAAACATATCAGATAAAGGGCTGGTATCCAAGATCTGTAAAGAACTTACCAAACTCAACACCCAAAAAACAAATAATCCAGTCAGAAATGGGCAGAAGACATGAACAGACATTTCTCCAAAGAAGACATCCAAATGGCCAACCGACGCACGAAAAGATACTCCACATCAGTTGGCATCAGGGAAGTACAAATCAAAACCACAATGAGATACCACCTCACACCAGTCAGAATGGCTAAAATTAACAACTCAGGAAACAACAAATGTTGGTGAGGATGTGTAGAAAAGGGATCCCTCTTACGCTGTTGGTGGGAATGCAAACTGGTGCAACCACTCTGGAAAACAGTATGGAGGTTCCTCAAGAAGTTAAAAATAGAGCTACCCTATGACCCAACAATTGCACAACCTCTAGGGGCATGTGCCTCCAATGGCCCATTAGTCAGTTGCCTTATAGATATGGATGCTTTCTCTTTCTCAGGTGCTGCCTAGGCTGTCACTGTGGATAAGATCTGGTGAAAAGGTTCCTAGAATGAGGTCCAGAGACTCAGACTTCAAGACTTAGAAAAGGAGAGGAACTGTTTGCAGCTCTGCAGTTGGGAGCACAAGCCATGGAGCAGTGAGCCCTCAGGGTTCTTAAACTTAATAGTGGTGAATTTGCTTTCTGTGATTGGATCTCCCAGGGTTTCAGGGCTCACACTCTTTCTATAATTGGCTATATGCAAGTTAACTAACCCTAACATTTTGATATAATGATATATTAGTATAGATGGCAGCTCTACACGCCCACCTATCTGTCTGTGCAGATATGCACATCAGGCAACCTTATTGTATAGATGCTGATAAAATGTAGGAAACCTTACTAGTAGGTTGGCAGCCCTTCTGTGCTGATGTTTATAAGTGCTGTGGTCAGAACTGGGACTTGAGTTACAGTTCAGTTAATAATTCTGAGTAGAGGAATTGCTGGTGGTTTTTTTCTTTATATGATTTTTGTTCTTCTACAATAACCATGTATTCCTTTTTGTATTAATTTTACAAACAGAAGAAATATAAAATTTTTGATGTTCTGGAGCCCTTTTCTGACTAATTTATGTCATCAGCTAATGAATTGCCATTCTGGATAATCCTGCAACTGTTCTACTCTGGAACAAATCTGAAAACTTCTCAGATGGTTTTCTTTTACACTTCTTCATTCCTGCACCATACTTATTTTATGTAACCCCTACAGACCTGGTTTCCTGAATTTATTGCCATCTTCCCTGTTAAACTCTTGATGTCAATATGTTTAAACCTCATTTCATCTCTGATAGGCTTTTTACTTTTATAAGAAAGCAAGAGACTACATTACCATATGTGATATAAATTCAGAATGGTTTATGATTTTCCACTTACATCTTATAGGTTTTCTCATGTTAGTGGATATTATGAATTTAGTATCATTAAATTAATGTTCTCTAGATAGTCTTTTGATCTTTTTGAATCTCAACCATACCCATGCTTGAAAATTCACAAATAACATTCACTCTTGTTCAATTGCAGGGGGAGAGAGGATTTCCAGGTTTGGAAGGCCATCCAGGTTTGCCTGGATTTCCAGGTCCAGAAGGGCCTCCAGGGCCTCGGGGACAAAAGGTATGTGCCAGGTTGCCAACCAGTAATACTAGAGGCATGAAGGCATCTTAAATGTGGGACTAGGTGTCAAATCAACTAAGAAATTATTGAATTATAGCCAGAAATTAATATCTAAATAAAATAATAGAATAGCTAAGAGTCTGTATTTTATTGTTGGTTTTTTTAAAAACTGAATATTACTGCCATATTCAAATGTTTTTGGAAGATGCTGTTAATTGGATGTGGTTATTGGGATCCTTAACAAAAATTAAATTTTGTCAGGAGCTCAGCTGAGCTGGAGAGAGCTAAACTGCCAGGTGTCAGAGTAGCTGATTAAGAAAACAAGCCAAAATGAAAGGAACCGTCAAGCCTTTTACTGTGACAGTGTAATAAGCAAAATGTTTAAGCAGAAAAAGCACCTAGGATCTTTCCCCACTGTTCCATTTTTCCCCATGGAACAGTACCAGTGAGGACCTCACCTTGGTTGGCCAGCAGGAAGTTAAGGGCTGTGCTGTTATCCAACACTATTTGGGCCAAGGAATTGAGGCTAGTCCGTTCTGCTTCTAAAACTGAAGTAGTGTCATTAAGTCTTTGGTCTAAGTGTCATAAAGGTCTTTGACCTTTACTTAACTCGAACAAAGTTGCACACAACTTTTTGGAATTGAATGACCCTGAGTGGGAATAGTTGCCTGGAGCATACACAAGTAGAATCGGTAATACCACATGACAGTTCTCCTCAGTAACCAGAGTACCTGGTTTTGGAATGCTCCTCTTACTCTGTTTAGTTTGATATGCTCAATAGGAGGGGCTGTCTTGAATATGTGGCAGTCTCTTATCAATGCCCCCATATGTACATGTTACGTTGGTAAGAATGTTGAAGGCCTGGCTTTTACAAAAGAAATAATACCCCAGGGGAGATACACACAGTGCTGGTAGTATAAGAACGATTTATTACCATGGGGGTCAATGAGCCAGAAGTCTCTTCTGGTGGGTAGAGTACTTGAGTAGAATTGGAAAATTTGTATAAGGTGGGCACAGGTATGGGGGGTAGGAGGCCACCATTATTGAGGTCAAAACAGGCCCAGTGGCAGATCCCATTTCCCTTTTCCCAGATGCTTCAGATCCTGTCTCAGACAGGAGCAATATTACCTGTGAGGAGGCGTTTTGTTTCTGTAGTCTCAGAGTCCATCTGTGGGACCATCAGGTCCAGTATAATAAGGTTGGGGTATCTGAGGTACTAAAAATTTCCATGTTTAGAGAAATGTCAATTTGTTTTATTCAGTGGCACAGCAGTCAGGTATTTATCTATGGGGTTGAATGGTGGGTGACATATTCAGCAGTTTGTCAAATTCAGAGTGGTGGAATTTCCTGGGACAGGTATAGCAGTGAATTTGGTGAGGTAGAAATCACTCAGGCTGTTCTGTGGGAGAGAAAGATGAAAGGATAGATCCATGCAACCTTTCTTTCCTGTACCCAGGCTCATGGATCCAAAGGTGCAGTTGTCCTATCATTTGGGAAGACTTTTCCCCATTGACTGCAGCGCAGGCAGTCTCTCCTCTACCATAATCGAGGATAGCATCTTATGTGCATGTTAAGGTAGGGAATGGGAAGAGATAATAGTGAATATTAAGATTCAGAGAAGTTTCTCGGTTTTCTAAAAATAGTTCTTTTGGTTGATTGCCCTTTACCATCTGTAATAGGTGGACTGGTGAACTGATAATGAAAGGGCCAGTTCTGTTCATTTGCCTGGAAAGGAAAAGTAGTCTAAAAACCTTTTCTTCCTAATCTTATTTCACGTAATAGTGGTACATTATGTTATTAGAGTATTAAGGAGATCAAATGGATACTCATCAGGTAGTCTTTCCAATAAAGGAGGAAATTAATTTAAATACATAAGTACTTTTAAACACTTAACTATATCAGAACCGAGATTGGGGGTGTGTGCTTGGGCATGATCTCTGAGGAGGTGACAGTACATTGTGGTAGTTTTGTTAGATTCGAGAGCAGAAGGGACCTGTGCTAAATTTCTTGAGTAGAACTTTATGCTAAGGAAAAAGCAAGACTCTAAATGACTGCATAGAAGTTAAGTAGATGGGACATTTAACAGAATTTCCTAAGGCTAATGAGGTGTAAAAACAACAGAATGTTTCTTGTGCACCTAGGAGTGGCACAGAAATAGCAGAGAGATCTGAAAGAGTCAAGTGGATGGAACTGAGCACCAAGTCAGCAGTAATCCATGCATACTACTGGCATGGGACATCTCAGTGAATTCCAGCTTGGATGGGACTGTCCCAACCTTCAACAACTTGGAACTCCCTAAACTCTCCATAATTTAGGCACAACCTTATGAAAATGAGGTGGGGACTCCCAATCGACTGAGGTTAAATTTCAATCATGTTAATGAGGTGGGTGCTTTGAAATAGAAATTAAGCTGAACCATAGGAAAATAAAATGACATTTCTTGCACCTGAGTTTACCCAGGATTAGGGGCTGAGTTTCTTGTGCACCATGCTTACTGAGAGGTGGCACTTTTAATAAAGATTTGTGGCAGCTTAAAAAAAGTTAACTACACCTGAATCCCTTTGAAATAATTTAGCATTAACTAGAACTATTGTACAATAGTATGATAATTTTTAAAGGTGTGGTGGTATGCATTTTAGATTTAGAAAGTAGTCCAATCTTTTGCTTTGATTCCATTTCAGTATCTATATAATGAGAAGGCTACACTGGGATTCTAAATTTGAAGCCTCTATCTCCGATATGACTTCATGCTTCCCAGCATAGCTGAATTTATACTTTTTATGTGATCGGGTATTCTAGTACATGCATATATGTATTAACATATATGCCCAGTCAAAAATTTTATAGGATTGTTCTTTAATCTTTATATTCTTATATATGAAAGTAAAGATATATAAAACAAATACATATATAGGAATGTATATATAAAATTTTCCAAGAGATTTCTTTATTTTTAAAAATAAAATTTAATTTTTGATAGATAATATATTCATTTTATTGAAAATAAATTAACATAAGAAGGTATATAGTGAAAAATACTTCCTTTCCACCTGTGAACATTAGCCACTGAGTTCTACATATCCCTAATAGGTACCAATTTCTAATACTTTCTTGTGAATATGCTCGCTAGTTTTTATGAATATGCACATAGATACAAGTATATACATGCACATACATGCTTAAATACACATAGACACACTTTTACCTCCCTTTGTTTATAGAGTAGTAGCATATTCAACATGTTTGATCTTTGTTTTTCACATAATACACATTGTAGATCTCTCATATCAGTATACAAAGAACCTCCTCATTATCTCTTATAACTGCACTGTATTCCATTGTGTGATAAACTAATTTTTTAAGCCAGTCCCCTACTGATGATCAGTTAGATAATTTTCAGTTTTTTTCTTCTACAAACAGCGCTGCTAAAATGTATAGTTTTAATAGACTTCCTTTCCCCAATAAGGGATTATCTCTGTAAGATTACTAGAAGTGATATTGGTAGCTCAGAGGGTACATGTATTTATGTATTTTTATGGATATTGCCAAATTGCCCCCCAAGAAGTTGTATGATTTATCCTTGGTTCAGCAATATACAAGAAGAGCAATTTCCCTATAGCTTCACCAACTCTATTAGGAAATTTGGCTTTTTGTCAATCAGATAGATGAAAAATGGTCTCTCAATGCTTTTAGTTTGCATTTCTCTTATTAAAAGTGAGATTAAGCATCTTTTCATAGGTCAAAGATTCAGTTGTGTTTTCTATGAACTGTCTTCTATGACATTTCATTTTCCCATTTTTCTAACAGTATTGGTGGTTTTATATGTTAATGAGCTATTTATATATTAGGGTGATTACCTTTTGTGTTGTGAGTTGCAGTTATTTCCCCTAGTTTGTCATGTCTTTGCTGAGTATGTGCATGTGTGTGTGTGTGTGTGTGTGTGTGTGTGTGTGTGTGTTTATGTGTCTCTGTGTGTTTTTCAGGGGATCTTTATGGCTTTTGGATTTGAGTAGGAAATGCCTTCCCCACTGTAAGATTATAAAATAATTTTCCCATTTTTTCAACTAGTATTTTAATAGTTTAATTTCTTCATGTAAATACCTATTTCTAATTCATCCTGGTGTGTGGTTTGTTATATAAGTTCCACCTTTATTTTTTTTCCAGATGTCCTCACAAATGTGTCCCAATGTAAATTTCCCCATTGATTTGCAGTGCCGCTTTCAGTATAAATCAAATTCACATGAATATATGGACTTGTTTTTAGACCTTCCATACTCTTTCAATGATATGCTTATTCAAATATCAGAACAAAACTATTTTAATTATTGATGTATTATGCTGTATTTTTGTATCTGACAGGGCTAGTTTCCCCTTACGGTTCTTTTTTTTTCCAGAATGTTCCTCAGTGTTCTTGCTTGTTTATTTTTCCATGTGAACTTTAGAGTCACCTTATCCAGTTTAAAAAAAAAAAGCAACTCATGTTATTTCTATTTTTATTGTGTCAAATTTTAACTAAATTTGTTGAGAATTGACTATTTTTTATGTTGACTCCTATTATCCAAGAACATGGAATGCCTTTCCATTTTTTCTCATCTTCCTTTTTGAACTTTAGAAATGTTTTAAACTTTTCTTCTTATGAATCTTATACATTTCTTATTAAGTTTATTCCTAAATATTTTATCTTTTTTTGCTATTGTAAATTGCATATTTTCTTCCATTATGTTTTCTAACTGGTAGTTGGTATTTAAGAAAGCTATTGATTTTCTCATACTAATTTTATATACAGTTATACAATTATCTTCCTGAATTACCTTACTGATTATAGTAGTTTTTCATGTGATTTTCTTTGCTCTCCTTGCATACAATCATATTATTTGCAAATAATGGTAGTTTTGCCTTATCCTTTCCAATTTTTATACCTCTGCTTTCCTCTTATTTAACCATGTTGGGAGGGCAACCAGTGAATCTTTGTCTTATTTCTGCCTTTCGTGGAAAGGCACAAAGAGATTCATTAAGCAAACGGCCTTCTGGTTGTTTTAAAATAGAATTAGATTTACTTTAATCTCCTTAGAGGTGCATGTGTTGTGGAAAGTGTTGATTATTAAACTTTTTGAAAAGCAAGGTATAGTAGGCAGAATAATATCTACCCCCTAATGATGTCCATGATGTAATCCCCAGGACTTGTGAATATGTTAGGTTATAGAGACAAGCAAAATTAAGATTGCAGATGGAATTAAATTTGCTAATCAGCTGGTCTTAAAGTAAAAAGATTATTCTGGATTATCTGGGTGGGGCCATTATAATCACAAGAGTCCTTTAAATGTGGAAGAGGGAGGCAGAAGAGTCAGTGTCAGATTGATGCAATGTTAGAAAGATTCATTCAACCATTGCTGGCTTTGAAGATTGAAGAGGGCCATGAGTTGAGGAATGCTGGCTGCTCTAGAAGCTGGAAAAAAGGAAATGGATTCTCCTCCTAGGACCTCCAAAAAGCAACAGGGCTCGCCACTGAGACCACTGTCATACTTCTGATTTCCAAAACTATAAGATTGTGTTGTTTTAAGCCACTAAGTTTGTAGTAATTTATAACAGCAGCATAAGAAACTACTATACCAGGTAACCCTTGTTACAAATGAAAATTTTTATGGAAGCCCCACATAAAACATAAAAATAGAGCTGCGCTGATGGAAGGAGGGCTGTGACATAGGCTTCAAGGAACCTCCAGTGGAACCTCTAAGGTTATGAGTTGTGTAATTTAGAAACCACTTGTGTAAAGCAAGATGTCCCAGATTAATAAAACCTATCTAAAGCCTCAGGTGGTGGCCTACTAGCTGTATGGTCCACTGAAATTCCCGTCTTTTGGAGCAGAATTAGGTTTTCTTTATTCCATTTTTAAAAAACTAGTTAATAAAAACTTAGTGAGGCAAAACTTAAAATTCTCAGCAATGCAATTGTAACTTAGAAATGGGTACATAGATTAACACACATGTGGGCAGCCTCTTTTGCATGGAGTCTACAGAAGAAGCTTAGAAAGGAAAGTCTATGGTTCTTTCTTTTCTTTGCTGAGCTCTGCCAGTAGAAAGGGCCTTATAAAACAAAGCAAAGGTTTAAAACAGCAGACTCAAGAGCAGCACATATTTGGGCTCAGAAATGATGCTATTTATTACCAGCATGGCAAGTAGGTTGACACAATGTAGAAACTGCCCAGATTTTCAGCATTTATTTGGCTTATGCATAAATGATTTGAGGAGTATCAGTACCACTATTTCATCTTTGTTTTGTATGATTTTCATAGTTCACTTTACAGGTACAAAGTTTCTGCTACATGTCAGCAGTTTTCTTCTCAGTAAATAAAGACCTTTCTTATTTTTTTTATCATATAACTTACCTCGGTGCTCAGTCTCGATGATAAATGCTTCTTCCTTGGGTATGTAAGTTTCTCACTTTCACAAAGATTCACAAAAATTTAAGTCTCTTATTGTTATAATGTAAAATTAGTTATTTGAGGGCTATTTTAGGAGGAACAAGAACTAAATGTGTTGTATTTTTCAGGGTGATGATGGAATTCCAGGGCCACCAGGACCAAAAGGGATCAGAGTAAGTGATAATTGGTGGATATCAAATGTTTTGTTGGTCAAAACAGAGAAAAAGCAAATGAAGTGTTATGAAACAACTGAAAAAGAGTCATATTAAAATGCAAAAAGAAAAATATAGTCTTTAAAAAGTTAAATATAAGAGTTGGTATGTCTACAATTAGCCTTTCTTTAGTATTTTGGTAGTTATCTTTATATATCCAAATGTCTATTTAAACTAATGTAAGAAGATTTTAAATTAGTTTATGGATAAGAAATACAAGTGCTAAATTCCAACAATTTGTCAGTTTATTAAAAATATGTATCATACAAATGATTTAAACCAGAACTTCCCAACCGTGTGATCATCTCAGTCCTCTGGGTTCAGAGGGCCAATCACCTCAGGCTGTGTACCCTTCCCAGTGTACCATATACAAATATTACAATTTTCTTTGTGTATCTTGAAGAGAGTCAGTTTGGGAAGCACTAATTTAAACCACTGTGTTAAAAAGTAACTACTTTGGAAGTATACAACATTTTCTCAATTCTAAGATATATAATTTTTCATTTTAATGTTCTGAAAACCAGGATTTGTCTCAAAATGGAAGTGCACATTTAGTGTAATTTTTCTGAAAAGCTTTTAGGTTGATATATATCTTTCAGTGTGTTTTAGAATTGGGGGAAACGAGTTTAAAAATAGCCCTGGCTTTTGGAAGCTCCTATTTAACTTTTCTGAGCCTCTGTTTCTTCATTTGTTAAATTAGAGAGTTAAACAATATAATCTCCAAGGTACCTTTTAGCTCTAAAATTCTGTGTTCATAGATTGACAAGGCCCCTTAATACGAGTATAAAGTACACAGGTGATGACATAACATGTTTATTTATGTGACAGAGACAGTTAAACATTCTGATCCCTTGATCTCCAGAAATTTAGTAGATGTACAAATTTTACATAAACATTAAAAACATTCTGTTTGCTGTATACTTCTTGACAACATATAGCTTGCCTTATGTGCTACTCATGCCTGGTGTTTTTTAAGGAACTGGAGAAGCAGGAAAGAAATGCAAAACCCTCGGTTTTATTAGCAGACACGTCTGTGTGTTATTTTGTATAAATGGATATCAATATATTATTAAAGCTCTTCATAAGAATCATAATGTATTGCATAATAGCTATAGCTACCATTAACTATGTCATAAGCACTGCTGAAACTAAAAAAAAAAAAACACAAAAAACCCCGTCCATTCTCTCAATTCCTATTTGCAAGTGCCTGAGTAGTCTGTGTCCCTCAACTAGAACTTCAGAAGTGCAGAGGAATAAGTAGCCGGATAGTTCCTGCATCCTTGTGTCTCAGCCCAGAGGCAATCTTGACATGCAATTTTTAAGACTTATTATTATGGAAATTTTAAGCATACCCAAATGTACAGAGAATATAGTACAGTGAACCCCACCATGTACCCATCACTCAGCTGCAAAAGTTAGCAACATTTTGACGAGTTTGTTTCATCTATACCCCACCACTATTTTGGGGGAATATTTTTAGGTAAATCCCTCATATCATTCATTCCACCAATGAATACTTCAGTATGTCTCTCTGATAACTACATAACCAGTTTACCATTATTACACCTCAAAAAATTAGCAGTAATTTTTCAGATATACTTTAAAACTCAGTCCTTACTCAGATTTCCACGATGGATGTCCTTTAACAATTGGTTTGTTTAAACCAGGCTCCAAGCAAGGTCCACATACTGCATTTAGTTGCTGTGTTTTTTAAGCCTCTTTTATTATGCTATTGGAGAAACTGGGTCATTTGTATTGTACTTCATTCTACATTCTGGATCTGTTTCTTCATGATGTCATTTAAATTGTTCGTCTGTCCCCCATATTTCCTGCAGACTGGAGGTTGCCTTATAAGAGGCACTAGGGAACTTTCTGGGGATATAGAAAGAGCTATATACTTAAGACTTGTGCTTTATACTATATATAAATTATACTGCAAAATATTAAAGAAAAATAGAAAAAGAATACTATGTACATAGTGCTGCATACTTACTACTGAATTACATCTTATGGCACAGACATCTGTTATCCCACTTTTTTGATGTTAGGTTTGATTAGTGATCGCAGGTATATGGGCCTGATTTTGCCATCAGAATTTCCCCATCAACTTTCATCTAATGATTTAGTATTCATTGATGATCATTGCCCAGATCCATTTTTTGTTCAGAGTTGCAGAAGGGTGATTTTTAAAATTCTATAAATCCTTCATTTATTAGCTAGAATTCTGATTTATCAGCTGAAATTCTAATAGGGTAATGAGTTAGTACACCAGCAACTTTGAGTGATGGTCAGGAAGGTTTTAAGAATTTGTTATTATTATAAACACATGGAATTTATGTGATCCAGTCAGTTGTACTCATTATTCTTGTTGAAGCCAAAATTATCATCTCTTTGGCTTGTGGTAGCCCATTTAAGTTGGCCCCTGTCCTGTGTCCTTTTGAAAAAAACATATTGATCTTTGATAACTTCCTTGCTTTTTGATACAAGATTCCTCAGCCTCATTTTGTACATTTCCTCTCCAGATCTGAAATTGGCCATGTATCTGATTCTAGGCTCTTTTTAGTGAAAAATGTGATTTAGATACTACAGTCTAATGATAGGGGTTTTCTTTGCTACTGGTAGTCAATTATTTTGATGTCTTTTCAGTTGACAGAATTAGGAAAAATTTATTTTCTAAAGAGAAAAAATATCATGAGTTTATAGTATTACTTCCAATTGAAATTTAAAATGGAAAGAGTTCTGTATACTTTCTCTCTCCCCTGCCACCTTCCCCTCCCTACAGTGAAAATCTTGATTCCTAATGACACTAATATAATTTATTATTTTCTTTATCCTACAATGTACCTATGATAGCTTCAAAATAGCAATTTACAGATGAACAAAATAACAATTTCAATTTTAATAGTTAATAATAGAATTCTTAAATGCCATTATTTCTTTGCTGTTCTTTTTTCCTCTTTGAATTGACTGATTTCACTAAGAAAGTGCAGTCAAAATATCTGTTTTAAAGGCACTTGAAGTAATTTTTTTTCTTTGTATGGTTTATGTCAACAACCAGATATATATTAAGTTCATTGGTTCTAGTTTGTTTGCAATTTTTAGTAGTTTTCTCTTTTTACCTCTTCTTAATTTTTTATTTTTAATTACTTAAAATATTTACATTGTTCTCTAATAATGGTATAGTCAGAGATGCTTCCCATCCATTCTTGCCATTCCCCCATTCTTTTTCCTCTTTCTCCCTACCTCTTTCCCCCAGATATAATTATTTTTATTATTTTTTGTTTATCTTTTCATTGTTTTTATCACCACCCTTATAAAAGTGTAGCATATTATATATGCTACTTACACTTTGTTTCTTTTACTTAACATTATGTCCTGGAGATTACTACATATTTCAGTGCACAGAGATCTTTCTCATTGTTTTTAAGGGCTGCATAGGTTTGCATTTTGTGAATGTACCATAATTTATTTAGTCATGCCCCTATTGTTTCTAGTGTTTAGCTATAATTGTGGTTATATGGTCACTTCTTTTTATTTTAGATTTTATTTATTTATTTATTTATTTGAGAGGGAGGGAGGGAGGGAGAGAGGGAGAGAGAAAGAGAGAGAAAATACATGAGCGGGGGAGGGAGAAGCAGACTCCCCGCTGAACAGGGAGCCCAACGAGGGATTGATCCCAGGACCCTGGGATCATGTCCTGAGCTGAAGGCAGACGCCCAACCAACTGAGTCACCCAGGTGCCCCTAAATGGTCATTTCTAAACTTTAGTGATAACAATGCTGTAATCTTAATAACCTTGAAATTCAGATTTTGTTTCATAATTTCTAGTGTACCTTTGGGATAGGTTCTTAGAAATGGTTTGCTTCAAAGGGTAAAAACATGTAATTTTGCTAGATATTTCAAATTTCTCTCCATGATGTTTGAATCCCATTAGCTGTGTATAAGAGTACCTCTTTCCCAGAGTCTCACCTACAGAGAATATTGTCAAACTTGTATTTTTGCCAATTCTGACAGGGAAATTTGATGGAAGAATTTTTGGAGTGATCACATTGATGTTCTCAGGAGCAGATATTTTTGCCACTTCCCCATCCCCTGCTAAATTCAGTATTCATCACAAACCTGAGAGAACCACTTTATCTTTTAGAAAAGACATTTCTTCCCCTAATTTGCCTGCTCCTGCTTACGTGCAATGAAGACAGTGTTCCCTCGAATAGGAGTTTCTTCTATAGTTCCTATAAAAGAGACTTTTAAACACGTGTAGGAGGTTTTTTTTTTCTATAGAAAGAACAAATGGAAATCATCAATGAGACACATTTGTCCATTGCTATTCTAAATGTAATTTTCATAATTCCCTTAGGTAGGATATAATTTTATTCTTACTGATTGTTGTTTGGTTCAAGGAATTTATTTCTTATTATAGGGTCCTCCTGGACTTCCTGGATTTCCAGGGACACCAGGTCTTCCTGTAAGTAGAATTTGGCTTTTTAATTGAAAATTCCTTCAAAAGTAATCTAAGAAATATTATACATGTGTTATATCCCTTTTCAAAGGGAATGCCAGGCCATGATGGGGCCCCGGGACCTCAAGGTATCCCTGGATGCAATGGAACCAAGGTGAGATTTTTTTCAACTTAATCTTAGGCAATATGCTTGATAGTAATAGGTTTTATTTATTTTATTTTATTTTTTTTGAAAGATTGTATTTCTTTATTTGACAGAGAGAGACACAGTGAGAGAGGGAACACAAGCAGGGGGAGCGGGAGAGGGAGAAGCAGGCTCCCCGCAGAGCAGGGAGCCCGATGTGGGGCTCGATCCCAGGACCCTGGGATCATGACCTGAGCCGAAGGCAGACGCTTAGGGACTGAGCCACCCAGGCACCCCGATAGTAATAGATTTTAAAGTTTAAGGAAATCAATATGAAGAATGTTAGAGATATAGTAGCTTCATGTCTAAGACATACATAGGGTATGTTCTGAGTTAACATTTTCAATATTGAAACATCGATAATTCTCTAGACATGTATAATCAGCCGAGATACTGCATTGGATTGAAGGTTTTTACTGAATCCTATTTTTTTTAAAGATTTTATTTGACAGAGAGAGTGAGAGAGCACAAGCAGGGGGAACAGTAGAGGGAGAGGGAGAGGCAGACTCCCCACTGGTCAGGGAGCCCGATGTGGGGCTTGATCCCAGGACCCTGGGATCATGACCTGAGCCGAAGGCAGACGCTTAACCATCTGAGCCACCCAGGCACCCCTGAATCCTATTTTGACTTTAGTGTAAAGTAGGATGAAAGTTAAAAAGGAATTAGGATATATAAATTTCAAATATTATATTAGTTGTTAAGAGTAATACTTAATGACTGTCATTCACTAGCTTTGCCTTTTTAAAAACTAGGTACAATGTAAGTTTTCAAAAATTCATGTTTTGAATTTTTTTTTACCTTGCCTAATAACTTTCTTAAGAAAAATCCTAAAAATCTACCTGTAATACAGGACATTAATTTTTACTATAAACTATTAATATGAAAACAGAAACTTCTCCATCAGCTAAAATGATGAATTTAACAATTTAAAAAGAAAAATAAAACTTTACATATGAAAAACATTTTTTCCTGGCCCACTTTTCTTATCTTCCGTCAACTGTTTGGATTTATTATAAAGTGATAGCAAGGATAAAAAGTGAGGAAAATTTGCTTTTTTGACCATTTGTTTATCATAGCCTCTGTTCTTATTCCCTCACTTTTCTCCTTTTCCTATCTATTAATGCAATATGTTATTATTTTCTGTATATCCTTTTGGCATTTTCCATTCTGCACGTGATATTTTGTGGAACTGTTCATGAAATAGCCTCGATCCTTTTAACTTAATGGCTTGTGTCAGATTTTGTATTAGGGTACATATTTAAAATAACTTGAACAAACTGTTTTGTATTATGAAGGCTGTATTTTGTGATAATTATTGTAGTATATACTTGAAGGCAATAAAATTATTTTTACCTCCAATATTTCTCCAGGTCAGTGTGACTCTTGCCAATAACAACAACAACAACAACAATATATTTTTGGCAGGGTGGGGCGGATTTGTGAGGCTTGCCCGAGTTCTTCATTTCAGCTGGGGCAGCCTTACAGTAATAGGACCAATGTGGAGTAGTTTGCATGGAACATTGTTTTTAAAGTGGGCTACATTCTTGTGCCTATTCTGGTTATCTGTTTGTTTGCCAGCATGCCTTGAGCAACAGAAAGACCATTAGCCAAAGTTTTAAATTTGAAGACCAGTGTATCCACAATGTGTATAGTATGCTATATGATGAAAGAGATCTTTTTCTTCCTTGTTATAAAGTAGCACCTTAGCAGATCTCATGATTAGTTTATGTGTGAGGCCCCCAATTATGTGAGCAACAAATTTTTAAATGGAATTTATTATGTATACTTTCAGATTAAATGCTTTTTAAAAAATATTTCTTACTATTTAACTAATAGAATGAGCCCTAGAGATGGAATCAGAATATATGGGTTCTTTTGTTTTCTGTCTTCTAAACTTGATGTACAGGCCATTTCCTTTCTCTCTGGGCCTATTTTTTCCATATGTAAAAAGTGATGGAGAGAGGAGTACTGGACAAAGTAACTCAAAGGCTGTAATAATCTTACCCTTTTAAACCTTTGAGAAGAATGTCTCTAGGATTACCATGGCATGTAGGTATTAGAAAGGAGGTTGCATTGGGGTTCTTCTACAGCAATTTTACTTTTGTTTTCTAAACCAAATGTCCATATTAGTACTTTACAATAGTGAGTGAGAAAAATTGGGTGCCTAGAAAACATAATGACCTTCAATTGCTAGAACTATTGCTATTATTGTCCTCTTGGTGATATTAATGGCATTCTTTCTCACCATCTTTTCCTCTTCACAAAAATAATTTGAAATAGTTTACAATAAAAGAAAAATGAGATAGGGCAGTTAAAATAAGAATCTATATAATGCATGGGCAGGAAATTGAGACAAATCATTAACTATTAAATGTGATGATGGCCAGGAATCTGTGGTATGATCGTCTCAAAATGGATTTGTCAGAAGAAAATGACTGGGGTAGAAGATTTTTTCTTTATTTCTGATTAGGACTGATGAGTAGGGATAAAAGTATCTTAGAAGGCTGAACTGATATGAGCAGTTGATATTGAAGTAATTGGAAAGGGAAGGCTAATGAGTTTTTGGCAATCTGGCATGTTTCTGAATGGCTTTTACAGAAATCTTTTCAACAAGTTATTGTTTGTTGGTATAGTTATGCTTTGTTTCTTATTCTTCCATCCTCTTTTATTTTTAATTCCTAGGGAGAACGTGGATTTCCAGGCAGTCCCGGCTTTCCTGGTTTACAGGGTCCTCCAGTAAGTTATATAATTTGGGATTATAATGAACACAGGAATTGACAGAAGGTGCAGAAGTGTAGAAAGTGAGCTCAGTGCATTCATGTGGAGCAAAGTAGTACATTTGAAACTAGTAAACTATACAACTGAAGTAAAGTCTGTTGAAATGCACCATGAAGCTTTGAGTGAGGCTCTTCCTGGGGACAATGTGGGCTTCAATGTCAAGAACGTATCTGTCAAAGATGTTCGTCGTGGCAATGTGGCTGGTGACAGCAAAAATGACCCACCCATGGAAGCAGCTGGCTTCATGGCTCAGGTGATTATCCTGAACCATCCAAACCAAATCAGTGCTGGATATGCACCTGTGCTGGATTGTCACACAGTTCACATTGCTTGCAAGTTTGCTGAGCTGAAGGAGAAGATTGATTGTTATTCTGGAAAAAAGCTGGAAGATGGTCCCAAGTTCTTGAAATCTGGTGATGCTGCCATCGTTGATAGGGTTCCTGGCAAGCCTATGTGTGTTGAGAGCTTCTCTGACCATCCTCCTCTGGGCTGTTTTGCTGTTCGTGACAGAGACAGACGCTTGCTGTGGGTGTCATCAAAGCAGTGGACAAGAAGGCAGCTGGAGCAGACAAGGTCACCAAGTCTGCCCAGAAAGCTCGGAAGGCTAAATGAATATTATCCCCAATACCTGCCACCCCAGTCTTAATCAGTGGTGGAAGAACGGTCTCAGAACTGTTTGTGTCAATTGGCCATTTAAGTTTAATAGTAAAAGACTGGTTAATGATAACAGTGCATCGTAAAACCTTCAGAAGGAAAGGAGAAAGTTCTGTGGACCATTTGTTTTGTGTGTGTGTGGCAGTTTTAAGTTATTAGTTTTTAAAATCAGTACTTTTTAATGGAAACAACTTGACCAAAAATCTGTCACAGAATTTTGAGACCCATTAAAACAAAAGTTTAATGAGAAAAAAAAAAAAAAGAAACTAGTAAACTATAAAAAGATTTTTTTAAAAAAAAGTTGGTAGTATAGCTCTGTGCTGGGTAAAAGCAAGGATTCTATTGTATTTAATATAAATGTCATCTCTAAGTATCCTAAGATACTGTTTACTTAGAATGACCCTACCGTAGTCTATTTAATTGACTCTATTTGGAAGCAGTGTGTTCTTTTGCTCGCACCCCTCTCATGTATATAAAATAATCATTTTCTTTTTAATAATAGGGACCTCCTGGGATCCCAGGTATGAAGGTAAGCATCTCATGCTAGGAAAGTAAACATTTTGAATAAGATATTCGGAAAGCTTGCAACTTCAATCAGATAATGTCTCTTGACTTCTGCCTTAAAGTAGATGTTTCTAGAAGTTGTGCAGATACCCACAAGCCCTCCTTAAGTAATCTCCATTGTTCCATGGAAGTATCTTCTATGTGCTGATACGCTTGTAAATGTGTATATCAGACTCAAGTTTCTTTTCTTTTTTCCTCTTTTTAAAAAGATTTTATCTTTTTAAAAAGAGTGAGGGGACAGAGGGAGAGGGAGAAGCAGACTCCCCGCTGAGCAGGGAGCCCCATGTGGGGCTCAATCCTGGACCCTGAGATCATGACCTGAGCTGAAATCAGATGCTTAGCCGACTAAGCCACCCAGGTGCCCCTCAAGTTTCTGATACTTTCAGTTCCCATTACATTTTGATAGAGTTGACCATCTGCTCTCTCTCTAGAAATGCTCTTTTCCCTGAGTTCTGTGACACTACCCTTCCATGATTTTTCTTCTGTATCTCTCTGGTCATCACACAGTCTTCTATACAAGCTCATTCTATTCTATGTAGCAGGTATCAGGACACAATTCTGACCCCTTTTTCTCTTCTATGCCTAGCAATGTTGTTAAAGCTCATGGTATTGTTTACAATCCAGCTACTGAATACCTACATTTATATCTCTAAAATAGACTTTTCTTCTGAGTTAGATGCATGTATTAAACTGCCTCCCTGACATCTCTACTCCGATATCTCTGAGACATTCAGATTAGCACGTTCAAAGTTAACCCAGACCCCTAAAACCTGAGAGTTAGTATTTACATCTTCTACTCCTTCACACACCTCATTCCATTCTATTACTAAATACTGTTAATTTTGCCTATAAAATATATCTTAAATTCATCTACTTTTCTCCATCTCCACTGCCACCACACTAACCATAATGTCTCATCTGGACTATTATAATAGCTTCTTAATTAGTCTTTTTTTTTTCACTACTGTCCCCTCACCTCCCAGCCTGACTTATTCTAGATTAAGTAGTCAAGAATGATCTTTTAAAAACATAAATCAGTAATTTAATCTCCCTGCTTAAAAACTTTCAAAGGCTTCCCAGTGCATCTGAGATAAGGTCCACATTCTTTTTCAAGGCCTGTGAGACCTGCATGTTCTGGTCCCTTCCTACATTTCCAGACTTCTCTTTAAACCACTTTTCCCTTGGCTCACTGATCACACTGGTCTGCATTAAGTTATTTGAATGTACCAAGCTCTTCATTTTTTGGGTCCTTTGTAGATGCTACTTCAACTACCTAATACTCTTAATTAACCCATTTTTACCTGGCTGACTCCTGATTATCCTTTAGATCTCAGCCTAAATGTTGCCTTCACAGATTGCCCTTTTTTGACTACCCAAACTAATTCCTTCACTATTTCTTTTTTTAATTGAAATATATTTGATGTATAACACTATAAATTTAAGGTATGCAACATGTTAATTTGATACATTTATACATTATGATTGCCATTGTAATAATAATTAGCACCTCTATCATGTCACATAATTATCACTTCTTTTTAGTTCTCCACTATTTCTTTATCATGTACCACATTGTTTTTCTCCATAGCCTTTAACTGAACCTTTTGTTGTCTTAGTTGTTTACATGTTATGATCTGCATTTCAAAACCAGTACATTGTTAACACCATGAGGACAGAGGTCTTGTTTATCTCCTTCACTACTGAGTATCCAGAGCCTAACACAGTTCTAGGAAAATAGTAATAATTAATAAATGTTTTGTAATGAATGAGTAACTGAAGGTACCATAGGCCCTTAATACATTGATTGTACTTCAGTGTATTCTGGCCACTTCCCCATTTCCCTTTAAAAGGTAAATTTATTCATGTTAATTACTGAGATTGCCTAATCTTCAGAACATTTATATGACACATTTAATTCTCAGATCATTTTTTGTGCTCTTGCCCATTTTCATGTGTCATAACTGTTACTTACAACTTCCACGGATGATTTCTTTCAGGGAGAACCAGGCAGTATAATTATGTCATCACTGCCAGGACCAAAGGGTAATCCAGGATATCCAGGTCCTCCTGGAATACAAGTAAGTATCCAGTGATTTTCTTCTTCACTATATTAATTAAATCAGATCACAGCATCACTTTTCTCTCTTCAGCCTTTAGTTCCTTCTATTTTAGTTACAGAAATTATCTGAAGTTTGATAGACATTGCATGTACCTCATACCTGAAAATAAAAGCAATCTGGACCAGGGAGAATTTTATAAAGGACTGCTTTGTTCTTTTATCTTTCTATGCAGTTTCCATGGAAATTTTTGTTTTGGGGTTTGGCAGCAGAAATACACTTCTGTATTCTTATTCTTCTGCCGTGAGGATCAGTAGGTGGTAGGAGTAGTCCTGATAATTGTAAATGGTCTGATTAAAAATAAAAATTGTAGGTCTCCCATTTAAGATATTAGAAGACATCATTTGTAACACTGTTAGTTATGCATGATATATGAGCATATTTTGAAGGCTGAAGGAATAAAATTTATGCATGGTGAACATCAAGTACAATCTTAGGGAAAAAAGTTATGTTAGCCTATAGATAACATGCATAAAGACAGCAGTATCTTTTGAGTATTTATAGATCAGATAGTCAATTTCCTGAGGTTTATATTTCACAAAGATTGATCCCTTTGCCAAAAAAAAATCAGTACTTTCTAATATTTGATTACTTAGATACACTGTTGGGGAATTTTTTCATTAATTACCAACTCATTCCATGCTTGACAAAAGCCATCCATGTGCTCTTAAGTACTCTCAATCTTGCCCTTTATCCCTTATAATATTTTGTTATGTAATAGTTGAAAATGCAGCAGAATACATGCAAAATATGTTATGAAACATAACTACCAAATGAACACCTATGAATCCAAAATAACATTTAAGAACTAGAACATTTCAAATAATTTTGAATCAACCTGGGGTTTCCTTGACAGTCACATCCTTCTGCAGTCTACGAAGATATAAGTACCATTTTGAGTTTTCTTTTGCTTCTTAAAGATAGTTTTGTCATAAATACATATATCTCTAAACAAGAGTGTTTAATTTTGCTTTTAAAATAACATAACATTTATATAGTTCTGCAACTTTTTCCACTAGATATATTAAGATACATCCATATTATTGTATGTGACTGTAGTTCATTCAGTTTCACTTCCATATAACATTCCATTGTGTGAACATACTAGAGTTTGTTTCTCTGATCTCCTATTATTGAATATTTGGTTGTTTGGGAATTTTTTAAAATTACAAAATAATCCAGGATTTATACCTAGATACAGAATTGCTGGATTTCACTGAAGTCAAATTTTCAGCTTTTTAGGATGCCAAATTGTGTTCCACAAAAGTTGCATCATTCCTTTATCTGTTGTCCCAGTTATTCTCACTTCCTTCTTTGTCTTTAATCTTATTTATTTTTTATTTAATTTAATTAATTTTTGCATTTTTTAAAATTTTTTATTCTGGTATAATTAATATACAATGTTATATTAGTTCCAGGTGTACAATATAATGATTCCACAATTCTGTACATTATTCAGTGTTCATCACAATAAGTGTACTCTCAATCTGTCTCACTTATTTCACCCATTCCCCCATCTGTCTCCCCTCTGGCACCATCAGTTTGTTATCTTTATTTAGAATCTGTTCTTTTTTTATTGTCTCTTTAATTTCTCTGTTTTGATTAAATTCTTAATTTAAATTCCACATATGACTGAAATCCTATGGTATTTATCTTTCTCTAACTTATTTCGCTTAGCACTATACCTTCTAGATCTATCCACGTTGCAAATGGCAAGATTTTATTCTTTTTTATGGCTGAGTAACATTCCAGTATGTGTGTGTGTGTGTGTGTGTGTGTGTGTGCGTGTGTGTGTACACACACCACATCTTTATCCATTCACTTATGGATGGACAGTTGAGTTACTTACGTATCTTGGCTATTGTAAATAATGCTGCAATAAACATAGAGGTGCATATACATTTTCAAATCAGTGTTTTCACTTTCTTTGGATAAATACATAGTTATTTTTTACTTTAAAACAGAGAAGCCACCTAGAAACTGGTAGTCCTTCCCTTCCCGTTTGTAGCATAAAAGTCCCACTAAACACCCATCTTTATCACTTTATTTTGTAAAACTTCCTTACTGTGTATTTGTCCTACATTTGTTATCTGCCACTGTAAAACATCAGTTTTCTAAAAGCTGTAGCCATTCTTTTTAGTTGAATTTCTTTATAGTTACTTAATCCTTTTATTCTTATACATTTTAAAATTCTGCTTATAATACTGCAGAATTGTAGAATTGTGTAACCAAATTCTGGCAATTACTTAAGTTAAAATTTCATTCATTAATTCTTTGCATGATATAGTGAGAGGTTTTTTTTTTCATCATTTTCTTCACTTCCTTTATAACAGGGCCCAGCTGGTCCTACTGGTTTACCAGGGCCAATTGGTCCCCGAGGACCACCAGGTTTGATGGTAAGCTTGCTTCTGTAATTTCATTTCTCCTACTTTAAAAAAAAATTTTCTCTCAGGAATAGTAATATTATTTCTACTACTTGAAAGTATAATGCATTTTCAATGTTTACAATCTATATTTTTATTTTATTTTATTTTTTTAAAGATTTTATTCACCCATTTGACAGAGAGAGAGCACAAGCAGGGGGAACGGCAGGCAGAGGGAGAAGCAGGCTCCTCACTGAGCAGAGAGCCAAGGACCCTGGGATCATGACCTGAGCTGAAGGCAGACACTTAACTGACTGAGCCACCCAGGAGCCCTATTTTTATTTTTTAAATATTATTTATTTACTTGAGAGAGAGCAAGCACAAGCGGGGGTGGTGGGTTGGGCGGGAGAGGGAGAAGCAGGCTTCCCACTGAGCAGGGAGTGCGACTCAGGGCTCTATCCCGGGACTCCAGGATCATGACCTGAGCCCAAGGTAGATGCTTAACCGACTGAGCCACCCAGGTGCCCCTATGTATATATTTTTTTATTTGCAGGATATCTTACAATGCTATGGTGAACAATATATGTGCTAAGTAATAGCTTCATTTTATAGATGGGGGAAAATGAGGTACACACAAGGAAAGATTTAAAATAAAATATTTCATTGGTTACCTCTTGATGTGTCAGTGCTAAAGTTGATTCTAGTCATTGCAGTCAGTCTTCTAGGGCAGTTCTCTAGTCATTTGATGAAATATGTTTCTTCTAACTGCAGTTTTCTGTTTAAGAGGAACAAAAATGGGTATTCAGAAAAAAATATTAGCTCTCATTTCTGAGGGGCCTATGACAAAACAGTAGGATTGGTGAGGGTAGTAAATCACTCTGCAATGGGGTAAGGATTTGTATACCCCAGGAAAGAAACAAAAACTTCTAAAGACTTGACTATGCAGCTAGTTCTCTTGCTTTACTACCTCTGTGGTCACTCATATTTTCTACTGTAATTAAATTCTGAGTATTTTTGCCCCTGAAATACTTCGATTTCATTCAGGTCATGTTTTGGACTTAGAGCTTTGCCTCTTAAAAGGGCAAGAAAATTGTACTTCAGTCAAAGTAATTTCTCATGTGCCACTCTATCTCTCATCTACCATATATTTAAGTGACAGTTTTCATTATACCTTTATAGATTGCACAATTTTGCTTGTGACAATTGGTCCTCTATTCTTGAATGAAGGAAATAACATTTGGAAAATACTAAAAGAATCTACCAGAAAAGATTGTGATTTCTGCTTTCCTGGAAGTATCTACAAGAGGATTAGAAAACCCCCTTTGTTTAGTCTATTTTAGTTGTAGACATCCTGCAAAACATGAGACTCTGGACTATGGCACTTTTTCCTAACTCTGTTTTTACAGCATCAGTATACCCTAGGTGTGTTGTTACATCTTGGATTTCCTCAACTCTTGTGGTGTGTTGTTACATCTTGAAATTTCCTCAACTCTTGTGGCTATATAACTGATTGACTCTGCACTTCTGAATGTTCCTTCAATTAACCCTGATTCAACAGGTTGAAGCAAAGTCTTAGAAATGCCACCAGGGTACAATATGTAAATGAATAGATCCATTGAGATCAAGGACGTGATACACTTGGGTAAACAAATGCCTATGTAACTTTTCAAGCCTTGAAACATTACAAAGTCAGGTCACATGAAAATAAAACTGAACTAAAAAAGTAAACACATGCTTTTTAGAACTAGAGAGTTAATTGCCTTATGAGTCCTAAATTTTTTACCTATAATTCTGACATGAGAAATTTGATATGTTTGTTGAGATTAACTTTTATATTGGTTTTTGGCACTGGGGTGTTAACCCTTTGCCTCTACATATCCTTGTATTTCTTCCCCTGCCCACTTGTATGCTGTCACAGGAAGTCTCCACATTCATCTGGTTTGTTAAAATCAATTTAAATGTGAGAAAAAAACAGGAAAATATTATTTTGAAGGGCTTTGTCTTTGCTTTTTATGAAACCAAATAATTATTTTAAAATTGAATAATTTTTTAATAAACTTATTAATATATCCCTTTTTTCCTTTTCTGTGTCTTCTATTCTTAGGGCCCTCCTGGTCCACCAGGACTTCCAGGACCAAAGGTAATTTTCTTTTATGTACATTTTTTATTTGGTGTGAATTCTTTCTGTTAGTGTCAATGAGATTTTAACTAAAACCTCTCTCTTCAGGGGAATATGGGCTTAAATTTCCAGGGACCCAAGGGTGAAAAGGTGAGTAAAGAAAAATGTTGATTATTCAGCCCTCAGTTTTCTCCTTTCCTCATCATTTGAGCTCGTCTTTTTGCTTCTTGCATCTGACTTAGCTTACATTTTATATTATTGTCTGTGTAAATTATGAAATATTACTTTCTTATTAAATCTTGCAAACAGGGTGAGCAAGGTCTTCAGGGCCCCCCTGGGCCACCTGGGCAGATCAGTGAACAGAAAAGACCAGTTGATGTGGAGTTTCAGAAAGGAGATCAGGTGAGTATGTAGAGAGGAAATCAATGAACATTTTGCTATAAAAGTGGCATTTCATTAAAGTGCATTCATTATAAGTTGGAATATAATTATACGTGAAGGTACTTTAAAAATAACAAGAATTTGAGATAATTAAATATTTAAAGAGCTTTATTGAGATATAATTTACATACCATACAATTCACCCATTTAAAGTGTACAATTCTATTTTTTTTTTTTGTATATTCACAGGGTAGTGAAACCATGACTACAATCTAATTTTAGAACATTCTCATCAGCCAACCTCCAAAACCCCATACCTATTTGTTGTCACTCTTCATTTCTCCCCAAACTCTCAGCCCTAGGCAACCACTAATCTACTTTTTGGCTCTGTAGATTTGCCTACTCTGATCACTTCACATAAATAGAATCATACAATATATGGTCTTCTGTTTCTGGCTTCTTCTACTTAGTATGTTTTCAGGTTCTTCCATATTGTAGCATGTATTTATACTTCATTTCTTTTTACGGCTGAATAATGTTCCCTTGTGTGAATATTCCGCATATTGTTTATCCATTTATCAGTTGATGGACATTTGGATTGTTTGCATTTTTGGCTATTATGAATAATGCATTCATGTACAAAATTAGGTCATGGTAAGGTGGATGGTCATTGTCTTAGATGACTGTCTTCTCTACATTTCACTGATATACAAAGAGTATTATTCTATAAACCCTTGTTGTGTTTAGAAGTAATTATCTGATACCTTGCTTCTGCTAGAGTAGATGAGATCATACGTATCTTTTATAGCATAGTGACCCACCCTTGAACAAAGTGTGTACATTGTTGTTTCACTTTAAATGCTAATAATAAAGTTAAGAATAAAGGACAAATTGTATTGAAACTCTACCATCAATATGGATTTGGGTCATTTAATTCTCTGCCAAATATATGTGTGTTATATGGCCCCTATATCTCCTAGTTTTAGGTATTCTTGCTTTTTATAAAATGTATCATTAATAATTTAATTTTAAGTGTTGTCTTTTTATTTACCTCAAAACTCAGCTTGTACATACATTAGAAATGAACTGAAGTAAGCAAAGATGGCTCTTGGTTCTTTTGCCTAGCAGATTTCAACTTTGAATTAGAAACATCCTGTTATCTTTAGTTATACTGCCTGAGTCTATAGTACAGTTTGTTAAAAGTATTCTTAGCTAGCTCTAGTATTAATGTTGCTTTCCTTTCCCCTACTACTGCGTAGGGACTTCCTGGTGACCGAGGACCTCCTGGACCTCCAGGGATACGTGGTCCTCCGGTAAGTCACCTAAAATTCTTTAATGTCATTTAATGTAAATTGGTATTGATACATAGCACTCCATGAACCAGTGTAAAACTACTTTTGTGTGTACAGGGTCCTCCAGGTGGTATGAAAGGTGAGAAGGGTGAGCAAGGAGAGCCTGGCAAAAGAGTAAGTATTATGACCACTAATTCTCTTTGCAAAAGATTTTAAATGTGTGTTTGTGTAATTTTATTCTTTCCTCTTAAATCCTACTTTCTTTGTCTCAAAATGTCATATTCAATTATTTATTACAATATTGAAGTCTGAAAAGTCTACTTAATAGTCCAAAGCAGGGATAAAGCTTGTTATATTCTTTAATCTCATACTTCCTAAATAACGAATTTATATTCTTGCATTTCTTTGAATCTTGTAGGGTAAACCGGGTAAAGATGGAGAGAATGGCCAACCAGGAATTCCAGTGAGTAGATAAAGCCCGTCCCCTTCACCTCACCCCTCCCAAAATAGCAACATTTATATGTGGTTGTAGAGAAGCAGGATGGCAAACAGGCTTGGGTTTGGAAATAGTTACTATGAATGGAAATTATACTTTCTCTTTTGAATATTAATTTAAAATTTCTTTGTTGAAAAACGAAGTTCAGATTTTTTAAGTCAGATTTATTGAGCTATAACTTGTATACAGTAAAATGAACCATTTTCAGCATACAGTTCTATGTGTTTTGGCAAACACATACAGTTGTATAACCAGCTTTAAAATCAAAAACAGTTCCATCACCCTCAAAAGTTCCCCCAGTGTTCTTTTGTAGTCATCTTCTCCCCTACCACCCAAAGCCCCTGGCAGCATTTGATCTATTCTCCATCCCTATGATATTCCCTATTCCAGACTGTCATTTAAATGGAGTCATATTATATATAGCTTTTTGAATCAGGATTCTTTCACATAGCATAATACATTGTACTATTTATCAATAGTTCATTCCTTTTATTGCTGAGTAGTATTTGATTGTAGGAATGTACCAAGGTTTGTTTATCCATTTATCCACTGGAGGATATTTTGGTTGTTTCTGGTTTGGGCCATTATGAATAAAACTGCTCAAAATATTCACATACAGTATTTTGTGTGAACATAAGTTTTTTCAATAAAAGTTTTTGACAGATCATTCTAATTACTACAAAATAAAGAGGAAAATTTAAACATGCAAGTCTAGGAACATTATTTCAATCAGCCTCAGTATCAAGAGTATGCACAGTAGATGTTAAAAGAGGTTTTCAAGGACAGAAAATTTGATGAAATTTTGGAGACCATTCTGAAGGAAAGCAGTAATTCTTAACAAGCCCGAAGTTGAAAGTATTAAAATCAGATAAATTGGTTTCCAGATGATTTTGCTAAACAGGTAGTCCTCAATTTGTAAACTCTATAATCACAAATTAACATAAAATGGCGTAAGGAGGTACATTTAGGGCCTTACCTCCTGACAGATTGGTCTTTGTTTCATGATTTAGGCAGCCATGATGGTCAATAATTGCCTCTGATTGTTTTTGACAGATATCTTCAGGGAAAAGACTGTTCTCTGTTTTCACTGGAAAAACTCAAGTCAGATCAAATAAAGATAGTCACCAGACAGGTCAAATAATGACAACTCTTTGGGAATAGGTCTTTGAAGAAGCTCCATCCCTGTTCTTTCCCTTCCATTTGCTGCTAGGCTGCTGGTTTTCACCTTGATTGTGAGCTGTTGGTTTTCAAGGATACCATTCAAGGGGCTAAGGAAGGGTGATGGGACTAGAGCAAGATAAAATGCTACAAAGCTCTGTGGTCTTACCAAGATTAAGTCATTTTGTTTTCCCCAACAAATACTTCCTGGATTGCTATAAGCCTTTGGTTAATTTCTAGTGTTCTAAAAAAGTTGACTCTGACCATTTTTGCCAATGTTCTTTGTTGCTTTTATGGAGGAGAGGGTGTTTAGACATCCTTACTCCACCATTTTTGCTGATGTCACCCTGATCTCTGTATTTTAAAGGGTTTGCCTGGTGATCCTGGTTACCCTGGTGAACCAGGAAGGGATGGAGAAAAGGTAAGAATTTTAATACTTTGAAGTGACCGGTTTTATTCTACTTAACATAATCCTTTTCTTTCCCAAGGTTGAGTTCTAAATGAAAAAGTTCTTAATAACTAGCTTTTATATTCAAAACATACCTTCTTTATTCATCTTTTGGTGTTGCTCCTTTTTCTTTTGTATCATTTCCTCTAAATTTTCATTCATTGTCCTAAATCACAATACATGTGGTGGAAATACATGAAGAACTGTTTAACTTTAGCATTTCCATTGTAAAAAGTTGGTGCCTTCATTTTGAGCATGTATCGGCAAAACTTTTGTTCTCTAGAAAGTGGAAGATTCAGCACTATTTTAGTGAGGTCCTTATACTAAAAAGGCCTGTAGCTGTGAATTTAGAATGTCTCCACTAAACATTTCCATTCTCTGTGCAATTATTATCTGAAAGTCTGTGGCTAATTCTTTGTCACTTTTTTTTTCATTTGGCTATACAGCCTGACTGAAGGTCGTTTATTTAGTCATCTATTTTAAAAAGTGACTTTGAAAAAAAAAGTGACTTTGAAAGAATGTGTGAAGCCCACATTTCCCTTATTTATAGCAGACCACAAAAATATCCAGTTTTCCAATCTCTGTGGTCTCTAATTGCTTTATATGAAAACCAATACTGAAAAGCTTTGTTTTGCAGGGCAAGGAGGAAATGGTGTTACAAACTTGAATGTACCCAGAGGGTGCATGTTTTAATGGTGGTTTATCTCTAAACTAGATCCAACTTCAAGCTTGGACTAGGAGGCACAGCCAGAATAAAGGAAGATCATAAATACTCAGAGAACAAGATTTTTTTTTTCAAGTAGTAAGTGAAGTGATAGGACTGAGTAATTCTTTAAACTAAATGAAGCTTTTAGATAGATGAAGAGTTCCTATGAACAAGTCTAGAACAAGAACAGAGGTCTGAGAGAGACATCTATCCTTAGGTCTTGGCCAGTAGAATAACAGTTGCATACTGTGTTTTTCGTGCTGTTGTAGCTACTGGTTTAGAGTAACCGTTTTGTCTCTGAATTTGTCTTTCATTAGTTTCTAAGAGGTAACCCACAAAAGCAATTATAATTAATTAGCTGTTGCTGATTGTAGTTAAGTCCATCAGCTCTAAAATATCTGTCACCAATGGAAATAACACTAAATTTATGCCCTTGACAAATTTTGTTAAAAGAAACATGGCTAGATGTAAAAAATATAACGATTTTAATGGATTCTAGTGGTACCAATTTTTTTTTCAGTATCTTCTTTATAGAGTATTTATACTTTGCTAGAAAATAGGAATATTAAAATCAAAGGATGTTGCATCTAGAAATACCTTAGAAGTCTGGTCTATATATAAGGCAGATAAATTCATTGATTTGATCAAGATCGTGTAGCTAGTAAATCTGAGACGACATCAGCGGTCTTCCTAGGCTTATTTCAGTACTGTCTCATTACCTCAAGTTGTATTTCTCTTTGAGATATCTTATTATGGATTCCTGGGTCTTTATGAAACTTAGTTATCTGCTATGTTTTTAAGGAAATCGATGTTTTCATGTGATTTTTACTAATCTACTTTACACTTGTATTAAACAGGGCCAAAAAGGTGACATTGGCCCAACTGGGCCTCCTGGACTTGTAAGTTTTTTTTTAGTCTTCATTTATCAGATTTATGAACGCATTTTTATTTTTGTGCCTTAATATCCTCTGTACCTTTTCCTCATAAAACACAAAATTCCAAGTCATTAGTAACTTTTACTGGCTTAAAAGTCTACATCTAAAAACTTCAGTAATGTTGACCTCAATGTCTTTGTATTGTTCTGCCTGTATATTACTTCTCCATAGTAAAGATCCAAAATTATGGCATTGGGTTGTTTTGCATCATGATTGCCAAATTATTTCTCAAGTAACCAGCAGGTGGTGCAGGTGTTGCTTATAAGGGTTCAATAAAAGAAACTTGGGAAACAAGCAATTGGCCCTTTCCCCTGCAGAGCTCTGGAAACATGGATTTGGTCTTAATAGGTTTTCTCAATTTGTAATTGTCTGATTCACACCTCTTTCTTCCTTGGGTATGTGCTTTCTAGGGGCTCTTAATCAAATGTAGGAAACTGCTCTATGAAAAATTAATTAGGGGGTTTACAGATTTTGCCATGTTTGCATTCACCACGGAATTTAAGTCAAATGTATTTCCAATCTTAATAAGAATAAAATATCATTGCTACAGTTTGACATACTGGCTTTCCTTTGGTTGAAATTTGGTAAGACTCCGGGTTTTATACTGCGTTGAATCTGCAAAGGTGCAAGTGTCATAATGTCTATATGTTCAGACGTTTGAGTAACATTAATTCTTGCTGTCTATAATCAGTCTCAGATATTGATACTTAGTACTTAACAAATCTAATGAGGATATACTTAAAGATCTTAGACAATTTTTATTCACTTTCATTTTAAAATCAGAATTTTCATTCTCTGAGAAATAGTTCCTTTATAAAATGAGATGATAACATTTTGATAAATATCAGAAGAAATGAAAATTTTGAGAATGCAGTCCTATCCAGCAGCTCACTTTCCCTTTTGAACTATCATCTCCATTCTAGGTCCCACAACTTTCAGTCTCCTTTTGTCTGAATATTTCTTCTATCCAATAGAACCAGGATGAAATATTGCACTTTGCCAGTAGGTGTTGATTTGTACTTCAGTCCAACAGTCTCTTAAATCTAAAGCTTAATTATCATTATAGCTCCATGAGATTACTTTTTTTATATTTCAATTATTTAACATGAAATTCTTTAGACACTGAGATTCTAAGACCAAGAGAAAAGGAATGATCAGTTAGTTGATTCTAATCAATAAAGCCATCCTAAAAGAGATGAGTTTGTTTCATTTTGTTTTAGAGGAAGAAAGAAATGTGGGTTGTTAAAGGGAAAGATTGGGAGAAGGCATTATAGATATTTGAAATGGCATATTCAGAGGGAAAGGCAAGAATGTGCAAGATGCATGAAGTGGTTATAATCAGACAGACCTCACTCTCCTAAAACTTCACTGCTAGAAATAATAGGAGATGAAATAGGTGAGAGAGGTCTTGGAAGTGAGAAGAGATTTGACAGAGTCCAGGGTGAAAAGTAGCATCAGACATACTAAGAAGTAGTGAGCAATTTTGAGTCCTTAAATAGGATAGCTAACACAGAGAAATTGATTTTTGAAGTATATCCTAGCAGTAGATTTGGATTGAAGGGGAGAAGCTCTGAGGTGCTTCTGTTAGTCCAAGTGTGAGATGGGCATACTAGCTGTGGCAACAGGAAAGAAGGAGGCAAATTAGAGACACATTTTCAGTAAAGAATTATTAGGCTTAGGTAACTGGACTGAATTGAATGTGATAAGAGAGTTCAAAAATAATTCTACCTCCATAAGCCTGGGGCTCAGGAGGGTGGTAATATTATTACTGGTATTAAACAGTTTCTGATCAGTTGAAGGATAGGAGTGATACAGAATGTGACTGATAATCTGTGTAGTAGTCTTGATGATTTTGCACTCGGAGCTTTGGGAAAATGATGGCACTGTAATCGTATGTAGCTGCTAGATTATTTTTAGGAGAACAGGCCTCTTCCTCTTTGAGTTCCTTAATTTTTTTCTTTCATAATAAAGGTAATTCCTAGGCCTGGGACTGGTGTAACTGTAGGGGAAAAAGGAAACATTGGGTTACCCGGCTTGCCTGGAGAAAAAGGAGAGCGAGGACTTCCTGGAATACAGGGTCCACCAGGCCTTCCTGGACCTCCAGGTAAAAGAGACTGTACTTAATGTTCTTGTGTTTATAGCATCTTTGCTAATTCACATGTCCAGTATTATCGTACTAGTTCCAGGATGAGCATAGCAGTAGAAGACATGAGTATTTTTTAATTGACGGAAACTTCTCAACTCATACTGTAGCCTTTCTCACCAAATTTCTCACCTGTACTTTATTTTTTTTAATTTTATTTTATTATGTTATGTCACCATACAATACATCCTTAGTTTTTGATGTAGTGATCCATGATTCATTGTTTTCATATAACACCCAGTGCTCCATGCAGTAAGTGCCCTCCTTAATACCCATCACCGGGCTAACCCATCCCCCCACCCCCTCCCCTCTAAAACCCTCAGTTTGTTTCTCAGAGTCCATAGTCTCTCATGGTTTATCTCTCCCTCCGATTACCCCCCTTCCTTTTTCCCTTCCTTCTCCTAATGTCCTCCATGCTCTTTCTTATATTGCACAAATAAGTGAAACCATATGATAATTGACTTTCTCTGCTTGACTTATTTCACTTAGCATAATCTCCTCCAGTCCCATCCATGTTGATGTAAAAGTCGGGTATTCATCCTTTCTGATGGCTGAGTAATATTCCATTGTATATATGGACCACATCTTCTTTATCCATTCATCTGTTGAAGGGCATCTCAGCTCTTTCCACACTTTGGCTATTGTGGACATTGCTGCTATGAACATTGGGCTGCATATGGCCCTTCTTTTCACTACGTCTGTGTCTTTGGGGTCAATATCCAGTAGTGCAATTGCTGGGTCATAGGGTAGCTCTATTTTTTTATTTTTTGAGGCACCTCCACACTGTTTTCCAAAGTGGCTGTACCAACTTGCATTCCCACCAACAGTGTAAGAGGGTCCCCCTTTCTCTACAACCTCTCCAAGGTTTGTTGTTTCTTGCCTTGTCAATTTTTGCCATTCTAACTGGTGTAAGGTGGTATCTCAATGTGGTTTTGATTTGAATTTCCCTGATGGCTACTGATGATGAACATTTTTTTCATGTGTCTGTTAGCCATTTGTATGTCTTCTTCAGAGAAGTGTCTGTTCATGTCTGCTGCCCATTTTTTGACTTGATTATTTGTTTTTTGGGTGTTGAGTTTGAGAAGTTGTTTATAGATCTTGGATACCAGCCCTTTATCTGTAGTATCATTTGCAAATATCTTCTCCCATTCTGTGGGTTGCCTCTTTGTTTTGTTGACTGTTTCCTTTGCTGTGCAGAAGCTTTTTATCTTGATGAAGTCCCAAAAGTTCATTTTTGCTTTTGTTTCACTAGCCTTTGGAGATGTATCTTGAAAGAAGTTGCCATGGCCAACGTCCAAGAGGTTACTACTTATGTTCTCTCTAGGATTTTGATGGATTCCTGTCTCACATTGAGGTCTTTCATCCATTTTGAGTTTATCTTTGTGTATGGTGTTAGAGAATGGTCGAGTTTCATTCTTCTGCATGTGGCTATCCAATTTTCCCAGCACCATTTATTGAAGAGACTGTCTTTTTTCCATTGCATATTTTTTCCTGCTTTGTCGAAGATTATTTGACCATAGAGTTGAAGGTCCATATCTGGGTTCTCTATTCTGTTCCATTGGTCTATATATCTGTTTTTGTGCCAGTACCATGCTGTCTTGTGATCACTGCTTTGTAATATAGCTTGAAATCAGGCAACGTGATGCTCCCAGCTTTGTTTTTCTTTTTCAACATTTCCTTGCCGATTTGGGGTCTTTTCTGATTCCATGCAAATTTTAGGATTGTTTGTTCCAGAACTTTGAAAAATGTCATTGGAATTTTGATCAGGATGGCATTGAAAGTATAGATTGCTCTGGGTAGCATAGACATTTTAACAATGTTTATTCTTCTGATCCATGAGCATGGAATATTTTTCCATCTTTTTGTGTCTTCTTCAATTTCTTTCATGAGTGTTCTGTATTTCCTAGAGTATAGATCCTTTACCTCTTTGGTTAGGTTTATTCCGAGGTATCTTACGGTTTTTGGTGCTATTGTAAATGGAATCGTTTCTCTAATTTCTCTTTCTACAGTGGCATTGTTAGTGTATAAGAAAGCAACTGATTTCTGTGCATTGATTTTGTATACTGCCACATTACTGAATTGCTGTATGAGTTCTAGTAATTTGGGGGTGGAGTCTTTTGGATTTTCCACATAAAGTATCATGTCATCTCTGAAAAGAGAGAGTTTGACTTCTTATTTGCCAATTTGAATACCTTTTATTTCTTTTTGTTGTCTGATTACTGCTGCTAGGACTTCTAGTACTGTGTTGAACAATAGTGGCAAGAGTGGGCATCCTTATCGTGTTCCTGATCTTAAGGGAAAGGCTCTCAGCTTTTCCCCATTGAGGATGATATTCACTGTGGGTTTTTCATAGATGGATTTTATGAACTTGAGGAATGTTCCCTGTATCCCTGTACTCTGAAGAATTTTAATCAGAAAAGGATGCTGTATTTTGTCAAATGCTTTTTCTGCATCAATTGAGAGGACCATATGGTTCTTCTCTCTCCTCTTATTAATGTGTTCTATCACATTGATTGATTGGCGAATGTTGAACCACCCTTGCATCCCACTTGGTCATAGTGGATGATCCTTTTAATGTATTGTTGGATCCTATTAGCTAGGATTTTGTTGAGGATTTTGGAATCCATATTTATCAGGGATATTGGGTCTGAACTTCTCCTTTTTGATGGGGTCTTTGCCTGGTTTGGGGATTAAGGTAATGCTGGCCTCATAGAATGAGTCTGGAAGCTTTCCTTCTGTTCCTATTTTTTGAAACAGCTTCAGGAGAATAGGTATTATTTCTTCTTTGAATGTTTGTTAGAATTCCCCAGAGAATCTGTCAGGCCCTGGACTCTTGTTTTTTCAGAGGTTTTTGATCACTGCTTCAATCTCCTTACTGGTTATTGGCCTATTCAGGTTGTCAATTTCTTCCTGTTTCAGTCTTGGGAGTTCATAGGTTTCCCAGGAAGGCATCCATTTCATCCAGATTGCTCAGTTATTGGCATATAGTTGTTGATAATAATTTCTAATAATTGTTTCTATTTCCTTGGTGTTAGTCATGATCTCTCCCCTTTCATTCATAATTTTATTAATTTGGGTCCTTTCTCTTTTCTTTTGGATAGACTGGCCAGTCGTTTATTGATCTTCTAATTCTTTCAAAGAACCAGCTTCTAGTTTCCTTGATCTGATCTCTGCTCTAATCTTAATTATTTCTCTTCTAATGCGTGGCTTAGGCGTTGTTGGTTGCTTTTTCTCTAGTTCTTTAAGGTGTAGAGTTAGTTGGTGAATTCGGGGTTTTTCTATTTTTTTGAGTGAGGCTTGGATGGCAGTGTATTTTCCCTTAGGACCGCCTTTGTAGTATCCCATAGGTTTTGGACCAATGTGTTTTCATTCTCATTGGTTTCCATGAATTGTTTAAGTTCTTCTTTGATTTCCTGGTTGACCCAAACAATCTTGAGCAGAGTGGTCTTTAGCTTCCAAGTGTTTGAATTTCTGCCAAATTTTTTCTTGTGATTGAGTTCCAGTTTTAAAGCATTATGGTCTGAGAATATGCAGGGAATAATCTCAGTCTTTTGGTATTGGTTGAGACCTGATTTGTGACCCAGTATTTGGTCTATTCTGGAGAAAGTTCCATGTGCGCTCGAGAAGAATGAGTATTCTGTTGTTTTAGGGTGGAATGTTCTGTATATATCTATGCAGTCCCTCTGGTCCAGTGTGTCATTCAAAGCTCTTATTTCTTTGTTGATTTTCTGCTTAGATGATCTGTCTATTGCTGAGAGTGGAGTATTGAGGTCTCCTACAATTAATGTATTGTTATCAATATGACTCTTTATTTTGGTTAACAGTTGGCTTATGTAGATGGCTGCTTCCATGTTAGGGGCATAGATATTTACAATTGTTAGATCTTCTTGTTGTACAGACCCTTTAAAATGATATAGTGTCCTTCTGTGTCTCTAACTACAGTCTATAGTTTAAAATCTAATTTGTCTGATATAAGAATTGATACCCCAGCTTTCCTTTGAGGTCCACTGGCATGGAAGATGGATCTTCATCCCTTCACTTTCAGTCTGGATGTATCTTTAGGTTCAAAATGAGTCTCTTCTAGACAGCGTATGGATGGGTCCTGTCTTTTTATCCAATCTGCAACCCTGTGCCGTTTTATGGGAGCATTTAGGCTGTTTACGTTGAGAGTGATTATTGAAAGATATGAATTTATTGTCATCATGTTGCCTGTGAAGACCTTGTTTTTATAGATTGTCCCTGTAAATTTCTTTTCTATATCACTCATGGAGTCTTTCTCCTTTTATAGAACCCCCCCTTAATATTTCTTGCAGGGCCAGCTTAGTGGTCACATATTCTTTCAGTTTCTGCCAGTCTTGGAAGCTCTGTATCTCTGCATCCATTCTAAATGACAGCCTTGCCGGATAAAGTATTTTTGGCTGCATGTTCTTCTCGTTTAGTACCCTGAATATGTCTTGCCAGGCCTTTCTAGTTTGCCAGGTCTCTGTGGATAGGTCTGACGTTATTCTGATGTTCTTCCCTCTGTACGTAAGGAATCTCTTCCCCCTAACTGCCCTTAAGATGGTTTCCTTGGTTCTAAGATTTGCAAGTTTTACTCTTTCATGCCGGGGCGTTGGCCTGTTTTCCTTGATCTTGGGAAGGGTCCTCTCTGCCTCTAGGACGCGAATGTTTGTTTCATTCCCCAGATTAGGGAAGTTCTCAGCTACGATTTGCTCAAATATATCTTCTAGTCCTCTCTCTCTCTCCACCCCCTCAGGGATTCCAATAATTCTGACATTGGGATGTTTCTTGGTGTCACTTATTTCTCTGATTCTATTTTCATGGATTCTGAGTTGTTTTTCCCTGGCCTCCTCTTTTCCCTTTTTATCTATTAATTCGTCTTCTAGGTCACTAATTTGTTCTTCTGCCTCGCTTACCCTAGCTGTTAGATTATCTAGATTAGATTGGATCTCATTGATAGCATTTTTAAGTTCTGACAATTCAGCTTTCATTTCTGCCTTTAGAGACTCCATGTTGCCATTAATTGATTTCTCCATTCTAGCTATTGTCTTCACAATTGCTAGCCTGAATTCCATCTCCGACATCTTGGTTGTATCTGAATCCATTTGTAAATCTGTGGCATAAGTCATAGTCTCTGAGTCTTTCCTATTTTGGGGGTTCCTCCTCCTAGTCATTCTGTTGATGGGTGGTTGAGGGAATGTATGGAATCCAAGTTATTGACCAGAACCCAAGCAAGATGCACCTGTTTTCTAGGGACTTTAGGGTTGCTGGCCTCTTGTTTTCCTAGGCTGTCTTCTGGAGGAGGGGCTTGCTGCACTGTTACTCAGGCAACCCTGTTTGGGCAGAGTTGCCCTGCCCCCAGTGGCGGCTCAGTGAAAACCATTTTTTTGCGGCTTTTGTTCTCTGGCAGCTTTCTGCGTCTCTTCTGAGAGTCAGAGCAGAAGAGACCATTTCCAACCCTCTGCCTCAGTCTGTTCTCCAGGCCACACTATCTCCGTTTCTGTCTGTGCTGCTATAAACTGCAGCGTCCTGGGTTGTGCACCCCTCAGGAGCGCTCCCAGTCCTCACCTCCAGGTCGGGGCACGTCTCTGCCTTTTGTGCTTCTAAAACCGCCAGCCGCCCCCAGTTAGCACAAGCAGCCCCGCCGCTCTGGTTTTCCATCCCGGGGGCTGCCCTAAAGTCCTTTCCCCACCACTACTGGTCTGTGAGTCTGTGCCCGGTCCCCAGTGCGGAGGATATCGCTCCCGGGCAGTGTAGGATCCCGATGGCTCGGCTCCCTCCCCCTTCCATTTATCCTCCAGTATCTGTCCACAGAATCACAGCTCCCTGCTTCGTACCTCAAAACCAACAGCCTGCGGTATTCTGTTTGTAGAGATCCAGATCTATCTTCTCACATCTCAGGCTGATTTCGTGGGTGTTCAGAGTGGTCTGTTAGATATCCAGCTCAATTCTGGGGACCGGTTGGAATATGGTCCCCTACTCTTCCATCGTCTTTTCCCGAAAAACTCACCTGTACTTTAAAAAAAGAAGCCAAGTCCATTTGATAGTTCCCTTTTACCCTAAAAATACCATTTCTACCTTTTATTATTAATAAATTACACCCAATGTTTCTGTGATCCCAAAATTAATCATTACATTTTTTATTCTGCTATGAAAGGGAATGCTATTCTAATAATGCCTAGTTTGATAAGATTTCCTGTATTAAAATAGTAAATGGCACTATCCACTTAGAATTCCAGAAATACCTGTTTAGAAATCCCCATAGTGATTTTTCTCTGCTATAAAATTTCGGTACTGAGCGTTATATCATTCCCTTATTGAAGATACACAATACATTTGTGTATTTGGCCATAGACTGAGTACCACCCTTGTCTAGCATGTTTATTTGGATGATCTCTAAAATGAAGAGATAGTATGGATTTATGTAAAATATGAAAAGGCATCTGGCATAGCACCTGGCAAACATATATGTTTAATAAATTATTGTTCCCTACCCTTCAAAAATTTGACTAATGAAATATTAACATTATGAGATGAGTGACTCAGTGATCCCCCAAGGAGAAAGAATAAATGTGGGTCCTATTTCATTCTAAGTATGTACTTTGAATTTCTAATTTCAAGATAGTAGACTAAACACATACTATGTCTAGAAAATTCAGATAAGGAATTCTCCCAGGATGCAGCATTATAGAATTAGATCATATGAAAGAAAAATTAAGAGAAAAAGGATAAACCTAGAAGTTCCAAAATTTACCATGAAGGAGTTCAAGGAGGAGAGAATAGGACAACAGGCAATATTTGCAAAATTAATGACTGAGAACTTCTATTTATTGAAAGAAAACATGAGCCCCTATGAAATGGTGTATGAATTACCAAACAAGAGTAAGATGATAATAATACACAAATACATGATGACATATTGTAGGGACATTTTAGAATTTAAGGATAAAATGAAGCTCTTAAAAACTCTCTGAGGGAAAAGGCAGGCCACCTACAAAGCAATGAGAGTCAGAGGAAGATAGTGGAGCATTTTCAAAGTGATAAAGGAAAATAACTATGAATTTGGGATTCTGTATTACATCAAACTGTTACTGTAGTGTGAAGATAAGCTACTTTGAAAGTTTACCACCTCCAGAACTTCTCTAAAGTAGTTACTGGAGTGTTTAGTCTAAGAAGAAGAAAATGAATTCAGGATGAACTTGGGGGTGGGAATGGGTAAGATACAAGAACCAATGGTTAAGAAAGATATTTTGTGGAACTAAAATTATATACATTATTACCATAGGATGTAGTGATACAGAGAGAAGAGGGGGAAGTCAATCATAAGTTTTTTTGTCTCATTAGAGAGAATACTAATATTATTAACTCTAAGTTTTTAGAAAAATGTAAGTTTAAATACATAGGTCAAAATTTTAGTAGTGACCACTAGAGAAGAATATAAATAAAATGCATGACTTACACATCCTTTGAGAAAAGAAAATGACCAAAAATCTGGATCTACATAATACAAGTTAGAATTGGGACAAAACAGACACAGACAAACTTTGGTAAATAGAAAATAAAATATAAGATGACAAGAAGTCAAAAATAAATCAGTAATTCCAATAAATGTGAAATGACTAAGCACTGATTAAAAGACAAAAACTAAAATAAAATTGAAATAAAAAATACATACTGTGCATAATAGGCCTATTTAAAGTAAAAGGACATAATTTTTTTTTAGATAAAGCAGTTGAAAGATATTAGGCAAGCGCTATATGAAAGAAAGCTGGTTTAACAATTCTAATATAGTATGAAATAGAATTCAATTCAAGAAGTACATTAAAAAGAGATATTTCATATGGACATTTCATAGATATAGACAAATTATACCACAATGATGTAAAAGTCATGAAACTTTATACATCTAAAAATACAGCTTTGAATATATAAAGTAAAAACTGATAAACTGCAAGTAATAAATTGGTAAATCCCTGAATATATAAAGTAAAAACTGATAAACTACAAGTGATAAGTTGGTAAATCCCTAACATATTAAGGAGGTAAAAAATGAATCAGGATATAAATGATTTGAGCAACACAATCAAGCTGCATATGTGGGAGAAAGAAAAGCTGTGTGCAGCAGAGAATATACATTCTTTTCAAACTTACGTGAAACATTTACAAAAATCGACTCTACTAGATCAGAAAAAATCTTTCTTTTTTTTTAAGATTTATCTATTTATTGTTGAGAGAGAGGGGAGGTGCACGCGCATGCACACACACAGACACACAGGGACGCAAGTAGGGGGAGGGGCAGAAGGAGAGAATCTTAGAGCAGACTGGAGCAGACTCGCCACTGAGCAGGAGCCCGGTGTGTGGCTGGATCCCACCACCCATGAGATCACAACCTGAGCTGAAACCAAGAGTTGGACACTTAACTGAACTGACTGAGCCACCCAGGCACCCCCAGAAAAAATCTTTAATTATATGCAGGCTATGCTCTGTGACCACAGTGAAATGAAGTTAGAAATTAACAACAGAAAGCACCAAATACCTTTACATTTGTATATTAAAATGCACATATGTAAATAACTTTGGAGGTAAGGAAGAAACAAATGGAAATGACTAAATGCTAAACAACCTTATATCAAAACTTATTAAACACAGCCAAATTGGTACCCTTAATTGTATTACAAAATTAAAAATACTAAAAATAAATGAGCTAATTTGAAAAAATAATAAGAACTGAAATAAGCATAAACAAAATAGAAGGAACAACTTGATAAAGCTAAGAATAAGAATAAAATATGATCAAGAGAAAAGCAAGAGAAGTCACAAATAACATCAATAAAGAAAATATTATTACCATGAATACAATTATAAATCACAAGAAAACTATAAAACTCTATCAATGTATTGGAAATTCTAAATGAAATACGCATTCCTCATGAAACAAAAAACACAAATTACTAAAATTTTCCTGAGAAAGTAAAAAAACCTAAGTAGATTAATTACCATGGAAGATTTGGTAATGTTAAGGATTTCCATGAAAAAACATTGTATGGGTGGTTATATAGTTTTGTGGATGAATTCTACTAAGTTGTTGGGTGAATAATTCTGATATTTTACAAACTTTTAGAACATTTTTTTTTTAAAAAGGACATTTAATTTATTTTATTTTTTTTAAAGATTTTATTTATTTATTTGACAGAGAGAGAGAGAGAGATAGCGAGAGCAGGAACATAAGCAGGGGGAGTGGGAGAAGGAGAAGCAGGCTTCCCTCAGAGCAGGGAACCCAATGCGGGGCTTGATCCCAGGACCCTGGGATCATGACCAGAGCTGAACGCAGACACTTAACGACTGAGCCACCCAGGCGCCCCAGGACATTTAATTTAATAACATTGATACCAAACCATCAAGGAGATAGCACTAGAAATAATTATAATTCAATCTCATTTATGAGTGTAGAAACAACAATCCTAGATAAAACATCAGCAAATCAATTCAGAAATATATTAAATAATATGATGATATGACCAACTAGATTTTACCCTAAGATTGCAAGGATGGTTCAACATTACTGTAATTGACTACTACACTGACAGATTAAAAGAGAATAGCCGATGTTTGCAAAGAAAACAGTCAATAAAATTCAATACCCATTCAATTTTTAAAAAGTAAAAAAGTTATCAAACTAAGTTTAAAAGGGAACTTGATGAAGCTCTCTGCTTCATATAGTAAGTACAGGATTGTACAGAAAATATCATACTTTTGTGGTAAAACATCAGAACATTCTCATTCAAATAAAAAATAAGATACACATACTCAGAGTTTCCTATACTGTTTGTCCTTACACTGGAGAGACCAGCCAGTACACTAGGTCTGGAAGAAAAACAAGGTGTAAGGATGGAACAAAACCCCAAATTTTAGTTATTCACAAACCCTATCATAATCTACCTAGAAAGCCTAAAAGAATCAAATGACAAATTACCAGAACTTAGAATGTTTGCAAGGTGGCCAGATATGATAGTTGCATACTTAAATATTATTTGCCTTTCTCTTCACCAGCAGTAAAAAAATTAAACATATAAGAAAAAAATCCAGTTAACAATAGTAATAGCAATAAAATTCAGTAGTAAATTAACCCATGAATAAACCAAACCAAAGATGTGTAAGACCTTTTTTCAGAATTCTGTAAGAGATCATTAAATAATATAAAATTAATAGATAAATGGAGAGATACACTTAATTTTTCATATGAGAACTCAATATTATAAACAGGTGATTCTACCAAAATTTAATCTTTAAATTCAAATTAATCTCATTCAAAATTCCAGTATTTTTTTTAAAATGAAACTGACAAACTGATTCTAAAATGCATTTAGAAGATAAATTTGTAAATCTAGTAAGGATGGTTTTTATTTATTTATTTTTTCAACTAACATCTTTCATGAAGATAGAAGCATTTTATTTTCTTTTTTTATTTAAATTCAATTAGCCCACTTATAGTACATCATTATAAAGATGGTTTTTATTTTCTTTTAATTTTTTTTAAGATTTTATTTATTTGACAGAGAGAGAGACAGCAAGAGAGGGAACACAAGCAGGGGGAGTGGGAGAGGGAGAAGCAGGCTTGAGCCCAATGCGGGGCTCGATGCAGGGCTCGATGCAGGGCTCGATCCCAGGACTCCAGGATCATGACCTGAGCCGAAGGCAGTTGCTTAACAACTGAGCCACCCAGACGCCCCTATAAAGATGGTTTTTAAAAAGAACAAAATGGGTATATTTTCCTTAGCAGTTTTGAAAACATTATTCAAATCATTTATAATTATAATGATTATTTTTATTATTATAAAAGGATGTGTTCATGATAGAAAAATAGTGCAGAAGAATGTCCAGAAATAGAGCCATGTTTGCATGAAAACTTTAGATGCCTCTTTTTCTCTTGCTAATGGCTTTCTAGTATTTCTTAGATTAAAAGATCATTGCATAAAAAAAAAAAAAATCATAGTATCAAAGAAGAGCAGGTAGAGGGTTATCAGTACATTTCCAAAAGTCGTAAAGCTACCTTAAATTATTCTTTCTTACACTCAAACTGGTACTTACATTATTTAAAACTTTTCATGCTTTTCCAGATGTCTATTCTCATAGAAAAAATAAGAACATAACTGGCATTATACATTAAAGGAAGATCTTATCATTATTTCTCATTGAGAACTAAAGTAATATCTCTAAAATAAGATCATTTTGATCACTTTAATTTTTTTTTTTTATCTTAGGGACTTCAGTTACCGGTCCTCCTGGCCCCCCTGGCTTTCCTGGAGAAAGGGGCCAGAAAGGTGATGAAGGTCCACCTGGAATTTCTATTCCTGGATCTCCTGGACTTGATGGACAGCCTGGGGCTCCTGGACTTCCAGGGCCTCCTGGCCCTCCTGGCCCTCACATCCCTCCTAGTAAGCTATACTTTTCTCCTTAAATTCTGTGGGTTTGGTTTTGTTTTCATTTGTAAGTGAATCCAGCTGAAGGTTGGCATTATTGTACTGCTTCTTCTACTTTTGATTTTTGGTGATTCTTTGATGTTTAAATTTTCCCTTCAAATTAACACCATTATTATATCTTCCTTTTGCTTATAGGTAGTTGTATTACTGCAGAGAAATAACTGAAGATAGATCTTATTTTTCTAGCCTGTCAAGCTTTCTTTTTGTTTAGTCTTCTGGATATTTCACAACAATTAGTTTGCTATCCTTTATCTTGTCTCAGGTGATGAGATATGTGAAGCAGGCCCTCCAGGCCCTCCGGGATCTCCAGGTGATAGGGGACTCCAAGGAGAACAAGGAGTGAAAGGTTTGACCCCCATAGTCGTTCCTTCATTCTTTCAGATCTTCAGCCAAATGCCCTATATCCTCCACTCTACCTCAGTCACTCACTGTCATGGTCTTCCTCCCAAGACCATCTCATCACCAGTAATGCATACTTCCATAATCTTGATTTTATGAGTCCCATTTTCTGACCACTGTATCCTTTCTAGCTCACTACCTCTGATAACCGGACTCCAATATTATTTCAACCTCACCGATACCTACCAACTTTGACTCTCCCTCAACCTTTTGATGTCCTTTCTTCCCTCTTAACCTATAAATGTCAGGATCAATCATTGTAAACAATCTCGTGTATAAACCCTTGCCTCCTTCGCTCTCCTCTCACTTCATTGTACTCAATTGGAACAAAAGCCTAGTTTTGGTAATTCCGAATTATCACATCTTCTGAGCCTACACCTTCTCTTCCCTCCTCAAATTTTTAACACCTCCCCTTCCATTCTCATGTTAAGATTTGGACCTGCTTCCTCTTCTACTGACCAACTGAAGTAATAAGAGAATTTTCACAGATTACCACTACCACATTTACCCACCTACTTGCATCTGTGCTCATATACTCTGCCTTCCTGCCTATTACTATCACTGCTCCTATCTAAAGCCAATTCTTCTATTTGAACAATGGATTCCATTCCCTCTTATATTCCCAGGGATTTCATTCCAGAAATTCCTGCCTCTCCCACATTGTCAATTTTTCCATTTTACTGGATCACTCCTGGCAGCATACAAATATACCTTTTTTCACCCATCTAAAAAATATCTTATCATAATCCCACTTTCCCTGCCAGATCCTGCTTTATTCCTCTGCTCCCATTGCTGCAAAACCCCAGAATTTTCTACTCACTATCTGTGGATACTCTTCACTCCAATCAAAATTTTACTGCCTGATCCACCACTCCACAGATGCTGTTTTTGTCCAAGTCACCAGCAGCCTATACCCTGCTAATCCAAATATCAAGTCTCAGTTCTTTTTTTTTTACTCTATTTTTCCATTTTTAAACACTTTCCTCACTTGTCCTGATTTTCTTCATACCTCCTTGGACTATTATATATATATTAGATATAGAGGTAGTGATAGAGATAGATATGTCTATATATATCTCTTTCTGTATATTTGTCTCTCTATATATCTCATTCTCTCTCTCTCTCTCTCTCATATATCTCATTCCCTCTCTCAATGTATCTATATAATCTCCCATGTAACTACCATCTAAATCAAAATATAGAACTTTTCCAGGACTCTGGAAGACTCTTGTGCCCCCTAGTCAGCACTCCCAAAGGTAACCACTATTTTATCCTCTATCATATATTAATTTGCCTAATCTTGAACTTTGTATAAATGGAATCATACAGTATGGGCTCTTTTGTGTCTGATTCTTTGGCTCAATATTATGTCTGTAGGATATACCTATATTTTTGTTTGTAGCAATATTTTTCACTGTTCTTTGGTATTCATTGTATCAATATACCTAAATAATGTTAATGGACATTTGGTCTAGGGCTATTATAAGTAAAGGTGCTATGAACATTCTTATACATATATTTTGTAGGACATAAATTTCTGTTGTGTATATACCTGTGAATGGAATTGCTGGGTTATAGGGGTAGGTGCAGGTTTTGTTTCCATAGATACCACCAAACCATTTTCCAAAGCTGTTTTAGTCTCCAATTACCTGATGAGTTACTGATGCTGGGCCTCTTTTCTTATAGTTCATGTATTCTCTTTGTAAAGTGCTTTTTTCCTATTTTTAACTGGAAATTAAAGAAATCCAATCTTTAATGTCCTCTTTTATGGTTAGTGTTATGTTCTATTTTAGAAATCGTTGCTTATCCCAAGAATCTGATGATATTTCTGTGTGTTTTCTTCTAGAAGCTTTATTATTTTGACTTTTATATTTTGATCTTTCATCTGTCTTCAAGTAATTTTTGTGTATAGTTTGAAGTGGGCATCAAAGTTTTTTTTCCCATATGGATATCCAATTGACTCAATATTGTAGTACAAAAGACTGTCATTTCTCCAATGAGTTGCATTAGCACTTTTCTTGTAAATCTTATGACACTATATGTATTAGTCTGTTTCCGACCTCTCTATTTTGTTCATTGTTCTATTTGTTTCTCTTTCCACCAATGCTAGACAATCTAAATTATTGTAGCCTTATAGTAAGTCTTGGCTTAATTTGCATTTCCATATGTATTTTAAATTTATCTACCCAACGTTTAATTTTGGAATGCCCCGAGTATTTTAGTCCTTGTTCCTTTTCTGTATTTGAACTCAATTCAGTCAGTCTCATGACTTTAAATACCACCTATTTGCCAGTGACTTTCAATTTCAAATTTAAGTCTTTTCCTCTAGATTGTATGTCCAACTGTCTACTGGACATTTTGAACTTGACATCTGGATCAAGTTAAAGTCCTGATCTCTGCTACCTCCTCCCCCATAATTTTACCACTTATGTCTTCCCTTTTTTAAATGCAGGCCACCCTAGCTTTTTGGTTGCTTGGGCTGAAAACCTTGGGGTCATCTTTGATTCTCTTCTTTTGTATTCCATGTATGATCCATGAGAAAATCCCATGAGCTCTACTTTCAAATATACCCAGAATCTAACCAACTCTCCTCATCTTCATTGCTGTAACTCTGGGATGAGCTGTCATCTCTCCTAGATTACTACAGCAATAGCCACTTAAATGATTATGCTATTTCTATCATTGCACATCCATTCTGTTCTCAATATAGCAGCCAGAGACATCCGTTTCAAACTTAAGTCATATCATCTTGCTTTTCTGTTTACATTTTTTTACTGGATTCTCATTTCACTCATAGTAAAAGCCAGGCTTTATGGTGGCCTATGTGATGTTTTATGATATGCCACTCATTATAACCTGTGAACTGTCTGATCTGCTTCCCCTTCCTCTCTCTACTCCAGCAACCTGGTCTCCTTGATGTTTCTTGAATAGGCCAAACATGGCTATTCTTTCTTCCTAGAGTACCTCTACATTCATTAGGCACATGCCATATTCTTTAAGATTTTATCATATATCATCATCTCATTTGACCACCCTATTAAAATTGTAAACTGCCACCCATCCCTAGCATGTCTAATCGCATTTACCCAGGTGTATTTTTTCTATAAACATAACACCTTTTGATATATATATATATAAATATATATATAAATACTTGGCTACCTTCATTGTTTATTATCCCTTTCCACTGGTAGAATGTGAACACCATGAAGGCATGGATTTTTGCCTGTTTTATTTGTTTTGCCTGTTTTGTTTTGTCTGTTTTGTTTACCAGTATATCATAGATACCTGGAACCAGTACTTGGCAAATAATAAGCACTTGGCAAATATTTATCAAATGAGTTGATTCTAATATAGGCTTCTCTAAACTATACTGTTGGGTAGGAATGTTGTCCCTTGGTGCTAACTTCTTTAGAACTTATCTAAAGGAGATAGACATACCCCTTTGAGTAAAATTTGTTTCTCAATATGCTTTTCTCTAGGTGACAAAGGTGACACCTGCTTCAACTGTATTGGAACTGGTGTTTCAGGGCCTCCAGGTCAGCCTGGTCTGCCAGGTCTTCCCGGTCCTCCAGGTAAAACATTCTGCCTCAGGCAACCTTGTAACAATATTTCTTGGCTAGATTTTAGTGAGCTCAGTTTTATAATGATGCCAGTTTCTCATTTTATAGCAAGTCTCTCATATCCATAAATAATTAAATATGAAATGCCTCTATCTGTTACAAAATAAATTATGCTCTTGTTTCTAATACCTGAAGCTACCAATATTTTCTATTAAAGCATTTTGACAATATTATTCCAAGAAAATTATCTTCCCTGTTTTCCATATGGTGAGGAAAATAACTCATACAGAGTCAAACTTCTTTCTTCCAAAAAGCTGGGGGAAAAGCTCATAATGTCTGGCCCCTGAGTGTAGTTTCCAGTGGCAGAGCTTCTAGTCTTTGGGGATGTATCACATGTTGTCATGAAGGGACAGGGCTTCTACTGTAGTTTGGCAACCAGCTGCCTATATTCCTCTTTCTATATATAACTCCTCCTTCCCTGTTTCCAGTCCAAATTATATTTGATATCGATCAGACCCACAACTCTCTCTCAAGTGCCTCTTGGGATATCCCAATATTATATCTCTTGAAATCATACTTTATGTTTGTGTCAGGGCTGAGAGTAGACAGATCTCTTACCTTTCTGTCTAGTATGTCTGCCAAAGAAACCAATTCATTTAGCACTTGGAAATAGATTTTTAACAGGTCTTATAGCTGCCACTGGAAGTTAATAATCTAGCCTTGTACCTCCAGTCTAGTGGTTTTCAAACTTGGGAGTACATCGGAGTTACCTGGAGGACTTGTTAAAAACCCATATTGCTGGGTCCCACCCATGAAGTTTCTGATTCAGTAGATCTGGTGTGGGGGCCCAAGAATTAGCATTTCTAACCAGTACCCAGGTAATGCTGATACAGCTGATCGAGGGACCCATTTTGAGAACCACTTCTTTAGTTATATTTCCTCTAGTCTTTGGGCACCAAATGTTTCTCATAAACCAAATTTTATGAAGTAGTAAACCAAAGAAAGGACTCATAAGGATCTGGGAAATTTGTTTAGGTCAGAACAAAGAAAGATACTCATACTGTGTCCTTATCTCTTTCTCCGCTTGGCAATAGGATGGTTATAGGAGCCTTAGCACCTCTGTGCCTAGCAATTGGTCGCTGTGAGCTCTGAGAGGCATTGTAGTTGGAAACACCTAAGGATATAATATTGTATAGATTCACCTAAAAGAAAGGATGATTTGCTCATTTTGAGAGCATAAAATAGGAAAACAAAAATGTGACTTGTTAAATGTGATTGAATGGGGTTCTTATTTTAAAACTTGACTTCCTGACTTGATGATTTTTATATGAGCTTTGTCAGGGGCTCAGGGTCAAAGTTCACATTATTGTGTGTGTGTGTGTGTGTGTATGTATGTGCATGTATTAGGATCTCTTGGTTTCCCTGGACAGAAGGGAGAAAAAGGACATGCTGGTCTAACCGGTCCCAAAGGATTAACAGTAAGTTTTGAGTATATTATAGAACAACAACAACAAAAAAAAAAAAACTAGAAGAAATCCATTTACACTTTGGTTTTCTCTTGTGGATATATATAATAAAAGAAATTTAGTTCTTCTATTAATTTGTGTTGTTTTTCATTCCTTGATTCTCCCTGACTCACATGCCTCACTTTGTTCTTAGCTTTGTACACTAAATGTTATTGGGTGGGTTGATATGATAAACTGGAGAGAGAAATGTGTTGGAAAAAAAAGAAACTGATTTTTTTCTCTTCTTCTTTTTCCCTTCTTTCTTTTTCTTCCTTCAGGGCATACCAGGAGCTCCAGGTCCTCCAGGCTTTCCTGGATCTAAAGGTGAACCTGGTGACATCCTCACGTTTCCAGGAATGAAGGGTGACAAAGGAGAGTTGGGTTCCCCAGGAGCCCCTGGGCTTCCTGGTTTACCCGGTACCCCTGGACAGGATGGACTGCCAGGGCTTCCTGGCCCCAAAGGAGAACCTGTGAGTTGGTTTGATATTCTTGGTTCTGTGATGTCAAATTGTTACTTAGGGATATTTCCTAGGATGGGCCCGGTGCTACGATGAACACCCAATTAGTGCTTAAAAGACTGTAACTGTATGTAGTAATGGTACACTGTTATTGACTATGTAGGGGTTCTTTACCACTCTTTTCTCTCAGTTGTTTTATCTTCTTAACCCATTACTATATTGAGTAATATTGGCTGTGAATAGGTGGGCAGGAGGTTAAGATGCTTATGGGTCAGTGTGAGGTTCCCCTTCTCTTATACTACATATCTTTGTCTGGGTTTATTTGGACCTAAGAACAGAAGTCTAATTTGGTTTTATATATAGTAAGCTTAGAGGTTAGTGTAAGTAGATGGCCATGTGATAGCTAGACTACAAACTTCTTGACTTATTGCTACTATGTAAGCTTTATGAAGGCAGAGATTTTTGCCTATTTTTGTTCTTTGCTGTATCACCGGCCCCTGACACATAGTAGGAACTAAAAAATATTTGTTGAAGGAAGTAATGAATAAGTAGAATGATCACACATCCCATCCCGTAATAACATACGCTTATACAGCTTTTAAGAACTATTTATGGCTGTATCATTTCTTTAGTTGTATTCAGTAATACCAACATACCAACCTATATCTATATGTTTCTGTATTAAATTTTTCCCTTTTCAGGGTGGAATTGCTTTTAAGGGTGAAAGAGGTCTGCCTGGGAATCCAGGCTTGCCAGGTCTCCCAGGGAATAGAGGGCCTATGGGCCCTGTGGGTTTTGGCCCTCCAGGCCCGGTAGGTGAAAAAGGCATACAAGGTGTGGCAGGAAATCCAGGCCAGCCAGGAATACCAGGTGAGTTTACTATGGTTGTTTTGTTTTTAATTTGGCACTTAAAAGCAGAAATGTATTATCTTTTGGCCATTCTTGGCTTCCTTTCCTGAAGGATGTTTCCTTGGCCATTTATATTTGGGCTTTTCAGAGCTCCTTAGCAAGGGAGCTCAGTGTATGTGTTTTCTCTAAAGGGGGGGAGGTTCCCTCTTTAAATTTCTTCTGTCTTCATTGTTATTGTTGTTTGTTGTTTTTAAGTACATGGTACATAAAGTTTAACAATTATAATGGAAACACACATGTACCTACCACACATGTCAAAAAACAGAAGCTTGCCACCATCCTAGAAACCCCCATCTTCCTCTCTCTGTCCTTTTCTGACCATAATCCCCTTCCATTTCTTCAGAGGTAACCACTGTCCTGACTTTTGCATAATTTCCTTCCATTTGCCCCCTAGTTTTATCACCTAGATATGGATCCCTAAACAAAGTACTTTAATTATGCTTCTTTTTGAACTTCATAATAATGGAATCATAGGGTAAGTATTCTTTATATTAACTTTGTGTATAGCTATAGTACATTCATTTTCATTCCTGTATAGTATCCCATTGTGTGTGTGTGTGTGTGTGTGTGTGTGTGTGTGTGTGTGTGTATGTGTGACGATTTATCCATTCTGTTGTAGATGGACAACTGGGTTATTTATAGTTCAGGTGTATTATGAATAATGCTTCTGTGTACATCCTTGTATCTATCTATCTATCTATCTATCTATCTATCTATCTATCTATCCATCTATCTATCTCCTGGTGTACATGTGCACATACTTCTCTGAGGCAAGGTCAGCAAACTATGGCACAGCATTCAAATCTGGCCTGCTACTTGTCATAAATGAAACTTATTTGAATACATCTGCACCTATTCACTATTGTCTGTGGTTGCTTTTGCACTCCTACACATAGACTCAACATTTTGCAGAGTTGAGTAGTTGCTACTGAGACCATATGGCCCACAAAGCCTAAAGTATTTACTGTTCGGTCCTTTACAGAAAAACTTTGCCAGTCCCTGGGCTAGAGTATATATTTAAGATGAGCATTCCCAAAGCATAGAATAAATGCATCTTCAGCTTTACTAGATAATGTTCAAAGCAATTGTACCAATTTCATCAGCAGTATTGGAGATTTCTTGTTGTTCTACATCCTCATAAACATTTTGTATTGCCAGACTTCTTACATTTTTGTCAGTTTGCTGAGTGTGATGTAGCTCATGACAGTTTTATTTTACATTCCCCTGATTACATTAAAGTTTAGCACCTTTTCATATGTTTATTGACTGTTTAAATTTCCATTTCTGAAATTCCCATTCAAGTGTTTTTTTGACCATTTTTCTACTGGATTGTTTCTTTTTATTACTGATTTAGGATTTTTTAATATATATATTCTGTGTATTAGTTGTTTGTTATCTATTCTGCAAAATTTTCACTCACTATGGCTTGCCATTTTCACTCTATATGGTGTCTTTAATCAACAGAAATCAGTTTGAATGTAGTCAAGTGTATCAATCTTTTCTCTCATGGTTAGTGCTTTTTATGTCAGGTTTTAGAGATCCACCTTTGTCCTGAGCCTATTTCAAGTCCTTATTTAATTAATGAGAAGTAGGTGTACTGGACTTTGCACACATAAAACCTTAAGGTACCATCAATTAACCAAAATGAATATTTCTTGTTTACTGCAGTTTGAGTTTTGTTAGGCTCTTTTGACCTACATTTAAAAATATTTTTATAGATGCCATCTTCAATCCTGGAAGCTCTTTTTTTAAAAAAAAAGATTTTATTTATTTATTTGACAGAGAGAGAGCATAAGCAGGGAGGAGGGGCAGAGGGAGAGGGAGAAGCAGGCTCCCCACTGAGCCGGGAGCCCGATGTGGGGCTCAATCCCAGGACCCTGGGATCATGACCCGAGCCGAAGGCAGACGCTTAACCAGCTGAGCCAACCCAGGCGCCCCAATCCTGGAAGCTCTTAAAACTGTCATCTACTTTTTCTTTTTGAAAGTTTATTCTTCTGTTTGGTTTATTCCTTGAATATATAATATGGGGTTATTTTTCTTGTGGGGGGGTTGTTAGTGTGCATTTTCAAAAAATTATAGATACTTTCTTGTTTTGCTTTTAATTAAAGGAGATCTTTAGTCAAGTGAACACTTCTCATTCACTGTTTATTCCTTCTTGTTCTTAGGTCCTAAAGGTGATCCAGGTCAGACCATAACCCAGCCAGGGAAGCCTGGCCTGCCTGGTAATCCAGGCAGAGATGGTGAAGTAGGTCTTCCAGGTGTGTGAGGAATTTATTTGGCCATGTCTTTAACACTCACTGGCTTCTTTCTTTGAAAGTATCCCTTTGAAAAAACTGCTGTTTCTCCATAGGTGACCCTGGACTTCCCGGCCAGCCAGGCTTGCCAGGAATACCCGGTAGTAAAGGAGAACCAGGTGTCCCTGGAATTGGGCTTCCTGGACCACCTGGTCCCAAAGGTATGTAGGACTGAGCAGCAGGAAGGTTAATTTAACTAGTTAGTATAACATTATTCTTTGATATAGTTCCCTCAACAAATAAAATAAGTTAACTGTGCTTCTTTTCTAGGTACCATAAATAATGTAAGTGAAAAGTCACAGCATGTATGCACTATAATTTTATTGCCTTTATCTAAAACAGTCCAGACAAGAAAATACCTAAATCATAGATATGCAAAAATGATATATAAGCTTTTAAAATTACAGAATTATTGTCTTTTGTGTTCACCATTGTATTTTCAGGGTTTAGAAAAGTTCCTGGCACATAGTAAGCACTCAGTAGATACTTGTTGAATGAATGGATTGTACTAAGCAGAAAACATTTATTACACATATGTATCCAAGTAATGTTTTATCCTAAATCATATTCTCTCGATTTACTGAAATTTTTTAGGGCTGTTGCTTCAGTTCTGCTTTTTTTCTCACAGAATTTGTTCTCATGAGTGGCAAGCATGCACATTGGTCTGAGAACAGTACTTAAACATGGCCTGACTCATTTATACTAAATGACTTCAAAAGAGTCAGATTTGACTTTATGTGTAGATTTCTGTGTAATGTTTACAATTGTTTTTAGCTCACTTCCAGAATTATATGGTAGGCCTTGTATCTTACTATATCCAGATATAAGCAGAATAGAAGTTTTCTGCATGTTTGTGTGGGAGTCATTCCTTATGTTTAGTTCTATCTCATTAGTAATAACTCATTTTCCTTTAGAAGAGTGTATCTTCCACACACATTAGCTCTATATGAAAATGGCAGGACCATAACATGAATGAAAGGGAATATCAGGTATTTGTAAGGCTTGATCCTGAGTAGTCATCTAGAATTTCAGTGTACTTTTCACATCTCACTGTAGTCACTAAGCATGATTGGACGGGGTAAAAATGTGGGTTTGGGAGTTTGGGTATTTTTCTTAAAGTGTCTTCTCTTTGGAGATTAAAAAATGACTAATCATTTCACAGGTTTTCCTGGAATTCCGGGACCTCCAGGAGCACCTGGAACACCTGGAAGAATTGGTCTAGAAGGCCCTTCTGGGCCACCAGGCTTTCCAGGACCGAAGGTCTGGGATATTTTAATTTATTCTTTCCCCTTTTCCTATTTCTATTAGCCCTAGCTCTCTGCTTTGATATAGACATTATTATCCCAAGTCTTCACTATATAAATAAAGTTAGCTGATTGTATTTTCTTTTTTTTTTAAAATATTTTATTTATTTATTTGACAGAGAGAGACACAGTGAGAGAGGGAACACAAACGGGGAGTGGTAGAGGGAGAAGCAGGCTTCCCGCAGAGCAGGGAGCCCGATGTAGGGCTCGATCCCAGGACCCTGGGATCATGACCTGAGCCGAAGGCAGACGCTTAATGACTGAGCCACCCAGGCGCCCCAGCTGATTGTATTTTCACTTAAAAATATTTAACCTGGGCACCTGGGTGGCTCAGTTGTTTAAGTGTCCAATTCTTGATCTCAGCTCAGGTCTTGATCTCAGGTCATGTGTTTGAGCCCCATATTTAACCCAAAACAGTCTTTCATTGTCCAAGAGGTCATATTTGAAGCAAACAGAAAATTTCTGAAACTGTTTTAGAATGAAAGGTTATCTGATGAGATGAGATTAGATGAGAAAATACAATCATCAGCTCCCCCTGTGCTTCTCTGTAGTATCAGCATACCATTTAACCTCTGTCCCTGCCTGTGTGATGATTGTTTGAATAGCATGTCAAGAACTTCCCATACTGTTTCCCAGTCCCAATTCCATCCCACATACGTAATGTAAGCCACTGTTATTAGCTTAGTAATAATAGTAATATGATAATAATAATAATAATAATAAATACTGTGTTTGAGTTACTTTCCATTCTTTTTATTATATCTTAGCTAATCTAAAATTTTCCTTAGTCAACCTTCAGGAAACTGCTGTGGTATATAATTATCCTGACTGTTTCTGTATTTTCTTTGCATTTAATTAATTTAAACTTTTTGTGTTTTCATCATTGCTATTTCTTCCATGGGAAGAACAATTGACCATGACCCCAGCTCTCATGAGAAACTACTTCTCTATTGTCTAATTGTTCTTATTTTATTATGAACCTTTCAAATGGACACAAAAGTAAAAAGAATAATATAATGAAGTTTCATATATCCATTACTCATATTCCAGATGATTAAGATTTCATATTTACTTCATCTATTCCTTTTTTCCTTGCTAAAGTATTTTAACTCAAATCTCAAAATCATATTATTTCACCTATAAATACTTCAGTATTCATCTCTAAGTGGACATTTCATACAAAAACCACATTGTCATTATCACACTTAGTCAAATTTAAAATAATTATCTAATACTCAGTGTGTAATCACATTTAGTGAGCTAAAAACAATTGTTCTTAATCTTATGCTCTCTCAATTAATCTCTTTCTTGTCCTGAAACCAAATCCTTTAATTTGTTTCTCATCCTTCCAGATATTCTCTCCAGTATGTCAATTATTTTTCATTTAGTTATCCTATTCCCTCCCCCATAGGGAAAAAAAAGGTATTACCTTGTAATTTCTGCTTTAAATTCTCCATGGTAAACAGTAAACACCAAGAAAATCATGAGAGGTTTTGTTGTGTTTTCTCATGTGTGTGCTTAAGGGAGAACCAGGACTTGGGCTGCCTGGGCCACCTGGGCCCCCAGGACTCCCAGGTTTCAAAGGAACACTTGGTCCAAAAGGGGATCGTGGTTTCCCAGGACCTCCAGGTCTTCCAGGACATGCTGGCTTGGATGGGCTCCCTGGACCAAAAGGTATAGAAATTACTGCTATTTCTCAATTTGCTTTTAACTTTTATAGAAATTGAAACTGTTGGGAAAATTTATGGGTGATAGGTCCAATTAACTGAAAGCCTATGGTCCCACTCGGTCACTGCTTTTTCTTTTTTTTTTTTTTAATCTTCCATTGATGTTTTTGTGTTTTATTTCATTGAATAGATGATTCAATCATATATGTATAAAAGTAGCACTGAGAAGTCTTCCTTTTACCCCCTCTCCATCCACTCTGTTTTCCCCATCCCATATGTAGCCAATTTTTGAGTTATTTGTCCTTCTAGTGTTCCTTCATACAAATACAAGCCAATAAGAATATATATTTGTATTTCCTAACTTTCTGAAAAGATAGAGTACTACCTTTTGACTTTTTGCACATTAGATCACCTTATGTCAGTACATCAAAATCTTGCTTTTTAAAAAATAGCTACCTAGTATTAAATTGCTTGGGTTTACCATAGCTTATTCTACCAGTTGCTAGTCACTAGATTGGGTTTCTTACAATCTTTTCTTATTAGAAATAATGTCACAGTGAATTGTCTTGCATGCATGTTATTTCATATGTGTACAGGTGTAATAGTAGAATAGAGTAATGAAAACAGATTTTCTGAATTAAAGGCTAAATGCATCTCTAGATATTGTCAGATTCCTCTCCATTTGCACCATACATCCCTACCAGCAATGAATGAGTGTATTTGTTTCTCCACAGCCTTCTAAGTGAGTATGTTGACAAACTCTTTAATTTTTGCCAGTCTGATAGAGGTAGTTATCAGTATAGTTTTTAAACATTTTATTATGAAAATGTTTCATAGAAACATAGAAAATTAAACGCATAGAAAATTAAACGCATAGAAAATTAAAAACTGTGCAGTGAAAACTCCTATATCAACCATCAAGATTCCACAGTTAACATTTTATCTCTGCCAACATTTTATTTTTTTCAATTTCATATAAACAGCAAAGTAGAAAGAATTTTCAGTGACTACTATATACCCATTATTGATATTCTATTATCAACATTTTACTATACATGATTTGTCACATATCAATTCATCCCTTTCTTTAAAAAAATGGACTTATTTTTTGATGCATTTCACAGTAAATTGTAATAGCAGTACACCTCTCCCTAAATACTTTAGCATGTATATTATAATTCTATGCTTGGTTTTTTTCATTTTGACATAAAATTCACATTAAGTGAGATGCACATATCTTACAGAGACATTTGCTGGATTTTGACAAATGCATGCACTTGTGTAACTAAACCCCTATCAAGATATAATCTCAGAAATTTCCCTTTTGCCCCTTTTCTCAGTCCCTACAGCAATATCCACAGTGACAACTGTACAGTTATGATTTTTCCTTGTAAATTAATTCTACCTGTTCTAAAACTCCATATGGAATCACACAGTGGGTACATTCTTTGTAAGGCTTCTTTCACTCAGGATATTGTTTTTGAGGTCCATTCATGTTGTGTTTATTAAGAGTTTTTATTTTTTATTATTGAGTATTTCATTGTATAAATACACCAGAGTTTGTTTATCCATTCTCTGTTGATGGACACCTGGACTATGTTAAGTTTTTGGCTCTTATGAGTGAAGCTGTTAAGGACATTGTTTACAAATCTTTTTGTGGATATGTGCTTTCATTTTGCTTGGTTAAATACCTAAGAGTAGAATTGTTGGGTCATAAGGCTGGTATATGTTAGTTATATGAGAAACTACTGGAGCTTTTTCCAAAATGGTTGTACCATTTTAAACTCACACCAATATGGTATGAAAGTTTCAGTTGTTCCACATTCTCTCCAACATTCGGTATTAATCAGTCTTTTCATTTTTGAGTTTTGGTAGGTGTGTTGGTAACATATCTTGGTCTTAGTTTTCATTTCCCTGATGACTAAGGATGTTGAGCTCTTTTACTTGTACTGGTGGATTATTTACACATTTGCATATTTTTCCCATTTTAAAATATGGTTGTTTCTGGTTTTTTTCTTTTTTTTTATTTTTTATTTTTTAAATTTTTTATTGTTATGTTAATCCCCATACATTACATCATTAGTTTTAGATATAGTGTTCCATGATTCATTGTTTGTGCATAACACCCAGTGCTCCATGCAGAACGTGCCCTCCTCAATACCCATCACCAGGCTAACCCATCCTCCCACCCCCCTCCCCTCTAGAACCCTCAGTTTGTTTTTCAGAGTCCATCGTCTCTCATGGTTCTTCTCCCCCTCCGATTTCCCCCCCTTCATTCTTCCCCTCCTGCTACATTCTTCTTCTTCTTTTTTTCTTTCTTAACATATATTGCATTATTTGTTTCAGAGGTACAGATCTGAGATTCAACAGTCTTGCACAATTCACAGCGCTTACCAGAACACATACCCTCCCCAGTGTCCATCACCCAGTCACCCCGTCCCTCCCACCCCACCCCCCACTCCAGCAACCCTCAGTTTGTTTCCTGAGATTAAGAATTCCTCATATCAGTGAGGTCATATGATACATGTCTTTCTCTGTTTGACTTATTTCGCTCAGCATAATACCCTCCAGTTCCATCCACGTCGTTGCAAATGGCAAGATCTCATTCCTTTTGATGGCTGCATAATATTCCATTGTATATATATACCACCTCTTCTTTATCCATTCATCTGTTGATGGACATCTTGGCTCTTTCCACAGTTTGGCTATTGTGGACATTGCTGCTATAAACATCGGGGTGCACGTACCCTTTCGGGTCCCTACTTTTGTATCTTTGGGGTAAATACCCAGGAGTGCAATTGCTGGATCATATGGTAGCTCTATTTTCAACTTTTTGAGGAACCTCCGTACTGTTTTCCAGAGTGGCTGCACCAGCTTGCATTCCCACCAACAGTGTAGGAGGGTTCCCCTTTCTCCGCATCCCCGCCAACATCTGTCATTTCCTGACTTGTTAATTTTAGCCATTCTGACTGGTGTGAGGTGGTATCTCATTGAAGTTTCGATTTGGATTTCCCTGATGCCGAGCGATATTGAACACTTTTTCATGTGTCTGTTGGCCGTTTGGATGTCTTCTTTGGAAAAATGTCTGTTCATGTCTTCTGCCCATTTCTTGATTGGATTCTTTGTTCTTTTGGTGTTGAGTTTGATGAGTTCTTTATAGATTTTGGAGACTAGCCCTTTATCTGATATGTCATTTGCAAATATCTTCTCCCATTCTGTCAGTTGCCTTTTGGTTTTGTTGACTGTTTCCTTTGCTTTGCAAAAGCTTTTTATCTTGATGAAGTCCCAATAGTTCATTTTTGCCCTTGCTTCCCTTGCCTTTGGCGATGTTTCTAGGAAGAAGTTGCTGCGGCTGAGGTCAAAGAGGTTGCTGCGTGTGTTCTCCTTTAGGATTTTGATGGACTCCTGTCTCACATTGAGGTCTTTCAACCATTTGGAGTCTATTTTTGTGTGTGGTGTAAGGAAATGGTCCAGTTTCATTCTTCTGCATGTGGCTGTTCAATTTTCCCAACACCATTTGTTGAAGAGACTGTCTTTTTTCCATTGGACATTCTTTCCTGCTTTGTCAAAGATTAGTTGACCATAGAGTTGAGGGTCCATTTCTGGGCTCTCTATTCTGTTCCATTGATCTATGTGTCTGTTTTTGTGCCAGTACCATACTGTCTTGATGATGACAGCTTTGTAGTAGAGCTGGAAGTCCGGAATTGTGATGCCGCCAGCTTTGCTTTTCTTTTTCAACATTCCTCTGGCTATGCGGGGTCTTTTCTGGTTCCATACAAATTTTAGGATTATTTGTTCCATTTCTTTGAAGAAAGTGGATGGTATTTTGATGGGGATTGCATTGAATGTGTAGATTGCTCTAGGTAGCATTGACATCTTCACAATATTTGTTCTTCCAATCCATGAGCATGGAACGTTTTTCCATTTCTTTGTGTCTTCCTCAATTTCTTTCATGAGTATTTTATAGTTTTCTGAGTACAGATCCTTTGCCTCTTTGGTTAGATTTATTCCTAGGTATCTTATGGTTTTGGGTGCAATTGTAAATGGGATCGACTCCTTAATTTCTCTTTCTTCTGACTTGTTGTTGGTGTATAGGAATGCCACTGACTTCTGTGCATTGATTTTATATCCTGCTACTTTACTGAATTCCTGTATGAGTTCTAGCAGTTTTGGGGTGGGGTCTTTGGGATTTTCCACATAAAGTATCATATCATCTGCAAAGAGTGAGAGTTTGACTTCTTCTTTGCCAATTTGGATGCCTTTGATTTCTTTTTGTTGTCTGATTGCTGTGGCTAGGACTTCCAATACTATGTTGAATAGCAGTGGTGATAGTGGACATCCCTGCCGTGTTCCTGACCTTAGGGGGAAAGCTCTCAGTTTTTCCCCATTGAGAATGATATTCGCTGTAGGTTTTTCATAGATGGCTTTTATGATATTGAGGTATGTACCCTCTATCCCTATACTCTGAAGAGTTTTGATCAAGAAAGGATGCTGTACTTTGTCAAATGCTTTTTCTGCATCTGGTGAGAGGATCATATGATTCTTGTTCTTTCTTTTGTTAAAGTATTGTATCACGTTGATTGATTTGCGGATGTTGAACCAACCTTGCAGCCCAGGGATAAATCCGACTTGGTCGTGGTGAATAATCCTTTTAATGTACTGTTGGATCCTATTGGCTAGTATTTTGGTGAGAATTTTTGCATCCATGTTCATCAGGGATATTGGTCTGTAATTCTCCTTTTTGATGGGGTCTTTGTCTGGTTTTGGGATCAAGGTAATGCTGGCCTCATAAAATGAGTTTGGAAGTTTTCCTTCCATTTCTATTTTTTGGAACAGTTTCAGAAGGATAGGTATTAATTCTTCTTGAAATGTTTGGTAGAATTCCCCTGGGAAGCCATCTGGCCCTGGGCTTTTGTGTTTTGGGAGATTTTTGATGACTGCTTCTATTTCCTTAGTGGTTATAGGTCTGTTCAGGTTTTCTATTTCTTCCTGGTTCAGTTTTGGTAGTTGATACATCTCTAGGAATGCATCCATTACTTCCAGGTTATCTAATTTGCTGGCATAGAGTTGCTCATAATATGTTCTTATAATTGTTTGTATTTCTTTGGTGTTGGTTGTGATTTCTCCTCTTTCATTCATGATTTTGTTGATTTGGGTCATTTCTCTTTTCTTTTTCATAAGTCTGGCCAGGGGCTTATCAATCTTGTTAATTCTTTCAAAGAACCAGCTCCTAGTTTCGTTGATCTGTTCTACTGTTCTTTTGGTTTCTATTTCATTGATTTCTGCTCTGCTTTTTATTATTTCTCTTCTCCTGCTGGGTTTAGGCTTTATTTGCTGTTCTTTCTCCAGCTCCTTTAGGTGTAGGGTTAGGTTGTGTACGTGAGACCTTTCTTGTTTCTTGAGAAAGGCTTGTATTGCTATATACTTTCCTCTTAGGACTGCCTTTGCTGTATCCCAAAGATTTTGAATAGTTGTGTTTTCATTTTCATTGGTTTCCATGAATTTTTTTAATTCTTCTTTAATTTCCTGGTTGACCCATTCATTCTTCAGTAGGATGCTCTTTAGCCTCCATGTATTTGAGTTCTTTCTGACTTTCCTCTTGTGATTGAGTTCTAGTTTCAAAGCATTGTGGTCTGAAAATATGCAGGGGATGATCCCAATCTTCTGGTACCGGTTGAGACCTGATTTATGACCTAGGATGTGATCTATTCTGGAGAATGTTCCATGGGCACTAGAGAAGAATGTGTATTCTGTTGCTTTGGGATGGAATGTTCTGAATATGTCTGTGAAGTCCATTTGGTCCAGTGTGTCATTTAAAGTCTTTATTTCCTTGTTGACCTTTTGCTTAGACGATCTGTCCATTTCAGTGAGGGGGGTGTTAAAGTCTCCCACTATTATTGTATTGTTGTCAATGTGTTTCTTTGCTTTTGTTATTAATTGCCTTATATAATTGGCTGCTCCCATGTTAGGGGCATAGATATTTACAATTGTTAGATCTTCTTGTTGGATAGACCCTTTAAGTAGGATATAGTGTCCTTCCTCATCTCTTATTACAGTCTTTGGTTTAAAATCTAATTTGTCTGATATAAGGATTGCCACCCCAGCTTTCTTTTGGTGTCCATTAGCATGGTAAATGGTTTTCCACCCCCTCACTTTAAATCTGGGGGTGTCTTTGGGTCTAAAATGAGTCTCTTGCAGACAGCATATCGATGGGTCTTGTTTTTTAATCCAATCTGATAGCCTGTGTCTTTTGATTGGGGCATTTAGCCCATTTACATTCAGGGTAACTATTGAAAGATAGGAATTTAGTGCCATTGTATTGCCTGTAAAGTGACTGTTACTGTATATTGTTTGTGTTCCTTTCTGGTCTATGTTGCTTTTAGGCTCTCTCTTTGCTTAGAGGACCCCTTTCAATATTTGTTGTAGGGCTGGTTTCGTGTTTGCAAATTCCTTTAGTTTTTGTTTGTCCTGGAAGCTTTTTATCTCTCCTTCAATTTTCAATGACAGCCTAGCTGGATATAGTATTCTTGGCTGCATATTTTTCTCATTTAGTGCTCTGAATATGTCCTGCCAGTCCTTTCTGGCCTGCCAGGTCTCTGTGGATAAGTCTGTTGCCAATCTAATGTTTCTACCATTGTAGGTTACATATCTCTTCTCCCGAGCTGCTTTCAGGATTTTCTCTTTGTCTCTGAGACTCGTAAGTTTTACTATTAGATGTCAGGGTGTTGACCTATTTTTATTGATTTTGAGAGGGGTTCTCTGTGCTTCCTGGATTTTGATGCCTGTTTCCTTCCCCAAATTAGGGAAGTTCTCTGCTATAATTTGCTCCATTATACCTTCTGCCCCTCTCTCTCTTTCTTCTTCTTCTGGGATCCCAATTATTCTAATGTTGTTTCGTCTTATGGTATCGTTTATCTCTCGAATTCTGCCCTCGTGATTCAGTAGTTGTTTATCTCTCTTTTTCTCAGCTTCTTTATTTTCCATCATTTGGTCTTCTATCTCACTGATTCTTTCTTCTGCCTCATTTATCCTAGCAGTTAGCGCCCCCATATTTGATTGCACCTCATTAATAGCCTTTTTGATTTCTACTTGGTTAGATTTTAGTTCTTTTACTTCTCCAGAAAGGGTTTCTCTAATAACTTCCATGCTTTTTTCAAGCCCAGCTAGTATCTTTAAAGTGATGATTCTGAACTCTAGACCTGACATCGTACTAATGTCTGTATTGAGTAGGTCCCTGGCAGTCAGTACTACCTCTTGTTCTTTTCGTTGAGGTGATTTTTTCCGTCTTGTCATTTTGTGCAGAGGAGAATAGATTAATGAGAGAACAAAATGCTAGCAGGGTAACAACGTCCCCAGAAAATATACTCTAAACAAATCAGAAAAGACCTGAAGCAGTGGGAAAAGAAAGGGAAAGAGAGAAAAAAGAAAAAGAAAGAAAAAAAGAAAAAAGAAAAAGATAAAGATAAAGATAAAAACAAACAAAAGCAGAACAAAACAAAACAAAACAAAAACAGAATGTGATCAAATATGATCAGGCTGGTTTATAGATCAGTGCCACACACTAGATTTTGGGTGTATTTTGGTCTGTTAAAAGAAAGTCCCTCCCAAAATTTTAAAGAAAGAAAAACTTATATATGTACAAAAATAAGGGTTGATATGATGAAGGGATGGAATATGACTGTAAAGATGGAAATTATAAAAAATTTTATAAAAGGATTTGATAAGTTGTTTGAAAAAAGAAAGAAGAGGATTAAAAAAAAAAAGAAAGAAAAAAGGGAGAGAATGTGATCAGGCAGGGGAGTAGAAAAAAACCATACACTAGAGATTTAGAGTATATTTTGATCTGTTAGAAGAAACTATCTCAAGATTTTAAAGAGAGAACAACTTATATATATATGCCAAAAATACGGGTAACTACTATGAAGGGATAGAATATGACTTTAAAAATGAAAAATAAAAATGTTTTTTTTTAAAAAAGGGATTGATAAGATGTTGGTTGAAAAAGGGAAAAAGAAAAATTCAAAAAAAAAAGAAAAAAAGAAAAAAGAAAAAAAGACAGTTAAAAAAAAAATTAACTTTGAAAGACTAAAGAATCATGGTAAAAAAGCCATGAATTCTATGTGCAGTATTCCCCTAGCGCTGGAGTTCTGCCGTTTTCATTGATCGGTAAACTTGGTCTTGGCTGGCTGTTCTCGCTGATCTTCTGGGGGCGGGGCCTGTTGCCGTGGTTCCCAAATGTCTTTGCCGGAGGCAAAATTGCCCCGCCCTTGCCCAGTCCGGGCTAAGTCATCTGCTCGGGTTTGCTCTCTGGAGTTTTTGTTCCCTGCAAGCTTTCCGTACAGCTTTGGAGGCGGAGAGTGAAAATGGCGGCCTCCCAATCTCCGCCACGGGAGGAGCCGAGAACTCGGGGTCCCGCTCCTCAGTGAGCCCCCAGAGAAAAGCAGTCAGTCACTCCCATCTCCCCGGTCTCCGGCCACACTCCGCGCTCACCCGGCCTGTGACCGCGCCTTTCTATCTGGCACCCGACCCCGGGTGGAGTCTCCAAACCCAGCAGATCCCCGCGCTGCGCTCCCGCACCACTTCTCCCGGGGGAAGAAGGTGAGTCTCCCCGGATCTGCTGCTTGTTGGGTCCCTGCTGGAGGAGCAGTGGCCCGACTGTGCCGCGGATCACGGTTTATGGCAACCCCGAGCTGAGAGCCCGCGCCTGGGCTCCGTCTCTGCAGCCGGCTTCCCTGCTCCGATACCTGGGAGCTCTGCCGCACTCAGGCACCCCCGGTCTTTCTGTGACCCCGAGGGTCCTGAGACCACACTGTCCCGCGAGGGTTCCACCCCCCACTTCGCCACCAGAGTGACGTCCCTCAGCGGAGCAGACTTCTAAAAGTTCCGATGTTGTGCTCCGCGGCTCTATCACTTGCCAGAAGCGGCCGATGGAGGCCCCTCCCCCGCCGGCTATCCTCCCGAATAACGCCTCGGATTCACTTCTCCGCACGTCCTACCTTCCAGAAAGTGGTCGCTTTTCTGTTCAGAGAGTTGTTGCTATTCTTTTCTTCGATCTCCTGTTGAGTTTGTAGGTGTTCAGAATGGTTTGATCCCTATCCAGCTGAATTCCTGAGAGGAGACGAAATCCAGGTCTCCTACTCCTCCGCCATCTTGCTCCGCCCCCTGTTTCTGTTTTAATTGTTAAGTTGGAAGTGATCTTTATATATTCTGCGTACTGATCTTTTGTGAAATATATGTTTATGAGTATTTTATCCCTATCTGGTTTGCCTATTCATTTTTATCAGTGTATTTTAATGAATAAAAGTTTTAGTCATTGATGTTTCATTTATCTGTTCTTTATATAATTATTATTTTCTGTGTTTTGTCTAAGAAACCTTTCCCAAAGTTGCAGAGATATTCTGTTTTATTTTATAAATTTTATGATTTTAGCATTTATGTTTAAGACTATCATCCATCTCAAATAATTTTATTAAACATTATTTCTTCAAAATAGTTCCCTCCCCATTGGATTACTTTGGCATCTGTGTCAAAAATCCGATGGCTATATATGTGTAGGTTTATTTTGTGTTGTCAATTCTACTTATCTATTATTTACTTATCTATTTTACTATCCTTAAGGCAGTACCAACTATTTATATTACTGTAGCTTTATAATAAGACTTGATGTCAGGTAATGTAAGTCCTCCAAGTTTGTTCTTTTTAAAAAATTCTTGGCTATACTATATCCTTTGCCTTTATTCTCAAGATAAATTTGTATTTCCATTAATATGAATAAAATTGTACATCTTTTCATATACTTAAGGGACATATTTTTCCTGTGAACTGCTCATATCCTTTGCTCATTTCTCCATTGGTTTCTTCTGCCCCCTTAATTCTGATTCCCCTAATTATAAAAAGGAATAGAATTAGCCTAGCTGGTTTGGCAATTGTTTTTTTCCTTACTGGTTTGCAAGGAATGGGACTCTCCTGGTCAATATTTTGACCTCCAGAGAATAATCTGAACAGCTCTGTACTCCTAAAGCATGTTGGATTGATTCCCATTAAAGCAATATGACATCATAGCCCAATTTAGCCAGCCTAGATTCAGCCAGCAAAAGCCCCAAACTAGCCCAATACAAATTCTTCTTAGATAAGCTCTTTTAAAAATACCTGTTTTCAAGTAAACAGTTCTGGCCAGCTGTAAACTTTAACACTCAAAGTTACTCGTTGTGTTTCCCACCAATTATCTACCCCAGCTTAGACATGTGACCCCAAAATTGCAGATAGAGACATTCCAAATGATAAGCTATGTGTCAAACAGTCTCCATATGGAAATTGCTCACTCATGATACTTTGTTTATTAAAAAGTCCTTGAGATGGGTTAAGAAGAAATGGATTGAAGCCTATTTTATTTTCTTAAAGATTTTATTCATTTATTTGCCAGAGAGAGAGAGACAGAGAGAGAATAAGAAGGGGGAGCGGCAGGCAGAGGGAGAAGCAGGCTCCCTGCAGAGCAGGGGGAGCCCGATGTGGGTGGGACTCGATCCCAGGGCCCTGGGATCACAACCTGAGCCGAAGGCAGACGCTTAACTGACTGAGCTACCCAGGCATCCCTGAAGCCTAATTTAAACACCAATGTCTTAATAGACATTTATTTTCCTAATCTTTGAAAGGAAGTATAAGATCCCCATATCCTAATAAGAATCATTCTCAAATATTAAAGCCCCAGCACAGTTCCTAAGGTGGTAGAAGAAAAAGAATTTGGGATATCCTGCCATGTAATTCCTTCATTCCTCAAACATTATGTTCTTATTCTGTACCAGGTACTGCTTGAGTCACTAAGAATACAAAGGCATAGAATCTGTTCTCTGACTACTGTAAGAAAATCTAGGTGGTATCACTATGATAGTGGTTATTTCATCTGGAACTTTTATGAAATGTATCACTAATGTTTTGGGTCACTAAACCACAGTCAGAACTCAGTAAGCAGCTCACAATAAAAGTTCACCTACCAGACACATTTATACCAGTGGCTGGGCATTAGAACCTAGTAATCTTTCCTAATAGGAGAGATTGATAGAGCACTTTCAAAGCAAAATAGTGACCAATAATAAATTAAATAGGCTAATACCCATCAGGAAAGAACGATATGAGGATGAAAATGTGCTTAAGACTCAACAGTGGAATCACATTAAACAAAAAAGAAAAAAAAAGATGACGATTTGGAAACATTCAGTTTGTCTCATATGTTACTTTTGTTCAGGGCCTCATCTAAGGTTCCTTGGGAGACTTCATAAAGGAGGTGAGGCTTGAGCTGTATCCTTATAGAAGGATGTTCCAGGTAGCAGGAATAACATGCAAAAGTATTGTGACACATAGAATGGCACAGAAATGGAAATATTGAAAGAAATAAAAATTATAATTTGCAAAAAAATTCTGTATCTAGAAATTAATAAAATATGCCTAATGTATTTGTGGAAAAAATTAAAACTCCATTATTAACAACTTGAAAAAAGGTAAAGTTAATTGGTTGATGAATCATATGTATGCATGGGAAAGCTGAATGATGTCAGCTCCTTCCAAATTTGCCTAAATATAATGCATTTTCAGTGAGAATTGAAGTAGGAGTTTTTTGGAAGCACTTGACATAATTGATTCTGAAACTTAACATTTACCAAACATATACTAAAATATATTTCAGTATCTTTGTAATTACAGCATTGTGAACCAGTGCTGGAACAGACAAATAGACCAATATAACAGAGTTAAGAAACATGTATATACAGAACACACACACACACACACACACACACACACACACACACTCATGTGTATACAGAGAAATGTCATCAATTAGTAGGGGAAGAATAGATCCTTAAAAGTTGGTATTGAGTAAATGGTCTCAAATAAATAAATTTCTGATGCATGGTATGTTTAAAATCATAAATATGAAAAGTAAAATTTTGGGGCGCCTGGGTGGCTCAGTCAAACAGCTGCCTTCAGCTCAGGTCATGATCTCAGGGTCCTGGGATTGAGCCCCGCATTGGGCTCCCTGCTCAGTGGAGAGCCTGCTACTCCCTCTCCCTCTGCTGCTCCCCCTGCTTGTGCTCTCTCTCTCTCTCTCTCTCTCTGTGTCAAATAAATAAAATCTTAAAAAAAAGTAAAGTAAAATTTTAAAAATATTACAAGAAAATGTGGAAGACAGGGAAAGAGATTTTCGTAGCGCCTTAAGATTATACAATTTTGGCAGGTTTCTTTAGTAAAGAGAAAACAAAATTACAAGTAGAAAACTAGGATACTGTAATGCCCAACATCAGGTGGTATTCAGTCCAACTAGACTTGTCATGCTCATTCAAGCATGGGCCATACTTTGCATTGGCTTCATGTAGAAGGATACAAGGATAGGATGTACAGTATTCTAGCAAGGCAGTGTTAAGAGTTTCTTTTCAATGTTAACTCCTCAATATTGACATTTATAGAACATTTCCCCAAGTAAGAGCAGAAAACACATTCTTTTAAAGTGCACGTGGAATATTCATCATGATAGACCATAATCTAGGCCCTAAAACAAACTTTGGCAAATTAAAAATATTGAAGTCATACAGTAGATTCTTTTACCATACTGGATTTAACAAGAAATCAGTAATAGAAAGCTATCTGGGAAAATCCTGACATATTCAGAAAATAACCAAAACACTTCAAATAACCCATGAATCAAAAGGGAAATCGCCAGGAAAATTAGAAAGTATATTGAATTTAATAAAAATGAAAAGAAAACATCAAATTTGTAGGATGCAGATAAAGAAGTGATTAGAAGAAAATTCATATATGAAAAGCTTTTATTAGAAAAAAAAGAACAATCAAAATCAATTATCTAACTTTTAACCTTAAGAAATTAGACAAGGAAAGTAACAATAACTTAAAAAGTAATAATAGAGGAAAATAACAGTAAGAGCAGATATCAATGAAATTGAAAACTTAAAAACAATGGAAAAATTTTATGAGACCAAATGAGGTTCTTTGAAAAGATTGATGAAATGGATATACCTCTAGCCAGGCCAGCCAAGAAAAGGGAAGAGACCTACGTTACCATTATTAGTAATGAAAGGGGGGGCATCATTACAGACCCTATAGACATTCAAAGAATAACAGGGGAGTATGACAAACAGCTGTATGCCTGTAAATTTGACAGCTTGGATGAAATGGATGAGTTTCTTAAAAGATACAAACTACTGAAGCTCACTGAAGAAGAAATAGACAATCCAATATTTATTAAAGAAATTTGGTATGTAGTTAAAATCTTACCAACAAAGAAAGCTACAGATCCAGATGGCATCATTGGTAAATTCAACCAAACATTTAAAGAAGCAATAACACAATTTCCACACAATCTCTCTCCAAAAATAGAAGTGTATAGATTGTTTCCCAACAATTACATGAGGCCAAAACAAAAAACAGGCAATGACATTATAAGAAAAGAAAGTTATAGACCAGTATCTCTCAGGAATATATATATATATTCCTGTTTTTGTCTAATTTTCATTTCTAGTTATATATATATATATAATCTCAAGAAAATATTAGTAAATCAAATCCAACAATATATAAAAAAAGGTTATATGCTACACCAAGCAAGGTTTATCCTCAGAATACAAGGCTGATTTGAAAAATCAGTGTAATTTGCTTTATCAACAGTCTAAAGAAAAAAAAACCCAGCTATATTAACATCTTAATAGATGCTGAAAATTATTTGGCAGATTTCAACATTTATTCTGAAAAAGTACTCTCACAAAATTAAGAATAAAAGGGAACTTCCTTAGCATGATAAAGAACATTTACAAAAAAACTTGATCCATTATATTTAGTGGTGAAAGACTGATTGCTGTTCCCTGAATATATGGAACAGCACAAAGATGTCCTTTCTTACCACTCCTTTTCATTATCATACCATAAGTCCTATAAAGCAATGAAATGCTATAATAAGGCAAGAAATAGAAATAATATGATGACAGATGGTAGCTACACGTGTGGTGAATATAGCCTAACATACAGAGAAGTTGAATCACTACGTTGTACACCTGAAACTAATGTAACATTGTGTGTCAACTATGTTCAAATAAAAAAAAAACCTCATCACAAAATACCCCCCTCCCCAAAAAAAAGAAATGAAAGGCATACAGATTAGAAAGGCAGAAATAAAACTGTCTGTATAGGTGACTTGATTTTCTCCATAGAAAATTGAAAACCTACAAAAAAAACTCCTGGAACGAAGAATTGAATTTAGTAGGATCATAGAATACAAGGCAAATATACAAAAATAAATTGTATTTCTCTATGTTAGCAATGAACAACTAGAAATGAAAATTAGACAAAAACAGTATTATTTGAAATAGCATCAAATAACATGAAGTACTTAAGTATAGTTCTAACAAAATATGTGCAGGATCTGTATGTGGAAAACTATAAAACACTTATGACAGAAATCAAACATCCAAACAAATGAGAAGATATTTTGTGATCATGAGTTGGAATGCTCAATATTGTTAACAGTTTCCTCCAGGTTTATTCATAGATTGAACATGTTCCCTAGCAAAACTCTGCAGTAGTTTCTTATTCAAAAATTTATTTAGAAAGGGAAAGGACCTAGAATAGCCAAAATAATTTGAGAAAGAGTACAGAGTGGGAGGATTCGTAGTACTTAATTTCCAAACTTAATGTAAAGCCACAGTGATTAAAATAGTGTGGTATATGTGAAATGATAGACACATATACATCAATGGAACATAATAGGGAGCCCAAGAATAGACCTATACAATTTGATTTTTGACAAAGTTGCAAAGGCAGTTTCAATAGAAGAATAAGTCTTTTCAACAAATGGTGCTAAACCAATCGGTCATCCATGTGTAAAATAAAAGAAGACAAACCCCAAACCATGCTTCACACCTTGTGCAGAAATTAACTCAGAATGGATCATAGACCTAAATGTATAACCTAAAATGATTAAAAAAAAAAAAACTTTTGGAACAGAGACAGGCAAACATTTTCTGTAAAGGGCCCGATAGTAAATATTTTAGTTTTTATGGGCCATCTATGGTTTCTGTCATATAATCTTTCTTTTTTCTTTTTTAACAACCTTTAATAATGTAGAAACCATTCTTAGCTCACAGGCAGTTCAAAAACATGCCTATAGTCCAGATTTAGCCCATGGGTAGTACTTTAATTATCCCTTGTTTTAGATGAAAGCATAGAAGAAAATCTTTGTGATTGTAGGTTGGGCAGAGTTGTTAGATAAAACATCAAAACATCAAAAACTAATGATGTATGGTGACTAACATAATAAAATAAAATTTTTAAAAAATGCAAAAAAAAGACAAGACCTCTGAAAAGGCCTGGAACCAGGAGTTTTTAAAAAACAAAACAAAAATACATTTAAAAATTGATAAATTGGACTTCATTAAAATGAAATGTACTTTCATATCATTTATCTGACAAAAAGGACTTATGTCAGAATACATAAAGAATTCTCAAGAGTTGGGGCACCTGGGTGGCTCAGTTGGTTAAGCATCTGCCTTCAGCTCAGGTCATGATCCCGGGGTCCTGGGATCAAGCCCCGCATTGGGTTCCCTGCTCCGCGGGAAGCCTGCTTCTCCTCCCACTCCCCCTGCTTGTGTTCCTGCTCTCGCTATCTCTCTCTCTCTCTGTCAAATAAATAAATAAAATCTTAAAAAAATAAAATAAATGAATTAAATGTCCTTTTTTTAAAAAGAAAATGTTCTAAAAGTTTGTAAAATATCAGAATTGGGCTCCCTGCTCAGTGGAGAGCCTGCTTCTCCCTCTCTCTTTCCCTCTCCTTCTCCCTTTCCCTCTGCCACTCTCTCGCTCGCTCTCTCAAATAAATAAATAAAATCTTTAAAAAAAATTCTCAAAAGTCAATAATAAGGAAACAACCAAATTTAAATTTGGAAATATGGGCAAAAGATCTGAACAGATACTTTACCAAAGATATCTGAATATCTAGTAAGTACATATAAAGGTTCTCAATATAATCAGTCATCTAGGAAATGCAAGTCAAAACTAGAAGGTAGCATGTCTTATCCTGTCAGAATAGGCTTCAAAAAAGAAGGAAAACTGACAATACCAAGTGCTGCCAAAGATGCAGAGTAACTAAAACTCTCATACATTACTAGTTAGAATTCAAATGGTAGAGCCACTTTGAAAAAGAGTTTGGGAGAAAATATTTGCAAATAGCATATCTGATAAAAGGTTAGTATCCAAAATATATAAAGAACTTACACAACTCGATACCCAAAAAATAAATGATCCAATTAAGAAAAGGGCAGAAGACATGAATAGACATTTTTCCGAAGAAGACATATAGATGGCCAACAGGCACATGAAAAAATGCTCAGCATCACTCATCATCAGGGAAGTACAAATCAAAACTACAATGACATATCACCTTTACACCTGTCAGAATGGCTAAAATGAACAACACAAGAAACAACAGGGGTTGGTGAGAATGTGGAGAAAGGGAACACACAGGTGTTGATGAAATGCAAACTGGTGTAGCCACTGTGGAAAACAGTATGGAGGTTCCTTAAAAGGTTAAAAATAGAACTACCTTATGATCCAGCAATTGCACTACTAGGTATTTACCCAAAGAATACAAAAATACTAATTCCAAGGGATATATGCACCCCGATGTTTATAGCAGCATTATCTACAATAGCCAAGTTATGGAAACAGCCCAAGTGTCCATCGACTGATGAATAGATAAAGAAGAGGGAGTAATATATATGTGTGTATACACACACACACACACACACACACACACACACAATGGCATATTACTCAGCCATCAAAAAGAATGAAATCTTGCCATTTGCAATGACGTGGATGGAGTTAGAGAGTATTATGCTAAGCAAAATATGTCAGTCAGAGAAAGGCAACTACCATATGATTTCTCTCATATGTGGAATTTAAGAAACAAAATGAAGGAACATAGTGGGGGTTAAAAAGAAAAGCAAACCAAGAAACTCTTAGCTATAGAGAACAAACTGATGGTTACCGGAGGGCAGGTGGGTAGGGATGGGTGACATAGGTGATGAGGAATAAGTAGTGCTCTTGTGATGAGCACCAAGTGTTGCATGGAAGTATTGAATCACTATATTGTCACCTGAAACTGATATTGCACTGTATGTTAACCAACTGGAATTTAAAAAAAAAAAAAACTTTAAAAAGAAAGAAAAACAGTTTGGTAATTTCTTATAAACATACCCTTACCACATGACCCAGCAATCCCAGTCCTAGTTATTTATCCAAGAAAAATGTGAAACTTCACACAAAAACCTGTAGATAGATGTTCATAGCAGCTTTGTTCATAATCATCAAGAATTGGAAATAGTCTGTTTGTCCTTCAGCTGGTGAATAGATGAACAAATTATGGCATGTTTGCATAATGGGATACTATTCAGCTATAAAAAGTAACAAACTACTGATAGTTACAGCAACTTGGATGAATCTGAATGCATTATGTTAGGGGGAAGGAGATATACTCAAAAGGCTGCATACTGTATAATTGCATTTATATGCCATTCTGGAAAAGGAAGAAATGTAAGATAAAACAGATCAAGCAGTTGACAGGGAATTAGGGTGTGGAGAGGGTTTGACTACAAGCAGGTACAAGAAGCCTTTTGGTTTGAAGGAACTGTATATGTATCTTACATATCTTGATTTGGGTGGTGATTATATGACTGTATACATATGTCAAAACTCATCAAAGTATATTAGAAAAAGAGAATTTTAGTATATGTAAAATTTTCTAGAATAAGAGACAGAAGATAGAGGGATAGTGAAATTTCCATGATCAAAAAGGCATTTTACTGATGGTGGGAGAGGCTTTAGCATGTTTATAGGACATGGGCCGAAGTTAGTAAATACGAAGATGTTAAAGGTTATCTACCTTTATTGTTTTTTTTTTTAATATATTTTAAACTTAGAGATACTTGCCCAAGATGATTTGCAAGTAAAGGAAATGTGTGTTTTATAATCTTATGTACTATTTTGTGAGGTTGATTTAAGTACTGAAGTTGAGTGCTCAGCATAAGTTATACGTCTGTAACTTTTAATGCATTTCTTGAATCTGCTCTGGGTATTTGTGCATACTTCTCTTGCTCAGTGATTGGATAGCTTTTCAAGACCCCTGCTTAATTTTATGTGCCTCTTCACATAGGTATTGTGCTTCCTAATGACTAGTGACTCAGCTATTGTTGTTGTTTTTAATATCTAAACTATATTTATTTCCCTAAAGGTGATGTTGGGCCAAACGGACAACCTGGGCCAATGGGACCTCCTGGGCTTCCAGGAATAGGTGTTCAGGGACCACCAGGGCCACCAGGGATTCCTGGACCAATAGGCCAACCTGGTAAGATTGGAGTAAATAATTGTGCATTTTTGTAGCATTCATTATATAGAGGTTGGCTAGTTCATCAGTAAACTACAACTACATCAGTAAACTACAACAGGAAAACCTGTTTTCCAGAAAACAGATTTCAGAGGTAACATGTCTCCTTGTATAATTTTGTAAAATTGAAAAAGTACAGATCACAGCATAAGAGTTTCTTTAATCCCTGATACTTTCCTTCCCTGTTCATTTCAAATTGATCTATTAACAAATAATGCAATTTCACAATTGCAGTATGTTGCCTCAGCATACAATCATTGAGCTAGTTACAGTCTTGGAATCACAGAACTAAGAACTTGCAGTGCTGATTATTTCAGACCTGAGTAGCTGTACAGAATTAATAGACCTTTTTAAAACCTCGTAACATTTCTTTTTTATACAGATATGCAAAACAAAAACAAATAAAAGATATGCAAAACAAGTTTTGTCAGCTTGTAACCTAATAGAGAATCATATGGTTCTTCTACGTTTGTCTGAGAACTTACTTCAGTTTTGTGGATTCTGAGCCATCTGGTGAGGCTCACTGAGGGCCACTCTTGGGCCAGTATGTTATTGCAAGGCAATGTAATAATTCATAAAGTTAGAATAAATATGGAAAACTTAATCATTCCTTAATTTACATGAATATGTCAGATGACTTAAACTCACAGTTCAGATGTACATACATTGATTTTGAAACAGTAGAAATATATTTTCTGACCTTAAATAGCAATAAATACTTAGTTATTATGCTAAAAATCTGGAAACACCAGTTAACAATATAAAAAGCCTGGAAAGTAAAGGTTGTTTTTGCTTATGTTCTTTTTTTTAAATTTTGTGTTATGGCCCGTTGTACCTTTTTTTTTTTTTTTTAACGGCCCCTAACATGTCACTACTGATTTAAAAATGAGAAAACTTATGGTGTTGCTTTGAACCAGGTTGTTACCCAGGTTGTTAAAAAGTAGCTGCGTCAACACTCAAGAAAAAAACCATTCTGTTCAACTAGCATAGCAAAGGGATCTTGAGAAAAAACAATTTTTAGGTTTGGCCATTATAGTCTTGGCCTGCTGTTCTACAAAGATGGCTAAAATGAATTTATCATTCCTGTTATGTTTTGTCATTTCTTTTGTTTCCCAAAATTACATGAGGTTTTGGAAGCATTTTGAATTCTTAAATCACAGCTAAGCAAGAATTTAAAGAAACTACTGTTAATACCAATCTGAACAAAATAAGAGTACATTTATTTGTACTTTATGCTTTTTCAAATTTAGCTAATACCCTAAATGTTTCATTCATCTAATGTTCTCTGTCTTTTTAACTGATGGATATATAGGTATATTAATTTATAAAGTCTAGATAGGATGGACAGGGGAAAAGTAATGGTGTTGAATTTAATCTCATTTCTTTCTCTGTAAATATATACTTTGCCATAAAATTCAAGATCTTAACTAATATGGTTCAACAAATGAAGTTAACAGCAATTGGCATGAAAATGTATTGAATGAATGCTTATTAATATAAATATGTTATCAAATCACAATTTTTTTTACTACAGGATAGATCACATTTTATATTTAATACTAGCCCATATACTCACTTTTTATATAAATTTATTTATATCACCAAATCAGATTATCTTAGCCTATTTCAAAAACATTGTAATTTCTGTTTATACATCTCAATGAAAGGGTGATCAGCAACACTGTTACTAATACCTTGATACACCTGACTTGCACTGCATGGCTGAAATTCTAACTATCAATGTTTTTTTAATAAGCTTATTTAATATACTTGTGTTTCATTTTGCAATAGAAAACTTAATGCAAAGTATTCTATATGGTCATCTCTCCAGTATAAATGTTTGCATGATGCTTTTCAAGCTTTTTTGACTCCAGTTTTCTGCTGTAATTTAATTAAGCTTTACTATTTTTCATTCTCTTTTCCAAGGCAGGATACACAGTTTAATGCATGTTTATAAATTAAGGAACTGTTGAATATCAAGTCCTCATTTGACAGCAGGGAAATAAAAGAAAAAAAATGCCAAAGGATAAGAAGCAAAATGCTTTTCATTCCATGCCCTACTAATCCAGGCAGAAATGGAAATTGTTGATTCTTGCTATTTGATCTGGCTATTAGCTAGAAGATTGCTGCTTTAGTGAATCTTTAAGAGGTCAGTTAAATATACTCAATTCTGTGTCCACAGATCATACCCTAACCTGAGCCAAATGTACTGTAATGCTTGCCCAGTCTCAGGAAAAAGTGCAATCAGTTCAACCTCATCCCCACTAATGTGAAACAAAGAAACAAGGAATTAGTCATGTCATTTTATAGATGAAGTTTCCTAACCCATTTTCATCTATGAAGTTTTCTAACTTTTTTCCAGCTATCAAACCCTTGGGGTGTGTGTGGGTGTGTGTGTGTGTGTGTGTGTGTGTGTGTGTAAAGTTCTCACGATAATATGTGTTTTTGGAATTTTCCCCTTTTTTCACTAACTGGTCCCATTTGGCTGCCAATACATTTAGAGCATCTACACACCCCTAATGTACTTACCCTCTATAGATATAGCCATATAATTCCTATTATATAAGGAGATTCAGCAGAGCTTTTGAATTTATGTTGACTGTTTTCATTCTTGATCTTACCAGGATGCCTATTTCTGACAGTATTCATGGAAAAGATCTATGCTGTGAAAAGTACAGCATAATATCTGTTACTACTACAAATAACAATGAAAAAATCTTTGCTAGTACATGCAGGTTGTTTAATCATACTCATCTGCTAATAATTATTGAGTTCTCTGTACCTAAGCTGTTATAGTATAAAATCAAATTTAGTTTTAAGTTCTAACTTATCTTTAAGAGGTTAAGTTCCAAAAGGATTATTCAAAGCAATATAAGGATCAGAGACAAGAGTGTAAAGCTGATCTTCATCAAAAAGCATTACTTTTTGTAAATGTAAATACTTTATTGTGTCTCTATTGGGGAATACATTTCAGTTATAGAATATTGCTATATGAACATCTGAACGAATTCCTAAAATAAGTTCTTTACTCATTACTACTAATATATGATAGTCTTGAATCAGTATCTGATAACTTCTATTTGTAGACTTTTTTGTTCTCATCTTGACATGCTTAGTTTTGTTTCCTAACCTAATCAGTCTTTTTGCAACTTGCTTCTGCTTGGGTGGTTCATCTTGCTACTGAACTGTAACTCCTGCTTCTTGAACTTCAGGTCTACCAGGTACAGTAGTTATTTCTCAAAAGCTGGATCTTAAAGTAAAGCTTTAAACATGAAAAACAAACAAGATTTGTCCAGGTTTAAGTCTTTGGTTTTTTTCCCCCATTATTTTGTAGAACATATTTCAAAGGACAAATTAGTTATCTTGAAAATTCAGCTATCAAAAACTAGTTGGGCTATAACAGTAAGCAGTGATCCAGATAGAGCTATAATAGTGCTCACTATTAGGTATCTCATCATACGTCACAAATATAATAATGTAAAATATCTCTCCCCTTTCTATAGTATTTTCAATGAAATGACAGCATTGGAACCATTACTGTGGTTCCATGGAATTTCTCTAATCTTCAAAGTGAATTTTATCAGTTTAAGGACATGCTGGTATATGACATCAAACAAAACTTAAAATTCCAGCATCTTGCTCTATTATAAAAATAATTGTGAATCTTCAACAATAAAATTAGGTCTTGTTGTTGAAGGGACACTTTGGAATGGTCACCTGGCGTCACCTGGCTCAGCCTCCAGCTTCCAGTCAGTTGTATTCCCATTTAACAGATGTAGATCAACAATATTAAGTGACTCACTAAGTCACATACCTGACAGGAATTGGAGTGGGAGGTTGCCTTATGTTTGTAGAGCAGTTCTTTTCCCTAAAATATATTCTTTTTTAGCCATTTTGTCTCAGAGTAGTTCAGTCTTACAGAACTTATTAAGGTTAAATATTTTTTCAGTGTCATATTTTTTTCTGTAAAATCCTGGTTGGAATACTGAGAAGTAAAATTTAACAACAAAAACTGATAGTGTAATGTATTATTAAAGTAACATGTAGGGGCACCTGGGTGGCTCAGTCATTAAGCGTCTGCCTTCGGCTCAGGTCATGGTCCCAGGGTCCTGGGATTGAGTCCCACATCGGGCTCCCTGCTCCGTGGGAAGTCTGCTTCTCCCTCTCCCACTCCCCCTGTTTGTGTTCCCTCTCTCACTGTGTCTCTCTCTGTCAAATAAATAAAATCTTAAAAAATAAAAATAAAAAATAAAATAATTTCCTTAAAAAAATAAAATAAAATAACATGTAAAATGAAGCTAAAATAAAGTCAAAAAGGTCCACGTAATGGGATTATTCAGTAATTGATCATTTTTATGGATTATAGAAATATATCCCAACAATCCATAGTACCTTAGAGCAGTGCAAATCCAAATGCAGTCAACGGACCAATGTCAAATCACAAGCTGCTTGTTACCAGTCTGTATTGGAATTAGAAGAAATTGAGAGTAAGCATTTAGAAACTTATATGGTAATTTGACAGTGTAATTGTATTTGTTGAATATAATAACCAAAAGGTAGTAATGTATGTCTTTGGTTTTTTATTTTAGTTTTTTTAGTAATTTTTATTGTGTTTTATGAAAATATTAGTCCATGGTGGACCAGGAATTAAGAAAATATTGGTCTTTCACTGGAAATAATTTGAGAAGCACTTTCATAGAGAAATATGCTTGAAAATCCTAAAGTTTAATTGTTAGGTCATTTTATATGCATGATACCAAAAGTATCTCTGACTCACTGTTAGGTTTGTTATACACAGGAGTCTATCATTTGTTTGCTAGAAAAATAATCAGATACATCTTTTAAAACTACTTCAAAACTTGTTAATATTGGTGTTGTATTAACTAGGCCTGCATGGAATACCAGGAGAGAAGGGAGATCCGGGGCCTCCTGGGTTTGATGTTCCAGGACTCCCTGGAGAGAGAGGCAGTCCAGGGATTCCTGGAGCACCTGGTCCTATGGGACCCCCCGGAACACCAGGGCTTCCAGGAAAAGCAGGTGTCTCTGGATTTCCAGGTAATTCATTTAAAGTTTTCTCTGGTTTTGGATTCAGGAAATTAAAACTAATATAATTCTGGTATATTATTTTCTTGTACTTTTCTGGATTGACATTGTCCTTTAAGGAAAAGTGTTAAATGTCTTTGCAGGAAATTTACTTTGTTATTTTTATTACATTTTTTCTCTGAGATTTCTGGTCACATACTGCTATATAAAAAATGATCCCACAATTTAATGGTTTAATTCAACCTTTTTATTTTGTTCAAGATTTTGTGGGTCAAGAATTAAGGCATGATTTGATGGGGTCATTTATCTCTGATCCACATGGCACCAACTGGAGTGGTTGGGATGAAGGATCTACTTCCAGGATGGCACTTCTCTGACACCTGAGTGTTCTATGCCCTCTTCATATGGTCTCTCATTATCCATAATGCCCCTTCAACATGGCTTGGAATCCTTACATTATGGTAAAGTCAGGGCAGTTGCTCTCCTTCTAGAGGCAGCTGGCTTCCAAAAGAGAGGATCCCCCGAACTAAAAGTGAGTGTTCTAAAAGCCCCGGGTGAAAGCTGCAAGACTTCTTATGATCTAGCCTTGAGAGTCATTCAGTGTCACTAAGTCAAGGGCAAGGCACAGAGTCAGCCCAAATTCAAGGAGAGAAGGCTGCACAAGGGTGTGTATACTGGGAAGTGTGGTGAAGCCATCTTTGGAGATTAGCTACCACAGTGAGTCTTTTTATTTTTATTTTTTGAGAGAGAGAAAGAGTGAGCCCAGGGGTGGGGAGGGGCAGAGGGGGAGGGAGAGAAAGAGAATCTTAAGCAGGCTCCACGCCCAGTGCTGAGCCCAATGCGGGGCTTAATCCCACGATCCTGAGATCATGACCTGAGCCAAAATCAAGAATCAGATGCTTAACTGACTGACTGAGCCACCCAGGCGCCCCAGAGCCTTTTTATTCATACATATCAACAGTAGTGGTCGCTAAGGTTACAACAGTTAAAAAGGGGTAAAACTTAGTGCCTTCCTTCCAACACTCAATAGTCTTCCAGTTGACATCTTAAAAGTTATCTTTTAGGGCGCCTGGGTGGCTCAGTCATTAAGCGCCTGCCTTCGGCTCGGGTCATGATCCCAGGGACCCTGCTCAGCGGGGAGCCTGCTTCTCCCTCTACCCCTCCCCCCTGCTCCCGCGTACTCTCTCTCTCTCTCTCACTCACTGTTGCTGTCGCTCTAGCTCTTTCTCAGATAAATAAAATCTTTTTAAAAAAAGTTATCTTTTATTTTTCGAAGGTCAAGGAAAAGTAAAAATTAATTATTGATATTCTTCAAAGGTGCCAAAGGTGAAATGGGTATGATGGGACCTCCAGGCCCACCAGGACCTTTGGGAATTCCTGGCAGGAGTGGTGGTCCTGGTCTCAAAGGTAATATTCAGAGTTGGCTGGTAGATGCATGTAAGAGAGAAAATTAAACATTGTTTTATGTCAATATAGAATATTTTTATTTGAGTGCTTTAAAATGAGCAATGCTTACTTATATTTTGTTTCTAGGTGACATGGCATTTTTTAAAAGTTTTTATTTAAATTCTAGTTAGTTAACAGAGTGTAATATTGGTTTCAGGAGAATTCAGTGATTCATCACTTATGTGACATGGCATTTAAGTACATTCTATTTTCGATTTGGTGGCATACACAGTTTGGATACCATGAAACGTGGTAAATGCTCAGCTCAAAAAATACAGTTTCAATAATTGTCAAAGAACCCCAGAAAATAGAAGGAGTGTTACTTGAGTGTAAAAATGTGTGTGAGTTCAAGTTACTCATAGACAATAACAGTAATGCCTAAGTGTTTTGGATGGTCAGTGGCCTACTAAATTATGGAACATATGAATAATCTTTATATGCGTTAATCCTGGAAGGATGAATCTGATCTGTTGTGTCCTCTCCACACATGTTGGTTTTAGGTGATGATGGTTTACAGGGTCAGCCAGGACCTCCTGGCCCTGAAGGAGAAAAAGGTGGTAAAGGAGAGCCTGGCCTTCCAGGCCCTCCTGGACCAGTGGATCCAGATCTGCTGGGCTCAAAAGGAGAGAAAGGGGACCCTGGCTTACCAGGTGAGTAATGCATTTACTGATTTATCTCAAGTTTCATTTTAAATAGCATGAAAAGTGATTTGTAGTGTAGGAGTCACCAACAAAAGGCATGTCAAATTTTTGGTAATGAAAATTTTCACCGAGTTGTATTGTTTCAGTGATCAAGTTTTATTTAAGTATTTTCTTTGTAGTTTAATCTGTTGCAAACTATGAACTCTTAAAATAGACTTAAGGCAATCACCTTCAGGCTTTCCAGAAAGCAATATAGGATGTAGTTAAGAGAATGGATATATAGCCAGAATCACTTGGAAAACAGATTTCAGTGTTGGGGAAATTTGCTGGTCCCTTAAATTTTTTCCCTTGAGACTGGATGGGGATGAGTAGTACATTATTGCCCTGCAATGTTTTGATATACATATCATACTTGGCTTTTAAATGCAGTTCATTGCTATTCTGCCTTGGCAGAATAAACAAGTATTGGACTATGAATAGCCAGGCGAGCTCAGCTGTGGGGGAAGTTGCTGAAAGTAGGGTTAGGGAACAACTGTGTTACTATAGTTATTTTATTAGAAACAAATAAGATATGAAGTATTACACTGACTTTTTAAATTAAAAAAATCTTTTTTTCTTTTTATAAAAGTATAACATAACAAGACATCAAAAATGTAGGTAAGCACAAATTAATAAAGTGCTTACAATCCAATCTGTATAGTATAGCCTTTCAAACAACATGGAACTTTAAAATTAGCTATCTTTATTTGCAGCTTATAGTAAAGTTTGTGGCTCTTTTTGTGTTGTAACCATTAATATTGTCAGCCCATGTGTGCCTGTGAGTGTGTGTGGGTGTATGTGTGTACACAGATACTATGTTTCCCTATGAGCAGGACTTGGTGGGATTTTTCCTCAAAAAAGAGTTTAAGACATGACTGTAGTTTTGTATGTCATCACAAAAGAGGTAGGGACACCTAATTTTTTATTATTGTTAAAATGAGATACCTTTCTTGAATTACTCCTTACGTCTTCTCTTTCAATTATGCCTTCTGTAAAATAGAGGCAGTAATCTATATTATAATAGGATTATTAAAGATAGTTATAGAATCTAAAAGATAGCCTAAAGATAATCTGCCCCAATTCTTTCATTTTACAGTGTAAAAAACTGAGGCCCAAAGAGGAAAATGACTTAGTTATTGAGTGCTTTGAATTTCTTAATGGTAGCTAAATAAAAAGTGGAGGAGTTTAATATGTGTCCAGTGCTATTGGTTCATACTCTATCAGAATATCATGAGTTCCTGCATTTCATTCATAGTCCAGAATTTGGGTTGCTTGCTTTCCCAAATTATTTTTAATGGATTAATGATATCAACCTAACTTGTCTTCCTTATACTCATCCTTGGAAGGTATTCCTGGAGTTTCAGGGCCAAAAGGTTACCAGGGTTTGCCTGGAGACCCAGGGCAACCTGGACTGAGTGGACAACCTGGATTACCAGGACCATCAGGTAAGTATGACAGACCACCTGTAGCAATTGAATGGCTGATCCTAGATCCTAGAAAAGTAATTATGTATTTATCACATGTGATGATGTTTTGGATCTGATCATGACACTATGCTTGAGTAGCTACTGAGATGTGGAGCTCTTTTTTAGCAAAAATGTTGCCATTTGGCCCAAGTGTCAACTGACAAAGTTTGTAGGATATTTTGCTTTGCTCAGTTTCTTCTTTTTCTGGCAGTCAGGATGTAAACAGAATAAGAAGTACATCCAAATAAGGTGGTGTGTTTTATTTACATACACTGCAACATGTATAAATGAGACAATTATCTGGTAGGTGCTGAAAAATTTACCTTTTTTTAGTTATTGCCTTCAGACAAGTCAATCATTAAACCATGTAAAGATGGCTGCTGATTCTATTTTTTAAAGTTTTTAGGGACAAAAATTTCACAACCTACCTTGGTAGTCTGTTTCAGCATTAATCACCCTTAGAGTCAACATGGATTTTTTTCTTATTTCTAATAAAACTCTTGCTGCTTCTTAAGCCATTTTCTTTTAGTTAGGCCCCAAAGGAATAAAGAGCAGCTGGTCTCCATCCTCATAGGAGTCCTTCAGGTCAGTTATTCTGCTCTAGACTCTGTACTACATTGCCTTGATATATAGTTCCTTTCTATCCTTCACATCTTCTGCATTCTCTTCCCCAAGTTGGAAGTCAGTGTGAAAGAAACAAATAAAAGAAAAAAAGTTTAAGGCAACATTGTGGTCCTTAGAAAATCCCTAGGTAACACCACAGCTCATGCACCTGCGCTCTAGGAAGAATGTATAAGCACAGCAGCCATGACTGTTGGGGGTGACAGTATAGTACCTCTCCCTCAGCCTTTATCTATCTCTGGCCTAATGTCCTGGGAGTATATCATAACAGGATACCACTTTCCGTTTACTGCTTTCACATAATCAGACTTACGTGGGAAAGGCACTTCTCAGTCTTTTAAAAGCAGACTCGTTATATTGGATTTATCTGTGATAAATACAGTAAGGGTAGTTATGCACATAATATGAATAGGACTTCAGGTGATTGGAATTGTTTTAGGACAAGAAACAAGGTGTCCTGGTAAAATTTTTGCATTTTCAAAACTGATTTGTATTAGGAGACCTCTGTTACTATGTTTATATTGTAATATGTCCCTAAGGAGATTTCATAGGTACCTTTTGCCTGTTTTATGCTGAGTTAGATCTGTGGAACTTAATCATGTATTAAGATTTCATCCATCTAATCCCATGCTTACATTATAATTACAACCCACTCCAAGAAATCAGGCAACCTCAATATTGCTGACTTGTCTTAATTTAACAAATTTAACTTTTCTAGGTCCCAAAGGTAACCCTGGTCTCCCTGGGAAGCCAGGACTTACAGGACCTCCTGGACTTAAAGGAAGCATAGGTGATATGGGTTTTCCAGGTCAGTGATGGAAATCTCCCATATATTTAATCCCATTAATGGCAGATGGTTCATTCTCTTTGTTATCAAAATAGAGACTGGTGTTGATAGAATCAAACTGAGACAATAACTAAGGTAATCAGTGGATAGAGCTCTCTCATCACACAAATATTTGAAGTGGGGATTAAGGGACAGAGTTTTAGAAACCTTAAGAGTAAGGATCCACAAATATGTATCTTTTCTCTCACTGTACCCCTTTCTCTTAAACTTCCTTGAAAAATAGTTGTAAAGGATCATTCTATAATTCAGAATTTGCAGAGTTCTTTTTTTAAACCTTTTCCCTTAGTCATAAGCATCATAGACATGCCATGAATAAAGAAATTTTGTAAAAAATGCATGTTGTGTGTTTTCAACAGGCCCTCAGGGTGTGAAAGGGTCTGCTGGACCTCCTGGAGTTCCTGGACAACCTGGCTCCCCAGGATTACCTGGACAGAAAGGAGAAAAAGGTGATCCTGGTGTTTCAGGCATTGGTCTTCCAGGTCTTCCCGGCCCAAAGGTAACCCTCTACTCTAGGCATATACCTGAGCAGATGTGATTTTTTTAAAATACTGTGCTCATTCCTAATTCTTCATTAAACGAACTATACAATGACATGGTATATTCTGGAAATTCATTCCTCCTGTTTTCTCTTATATTGTAAGAGGTTATGTTTTAGGGTTTGTAGCCAATCCAAAAAGGTATGTGTGGGGGAAACATTCTGATTTCTTTATTTTCCCTCTATCTTAATCTCTGAGTATATTTCAGTAAACCAAAGGTAAATTCCTGCCTGGCTTTGGTTTTCTTTTCCCATCTTGGTGGTGGAATGTTGATCTATATCCTAATATTATTATTAACTAATATAAAGAGACTTATAAACAAAGTAACTTATGCAATTAATGAAGGTGCAGTAGTATTCTTAACTGCATATCTGAGGTAGTTCTCTTAAAACAGTTTTACATGTCCCTCCATGCCCCTAGTCAGTGTGAAAACTTTGGTAGTGTTTCTCGATCAATCAAATTTAGAATGTATCTTAGAATCATTAGACTCAACAAATATTTAATAGCTGCTTAATTCCATGTAAAAAGGTAGTAAGTCCTACTGATTTGTGGAAGTACTTTTTAACTAGCAGAGATGCATCCATTGTCTATTATATATGTTGCAAATATTTTCTCCTAATTAGTCATTTGTCTTATAATATTGTTTAATCATTCAGTCAGACCACAAAGCTAGGAAGTATTAGGAAAAGAATGGTGTTACTAACCTTCCATGGAATTAATGAAAATTCCCACTAAGAATGTACTGAATAATGTGGGTGTTTTTTCCTTTTAAGCTGTCATTTTTATTTTTTTAAATTTAAAAAAATATTTTATTATTGATGTTAATTCCAGTATAATTAACATACAATGTTACATTAGTTTCGGGTGTACAAAATAGTGATTCAACACTTCCCTACAATACCCAGTGCTCATCACAGCAAGTGCACTCCTTGATCCCCATCACCTAGTTTACTCATCCCTCCACCCACCTTCCCTCTGGTAACCATCAGTGTGTTCTCTATAGTTGAGTCTGTTTCTTGCTTTGTCTCTTTTTTTTTGTTCAGTGATTTAGCTCGTGAAATTTGAATAATGTTTTAAAGATAATTTCTTTTTAATAGTATACAAAAAGATTTTAGTTTGATTGCGTAGTCAATCAACTTATTGTAAGAGATAATCAAGAGAAATTTCTGCATATTAACTTCAAATTAACAGTGTAAAGTCTATTGAAATGATGCTGAATATTTTCTGTTCTATTTAAATTTTACCAGTAATACATGACTACATTAAAAAAATGATAATACAGACATATCAAGGGTAAAAGTGAAAATCTCCTTCATAACACATCTTCTTTATTCCATTCCCATCGCTATAGATATCTACTGATAATAGTGTATAAATTTGAATCCCTTGCCATACATATTTTTATGTATGTATACAAAATTTTGGGTTTCCTATGTGTATTGTATATGTGTAGAGTCATAGAATACACACTATTCTGTATTAGCTTTATCACTTATATCTTTTAATCTTTCTATTTTATTATATCTTAGACAATTTTCTTTGTCACTGTACATTTTTTTTATTATGTTCAGTTAGCCAGCATATAGTACATCATTAGTTTTGATGTAGTGCAACGATTCATTTGTTGCATGTAACACCCAGTACTCATCACAACACTGTACATTATTTTTAATAGTTGCATGATATTCTATTGTTGTAAATAATATCGTAATGAATATTCTTAGACATATCTGTGGACACATGTATAATTATTTATGCTGTATAGATTCCTAAAAGTGAAATGTCTGGGTCAAAAGATAAGTACATTTAGGTTTTCGTTTTTTAAAGTTTTTATATTAATAGTAACCAGTAAACTTGATTTTAAAAATCAACCAGTATGACTGATATGAGGAATTCTTAATCTCAGGAAACAAACTGAGGGTTGCTAGAGTGGTGGGGGGTGGGAGGGATGGGGTGGCTGGGTGATAGACATTGGGAAGGGTATGTGCTATGGTGAGCGCTGTGAATTGTGTAAGACTGTTGAATCACAGACCTGTACCTCTGAAACAAATAATACATTGTATGTTAATAAAAAAGAAGATAGTAGGAAGGAAAAAATGAAGGGGGGGAATCAGAGGGGGGAACGAACCATGAGAGACTATGAACTCTGAGAAACAAACTGAGGGTTCTAGAGGGGAGGGAGGTGGGGGGATGGGTTAGCCTGGTGATGGGTATTAAAGAGGGCACGTACTGAATGGGGCACTGGGTGTTATACGCAAACAATGAATCATGGAACACTACATCAAAAACTAATGATGTAATGTATGGTGATTAACATAAGATAATAAAATTTTTAAAAATGTAAAAAAAAAAATCAACCAGTATGAAACAATGTAAAACGAGAAGTCTTCTTTCCACGCATTTACATACCTTAAATTCATAGTTCTTCCCCAAGGTAACCACTTTTAGTAGTTGTCCACAAAAGACATTTTATGTGTATATAAACATGAATATATGATAGATATTTCATCAATTTTAAGACTCAATTTTTTTACATTCAAAATCTCTGATATTGAGGTGCATCTTAAAATGGAAAGCATCTTACAACTATAATTGGAAGCGTTTTTATTCAGTTACTAATTCATGAAATGATGCTGCATCTTCCAAATGTAGGTATCTTGTATTTTTATTTACACACATAAAATCATACTATATATCTGGTCTGGATCTAGCTATCATAACTTAGTAAGTCTTTGCAAACTTTCTTTATCAGCCCATAAATAAATGCCTCATTCATTTTCATAATTATATAGTATTTTATGTATGGGTTAACCATAAATAGTTTAACCTATTATGAATGCTGAGTTGTTTCTATATTTTCATGATTATAAACATATGTTGCTCTGAAGATTCTTACCCATATCTTACATACGTATCTTAAGATTATTTGGTAAATACTGCCATAGAATAAATTCTGAGTAAAGTTGCTGGAACCCATCATATATATGCCTTTTTAATATTGATAATTACTAATTTTTCTCTTAAATATCTCTGCTGCTTCATACTATCTTGATCAGTATCAGAAATTTTCTATTTTCTCCTCATTTTACAAATATTGGATATTATTAATCATTCTAATTCTGTCAGTCTAATGGGTGAAAAATAGAGTATCATTGTTTAAATTTGAATTTTCCTAATTATGAATGAGATTTCTTTTCTTATGCTTATATCCCCTCTACAAATTGTCTGTTCATACTCTTGCCTCATTTTTAGGAGGGGATTTGGTTGTGTATTTCCTATTGATTTATGGAAGTACTTCATAAAGATGCATCCATTATCTATTATATATGTTGCAAATATTTTCTCCCAGTCATTTGTTTGTCTTATAACCCTGTTTACTGTGCATTTATCATGTAGAGTATAAAATTTTTACATAGGCAAATGTTAGTTATTCATTCATTCAAAATATACCTAATGAGTGTATGAGGTGCCAGGTACTGTTTTAGGTGCTGGAGATAGAAAACGAATGAAACAAACTCACTGCCTGTGAAGAGTTTGCATCTAGTCAATAAAATAAATATGTTTATAGTGTGCTAGAAGATATGGTAAAAGTTAAGTGAGGCTTGGGGATAGGAATTGCTGAGAATTGTTATATTTTGAATTAGAGTAGTAAGAGAAAGCTGCTTTGAATGCAGTTGATCTAGTGACATGCAGTGAGGGAATGAGTCATTCAAGCACCCTGAGGTGGGAGCATACCTGACACTTCTGAAGAACATACAGGTGGCTAGTGTGGGTTAAGCAGAGTGAGTGAAGTGAAACTAAGTTAGAGATGAGATCAGGTTGGTAATGGGAGATAGATTATCTAGAGCCTTGTAGATCATAGTAAGGGATTTTACTCCTGTGTGAAATGGGGAGTGACTGGAAGGAGTAACATGATTGTACTTAAATTTAAAAATATATCGTAGCTCCTATTTTGGAACTATATCATAGAGGAATAAGGATGAAAACAGTGGGACCACTTATGACACTATTTAAATAATACAGACCAGAGGTCTTGATGGCTTGGATCAAGATGGTAGCAGTGGAAGTGATAAGAAACATTCAGAATCTGAATATATTTTCCAGGTCAAGCCAGATATCATGGGCTATGAGAGGAAAGATATCATGGATGACTCTAAAGTTTTTATCCTGAGCAAATGTGAGAATGGAGTTGCTACATACTGAAATAGGAGAGATTTGGGGAAGCAGATTTGGTGGGAAAGATCAGGAGCATAATTTTCTGATTGTTATAAAAACTTCTATATCCTAATATTATAAAAATAGACCTATGTCTTTTCTTCCAGTACTTTCATGATTTTGTTCTTTGTATTTACATCTTTAATCCATGGGCTTTTTCTCTATGATGTGTGAGGTGAGGAAGTAATATCATGTTTTCAAAATAAATACCCAGATAACCCAACCCCATATGTTATAGATTCCATTCTTTACTCATTGATTTGAAATTCCATTTAAAATTTTTTCTAAATTTTTTCATATGTGTTTTTTTCTGGACTGAGCAAATGTTAACATTTATATAATGGAACTAAATTACCATAACTCATATCTGAATTTATAATGAATGTCAGCCAAAAAAAAAAAAAAACATATTTCAATTGGCAAATATCCACAGTATATTCAACTCTTCAAGCAAGAGGCTAACTTAGTTTCTTTCTCTATGCAGCCTTCAAGTATATTTCAGGAAGCAAATTCTACACTAAACTTAGATACTTGCAGAGTTGATAAAACAGAAATCATGTATTTGAAGTAGTCTGTTGTTTCTTTCATATGGTATTGTTTTTTCATATAATGGTGACACATTGAAAAAAATAAGATTTTATAGCTCAGTTCTTAGTTTGCACAGTTCTGATATGCACAAATTTGTTACCACAATTTAGTTAATTAACATCAGTCCACAACAACATAGTTCAAACTTAAGTTACCATGGTATATTAGCTCTTCATAAATCATAATCACTATAAATCCATAAATCACTGTATACATAACTTGTGTATCATGATCAGTGAACGATTATTTCACTTCTTTCAAATTCTGTCAGTGATTAGTCACCGTGAAAATGTTATTCCCTTAATGCTCTTATAACAAAGCATGTAGTTGTGTTGCCTCTTTGTCTCATTGATAAACCAATGTGAAATTTTAAAAATACGGATACTCAAAAGAGAAAATTAACCAATAAAGATGAAAGTGCAAAAAAAAATGGAAGTGATAATACTGGAAGTGACATTTAAAGCTAATATAAATAGGGTTACAGACAAAATAGCCAACCATAGGAATATTGACACTGCCACCATTGAGAGACTTTAGAGGTGCAGACAAGGAAGTTAGTGAAAGCAAACTTAGCAATATATGACTTTTCTCTATACATGTATAACTTACATGAAGAGAGATTTTAAAGTTGTGGGAAAAACTTTTAAAGGTCATGGAACAATCATATTTTTCTCATTATTAAGATCTCTTTTACATGGTTTTAGCTTGCATCTTCATTTTTATAGTTCCATACTATTGTGCAAAGTGAGACTGCCTATATTATAGAGAGAGTAGAATTAAAGTTTCAGAAGACATAATAGTATGATTGGAGGATGTCAAGCATAAGAAAAAATTCTATAATTAGTGAGTTGTTAAAAACAAGGATAGTGGTGGGGCAGTCCAAGAGGGTGGCATAAGAAGATACTGAACATACCTCTTCCCATGGACACAGCAAATCTGTAGCTACATAGGGAACAATTAATTCACTCTGAAAAAAGACCTGAAAACTAACTGAACAGCTTCCTTCACAACAAATAATAAAAGGGCAACATCAACGGGTAGCAGAGGCAGAAATATGGTCTCATCCAGAACCCCACCTCCACTACCCACAAGCAGAAGGGATCTTACAAATCTGGACCTCCTCCCTGAGGAGTTAGGGGTTCATGCCCCACATCAAGCACCCTAACCCCTGTGACCTGTAACAGAGAGACAATCCTCCAAAACATCTGGCTTTGAAAACCAAAGGGGCTTACATCCAAAGGGCTGTGGGGAACTGAGATGCATTTCTTAAAGGGCTTGCATGCAGACTCACCCACCTCAGGAACCAGTGCAAAAGCAGCAGTTTGAAGGTGCCTGTACTATTTGTGAAGGAGATTCATTTGCTAATATTAAAGCATCTGCCAGAGGGGCAGGAGTATGTTGGAACTCTCTTTGGAGTTGGAAGTGCTGGCAGGCACCATTTTTGTACTCTCCCTTTATCTTGATAGTACTGGCAAGTGTGACCAGCCCTGCACTCTCCCATTGCCCCACTAAAGATGGCAGGGAAGCACCAGCCCTAGATTCTCCTGTTGCCCTGCAAAAGAGCCACATACCAGTTCTGTGCTCTCCAGTGGCCCCCACAAAAGCCAGCAGGTGCATGCAGTCCATACTGGAGTCACTCCTTAATCATCAGGCTCTGGTGGCCAGGGGGCTTGCATTCCTAAATCCCACAAGACTGTAACAATCAGAGAGACAGTTCTTGGCATGCTACCACCCCCGCCCCAGAGCACTACACAGACAGCATACTGAAACAAATCCCCAGTCTGTCTGTGAAAAAGGCCTATTTACTTGTCTTGGAGCTTCTGCCTGAAGGGCAGACTTAAAAGTTTGGCATACATCTAGAGGCTACAGGAGTGCTCTCAGGGAATGTAGGCTGGAGTATGCCATCTTTGCATTCTTCCTCAGCCTTGCTACAGCTTGCTGGTACCTCCCAGAAAGGATTTGATACATTTGTCTGAAGCCCTGAGTTTTTCAACAACTCCAGATCCACCTACTCTGCAGGCCAGCAAGGTTTACTATTGTGGCACCACAGGACTATATATATTTGCATACTTTTAAACTGCTACCTCAGGATCTGGCTTCCAATCAGCCTGAAACTAGGTACTGATGGAGATTCCTCCCTTTAGAACACTGACAGGTCTTGGCACACCCTCAACAACTGGGACATATCAAGAATAAATTAGGCTGCTTAGACAATTACAAAGATTTGAGAGACAACAAGGAACTTAGGTCTAAGGTTGATGGATAAGTTGTATCTTTTACACAAGGCTACTCCTTCAAGACTGGGGGAAGTAGCTGTTTGGCTGAACAATACAATAACTGAATTGAAAAGTACACAGGAGGGGTTGAAAAGGAGACTACATGAAGCAGAAGAAAGTGATCTAGAAGACAAGTGTGAAACTCACCCAAACAGAACATCAAAAAGGAAAAAAAAAACTTCAAAAGTAAAGATAGCTTAAGGGACCTCGAGGCAACATAAATCTCAATAACATTTGCATTATAGGGGGTCCCAGAAAGAGAAGAGATAAAGGAGAAGGAAACTTATTTAAAGAAATAATGGCTGAAAACCTCTCTAATCTGAGGAAGAAAACATTCAGATCAAGAAAGACCATAGAGACCCGAATAAGATGAACCCAAAAAGATCAACACTAAGACACATTATAAGTAAGCTGTCAAAAGTTAAAGAGAGAATCTTAAAAGCAGCAAGAGGAAAACCCCTTGTTATGTACAAGGGAACCCCAATAAGACTATAAGCAGATTTTTCAGCAGAAATTTTGTAGGCCAGAAGGGAATGGGACAATATATTCAAAATCCTGAAAGGAAGAAACTTCCAAACAAGAATACCCTCCCCAGCAAGGTTATCATTCAGAGTTGACAGAGAGATAAAGACTTTTCCAGACAATCAAAAGCTAAAAGAGCTCATCACCACTAAACTGGCCTTACAGGAAATATTAAAAAGGAACTTCTTTAAGCTGAAAAGAAAGTGCATTAATTAGTGACAAGAAAACATATGAATGTATAAATCTCAAAGGTAAAAGTAAATCTATAGTAAAAGTAGTGGATTAATCACTTACAGATCTAGTATGAAGGTTAAAAGACAAAAGTAAAGTAGAAGTAACTCTAAGTACAATAATAAGTTAAGGTATGCACAAAATGAGAAGATGTAAAATGTGACATCAAAGACATAAAATGAGGGGGGAGTAAAAATGTAGTTTTCAAATGTGTTCAGACTCAAGTTACTATCAACTTAAAAAGATTTTAATCTAGGCTGTTATCTGTGAGCCTCTTGGTAACCACAAAGCAAAAACCTATAATAGATCCACAAAAGATAATAAGAAAATATAATAGCATTAAAGAAAGTCATCAAACCACAACATAAGAGAGCAAAAGAAGAAGAAACAACAGAGAGGAACTACAAAACAGCCAGAAAACAATTAACAAGATGGAAGTAGGTACATACCTATCAATAATTACTTTAAGTGTGAATGGACTAAATTCTTCAGTCAAAAGACATTGCATGACTGACTGGATTTTTAAAAAGACCCAGTTAATAGGCTACCTACAAGAAACTCACTTTAAGTATAAGGACACACCCAGACTGAAAGTAAAGGGCTGGAAAAAGATACTCCACACAAATGGAAACCAAAAAAAAAAACTATATCACACAAAATAGACTTTTAAACAAAGACAGTATTAAAAGACAGGGGTATTACATATAATAAAGGGATCAATCTAATAAGAGGGTAAACATTTGTAAATATTAATGCACCCAACATAGAAGCACCTAAATAAATAAATATTAACAAACCTAAAGGGAAAAATTGACAGCAATACAGTTAATAGTAGGGGACTTTAATATCCCACTTACATCAATGGATAAAGATTAAACAACATGCTACTGAACAACCAGTGAGCCAAAGAAGAAATCAAAGGAGAAATAGAAAGAATACCTTGAGAAGAATGAAAACGGAAATACAACTTTCAAAAATCTATGGTGTGAAGCAAAAGCTGTTCTAAAAGGGAAGTTCATAGTGATACAGGCCTACCTCAAGGAACAAGAAAAATCTAAAACTAAGTTTACATCTAAAGGAACAACAAGAAGAAAAACAAATGAAGCCCAAAGTTAGTAGAAGGAAGGAAATTTAAAAAGGTCAGAGTAGAAATAAATAAAATAGAGACTAAAAATAGAGCTGGTTCTTTGAAAGGATAAGCAAAATTGACAAACCTTTAGCTAGACTCACCAAGAGGGGGCTCAAATAAAAAATTAAATTAAATTAAATCAGAAATGAAAGAGAAGGATTTACAACTGACACCACAGATATGCAAAAGATCATAAGACTATTACAAATAATTATATGCCAACAAATTGGGAGAGCCTAGAAGCAATGAATAGATTCCAATAAACATACAATCTTCCAAGATTGAATCATGAAGGAATAGAAAATCTGAATAGACCGATTACTAGTAAACAGATTGAATCAGTAATCCAGAAAACCTCCAAAGAAACAGAAGTCCAGAACTACACAACTTCACTGGTGAATTCTACCAAGCATTTAAAGATTTAATATGTATCTTTCTCAAACTTTTCCAAAAAATTGAAGAAGAGAGAACACTTTTGAACTCATTTTATGAGGCCAGCATTACACTGATACCAAAACCAGTCAAGGACACCACAAAAAAAAGAAAATTACAGGCTGGTATCCCTGATGAACATAGATGCCGAAATGCTCAACAAAATATTAGCAAACCAAATTAAACAATACAACAATTAAAAGGATCATATACCACAATCAAGTGAAATTTATTCCAGAGATGCACAGATGAGGTTTACATCTACAAATCAATCAATATGATACATCACATTAATAAAATAAAGCATAAAAATCATATGATCATTTCAATAGATGCAGAAAAGGTATTTGACATAATTCAACATCCATTTATGATAAAAACTCTCAACAAAGTGGGTATATAAAGGGAATGTATTGCAACATAATAAAGGTCATACATGAGAAGCCCACAGCTAACATCATACTCAGTTGTGAAAAGCTGAAAGTTCTTCCTCTAAGATTAGAAACAAAACAAGGATGCCCACTTTTGCCACTTTTATTCAACATAGCATTGGAAATCCTAGCCAGAGCAATTAGGCAAGAAAAAGAAATGAAAGGCATCCAAATTGCAAAAGAAGGAGTAAAAACTGTCACTATTTGCAGACAAATAAATGTATATGTGTGTATGTATATTTATACTTTATATTTATTAAAAAAACCCTAAAGACTCCACCAAAAACTGTTAGAGCTAGTAAATTCAGGAAAGTCACTGGGTACATAGTCAACATTCAGAAATCTGTTGCATATCTATATACTAACAACCAACTATCAGAAAGAGAATTTAAGGAAACACTCCCATTTATAATTGCATCAAAATGAATAAAATACTTAGGAATAAATTTAACTGAGGAGATGGAAGACCTATACTCTGAAAACTATGTCATTGATGAAAGAGATTGAAGATACAAATAAATGTGAAATTATTCTGTGCTCATGGATTGGAAGAATTAATATTGTTAAAATGTCCATATTACCCAAAGCAATATACTGATTCACTGCAATCCTCATCAAAATCCCAATGCTATTTTTCAAAGAAATAGAAGAAACAATCTTAAAATTTGTATGGAACCACAAAAGATTCTGAATAGCCAAAGCAATCTTTTTTTTTTTTTTAAGATTTTATTTATTTGACAGAGACACAGTGAGAGAGGGAACACAAGCAGGGGGAGTGGGACAGGAGAAGCAGGCTTCCCGCGGAGAAGGGAGCCGGATGCAGGGCTCAATCCCAGGACCCTGGGATCATGACCTGAGCTGAAGGCAGACGCTTAATGACTGAGCCACCCAGGCGCCCCTAGCCAAAGCAATCTTGAGAAAGAACAACAACACTGGAGGTATCATACTCCCTAATTTCAAACTATATTACACAACTATCTATAGTAATCAAAATAATATGGTATTGGCATTAAAACAAACACACAGATCAATGCAATAGAATAGAGAGCCCAGAAATAAACCCACACAAATATAGTCAGTTTATGACAAAGGAAGCAAGAATATACAATGGGGAAAGCACAGCTGCTTTAATAAATGGTGTTGGGAAAAGTTACAGCCATAGGCAAAGAATGAAACTAGACTACTACCTTATACTATACACAAAAATGAACTCAAAATGGATTAAAGATTTAAATGTAAGACCTGAAACCATAAAACTCCTAGAAGAAAACAGGCAGTAAGCTCCTTGACATTGGTCTTGGCAGTGTTTTTCTGGATGTGTCTCCAGAAACAAAGGCAATAAAAGCATAATAAAAAAGTTTGGCTACATCAAACTAATCTGCACAGCCAGGGAAGTTGCCAAGTGAAAAGGCAACCTACTGAATGGGAGAAAATATTTGCAAATCATATGTCAATAAGGAGTTAATATCCAAAATATGCAAAGAACTCATACAGTCATTAAAAATGAAACAAAGAATCCAATTAAAAATGGGTAGAGAAACTGAATAGACATTTTTCCAAAGAATACATGAAAAGGGCCAACAGGTATTTGACATGACTAATCATCAGGGAAATGCAAATCAAAACCACAATGAGATATCACTTCACACCTGTTAAAATGGGTATTATCAAAAAGACAAGTTCTAGCAAGTGTTGGCAAAGATGGTGAGAAAGGGGAAGCCTTGTGTACTGTTGGTGAGAATGTAAATTAGTACAGCCACTATGAAAAATAGCATGGAGGATCCTCAAAAAAATTAAAAAAGAACTATCATATGATCCATCAATTCAACTTCTGGATATTTATCTAAAGAAAATGAGACCACTAACTTGAAAAGATATACACATCCCCATATACATTGTACTATATTTACAGTAGTCAAGATGTGGAAGCAACTTAAGTGTCCATTGGTATATGAATGGATAAAGAAAATGTGGGATATATATACAAGGGGGTTTTACTGAGCCATATAAAAGAATGAAATCTCGCCATTTGTGACAACATGGATGGACCTTGAGGGCATTATGCTAAGTGAAATAAGTTAGAGAAAGACCAATACCATATGATCTAATTTATATGTGGAATCTAAAAATAAATAAATAAAAATAAATAAATAGACAAAAATTTTTAAAGAATGAGCTAATAGATACAGAGAACAAAGTTGTGGTTGCCAGATATGGGGGTGGAATATTGGAGGGTGGGTGAAATGGGTGAAGAGGGTTAAAAAGTACAGACTTAGCTATAAACTAAATAAGTCATCGGATGTAATGTACAGCATAGTGACTATAGTTAATACCGTATTGTATATTGAAAGTTGCTAAGAGAGTAAAAAAAAAAAGTTTTTATCACAAGAACCAAAAATTTTATAACTGTGTATGGTGATGGATGTTAAATAGATTTATTGTAGTGATCATTTTACAATATATATAAATATCAAATTGTGTTGTATACCTGAAACTAATGTTATATGTCAATTTTATCTTAATAAAAAAAGATATCAAAGGTTAACATTTGAACAAATGTAGATATTTGTGGCTTAAGTCTATTCAAGTCCTATCAAGCTTTTGCTTTGCAAATAGAATTTTCCTTTCTCAGAGTGATTTACAAGATTTCTGGCCAGTTTGTTGATGTTCTGAGTAAACTCTTCTTATTTTTTATTTCTTCTTGCTTACCTTTTTGGAAGCTCATTGCTTTCTCTGAAAGTGTATGAATGATAAGAACTTAGATAAAACTTCAACTAGCAAATTGTAGTCCTTTTCAGAAGCCCTGGTGAAATATTTACTTTCTTTATACAATTTAGAATAGGGCCGTAGAGTGGTGAGAACTGTAGTGGGGAACCAAGTGCTAGTTGAAATTAAGAGATTTGGGTTGTTTGTAGAACTTAACATACTTTATCATAAATCACCAGGAGCTTGTTTATTGCCTTTCAAGTTTACCATTAGCAGACTATTGGAATTTTCTTCTTGTTTTTCATTTTGATATATAAATGTCATTGGTTCATGAATAACAAGAAGAATTATGATAGTTTATTCAAAGCTTTTCTGTGTAAATATCTAAGGTGGAACCAGTTCAATCCAGAATTTAATTGTATACCTATTATGTGTGTAAAAATGTGCTAGATGTTATATGCAAACAATGAATCATGGAACACTACATCAAAAACTGATGATGTAATGTATGATGATTAACATAACATAATAAAATTTTTAAAATGTGCTAGATGTTTGATTTATAAGGGTTCAGACCAAAATACATATATTCCCAGCCCAATGGGATGTAAGGAGAAAAGGAATTAGTTAAAAAGGCTTTTGCCATAATGCAGAATCATTTGAGTCACAAATAGATGATCTTATTCACCTAGACAAGCACAAGCACTAAATGGAGAAGGAGGTATTCAGTAGATGATGTTGAACAGTGACACTTTGTTGGAGAGGTCATGATCCTCATGAGCAAAGCAGTGGACACTGGTAGATTTAGAGTTACAGCATGTTCTCATTGTTATTGGGGAAAACTTGTTTTAACTTGTGAAAGTGGGTATGAATTCTAAGGCTCTATTAGAAGGAAACATAATGCAAAAGTTCGCTGAGCAAAAGTGGTTACATATGAATTGTCCCTGACTCCAAAGGAATGTTCAGTGTAGTTGAAGAGTCAAGACATGCGTATGTGAAACCATTATTGATTTGACAGAGTAAGAACCTTCCCTACATTCTTAGCATAAGCTTTCTTTGTCCTAGAAGGCTTCATGGAGGATATGGGATTTGAGATGTTCACTGAAGAATTGCTAGACTTATTCATGTTAAGATTAAATTTACTTTTTGCAGTAGAACCTACTGTAACTATTGTTGGACATAATTATTGTAAGCAGTGAATTTCATTGTAGCATACTAGGGATAACAATCACAGGTTCAAATCAGACTATTTGGATCCAAATGCAGACCCCACAACTTATTAGTTGCAACACTGTAAAATGGGATAGTGTATTTCTTACCAAATTGTTAAGGATTAATGAGATAATACATTTACATATTTTAGAAATAGCATGACCTCTGGAGTCTGACAGACTTGGTTCAAATTCTAATTCTGCTGCTTGCTAGAGCCATTAGGCACTTGAGTTCTCCAAGATTCAGTTTTCTCATTTATAAATAGAGATGATAAAGCCTAACTCAAAGAGCTGTTGTGATGATTAAACAAAGCATTTTCAGGCTAAATTTCTACAAGTAATTAAACAAAACATATTATGTAAAGCACTTAGCAGAGTGCCTGACATATAATAAAAGCTCTATAAATAATGTTATGTTGTTATACAATCTAAGTCATGTAGAGACTCAGTTTTATCTTCTTATTCGTGGTTTTAGGGTGAACCTGGTCTGCCTGGATACCCAGGAAACCCTGGAATCAAAGGTTCTAGGGGAGATACTGGTTTGCCTGGATTACCAGGGACCCCTGGAGCAAAAGGACAGCCAGGCCTTCCTGGATTCCCTGGTAATATTCCTTTTCTTAAATGCTTCCTTCTCTCCTTCCTATCTACTCTAACCCATACCACAGAGCAACTTATTTGGCAGACTGCTATTCTGTTTCCCAATGAGATACTGACTAGCAATATAATCTTGAACCAGCTCTTTAACTTTTCTTTGCCCAAATTTCTTTCTGTATAAAATGAGAATGAGTATTACCAGCTCAGCAGGACAATATCCTCTGGGCAAAAACTGTTTGGTAGAGCATTTTTCAATCTTTGACTGCTAGCCACAAGTCAATTAAGAGGCCTTACTATTTTTGTAGGTGATAATATACACTACCAGATCTTAGCCTGCCGCTGATTCTCTTAGAAAGTTGTGCTCAGGCACACAGTTAGGTGGCTTTTGGTAGGACAACTGTTCAGTTCTTTTATATGACAAGGACTGAGTCATGCAAGCAAAGGGACTTAGCATTATAGTAAAGTAGGTAGCCTGAACTACACTGTTATACTATCTGCTCTGTTTATGCTTGTATTTAATTTGTTCGTTTGTTTGTCTTTTGGATCGCACAGTGGCATGGATAGAGTGGGCCTTTGGTTATCTTTTCCTTAACGTTTTATTGAAGTATAATGTAGAGTAAAATGTACAAGACTATAGATGAGTTTTCACCCATATATATATATACATGTACCCACCACACATATCAAGATATAAAATAGTTTCCTTGCCCCATAAAGTTTTACCCATGCCCCTTCACAGTGAAACCATCCCCCCCGCCAAGGTAACACTACTATTACCATCAAGTAATTTCACCTGTTTTTGAAATTCATATAAATGGAATCATACAGTATATATCCTTCTGTCTGGCTTCTTTCACTCATGCCTGTAAGATTCATTTGTCTTGTTGCATGTGTCAGTAGTTTTTTTTTTTTTTATAATTACTCTGTAATAGTACATTGAAGAAATACATAATAATCAATAACCCATTCACCTGTTGATGGACTCCTGGGTTGTTTCCAGTTTGAGACTATTAAAAAAAAGATGCTATTAACATTCTTTGACATGTCTTTTGGTGGACATACATACTCATTTCTCTTAGACAATAACTTGATAGTAGAATTACTGAATCGTAGAGTAGGTATACGTTTAATTTTAGTAGATGGTGCCAGTTTTCCAAAGTGGTTTTATAAATTACAGTCTCACATGCAATCTATGAAATGTTCCTGGGTGGCTACTGGTGGCTTGTCGTGATTATATTGTGGTTAGTACTTTGTATTGTGAAATGTCCAGTTGCCCATGTCCTCACCTCATTTGGTATTATCAGTCTTTTTAATTTTAGCTGTTCTGGTGGGTACATAGAAGTGTCTCATTGAAGTGTTAATTTACATTTTTAAATGATAACAATATTAAACACCTTTCCGTATTCTTATTGGCCCTTTGGATAGCATCTTTTTGAAATGCCCGCTCCATGTTGTTTTGCTCACATTTATTGGATTGTTTACCCTTTTTTCTTATTGATTCAGAGTAGTTCTTTATATATTCTGGATTTGAGTCCTTGTCAGATACATGTATTACAAATATGTTCTTTCTGTCTCAGATTTGCCTTTCATTCCTAATGCTGTTGTGTGATGACATTTTCTTAATACTGTTGTGTGATGAACAAAAGTTGCTAATTTTTTTTCAAAAGTTAATTTTAGTAAAGTCCAGTTTATTAATTTTCTTTCATAGTTAGTGCTTTTTGTGTCCTACTATAAAATATTTGCCTACTCAAGTTTATGGACGTATCCTTCTATTTTTTCTGTAACATTTAAGGTTTAAGCTTTTATATTTAGGTTTATGATTTGTTCGAATAAAAATATTTTTATGGTGTGAAGTAGGGGTCAAGGTTCATTTTTTTTCAAACAGATATTCAATTGCTCTACACTGGTTTTTTTTCTTTTAAAGAACCTGGGATCTTCTGTTCTGCTCATCAAAAGACATCATTAAGGAAATGAATAGGGAAGCCACAGACTTGCAAAACATATATCTGACAAATGACTGATATCTGGGATATATAAAGAACTTATACAATTCAATAATAACAAGATATACAATCCACTTTTTTTAAATGGGGAAAACTATGAACAGACGTTTCACAAAAGAAGATATATGGATGGCCAATAAGCACATGGAAAGGTGATCAATATTATTAGCCATCAAAGAAATGCAAATTAAAACCACAATGAAGTAGCACTACATTCCTACCAGAATGGTTATTATTAAAACAACTGATATCACCATATGTTGTACAAGGATCTGAAGCAACTGGAATTCTGAAACATTGTTGTGAGTGTCAATTAGTTTGGCAGGTTTTTTCTTTTTAATAAGATGCACCATATGCCTACTCTGACTCAGAAGTTCCATTCCTATCTAGGTATTTATCCAAGATAAATTAAGACATATATCCGCAAAAATACTGGTGCAGAAATATTCATAGCAGTGTTACTCATAATAGCTAAAAACTGGAAGTAGAACAGATTTCCGTAAACTGAATAGATATTCATAATACTTAAAACCTGACAATGACCCAAATGTCTGATAATAGATGAATGGATTAAAAAATTGGTATATCCATACAGTGGAATCCTACCAGTTCTACCAATGTAATATTGTGGTGATTATTTTTATTATGAATATTATAATAATGCCAGCCTCTGGATAAATCACTTTAAAACTTAAAATTATTCTTAAAAATATTGAGCAAATACCAGCATCTTCCTTGTTTTTCCCCCTATTCTTCACTGTTTCTGTGCTAACTCTATAAATTGTAAGTTTGAGTTGTAACTCTTAAAGCAATGCAGTTTTTCTTCTATTACTAAATTGAACTCTTTATTCTAGGAACCCCAGGACTTCCTGGAGCAAAAGGTATTAATGGTCCTCCTGGGAACCCTGGCCTTCCAGGAGAACCTGGTCCTGTAGGTAAGCATGAAACCTAAGGATTAGTTGTAAAACTAAGGCTCATATTCATTTTGGGAAAGTCAAATCATTTCTGGGAGCTGTGAACAGTTTTAAGACAAGGAAACTTAGTTCTACTTGTTAGGTACAAAGGAAACAACTTTTTTTTTTTTTTTAAGTGAACAACTCTTAAAAAAAGTTACTTAAAATTATTACTTTGGAACCTTATTTGGGGGGGGCTCTTTCCAGGGAGAGTTATTTCAAATATCCTACAATTAGTGGAAGCTCTGGTATTTTTCGGAATGGCGAAGTGTAGCACTGTTGTTTACTGAGTTCTAAAGCAAGTCACTTCTCTGGCCCCACATATGAGGCCTGTAATAGCACCCCATTCCACCCCCACACCTTACCCTCCTTGATATTCTAAAGCTAGATTAAAATGAGAAACTGTAAGTTTTTGGATACTGAGTGAATGATAAAGTTCTTCCTTATTAGCCTTTATTCCTTCTGTGCTTCTTTTTCACAAGATTTCGTCATTTAAAGGGGTGTCTCGGGTACTTTGTGTCATTTGGATAGAACTATTTGAAGCTAGTATGGAGAGAATGGGCAATATGGAAGGAAAGGGAATTGGGAGGATAGGTATAACCTGCTGTACCCTGTACTTTAGGTGGTGGGGGTCGTCCTGGGCCACCAGGGCCTCCAGGTGAAAAGGGCAACCCAGGTCAAGATGGTATTCCTGGACCAGCTGGACAGAAGGGTGAACCAGGTGCTATATTTTTTCATTGTTCCTAATTTTCTAATTTCTTTCTTGTCTTCTTTAACTTTTGCCCTTTTTCACCCACAATGAAATTATATCTTCTTTCTTAACCTCTAAGCTGCTATACACTTTTCCCTTCCTAAGTACCTTCTTGCACTCTACTGAGAATATTACTTCACGTTTATCAATCAGGTTGCCTCCTTCTTATAAAAAACTCCATATCCTTTCTTGCCCAGTTTTTCATGTGAAGAAGTTACCCAGCTGTTTTTATCCTTTCTGGATGACCTCGTTTCACTATGCAATCTATATTCCATTTATAGATCTATATGTATATAAAGGTATATTTAACACTTATCACAAGTAGAATATGTCTTTATAGTTTTCTCATGTTTGAATTGTGGTTCCATGTTGGAAACAAATCTTCTGCATGTTTCATATAACATAGTAGCACTCAGTAAAAAACTGAATGAGCCAAAATAATTTGTCCTTGTTTCATTTATTATTATCTATTTGAGAGTTTGGATTTATGCTCTGACAGGTCAGCCGGGCTTTGGAATCCCAGGACCCCCTGGACTCCCAGGACTTTCTGGTAAACTTTCATAAAACATACTAGATCAGTCCATATAAAGAGAATGTGCTCCAGTACATTTATTTTTCCATCTTCACCACTTACTGTTATAAAATGCACATACAACCCCAGAAAACTCAAAGCTAAAGTTATATCTTAAAGCAGTTCTTAATTAACAATTTAGTAGAAAGAGTTGTGCTACATAAAAATGCATTCTTAAGGAAATTTACATATAAATATCCTTTTGTTAATTTCATAAGTAACTGCTGAGGAAATGATAAAGAAAGCAAAGTTGTAGAAAGAGGTAGATTTCACTAAATTTTTTAAAAGTCTTTCAGCTGGAAAAAAAATACTCTTTTCTCCCTATGGAAACAAAACCAAGGTAATATAAGGAAACTCTTTAGAAATATGTACCAATAACAAAAATGGAAAACTTCATATTAATATACATCTTGCGTTTTGGGTGGGTATGTGCTCATATACATCTACATGCTCTCACTTGTTCTTACTTTTCATTGTAAGCACCAAAGCATTAATTGAATGACTGATTGTGTGTACAGATGTGCCTGTTTATGTTCTGAAGTGAACATTAGCTATTCTATGGAAATTTTTTTCAAACTACAGACATATCTCCTAGAAATTCCTATATCCTTCCCATGATCCCAATGTCAAAATTATTACTTTAATGTGCCACTGTTACATCGCTTTCAGGTATGTTGGTGGTGTAGAAAAAATATGTTGAGAATAGTTTGTCTGGGTTGGGATTCTAAATCTTGAATAGAATTGTCTTCAGGGACATACAGCAACCACTGAAGATCCATATCTTCATTAGTCTCAAAATATTTCTTTAAGGAATTTCCCCAAGGCATCTCTAACCTGTTCATGCCAATACTTTAAACCTTTCTATTTTTTCGATTTTTATTTTCTCGCAGCTACTGATCATGTGATCTTTGCTCTGTGTCCTAATACAAAGGGTATCTTTCAGGATCCAAGCTATTATTGCTTTTATATTTCTATACATACTCTAATAAATATTTCTGTAAGCAGTTGAATATATTTCATAAAACGAATGGGTTTTTTGGACGGGTGAGGAATTTGGTGGGAGATAGAAATGATCCTAGCAAATCCCATCACTTGTTCTAATAAGAATGAATAGATTTAGTCTTATAGGCAAGCCTAATACAGGCAGTATCTAATTTGTTTCCTACTGTCACTTTGCTTTCATAGGTCAAAAGGGTGATGGAGGATTACCTGGCATTCCAGGAAACCCTGGCCTTCCTGGTCCAAAGGGAGAACCAGGCTTTCAGGGTTTCCCTGGTGTGCAGGGTCCCCCAGGCCCTCCTGGTTCTCCGGGTCCAGCTCTGGAAGGCCCTAAAGGCAACCCTGGGCCCCAGGGTCCTCCTGGGAGACCAGGTATGTACATGAGTGGTAGGGGAATAGTCTGTTTATTCATTAATTTATTTCATTTTGCTGGCAGGTTATTCAGTTTTTAGGACTTAAGACTCTGTAAGAACTTCTTACAAGTAAATAGCTTGGTTTATACCTAGCTCCATCCATTTCTGTGGCATCTAATAATTCTTTTCAGTAACGCCTTTCATCATTTACTTAAAGTTGAACTAAAACAAACCAACTTGGAGGAAAAAAGGAAATAGTGGATTTATTAGTCTTTAATAAAAACATAAAACTATACTGATAACCTGGCAGCAAAATGCCATCTGCATTTTTAATGTGAGCTTCTCAGCATGTCATCACAGAAATCATTTTAGTGATCACCCCATAGATGCTTGTGGTCCATACCAAAGTGTTGCTATGGTTCTCTCATATGATCAGCAAATGTCACCAAGCACAATAAAAAATTTTTTATCTTCTCTAGGAACTAGGCAATCAAATTTATCTTCAACATCACAGCATGATTAAATTGAATAGCAATCTCTTCATACCAGCTTCATGTCTATACCTCATTTGTCTTGTGTTAACTGCTCTTGTAGTCTCAATTTTGCATCCAATGTTCGCTTTTCATTTTGTGTATGTGCTGTGTCACTTCATTTTGCTGTTTGGAAATGCTTGTTTTCATCTGGGATTAATGTTGCTGAGCCCAACCACTGGTGACAGATTATTAACAGATTTTTGGGACTTAATATTCAGTTTTTATATTTTGAGAAATTAAAAACTTGGCCTTCATTGATTTAAAATAATAAGAGAAATCTAAGGTTAAAGAAACAAAACAGTTGTCCTTTTAGCCTTTGAAAGTCTCTGACTCATTTTTTAAATGTATTTAAAAATAAAAATCTCCATTTAAATTACCATAAACTCTGAAGTGATTGGAGTTAATTTTAATAAGATATGCCCTGAAAACATGAATCAAATGGGATCACATACTTTGTCCAGAGGATCATTTCAAAACCAGATTTTATCTGATCTGACTTGACTGTTTATAGAGGGTGTTCAGAGTTTTACCTTGTTTTACTATTGAAGAAAACCAGTGAAAATCACCTCAGCCATATTAACTCTTGCATGTGAAGAATTGACACCAATGTCTTGCTTGGTTATGCATGCAATAATTACAAAATAAACCAAACTATTATCATTTTTTATGTTTTAATCAGCACTCTGATTATTTGTTTTTTACTGGTAATGGAGCTCACTGTGGAACATCTTTGTGAAATGTGTCAACGTAAAGACATTAGTCACAAAGGTGCTTTTAAAAATTACTGTTTCTAAATAGTAGGAAGAAGAACACCTTCCTCATGAGTAGTTTGCGACATCTCAGTTTATTCATAAACTGCAAATTAAAATGGAGTTTTAAACCCAATTGATCTTAGAATTAGTTGTTTTTGAGCTCATGGTAGCGATTATTATAAAAATGGTTTTTTTGCCCTTCAAAATATGTCACATGTGCTGTCTTTATTTTAGTGCTGATGCTAAGTGGTAATAATTTGGTTTATCTACAGGTGCATGAATATGAACTTCCAGAGTATTCTTTTATTGAATTAAAGTTTAACTTGAAAGAAGTTAGTGTAATGCTTTAGTTTCTTGATATTGCTAACAATTTTGATATTTTTCCTTTTTGTTAATGATGACATTGGGCCTTGGTGAACTTTGATCCCTATCCAGGTCCTGCAGGTTAGCTCCTTAACTCCAAAGTAGTAACTGCATGAACTTTGAAACTTTTCTTAAATTTTTATATATATTTATATGTATGTGTGTATATATAGTTATACATATATACATGTATATGTATACATATATGTATATGTATGTATAAGTATATAATTCTATATATCTCTCTCTCCATATATATATATATATATACCTCTACCTAATATTTTCAAGTGCTTGAATGTATTTTAAGAGCATATATGCCAATTCAGTTCTTACATGTTGATCTGTCTCTGAAAGCTGAAAGAACTGTAGAGTCCAATGTTTCTATCTATTGGAATAACCCAAAATTACCTAGTTAGGAAAACTAACATTTTAAAATTCATATATTTTTTGTAATTTTTAGTCAAAAATTTATAGTACCCAAAAATGTATTGTATAATATTTTACCTTTACTTTCAGAGTAGAGTATATTTCTTATTTTTGTTTTATATCTATTATTGTAAATGAAATCAAACTATCCTTCAAAAAGGCATTCTTTTTTTAACTTTTTATTTAAATTCCAGTTAGTTAACATACAGTGTAAATTAGTTTCAGTTACAATTTAGTGATTCAACCTTACAAACAATATCCATTGCTCATCACAAGAAATGTACTCCTTAATCCCCATCACCTGTTTCACGAACCATCAGTTCTCTATAATTAAGAGTCTCTTTCTTGGTTTGTCTCTGTCTTTTTTTCCCTAGGCTCATTTGTTTTATTTCTTAAATTCCACATACAAGAGAAGTCATATGGTATTTGTCTTTCTCTCACTGACTTATTTTGCTTAGCATAATACCCTCTAGTTCCATCCATGTTGTTGCCGATGGCAAGATTTCATTCTTTTTTATGGCTCAGTAATATTCCATTATATATATATATATATATATATATATATATATATATATATATATATATTACATTTTCTTTATCCACTCATCATTCTATGGACATTTGGGCTCTTTCCATAATCTGGCCACTATAGATAATATAGATAAAATACTATAAACATCAGGGTGCATGTATCCCTTTGAATTAGTATTTTTGTATTCTTTGGGTAAATACCTAGTAGTGCAATTGCTGAATCATAGGGTAGTTCTGGTTTTAACTTTTGAGGAACCTCCATACTGTTTTCCACAGTGGCTGCACCAGTTTGCATTCCCACCAACAGTGCAGGAGGGTTCCCCTTTCTCCAAATCCTTGAAAAGGCATTCTTTTTTAAACAATAATATGTATTATCAGATCCTGCAAATATGCAATTCTTGACTTGCCACAACTGTTGTAATTTTTCAAACCATCCCATCTTCACATTTTGGGTTGTCACAAAGTTTTAAATTCTCCTGCTATGAAAATGAACTAATAATAGGTATAGAGTAAAAAAATTCCATACAACCAACACAGATTAGAAGCCTCTTACTCTTATTTGAATTATACACATAAAAACATTGCACACTGAAGAATAGTTATTGGGAGCTGTCCAATGGAAAATTGCTGATTCACGGTGAGAGATGTTAACCTAATTAGGAGTAAAAAGAACCACAAATATCTGAATGTGTTTATTATTTCAAGATAAATAGACCTTTTTAAATTTCTAAGGAGGAACTAAAATGGGGAAAAAGTATATTCCTGAGTTCTGACTATTGGGAATGGCAGGAAATTTTATGAATTAAAAATTCGTAATTTTTCAAGATTCTTTTTAGGAAGCCATCTATCTGAACAGATTCCCTAGTTACCTATTCCTACTTACTACATCACTCCTTCCACAAACCCATAATTTCATAGAGCCATAGAGTATCTGATCTAGAAGTGACCTAAGTTTTATACTTTTCAAAGAGATATTACTCACCAGACACTTGTTAAAGATGGCAAGACACGTTTTATTTAAGACTATTGCAGTAGGGGAGAGACAGTTGCAATAGGGAAAAGAAACTGAGCTCAACTGAATACAACAAGGATAAATGGGGATTTTAGTCAACCAGCAGAGTGAGGGAGTCAGTAGATGAAAAGTTACTAACATGAAACATCAGGGGTAGGTAGATTCTTGCTAAACTGGCCTAATAGAATTCTTGCTAAAGTCAGGCCAAAGACTTAGACATCAAGGTTGGGGGATAAGGGACTTGATCAGATATCAACAGTGGGGGGACTCTCCGTAAACTGACTTGCTCAAGGATTCTTGCTAAAACTAGACTTCAGCATACCAAAAACCGGGCCGAAGAATGAGGCCTAGTTGAGAGGAAGGGTCAGGGGAGCCTGTCTAAAGTTTAATCAAGGAGAGAATCTTCATCACATACGAGAAAACTGAGGTCCAAAGATGTTAAGAAGCTTGCTCAAGGTCATACTGTTAGTCACTGGCATAGCTGGGAATCTGACTTAGGGCTTCCCAGTGCTCTGTTAAGTGTCTGCTTTACTAGTAACATATATCATCCTCTGACAAAGGCAGTTGTATGGCTCAATGCTTATGATCTGGCTTCTTATTCTAGTTATAAATATAATAAGTGATGAAGCAAAGCTGCTTCTGCCATCTTAGGAGACTCTTAGTTACAGCAGAATGGACCTTGCCTCCACTCTCTTGTTTCTGTTACCTCATAAGTTCCACCAATCCTTATTAACTGCTTCTTGTGTTTTTCCTAAATGGATGTCATCAAAAAGATTAAGACAAGTGCATACTATTTAACTATCACCATGATAAAGAGAAAACTTAGGGTATACTTTGAAGTAATTTTGAGTACGCCCCTTTCTGACTTGCATAGAAGTCTGCTGCCTTGATCACTTCCAGATTTTAGTGTTGGCTAGAAGATTGCTTTCTTCTGAGGCACTAGATTATATTCAAAGAAGAAACAGGGAAGTAGCCACATCACTTTTAAACCAACCTGACATCTTATTTACCAGATGTACTCTAAATTACATAGTTATTGGAACCTGGTATCTACAGTGTTCTCTTCTTTGCAACAGTTGAAGACTACAACCTTAAGTGGAAACTGGATTTAAAATTGATGTTATATGCAACTGATGAATCATTGAACACTACATTGGAAACTAATGATGTACTATACGTTGGCTAATTGAATTTAAATAAAATAAAATTTGCCAATCAATTCATAAGCTTATCTTTAGTTATTACCACTGATGTACAAGACTTTAGGTATTTTTTTTTTTTCAGTTAAACTTTGTTAGGTCATTTGAGAAATAATGGATCGATCACTTCATGTACAAAATTGACTTGGCATATAACTCATTAAAATTTTATCTCTTAGAAATTAAGATCTTAGAAGTTTTGCTATGATATGATCTGAAGTTTTCTTTGTTAGTTACTCAGACCAAAATACATATTTCAGTGACATTTTTCTAAGCATTCTTGTTATTGGTCCTTCTATAGCAAATACATATATAAAATGTCTTTACTCAAATTCAGAATTATCTTAGGTAGGAATTCTATTTTATTTAACTGTGTGGCCAGACTCTCTCAAACTGTCATCTTGAGTCAGTTTTCTGTATGTGGTTTAGAAACCATTTAAACAAACAGAAGCTGATTTTTAGCCTTTTGAATTTCAAATTATCAAATGCCTTGAAAGTTTATTGCCTGGCAGTAATAATAATGTTTTATATTTATGTGACATGCCACCATTTACATCATATAATGTACTTTTATTAAGAGCTCCTTGAAGGCAGAGTTTGGGTATAGCTAATCTTTGTGTATCCTGCAGCACCTTGCACATGGCAGATATCAGGTCTATATTTTTAAAATGGAATTTGACCTTTAAAACAACTCTGCGAGGGAGGTTAGGGCAAGTAACACTGTTCCTATTATGTGGGTGAGAAAACAAGCTCAGAGATTGAATTGTCCACAGTCCCATAGATGTAAATAGTAGAACCAACAACAGACCCTGGGTCTTCTAAATCCTAGATTCAGTGCTCTAGCACAATTTATTCTCTCTGCTAAGCTCAGTGTTTATAAATCATAGCAAGACTTCTAAGGAAAGGAAATTGTGTTTATAGTTAATTAACATTAACCAAGAGTTGGCCTATTTATAGGCTTTTTATCTTTTTATTTAATGATCCTTTTTTAAAATAGTTAATAGCCTGATTTAATATGTGCATTGAAAAATAATAAAGTAAATGTGATATTTTCTGTGGTTTGGGGTAGGATATTGCATGTCAAAATATTCTTAATGTACCCCTTCACTGATGGTCTTCACATTTTTGGAAAATTTGGCTCTTTATTTTAACATTCAGTGGTGAACAAATACATATTGGCTCTTTCTCTTTAAATAACTTGTTATAAGTAATAATTCACAGAAGAAAGCTTCTTGATGAATTAGGAAAAAAATCAGAATGTGGCTTCATAGAATGATTTTCAAAGAAGGCAAATAGAAGTACAGTTGGTAATAGCCATTGTATACTTATATTTTAATTTCTCTAGTCACCTGTGATCTCTGTATTTTTGTCTAATGAGGCCTTTAAAGTTAACTGTACCTCTCTGAGGCGGTCTGAACATATCAAGAAATTTGCACCTTGAGTTTTTACTAAAGGAAGGCAGAGGCCAAGATAAATGTAAGCATTTATCTAAAATTATCCCTTTGTGAAGGGAATGGAAGGCAATCAGTGAAATGGTACTGTCTTACCAACTTTAATGTTTGAGATGCTAACTTTTGGAAAGCCACAGTAGCAGTGTTAACATGATATCTTTAGTAGAGTTTTCCATTTTTTGGATTAATGAAAGCGAGCAGCTTATTTCCTATAATAAGCTCTATTTGAAAATGTTTGGCTGTCTACACTTCTGTATGGTTCTGTTTGCATACTGATTACGCTGTAGATATGAGAAATGCTGGCAAAGAGGATTATTGTTTAACTTGTGCTATAATGTGAACCACTTCTAACTCATAATCTTATTTTGTACTGTGTGATGTCTGATACTGCTAACATCGATCTTTGGGCTTTGGTGAACTCTGATCTTCCCAGGTTTTCAAGGTTAGACTCTTCACTGGTCAATTCTTTTCTTTTTTTTTAATGTTTTGTATGTATGATAAGAGAAATGCACTTTTTGTTTTTTTGCTGTAACTCAGAAGTCATTGAAGAGGGCTGTTATCCTCAAATACTCCCTGCTCTGGTATTTAACATATTGGTAAAGGTAATGTGACTTGTTTATAATCAAGTTTGAAATGACATTAGGTCTTTGTAGCTTCATAATAGGTAATCCATATGTGAAGACATGTTGAATTTTAAATGGATATACACTTGTTGTTATCTTTAAGACTGCATTAAGATTTTTAGGCAGGCATCTGGCCTATTTGTAACCTCTGCATATTGATTTTTGTTGCATGACATTGCTCTGACATGTGTTTATGTGGCTATTTTCAAAAATGGAAGAGGATTAATATTGAGTACTATTAAAAATAAAACGTATATGTCCCTTATGTCATTAGCAAGTCATTAATTTAAATTTGAGGGACTCCAGAATGGAAGGTCTGAATTAATAACATGTAAATTTCCCAATATTTTCTTTTAATTGCAGAAAGAACAATGCCCATAACATGCCTAATTTTTTTTCAAATATTCTAATAACTTTTCAGACTGGGGAAGAGGATCATAAATGATTCCTTTTTTTCCCCCATCTTAATCTTACTTCCTCATTGTTAGGCTGATTAACAGATAGTTTATTTTTTTTCCCCAATAAGACGATTTACTACCTGATTTCTAGTCCAAATTATACATTATGGATGAAACTAATACTTTTCCTTAGAAAACCCTATCTAGGGGTGTGAGCTCAGCAGTTGTTCTTGTTTGTTTATTTTAGTGCAAAATACTCCAACCCTTACTTTATGATTAGGAAGAGAATTTCTAAGTGTGTCTGTCTGGTTGCTGACCTTGGGTGACTATATAATTTAAACTGTTTAAAGATAAAACAATTGTTACACGGTTGTGGACATGCTTCCTCTTTCTCATGTGCCAGATAGAATAGTGTTATATTATGAAATCACATAGAAATAGCTGAAAGTTTTAAAATGGACTCATATTTTAAAGGTATGTTCTTACTTTCAGTTTTACTAATAAGGTAATAGTAGTAGTAACAATTTTTAAAAACCTCTTACATAATTCTTACTATGTACCAGGCACTGTGTTAAGTAATTTATACATATTATCTTATTTAATCCTTGGATCAACCTGGTGAAGTAGGTACTATTCTCATTTCCATTTTAAAGAGGAGGAGATTGAGGCCAAAGAGATTAATAAACTTCCTAAGGTCTAACAGCTAATAATTATTGGAGCTGGGATTCCAACCCAGCATTCCAGCTCCAGAGTCCAGCATTCTTAATCCATATGCCATGCTGCCTTGTTAGTATGTAGTCATTGATTCTGGGTAGAGTATTGGGAGGGAACTAAAGTCTGAATTTTATCTCAGATCAGAAAGATGACCCTTTGTCCATAGGTAAGCATGAACTCAAGTATTCTAAATTCATTTGCCTATAATATTTCCTTCAAAAGTAATCACTACATACCTTCCTTTTTTGTTGAAACCAATGAAAAACTAAGGTTACCAAAGAAGAAAATGTATAAGTGCTAACTGTTGCTTGTTCATCATTTAGTGCTTCATAATTAGTTTCTGAAGGCAGAACTAGTTGGTCTTAGCTTCAGCCACTGCTTAGCAAGCAAGTAACAGCTATTTCCCATCTAGTGACAAAAGATGTGGCCACTGATAAGATCTTGTTGGTTGTTTAATGGACCTGATATCTTTATTTAGAATGAAAAGTTAAAAACATAGTATAAGGAAAAGAACTTAGTAAAATCCTATTTTAAATAATTTTATTTATTCACCAGACATATGCAGAATTTTTCTTCAGAAATATTTAAAAGGCAAAGAATATGAAAACATGTTTAAAATAAATTCAAAAGTACTATATTGAATTAATAAATTTCTGACACTAAAATATTACCATTTATTAGTAAGCATGTCACTAAAATGAGATTAAACAGCTTAAGTAACTATCTTAATTGCATAGTAATAAAAGCTAAATAAAACTACTTACAAATACTACTTACAAAATAACTACTTATAAGTAAAGCAATCTGGGGTACCTGGGTGGCTCAGTCGTTAAGTGTCTGCCTTCGGCTCAGGTCATATTCCCAGGGTCCTGGGATTGAGCCCCACATCGGGCTCCCTGCTCAGCAGGAAGCCTGCTTCTCCCTCTCCCACTCCCCCTGCTTGTATTCCCTCTCTCGCTGTGTCTCTCTCTGTCAAATACATAAATAAAATATTTTTAAAAAAAATAAAGCAATCTACTGTTAATCACAATGAGACAAATGGCTTGAATCCCTGATTGCCCTACAGTAGTGATTCTTAAAGTGTGGTCTGGAACCAGCAGCTTTAGTTAGAGGGCACTTATTAGAATGCACATTTGTGGGCCCCTCCCCTGCCTTTCTGAATCCAAAACTCTGGGGGTGAGCCCAGGAATCTGTTCTAACAAACTCTCCAGGGGATTCTGATGTATGCTTCAGTTTGAGAACAGTGCCCTATGTATGGTGTTTGTTTCTTTTCACTTAAGTGAAACACTTAGAGATTACAGAAGCAGTCTTTATTTTAATGTCCTGAGTCCTGTCTTCAAATATGAGCTTATGAGATTTAATGTTTAATAAAATGCAAACTAAAAAGGACTGCAGACCAGTGTTGATAACAAAAAGAACCCAGCCCAGCTTATATTAGAAAGAGAGTTAGCATAGGTCTGTATGTTTTGACGTAGTCTGGATTTTATCCTGCAAACTAATAGGATTTAGAAGACTGATATTTTAGAAGCCAGGCTTTTATACTACTTTTATGCTATACTGAAATATGGCCATTTGTTGTGCATTGTCAAGGTCTACCAGGTCCAGAAGGTCCCCGGGGTCTCCCTGGAAATGGAGGTATTAAAGGAGAGAGAGGAAACCCAGGCCAACCTGGGCAACCTGGTTTGCCTGGTTTGAAAGGAGATCAAGGACCACCAGGACTCCAGGTACGAAATGAGAGTAGAAATTTGATGAGAAAGGGGTGTGGGTGTTTGCATTCAAAATGAGAATTCTAAGCTGTATTATTTTTATTAGTATTTACTGGTCAAGGCTCTATGCATGCCTTACTGGTGAATTACAAAAGAAGAAAAAGGCAAGTTTTCTATCTTCTTCCAACTAAAGGGACTTAGCTACTTTATAGTTAAAGGGTTCCTCAGAAGACATTTTACCCGGAGTCATTGATATGTATGTGATTTAGGTTTCAGAAACCTTCATTTCAGTGAAAGCAAATTCATAAAAGAAGATGTATATATCAGAGCATTATATGTGGATGAGACCATTCATAAGGAAGTAATTATAGTTGAGTGGGGATATTTTAGGCTTTGAAATTAGATAGAGTTAGGGTCAAATTTCAGCTCCACTGTACACTTCTGCTTTGTGTCTATGAGGAACACAGACAGACACTTTAGGTTTCTGTCTTCACCTGTAAAAAGGGCATAACATATCCCCACATTTGTATTCATGTACTTTCCACATTGGTTTGAGTGACCCAGAAAGTCACATGCTTCTTTATGGATCATTAACACTTCTTGCATTCATTCAGGAAGATTGTTGTTAGATATCACAACCAACACAACCTGGGCTCAATCTTTTAACTCTGATGACTGCTTTATAGCAGAAAAAAGAAAAAAAAAAACATCTAAAACAGTAGTCCTTAAAGCTTTCCAACAACTAACCTTTTTTCCTCATATCATCACTATTCTAGACACATACTCTTAATTTTTGAGTCCTCTCTTTATTCGTTCTCTACTTAGTCCCTCCTCATCCATTTCCCAGGTGCTTCTAGTTCATATGTCTCTATGCCTGATTCAAGACTACTGCCTGATAGCAACATTTTATAAATCTAGTATTATCAAGTTTTATTCATTTTCTTTTGTGCAAGTTAGTTCTTACGTTTGCACCTTTTCTAATTTTTTAATGGAAATAACATTAAACATAGAAAAATTCCAAGAATGGTAAAAAAAAAAACCTTTCATGTATCATTTACCCAGATGGACTAGTTGTTAATGTTTTGCCCCATATGTTATGTGTGTGTATATAATTATATATATATATATATATATATATATATATATATATATATATTTGAAACATTTGAGAATAAGTTGTAACTATCATGTCTTTTTAGCACTAAATACTTTACTGCATGAGATTTCCTAAAATTAAAGATATTCTTTTATGTAATAACAGAACAGTTATCAACTTCAGGAAACTAAACATTAATATAAACTTTTATTTCTACTTTACATATTCTCATTGTGTTGGTTGACCTAGTAATTGTCCTTGATAGTATTGTTTTCCTCCAGTATGGACCAAATTATGCATTGCATTTAACTGTCATATCACTTTATGCTTCCTCAATCTGAAACAGTTGCTAAACAATGTTTTTTATTTTTTTTAAAGATTTTATTTGTTTATTTGACAGAGAGAGACACAGCGAGAGAGGGAACACAAGCAGGGGGAGTGGGAGTGGGAGAAGCAGGCTTCCCTGCTGAGCAGGGAGCCCGATGCGGGGCTCGATCCCAGGACCCCGGGATCATGACCTGAGCTGAAGGCAGACCCTTAGCAGCTGAGCCACCCAGGCGCCCCGCTAAACAATGTTTTTTTAATTTCACGATCTTGACACTGTTGAAGAAATGTAGCCCCTTCCCGTTTTTATTTTATTTTTATTTTTTTAAGATTTATGTATTTATTTGATGGGGGGAGGGGCAGAGGGAGAGGGAGAGAGAGAGAATCCCAGGCAGACTCTGTGCTGAGCATGGAGCCCAACACAGGGCTCATATCACAACTCTGACATCATGACCTGAGCCAAAATCAAGAATTGGGTGCTTAACAGACTGAGCCACCCAGGTGCCCCATCCACCATTTTTTTTTTTTTCCCATCCACCATTTTTTAAAACAGAATGTTCCTTCTTTTTTCTGCTATTTATTCATTCTAGTTATGCATCCCCAGCTGGAATACTACATGAGTGATGTTGTGTCCTCCATCAGATATTTGGGCCCACAATGTCCATCTGTCCCTCATTGATGATCTTAATTTTGATCATTCCAACAAGTTGTTATCTGGTTTCTCCACTGCGTGGTCGCTATTCTTTCCCTGTAACTAATAAGCAAAACTATGGGAAGGTACATTAAGATCATGCAAATATACTGTTCCTCATAAAAATTTCCCCATATATTTAATATCTATTTATGATTTTTGCCTCAACCAACCAATCTAGTGGTTGAATATAGTGATGATTTTCCAACTCTAGTGCTACCTCCACATATACCAGTTGGCCCTTCTTTTCCATGTATTATCTAGTTATTATTAGTATGGACTCATAAATTCTTTTTTTAATGATTTATAATTTTTTAAACTGTCGTCTATTCCGATGCTCAAATTATCATTGATTTGGAAACTTCTTCAAGCTGGATCCTGTCTTTCTAACATGCCCTCCTTTTTAGCCATTTCTTACATGTTGGAATATGTTCCAGGTTTGCCCCTTTTTCAGTCCTACTGATAAAAGTTTCATTGTCCCACATTTATTCTTCCTTTAGGTACATTCTAGACTTATTCTCAACTCTTCTTTTTCCCATAGTTTTCCTGGCCCTCAAACCCAATTAATTAACAGGCCCTGCTATATTTTTTGCTAAGTCTTGCAGACTTCAGCATTTCTGTACATGTGATTCTAACCCAAGCATTTATCACCTCAGTGCTACACTTTAAAAAAAAAGTGCCTTTGTTCATGATAATAAAATAATAGCTGCCATTTATTAAGTACACACTACATGCCAGTCAGTTTTCTAAGTACTTAATATGAGCTATCTCCTTTAATCCTCACAAAAAAAAAACAAACAAACCACGAAGTAGATACTATTATTTTCTCTATGTTAGAGGTGAGAAAACTATGAATCAAAGAGGTTAAAAAATCAACTAGAGGTTACACAAGCTAGTAAGGGGCGAAATTGGGATTTGAATCCTAAAAGTTTGACTCTAGAGCAAGTGCTATCAGTGAATATGAATACTGTATAATTTCACTCCCTTCCCCTTCAGTTCTTTTCTAAAATTAATGATTTTATTTATTTAGGGTAATCCTGGCCGACCAGGTCTCAATGGAATGAAAGGAGATCCTGGTCTCCCTGGTGTTCCAGGATTTCCAGGTATTTGAAGGGTTGTTTTTATATTAAACTCCTTTGGGATAAGATACCCATTTTCTGATTTGACTGGGCAAATGCTATGGCCCTGTTACTTTGCGGTGCCATTTTATGTACCTTCTTTGCAGGCATGAAGGGACCCAGTGGAGTACCTGGTTCAGCTGGCCCTGAGGGGGATCCAGGACTTGTTGGTCCCCCAGGTAAGAATTACTCCAGGAGCTAGTTATACCTGATTCTTAAGCACATTGAAGAATTTGAAAGTTTGCATTCTGTCTTTGAACTAAACTTTTAGGTCTCAATCCCCAACAACTGAGAGCAAGTAGGCAAAACTCTCCCTCTATTTACTATCTCTTAACCTGTCTATTTTATTAAGGAAA